>NC_058520.1:548711082-549423582 GCF_904849725.1 Hordeum vulgare subsp. vulgare
CTTGACCAGTGGGGGAGGGCGGCTTATATAGAGTGCGCTGCCCTCCACAACGGTTCTGACTCAGGGGTGGAGTAGTGGCGATTGAATGCATACGTTACAGGTAACGTATGCTCTAAATGCTAGTAAATGCACCCGGAAACGTACAACAGTTTCCCTCCAGAGAAGTTACGACGTACCGAGTGTATCCAGTCGGTAGGCCCGGTGCTCTCCGAATGTTAGTCTCCGACTGGATGATTCTGGGCCTGTTACCGACTGGATGATGGGGGCACCTTAATTCAGTCGGGGCATACTTAAGGTCCTGTCCCTTGTGTGGGGTAGTCCTTGGGTAGGACATGTAGGGCAGGCCTATGACCCTACCCTAGGACTATGACCCCATCAACAATTATTTAGGTTTAACACCAACCCCGATGGTAGAGGGAGCGTGTGACGTTTGATCATATCAACCTTGGAAACACCTCCAACACGTATCGTCACCTCGCCTTTAGCTCGCCTCCGTTTATTCCTTAGCTTTCATTTCGTGTTACTAATCACTTAGCAACCGAACCAGTATCCAATACCCTCGCGCTACTAGGAGTACATGTATATCAAATATACTTCTGTCGACTTTGCCAGCCTTCTTATCTACCAAGCATCTAGGGTAGCTCTGCCTCTGTGACCGTTCCCCTCAAAACAGAAGCACTTAGTCTCGAGTTTGGGTTTAATCTTGGGTCTCTTCATTAGTGCAGCAACTGTTTTGCCGTTTCACGAAGTATTCCTTTTAACCCTTGCCTTTCTTGAAACTTAGTGGTTTTACTAACCATCACCTATTGATGCTCCTTCTTGATTTCTACGTTCGAAGTGTCAAACATCGTGAATCGCTCAAGGATCATTGTATCTATCCTTGATATGTTATAGTTCATCACGAAGCTCTCACAGCTTGGTGGCAGTGACTTTGGAGAACCATCACTATCTCATCTGGAAGATAAACTCCCACTTGATTCAAGCGATTGTCGTACTCAGCCAATCTGAGCACATGCTCAACGATTGAGCTTTTCTCCTTTACCTTGTGGACAAAGAATCTTGTCGGAGGTCTCATACCTCTTAACAAGGGCATGAGCATGAAATCACAATTTCATCTCTTTAGAACATCTCTTATGTTCCGTGACGTTTCAAAACGTCTTCGGCGCCTTGCTTCTAAGCCATTAAGTATTTTGCACTGAACTATCACGTAGTCATCAGATACGTGTATGTCCGATGTTCACAACATCCATAGACGATGCTCGAGGTGCAGCACACCGAGTGGTGCATTAAGGACATAAGCCTTTTGCGCAGCAACGAGGACAATCCTCAGTTTTACAGACTCAGTCCGCAAAGTTGCTACTATCAACTTTCAACTAAATTTTCTCTAGGAACATATAAAAAAACTGTAGAGCTATAGCGCAAGCTACATCTTAATTCGCAAAGACCATTAGACTATGTTCATGATAATTAGTTCAATTAATCATATTACTTAAGAACTCCCACTCAAAAAGTACATCTCTCTAGTCATTTGAGTGGTACATGATCGAAATCCACTATCACAAGTCCGATCATCACGTGAGTCGAGAATAGTTTTAGTGGTAAGCATCTCTATGCTAATCATATCAACTATATGATTCATGCTCGACCTTTCAGTCTCTTGTGTTCCGAGGCCATGTCTGCACATGCTAGGCTCGTCAAGTTTAACCCGAGTGTTCCGCGTGTGCAACTGTTTTGCACCCGTTGTATGTGAATGTTGAGTCTATCACACCCGATCATCACGTGGTGTCTCAAAACGATGAACTGTAGCAACGGTGCACAGTCAGGGAGAACACAATTTCGTCTTGAAATTTTAGTGAGAGATCACCTCATAATGCTACCATCGTTCTAAGCAAAATAAGGTGCATAAAAGGATTAATATCACATGCAATTCATAAGTGACATGATATGGCCATCATCATGTGCTTCTTGATCTCCATCACCAAAGCACCGGCATGATCTTCTTGTCACTGGCGCCACACCATGATCTCCATCATCATGATCTCCATCAACGTGTCGCCATCGGGGTTGTCGTGCTAGTTATGCTATTACTACTAAAGCTACTTCCTAGCAATATAGTAAACGCATCTGCAAACACAAACGTTAGTTTAAAGACAACCCTATGGCTCCTGCTGGTTGTCGTACCATCGACGTGCAAGTCGATATTAACTATTACAACATGATCATCTCATACATCCAATATATCCCATCACGTCGTTGGCCATATCACATCACAAGCATACCCTGCAAAAACAAGTTAGTCGTCCTCTAATTGTTGTTGCATGTTTTACGTGGTTGCCATGGGTATCCAGTAGGATCGCATCTTACTTACGCAAACACCAAATGGAGATGTATGAATTGCTATTTAACCTCTCTCCAAGGACCTCCTCGGTCAAATCCGATTCAACTAAAGTTGGAGAAACCGACACTCGCCACTCATCTTTGAGCAATGTTGATGTGCAACTATTCCTGACTTGATGCCTCCACGGCAACGGAGCCAGAAAAGAGCTGCTTCGAGTTGACCAACAATTAGAAATTGTGTTGCAATAGCCCACCAGCGCGTGGGATCGCGGCAGTTTTCGAGGATAGAGTATTCAACCCAAATTTGTTGGTTCGCACGACGGGAAGTGAAAGAATATTCTCAAGTATTAGCAGTTGAATTTGTCAGATTCAACCACACCTGAAAGATTAGTTTCTGCAAGCAAAGTATTAGTAACAAAGTAGTATGATAACAACGGTGCCAGAAACGATCTGTTGATGGCAGACTATTCCGAACTGTTGTATCAATGGCGCTAGTAAGTTGCCCGTGGATGGGAAATATTCTTTCCCGGCAACGGTGCCAGAAAAAGTATTGTAGCAGGTAGCAGCAGTGTAATGAGTAACGGCAGTGGCAATGAACAGTAGTAGTGGCAGCAGTAGCAAGTAGCAGTAGTAGCAACAGTAGTGACAGCAACAACAGGACAAAGCGAGTAAGAGTAGCAACAAGTAACAGTAGCAGCAACAGTAGTAACAGGAGCAGAGCAAAGCAAGTAACAACAACAGTGTGACAAACTCGTAGGCAATGGATCAACGATTCGTTGGATGACATTCATCATGCAACAGTTATAACACGGAGAGATATGTGGCTAGCTCCCGTTCGTCAATGTGATGTAGGCATGCATTCCGTGTGTAGTCATACGTGCTTAGGGAAAAGAACTTGCATGACATCTATTGTCCATCCCTCCGTGGCGGCGGGGTCCAAAAGGATACTACGGGATATTAAGGTTCTCCTTTTAATAAAGAACCGGACCAACACATTAGCACTTGGTGAACACGTGAACTCCTCAAACTATGGTCATCACCGGGAGTGGTTCCGGTTATTGTCACTCCGGGGTTGCCGGATCATAACACATAGTAGGTAACTACAAATTGCAAGATCGGATCTAAGACACACATATATTGGTGACAACATAATAATTTTAGATCTGAAATCATGACACTCGGGCCCTAGTGACAAGCATTAAGCATGGCAAAGTAGTAGCAACGTCAATCTCAGAACATAGTGGATACTAGGGATCAATCCCCATCAAAACTAACTCGATTACATGATAGATCTCATCTACTCAATACCGCCGAGCGAGCCTACGAATAGATTACTCACGAACGATTAAGAGCTTCATGGAATTGGAGAGGGAAGAAGGTTGATGATGATGATGGCGACGATCTCCTTGATCCGGAGCCCAAAACAGACTCCAGATCTACCCTCCAGATGAAGAACGGGATGTGGCGGCGCCTCTGGATCGAAAACGCGATGAAATCTTCTCTCTTGATTTTTTTCGGGACGAAAGGGAATAAATAGCGCTGGAGTTGGGGGCGGCAGAGCCACGTGGGCCCCACAAGCTTGATTGTCGCGGCCAGGGGGGAGGCCGCAGCGTCAGGGCTTGTGGCCCACTGGCCCGTCCCCTCCGGTGGATCTTTGCGCAGGTATTTTTCATATTTTACAGAAATATTCTCCGTAAATTTTCAGGACGTTCCGAGAACTTTCATTTCTGCACAAAAACAACACCATGGCAATTCTGCGGAAAACAGCGTCAGTCCGGGTTAGTTCCACTCAAATCATGCAAATTAGAGTCCAAAACAAGGGCAAAAGAGTTTCGAAAAGTAGATACGATGGAGACGTATCAACTCACCAAAGCTTAAAACCTTGCTTGTCCTCAAGCAACTCAGTTGACAAACTGAAAGAGAAAGAAAAACTTTGACAAACTTTGTTTGATCTTGTTGTTGCAACTATGTCTAACTCATAACCAGAATTTCAGCAAGATCACAAGTTAATCACATAAGCAAGTGACACATAGGTCTCACGGTAAACTAATATCAATGGCATAATCAGCTAGCGAGCAAATAATAATGAGTTTCAGATACCAACAATTCAATCAAAACAAGCATGAAGCAATATGAATAGGTGGTATCTCGCTAGCTCTTTCTGAGACCGCAAAACATAAATGCAGAGCAATTTCAAAGATCAAGGGGTGACTAAACATTGTAATTCATAGCAACGAAGATCCAGTCATAGTCATACTCAATAGCAATCAAAATCAGAGCATAAAAATGACAGAGGTGCTCTCTAATTGGTGCTTATATAAGAAGAGGATGACTCAACAGGAAAATGAATAGACAGGCCCTTCGCAGAGGGAAGCATTGATTTGCAGAGGTGCCAGAGCTCAAGCTTTGAAAACAGAGATAATAATTTTGGGTGGCATGCTTTCATTGTCAATGCAATGACCAAGAGTTCCCAATATCTTCCATGCTACTCATGCTATAGGCGGTTCCCAAACAGAAAAGTAAAGTTTTAACTCCCCACCACCAATCAATCACAATCCACGGCTAGCCAAATCCTCGGGTACCGTCCATACTAACATCAATCCGGGGGGAGTCTTGTTTTACAGTTATGTTTTCGATTTAAGCGTGGAACTGGGCATTCGAATTACCGGCCCCTTTCTCGTGAATGATAGTGAATAAACACATGTCGAGGATAACACGCCTAACATGGAAGATACTAATAGCCCCCTGTCACCACATGAGCGGTCCGGGCATGCAAAAGAGATTATTTCTTGAAGGTTTAGAGAATCACACATGCAAATTTACTTGGAACGGCAGGTAGATACCGCAAATAGTTAGGTATGGTGGACTCTCATGGAAAAACTTTTGGGTTTATGGAAGTGGATGCACAAGCAGTATTCCGCTTAGTACAAGTGAAGGCTAGCAAAAGACTGGGAAGCGACCAACTAGATGGCGACAACAGTCATCAAGATGCAATGAGTTTGACTAACATGGAGTGCAAGCATGAACAAGATATAAATCACCATGAACATGAACATCATAGAGGCTATGTTGATTTTGTTTCAACTACATGCATGAACATGCGCCAAGTCAAGCCACTTGAATCATTCAAAGGAGAATACCATCCTATCATACTACATCATAGTCATCTCAAAATCTATGTTGGCATTCAAGACAAACCATTATAAGCTCTAGCTAATTAAGCATGGCATCAGAAACTATGATCTCTAAGTTGTCATTGCAAACATGGTTCCCTCTCAACAAAGTTGAATCTGGGATGACAAGCTAGTCCTATTTACAAAAACAAAATAGATCGAGTTCATACCAGCTTTTGCAGTCTCAATCACTTCATCATATATCGTCATTATTGCCTTTCACTTGCACGATCGAACGGTGTGAACAATAATAAGAGTGCTCGTGCATTGGACTAAGCTGAATTCTGCAAGCAAACACAAAGGAGAAGACAAAGTAATATGGCTCTTTGAAAGCTAAACAGGTATGCATACAAGAGCCACTAAACATTGTAACCAATATCTTCTACCTTGACCCAAAGAAAAAGAAAACTATTTACACGGGAAAACTCCCAACAAGCAAAAGAAGAAAGGAAAATCTTTTGGGGTTTTCTGAAAAGGACACAAAACAAGAAAACAAGAAAACGAAAATAAACTAGCATGGATAATACAGTGGCAAAGTGTAAACACCGACTAACAAAGTGAAAGCATAAGCAAGAATGTAAAGTTGGTGCAAACACGTACTCCCCCAAGCTTAGGCTTTTGGCCTAGCTTGGTCTACTCCCAAGGCGGGAAATAACCAGCTCCGGGATACTCCGGAGTGGACTATGGATGCCACTGCTGTGTGAGCTCCTCTGGCTCCCACTGATAAACTGGCGTCTGGTACTCGACTGGCGGCTCGGGCACGGGCACCTGTGGTTGGGCCAAGCCCCAATACGCGTAGATGTCCGAGGCCATAATAATGTACCTGCCTGCATAAAGGTTGAACAAAGAAGGAGCAGGCAAAGTAATAGTCTCTCGAGTACCCTGACTAAATACCAGGTTATAAATCATCCGTCTACTAGCATCTCTATCCAGAAAATCATGGCGAACCATGCCGTCATAATCCAGATATTTCTCAGGAAGAAGCATTTCTTCTTCCTCGTGAAGTCTAATAGGTATCTCAAAGTGTCTAGCAAGACGAGTAGCATAGATACCTCCATAGACGACACCTTTTGAACGGTTTGTGTTCAACCGCTGAGCTACTATAGCACCTAGGCTATAAGTCTTATCGTTATAAAGGCCTTCGCGCAAAACCGCAAGGTCTGGAGAGCTAAGTGATCGAGCCTCCCCACGGCCAATCAAACATTTTCCCACAAATAATGAAAAGTACCGAAGCACAGGAAAATGTATGCTAGCAATTCTAGCGCGAGACACTCCTCTCTCCTCTCCAACAGCAATAGTACCTATGAAATCCTCCAAGTTCCGTGGACGAGGATCATGAATATCCCCAACATAAGGTAATTTGCATGCATTGCAAAAATCCTGTAGTGTCATGCACTGGGGGATATCGTATAACATGAACTCAACCATAGGAGGATTCTTCCTCGGATAAAAGTTGAAGCTTTGAACGAAAATATTGGTGAGGAGGAGGTATTGTGGGCACTTATCTTCAACGAACGCGGTAAGACATGCGTTCTTGATGACCCACAAGTATAGGGTATCAATCGTAGTCCTTTCGATAAGTAAGAGTGTCGAACCCAACGAGGAGAAGAAGGCTCTGATAAACGGTTTTCAGCAAGGTAATAACTGCAAGCACTGAAATTAGCGGTAACAAGTGATGGTGTAGTGAGGTGAAACGTAGCAAGCGAAAAGTAACAAGTAACAAGTAGTAGCAATGGTGCAGCAAGTGGCCCAATCCCTTTTGTAGCAAGGGACAAGCCTGAACAAAGTCTTATAGGAGGAAAAATGCTCCCGAGGACACACGGGAATTTCTGTCATGCTAGTTTCATCATGTTCATATGATTCGTGTTCGTTACTTTGATAGTTTGATATGTGGGTGGACCGGCGCTTGGGTACTGCCCTTACTTTGACAAGCATCCCACTTATGATTAACCCCTCTCACAAGCATCCGCAACTACGAAAGAAGAATTAAGACAACGTCTAACCATAGCATTAAACGAGTGGATCCAAATCAGCCCCTTACGAAGCAACTTACAGACTGGGGTTTAAGCTTCTGTCACTCCAGCAACCCATCATCTACTTACTACTCCCAAATGCCTTCCTCTAGGCCCAAATATGGTGAAGTGGTATGTAGTTGACGTTCACATAACACCACTAGAGGAAAAGACAACATACAACATATCAAAATACCGAACGAATACCAAACTCACATGACTATTATTAGCATGACTTGTCCCATGTCCTCAGGAACAAAAGTAACTACTCACAAAGCATAATCATATTCATGATCAGAGGTGTAATGAATAGCATCAAGGATCTGAACATAAACTCTTCCACCAAGTAATCCAACTAGCATCAACTACAAAGAGTAATCAACACTACTAGTAACCTTACAAGTACCAATCGGAGTCGTGAGACGGAGATTGGTTACAAGAGATGAACTAGGGATTGGAGAGGAGATAGTGTTGATGAAGATGTTGATGAAGATGCCTCCCCTCCGACGAGAGGAGTGTTGGTGATGACGATGGCGACGATTTCCCCCTCCGGGAGGGAAGTTTCCCCGGCAGGATCGTCCTGCCGGAGCTCTAGATTGGATCTGCTCAACTTCTGCCTCGTGGCGGCGGCGAAACCACGAAAAAGCTCCCGATTGATTTTTTCTAGAATGAAACCCTTCATATAGCAAAAGAGGGGGCCAGTGGGTCGTCAGGGAGCCCACAAGCTTGCTAGCCGCCACCAGGGGGTGGCGGCTACCAGGCTTGTGGTGCCCTGGTAGCTCCCCTCTGGTACTTCTTTTGCCTAGTATTTTTGATATAATCCCAAAAAAATCCACGTAACTTTTCAGGGCATTTGGAGATGTGCAGAATAGTGGACTAAGATTTGCTCCTTTTCCAGTCCAGAATTCCAGCTGCCTGAATTCTCCCTCTTCAAATAAACCTTGCAAAATAAGAGAGAAAAGGCATAAATATGGTACCACAAAGTAATATAACAGCCCATAAAGCAATAAATATCAACATGAAAGCATGATGCAAAATGGACGTATCAGTTCTCCACCACGTAATAAAAGTATTCATAAAGCCCAACAACACGCAAAAATTCATAACTTGGCCACTCGCACGCTCGAACTTCTGTGACTCGAGGAACCACGTACTTGGGGTGGTTCTTCTCATCCTCCTTGGGGTTACGGCTTGAAGAGCCTCTCAAGAACCTCCTCATCTTTTCCCTTTTCTAACTCTGAAAAATTCTGAATTTTTTTGAGACTTCGAAAGAAAAGTGAGTAAGGATTAACCCAACTCGTAGCAACTACTCCTACTAGTGCCTAGAGACCGTAGCACGCGGTAAAACTACTTGGGACCAGCTAAAATCAACATTTCAAGCTCAAGAACAGGGTCACCAAGGTAGCAAGAATACACGAAGGATAAAGCACTAGAGTAGAAACTAATTGGACCAATGGAGGAGTCACTTACCAAGGAGTAATTTCCCCAAAACGGTTCGGAGAATGGTGCTTTGAGCAAGGAGATCTAAAATCACAGCCAAATGAGCAAGAACACGGGTTTGAGCTGCGAAACGATTTTTTTTCTGGAGGTAGAAAAAGAGGATGGGAGCTGGAATGAGTGCAGGGGGTCCCTGTGGGCCCCCCAAGCTTGGTCCCCGCGGCCAGGGGGGAGGCCGCGGCATCAGGGCTGGCCCCGAGGCCAGCTCTCAGTCCCGGTATTTTTCAAATATTCCAGAAAAAATCATACTAGATTTTCAGGACCATCGGAGAACTTTTATTTTCGGGGTACTTTTCTCCGGGACGCTAAAACAGAAAACAGGAAAAACTAAACTAAATCTATCATTTTTATTCTAAGCAACAGGAAGTGAAAGCTTAAAACAGAGGTATGTGACTCTTTGATTAATCCATTTCATGGACATCGAAAGAAATCCGTCGATGGGGTTGATCAAATCCTCATGACAAAACCTTTTCAAATCGCAAAAGGAAAACGGAGAGTTTCGAATAGCCACTAAGTCACCTCAATGGGGATATGAATCTCCCCAACAAGCAAATCATACTTCATCTTGACACGAGGAATAGGGCATTCAAAGCTCCCAATAAGAATCGATGAAGTTTTTTCGATAGCATTGATGCAATGTACTTGATATCGTTTCTTCGGTAAGTGCACTGTATGCTCATTACCGTTGACATGGAAAGTGACATTGCCTTTGTTGCAATCTATAACAGCCCCTGCAGTGTTTAAAAAGGGTGTTCCGATGATGACAGCCATGGCATCGTCCTCGAGAATATCCAAGATAACAAAGTCTGTTAAGATAGTGGTGTTAGCAACCACAACAGGCACATCCTCGTAAATGCCGACAGGGAAAGCAGTTGATTTGTGGGCCATTTGCAGAGAAATTTCAGTGGGTGTCAACTTATCCAGTTCAAGTCTACGATAAAGAGAGAGAGGCATAACACTAACACCAGCTCGAAGGTCACATGAGGCAGTTCTTACGTAGTTTCCTTTAATGGAGCAAGGTATAGTGGGCACTCCGGGCTCACCAAGTTTCTTAGGAGTTCCACCGTTGGCAAGCATGCTGGAGATCTCAAGATCTGGTATCTTCCATTTATTGGTCACGATATCTGATACGTCTCCAACGTATCTATAATTTTTGATGGTTTCATGCTATTATCTTGTCAAACTTTGGATGTTTTATATGCCTTTTATATCTTTTTTGGGACTAACCTATTAATTCAGTGCCAAGTGCGAGTTCCTGTTCTTTCCGTGTTTTTGACCCTTTTCAGGCGGAGTCCAAACGGAATAATTCTTTCGCGATGATTTTTTATGGAAAATATCAAAAATACCGGAAGAAAATAATACCGGAGAGGGGTCCCGAGGAAGCCACAAGCCCTGTCGGTGCCTCCCCAGGCCGCACCAACCAAGCTTATGGGCGCCTCAGGGGCCCACTTGACGCAACTCCACCGCCATCTGGTCCTATAAATCCAGAAACCTCCAGAAAGAAACCTAGATCGGGAGTTCCGCCACCGCAAGCCTCTGTAGCCACCAAAAACCAATCTGGATCCCGTTCTGGCACCCTGCCGGAGGGGGAATCTATCTCCGGTGGCCATCTTCATCATCCCAGCGATCTCCATGACGAGGAGGGAGTAGTTCTTCCTCGGGGCTGAGGGTATGTACCAGTAGCTATGTGTTTGATCTCTCTCTCTCTCGTGTTCTTGAGATGTCTTGATCTCGATGTACCGTGGGCTTTGCTACTATAGTTGGATCTTATGATGTTCTTCCCCCTCTCCCTTCTTGTAATGAATTGAGTTTCCCCTTTGAAGTTATCTTATCGGATTGAGTCTTTGAGAACACTTGATGTATGTCTTGCACGTGTCTATCCGCGGTGAATAACTTGCGGGTTTGTGACATTTGGAACCTATGCATATGGGTTGGCACATGTTTGATTCATGTGAGTACTCGATGTATGTTTTGGTGATCAACTTGCGGGTTCGTGACATTGGGAACCTATGCATAGGGGTTGGCACACGTTTTGACTCTCTGGTAGAAACTTTGGGGCACTCTTTGAAGTTCTATGTGTTGGTTGAATAGATGATTCTGAGATTATGTGATGCATATCATATAATCATGCCCACGGATACCTGAGGTGACAATGGAGTATCTAGGTGACATTAGGGTCTTGGTTGATATGTATCTTAAGGTGCTATTCTAGTACGAACTCTATGATGGATCGAACGGGAAGAATAGCTTCGTGTTATTTTACTACAGACTCTTGAATAGATCGATCTGAAAGAATAACTTTGTGGTGGTTTCGTACCCGACAATAATCTCTTTGTTTGTTCTCCGTTATTAGTGACTTTGGAGTGACTCTTTGTTGCATGTTGAGGGCTAGTTATATGATCCAATTATGTTATTATTGTTGAGAGAACTTCACTAGTGAAAGTATGAACCCTAGGCCTTGTTTCCACGCATTGCAATACCGTTCGGGCTCACTTTTGTTACTAGTTACCTTGCTATTTTTGTAATTTCAGATTACAAAAACCTATATCTACCATCCATATTGCACTTGTATCACCATCTCTTCGCCGAACTAGTGCACCTATACAACTTACCATTGTATTGGGTGTGTTGGGGACACAAGAGACTCTTTGTTATTTGGTTGCAGGGTTCCTTGAGAGAGACCATCTTCATCCTACACCTCCCACGAATTGATAAACCTTAGGTCACCCACTTGAGGGAAAATTGCTACTATCCTACAAACCTCTGCACTTGGAGGCCCAACAACGTCTACAAGGAGAAGGTTACATAGTAGACATCAATATCTTTCTTGGACTTGGCATATGGAGACATTTTGAGCATATCAATTAACCGCATCTTCAGAAAGATGGGTCTTATCATTTCAATAAAGCGCTCAAAATCCTCATCATCCTTTTTCTTGGATGGCTTAGGAGGAAAGGGCATGGGTCTCTGAACCCATGGCTCCCTTTCTTTACCATGCTTCCTAGCAGTGAAGTCATTCTTATCGTATCTCTTAGGTTGTGGGTTATCAGTATTAACCGTAGGTTCAATCTCCACATCCTCATCATTGCTAGGTTGAGCATTATTATGAACATCGCTATCCATATTGTCACCAGGTTCATGTTCATCACCATATTGTGTTTGTGCATCAGACGCAGAAATATCATTTGGTTCTTCAGGTGTGACAGTATTTGGTGAACTGACATGTAGGTTTCTATCATCCTTCTTCTTCTTAGGATGACTTAGTGTATCAGCATTAGTTCCTTGAGAATCTTGATCAGTTCTCTTAGGATGACCTTCAGGATACAAAGGTTCCTGAGTCATTTTGCCTCCTCTAGTAATGACTGTGACAGAGTTGTCATTTAATTCATTGAGCAAGTCATTATGAGCTTTAAGTACTTGTTCTACCTGAGTAGTAATCATAGAGGCATGTTTACTCAGAAGCTTCAGATCATTGACATTTCTGTCTACACAAGCACTTAAATGACTAAGCATACGAGTACTTTGTTCCAAATGTCTGCTAACATAATTATTGAAACTCTGTTGTTTGGCAACAAAGTTGTCAAATTCATCAAAGCATAGGCTACCAGGTTTGTCAAAAGGAATATCACTCTCAACGAATCTACGTAGAGAGTTCACCTCTACTACTTGTATCAGGTTATCGAGACCATGGATCTCTTCGATAGGTGGTAGATTTTTGACATCTTCAGATCTAATGCCTTTCTCTTGCATAGACTTCTTGACTTCTTGCATATCTTCAGGACTGAGGAATAGAATACCTCTTTTCTTAGGAGTTGGCTTAGGAGGTGGTTCGGGGATAGTCCAAGCATTATCATTGATCAAGATGTTGTTCAATAGAATCTCAGCTTGTTCTACAGTTCGTTCCCTAAAAACACAACCGACACAACTATCTAGGTGGTCTCTAGAAGCATCGGTAAGTCCGTTATAGAAGATATCAAGTATCCCGTTCTTCTTAAGAGGGTAATCAGGCAAAGCATTCTGTAGCTGGATGAGCCTCCCCCAAGCTTGTGGGAGACTCTCTTCTTTGAGTTGAGCAAAGTTGTATATTTCCTGCAAGGCAGCTTGCTTCTTATGGGCAGGGAAATATTTCTCACACAAGTAATAGACCATATCCTGGGGACTACTCACACATCCAGGAGCAAGAGAAGTGAACCAGGCTTTAGCGTCATCCTTTAGAGAGAAAGGAAACAACTTAAGGATATAATAGTAGCGGATCTTCTCCTCACTAGTGAAAAGGGTGGCTATATCGTGTAGTTTGGTAAGATGGGCTACGACCGTCTCAGACTCATAACCGTGGAAAGGATCAGATTCGACTAGAGAGATTATCTCAGGGTCGACACAGAATTCATAATCCTCATCGGTGATAAAGATAGGTGAAGTGGCAAACTTCGGGTCGTATTTCATCCTAGCTTTCAGAGATTTTTCCTTCCCCTTGAGAAGTAATTTCTGTTGGGTAACGTCGCATGGGAAACAAAAAATTTCCTACGCGCACGAAGACCTATCATGGTGATGTCCTTCTACGAGAGGGGATATTCGATCTACGTACCCTTGTAGATCGCACAGCAGAAGCGTTAGTGAACGCGGTTGATGTAGTGGAACGTCCTCACGTCCCTCGATCCGCCCCGCGAACCGTCCCGCGATCAGTCCCACGATCTAGTGCCGAACGGACGGCACCTCCGCGTTCAGCACACGTACAGCTCGACGATGATCTCGGCCTTCTTGATCCAGCAAGAGAGACGGAGAGGTAGATGAGTTCTCCGACAGCGTGACGGTGCTCCGGAGGTTGGTGGTGATCTAATCTCAGTAGGGCTCCGCCCGAGCTCCGCAGAAACGCGATCTAGAGGTAAAACCGTGGAGATATGTGGTCGGGCTGCCGTGGCAAAGTTGTCTCAAATCAGCCCTAAAACCTCCGTATATATAGGGGGAAGAGGGGGAGCCTTGCCTTGGGGTCTAAGGACACCCAAGGGGGTCGGCCGAGCCAAGGGGGGGAGTCCTCCCCTTCCAAACCGAATCCAACTAGGTTTGGAAGGAGGAGTCCTTCCCCTTTTTCCCACCTCCTCTTTTTTTTCTCTTTGATTTTCTTCCTATGGCGCATAGGGCCTTCTTGGGCTGTCCCACCAGCCCACTAAGGGCTGATGCGCCACCCCCAAGGCCCATGGGCTTCCCCGGGGTGGGTTGCCCCCCTCGGTGAACACCCGAAACCCATTCGTCATTCCCGGTACATTCCCGGTAACTCCGAAAACCTTCCGGTAATCAAATGAGGTCATCCTATATATCAATCTTCATTTCCGGACCATTCCGGAAACCCTCGTGACGTCCGTGATCTCATCCGGGACTCCGAACAACATTCGGTAACCAACTATATAACTCAAATACGCATAAAACAACGTCGAACCTTAAGTGTGCAGACCCTGCGGGTTCGAGAACTATGTAGACATGACCCGATTGACTCCTCGGTCAATATACAATAGCAGGACCTGGATGCACATATTGGATCCCACATATTCTATGAAGATCTTATCGTTTGAACCTCAGTGCCAAGGATTCATATAATTCCGTATGTCATTCCCTTTGTCCTTCGGTATGTTACTTGCCCGAGATTCGATCGTCAGTATCCGCATACCTATTTCAATCTCGTTTACCGGCAAGTCTCTTTACTCGTTCCGTAATACAAGATCCTGCAACTTACACTAAGTCACATTGCTTGCAAGGCTTGTGTGTGATGTTGTATTACCGAGTGGGCCCCGAGATACCTCACCGTCACACGGAGTGACAAATCCCAGTCTCGATCCATACTAACTCAACGAACACCTTCGGAGATACCTGTAGAGCATCTTTATAGTCACCTAGTTACGTTGCAACGTTTGATACACACAAAGCATTCCTCCGGTGTCAGTGAGTTATATGATCTCATAGTCATAGGAACAAATACTTGACACGCAGAAAACAGTAGCAACAAAATGACACGATCAACATGCTACGTCTATTAGTTTGGGTCTAGTCCATCACATGATTCTCCTAATGATGTGATCCCGTTATCAAGTGACAACACTTGCCTATGGTCAGGAAACCTTGACCATCTCTGATCAACGAGCTAGTCAACTAGAGGCTTACTAGGGACAGTGTTTTGTCTATGTATCCACACATGCACTGTGTTTCCAATCAATACAATTATAGCATGGATAATAAACGATTATCATGAACAAAGAAATATAATAATAACTAATTTATTATTGCCTCTAGGGCATATTTCCAACAGTGTCTCACTTGCACTAGAGTCAATAATCTAGTGCACATCACCATGTGATTCCAACGAATCCAACACACATATAGTCATGGGGTCTTATCACGTCTTGCTCGTGAGAGCGGTTTTAGTCAACGGTTCTGAAACTTTCAGACCCGTGTGTTCTTTACAAATCTTTATGTCATCTTATAGATGCTGCTACTATGTGCTATTCGGAAATACTCCAAATATCTACTCTACTATACGAATCCGTTTTACTACTGATAGTTATTCGGATTAGTGTCAAAGCTTGCATCGACGTAACCCTTTACGACGAACTCTTTAACCACCTCCATAATCGAGAAAAATTCCTTAGTCCATCAGTTACTAAGGATAAATTTTGACCGCTGCTAGTGATTCAATCATGGATCACTCTCTATACCTCTCAACAGACTTTGAGTCAAGGCACACATCAGGTGCGGTACCCAGCATGGCATACTTCAGATTCTACGGCCAAGGCATAGAAGACGACCTTCGTCTATTCTCTTTATTCTGCCGGGGTCGGGTTTTGAGTCTTACTCAAATTCACACCTCACAACGCAACCAAGAACTCTTTCTTTGCCGATCTATTTTGAACTCCTTCAAAAACTTGTGAAGGCATGCATCTTGTTGAAACTTCCATTAAGCGCTTTCGATCTATCTCCATAGATCTTTGATGCTCAGCGTTCAAGTAGCGCAATCCAGGTACTCCTTTGAAAACTCCTTTCAAACAACCTTGTATGCTTTACAGAAATTCTACATTACTTCTGATCCACAATATGTCAACCAAATATACTTATAAGAAATTATATAGTGCTCCCACTCATTTGTTTGGAAATACAAGTTTCTCATAAACCTTGTACAAACCCAAAACCTTTGATCATCTCATCAAAGTGTATATTCCAACTCCGAGATGCTTGCACCAGTCCATTGAAGGATCGCTGGAGCTTGCATACTTGCTAGTATCTTTAGGATCGACAAAACCTCCTGGTTGTATCACATACAATGTTTGCTCAAGGAAACCATCGAGGAAACAATGTTTTGACATCCTATGTGCAATATTTCATAAATAATGCAGCAACTACTAACATCATTCTAACAGATTTTCAGCATCGCTACGAGTGAGAAAGTCTCATCATAGTCAACTGTTTGATCCTGTCGGAAACATCTTTGCGACAAGTCGAGCTTTTCTTAATAGTGACTTATCACCATCATCGTCTGTCTTCCTTTTAAAGATCCATCTTTACTCAATAGTCCTATTACCATCAAGTAGTTCTTCCAAAGTCTATGCTTTGTTTTCATACATGGATCCTCTCTCGGATTTCATGGCTTCCAGCCATTTGTCGGAATCCGGGCCCACCATTGCTTTCTCCATATCTCGTAGGTTCACTGTTTCTCAACAACATGACCTCCAAGACAGGGTTACCGTACCACCCTGAAGTAGTACGTGACCTTGTCAACCTACGAGGTTTGTAGTAACTTGATCTGATGCTCGATGATCACCATCATCAGCTTTCACTTCAATTGGTGTAGGTGCCACAGGAACAACTTCCTGCGCCCTGCTACACACTGGTTGAAGTGATGGTTCAATAACCTCATCAAGTTCCACAACCCTCCCACTCAATTCTTTCGAGAGAAACCTTTCCTCGAGAAAGGATCCGTTTCTAGAAACAAACACTTTGCTTTCGGATCTGAGATAGGAGATGTACCCAACTGTTTTGGATATCCTATGAAGATGCATTTATCCGCTTTGGGTTCGAGCTTATTCGACTGAAACTTTTTCACACAAGTGTCGAAGCCCCAAACTGTCAAGAAACGACAGTTTAGATTTCTCTAAACCTCAGTCTATACTGTGTCATCTTAACGGAAATACGGGGTGCCCTACTTTAAAGTGAACGCGGTTGTCTCTAATGCATAACCCATAAACGATAGTGGTAATTCGATAAGAGACATCATAGCATGCACCATACTAAATAGTGTGTGGCTATGACGTTCAGACACATCATCACACTATGATGTTCCATGTGGCATGAACTGCGAAACAATTTCCACATTGTCTTAACTACGTACCAAAACTCGTAACTCAGATATTCATTTCTATGATCATATCGTAGACAGTTTATCCTCTTGTTACGACGAACTTCACTCCGAAACAGAATTGAACTTTTCAATATTTCAGACTTTTTATTCATTAAGTAAATACTCTTGTATCCACTCAAATCGTCATTGAAGTAAGAACATAATGATATCCACTGCGTGCCTCAACACCCATTGGACTGCATACATCGAAATGTATTACTTCCAACAAGTTACTATCTTATTTCGTCTCAATGAAAACAAGGCCTTGCTCATGTGGTATGATTTGCATGTCACTAGTGATTCAAAATGAGGTGAGTATAAAGATCCATCAGCATGGAGCCTCTTCATGCAATTTATACCAACATGACTCAAGCGGCAGTGCCACAAGTAAGTGGTACTATCATCATTACCTCGTATCCTTTTGGCAGCAATATCATGAACATGTGTAACACTACGATCGAGATTCAATAAACCATTGAAGGTGAATATTCAAGCAAATAGAGTAACCATTATTCTCTTTAAATGAATAATCGTATTGCAATAAACACGATCCAATCATGTCCATGCTTAACGCAAGCACCAAATAACAATTATTTAGGTTTAACACCAATCCCGATGGTAGATGGAGTGTGCGACGTTTGATCATATCAACCTTGGAAACACTTGCAACACGTATCGTCACCTCGCCTTTAGCTAGTCTCCGTTTATGCCGTAGCTTTCATTTCGTGTTACTAATCACTTAGCAACCGAACCGGTATCCAATACCCTCGTGCTACTAGGAGTACTAGTAAAGTACACATCAACATCATGTATATCAAATATACTTCTTTCAACTTTTGCCAGCCTTCTTATCTACCAAGTATCTAGAGTTGCTCCGCCTCTGTGACTGTTCCGCTCATTACAGAAGCACTTAGTCTCGGGTTTGGGTTTAATCTTGGGTCTCTTCATTAGTGCAGCAACTGTTTTGCCGTTTCACGAAGTATCTCTTCTAGCCCTTGCCTTTCTTGAAACTTAATGGTTTTACTAACCATCAACTATTGATGCTCCTTCTTGATTTCTACGTTCGAAGTGTCAAACATCGCGAATCGCTCAAGGATCATTGTATCTATCCTTGATATGTTATAGTTCATCATGAAGCTCTCACAGCTTGGTGGCAGTGACTTTGGAGAACCATCACTATCTCATCTGGAAGATTAACTCCCACTTGATTCAAGCGATTGTCGTACTCAGACAATCTGAGCATACGCTCAACAATTGAGCTTTTCTCCTTTACTTTGTGGACAAAGAATCTTGTCCGAGGTCTCGTACCTCTTAACAAGGGCACAAGCATGAAATCATAATTTCATCTCTTTAGAACATCACTTATGTTCCGTGACGTTTCAAAACGTCTTAGGCGCCTTGCTTCTAAGCCATTAAGTATTTTGCACTGAATTATCGTGTAGTCATCAGAAACGTGTATGTCGGATGTTCACAACATCCACAGACGACGCTCGAGGTGCAGCACACCGAGTGGTGCATTAAGGACATAAGCCTTCTGCGCAGCAACGAGTACAATCCTCTGCAAAGTTTGCTACTATCAACTTTCAACTAAATTTTCTCTAGGAACATATAAAAAATAGTAGAGCTATAGCGCAAGCTACATCGTAATTCGCAAAGACCATTAGACTATGTTCATGACAATTATTTCAATTAATCATATTACTTAAGAACTCCCACTCAAAAAGTACATCTCTCTAGTCATTTGAGTGGTACATGATCCAAATCCACTATCTCAAGTCCGATCATCACGTGAGTCGAGAATAGTTTCAGTGGTAAGCATCTCTATGCTAATCATATCAACTATACGATTCATGTTCGACCTTTCAGTCTCATGTGTTCCAAGGCCATGTCTACATATGCTAGGCTCGTCAAGCTTAACCCGAGTGTTCCGCGTGTGCAACTGTTTTGCACCCGTTGTATGTGAACGTTGAGTCTATCACACCCGATCATCACGTGGTGTGTCGAAACGAAGAACTGTTGCAACGGTGCACAGTCGGGGAGAACACAATTTCGTCTTGAAATTTTAGTGAGAGATCAACTCATAATGCTACCGTCATTCTAAGCAAAATAAGGTGCATAAAAGGATTAACATCACATGCAATTCATAAGTGACATGATATGGCCATCATCACGTGCTCCTTGATCTCCATCACCAAAGCACCGGCACGATCTTCTTGTCACCGGCGTCACACCATGATCTCCATCATCATGATCTCCATCAACGTGTCGCCATCGGGGTTCTCGTGCTACTCATGCTATTACTACTAAAGCTACGTCCTAGCAATATAGTAAACGCATCTGCAAGCACAAATGTTAGTTTAAAGACAACCCTATGGCTCCTGCAGGTTGCCGTACCATCGACGTGCAAGTCGATATTAACTATTACAACATGATCATCTCATACGTCCAATATATCACATCACATCGTTGGCCATATCATATCACAAGCATACCGTGCAAAAACAAGTTAGCCGTCCTCTAATTTTGTTGTTGCATTTTTTACGTGGTGACCATGGGTATCTAGTAGGATCGCATCTTACTTACGCAAACACCACAATGGAGATATATGAATTTCTATTTAACCTTATACAAGGACCTCCTCTGTCAAATCCGATTCAACTAAAGTTGGAGAAACCGACACTTGCCAGTCATCTTTGAGCAACGGGGTTACTCGTAGCGATGAAACCAGTCTCTCGTAAGCGTACGAGTAATGTCGGTCCAAGCCGCTTCAATCCAACAATACCGCGGAATCAAGAAAAGACTAAGGAGGACAGAAAATGCACATCACCGCCCACAAAAACTTTTGTGTTCTACTAGAGAAGACATCTACGCATGAACCTAGCTCATGATGCCACTGTTGGGTAACGTCGCATGGGAAACAAAAAATTTCCTACGCGCACGAAGACCTATCATGGTGATGTCCATCTACGAGAGGGGATATTCGATCTACGTACCCTTGTAGATCACACAGCAGAAGCGTTAGTGAACGCGGTTGATGTAGTGGAACGTCCTCATGTCCCTCGATCCGCCCCGCGAACCGTCCCGCGATCAGTCCCACGATCTAGTGCTGAACGGACGACACCTCCGCGTTCAACACACGTACAGCTCGACGATGATCTCGGCCTTCTTGATCCAGCAAGAGAGACGGAGAGGTAGATGAGTTCTCCGGCAGCGTGACGGTGCTTCGGAGGTTGGTGGTGATCTAATCTCAGTAGGGCTCCGCCCGAGCTCCGCAGAAACGCGATCTAGAGGTAAAACCGTGGAGATATGTGCTCGGGCTGCCATGGCAAAGTTGTCTCAAATCAGCCCTAAAACCTCCGTATATATAGGGGGAAGAGGGGGAGCCTTGCCTTGGGGTCCAAGGACACCCAAGGGGGTCGTCCGAGCCAAGGGGGGAGTCCTCCCCTTCCAAACCGAATCCAACTAGGTTTGGAAGGAGGAGTCTTTCCCCTTTTTCCCACCTCCTCTTTTTTTCTTTTCTCTTTGATTTTCTTCCTATGGCGCATAGGGCCTTCTTGGACTGTCCCACCAGCCCACTAAGGGCTGATGCGCCACCCCCAAGGCCTATGGGCTTCCCCGGGGTGGGTCGCCCCCCCTCCCGGTGAACACCGGGAACCCATTCGTCATTCCCGGTACATTCCCGGTAACTCCGAAAACCTTCCGGTAATCAAATGAGGTCATCCTATATATCAATCTTCGTTTCCGGACCATTCCGGAAACCCTCGTGACGTCCGTGATCTCATCCGGGACTCCGAACAACATTCGGTAACCAACCATATAACTCAAATACGCATAAAACAACGTCGAACCTTAAGTGTGCAGACCGTGCGGGTTCGAGAACTATGTAGACATGACCCGAGTGACTCCTCGGTCAATATCCAATAGCGGGACCTGGATGCCCATATTGGATCCCACATATTCTACGAAGATCTTATCGTTTGAACCTCAGTGCCAAGGATTCATATAATCCCGTATGTCATTCCCTTTGTCCTTCGGTATGTTACTTGCCCGAGATTCGATCGTCAGTATCCGCATACCTATTTCAATCTCGTTTACCGGCAAGTCTCTTTACTCGTTCCGTAATACAAGATCCTGCAACTTACACTAAGTCACATTGCTTGCAAGGCTTGTGTGTGATGTTGTATTACCGAGTGGGCCCCGAGATACCTCTCCGTCACACGGAGTGACAAATCCCAGTCTCGATCCATACTAACTCAACGAACATCTTCGGAGATACCTGTAGAGCATCTTTATAGTCACCCAGCTACGTTGTGACGTTTGATATACACAAAGCATTCCTCCGGTGTCAGTGAGTTATATGATCTCATAGTCATAGGAACAAATACTTGACACGCAGAAAACAGTAGCAACAAAATGACACGATCAACATGCTACGTCTATTAGTTTGGGTCTAGTCCATCACATGATTCTCCTAATGATGTGATCCCGTTATCAAGTGACAACACTTGCCTATGGTCAGGAAACCTTGACCATCTCTGATCAACGAGCTAGTCAACTAGAGGCTTACTAGGGACAGTGTTTTGTCTATGTATCCACACATGCACTGTGTTTCCAATCAATACAATTATAGCATGGATAATAAACGATTATCATGAACAAAGAAATATAATAATAACTAATTTATTATTGCCTCTAGGGCATATTTCCAACAATTTCTCAGCGTCATAAGCATCCTTACACGCAAGAAAATCCTCAGCTATCTCTCCCTCCATAACATAACCCTCAGGTATATCAGACAATTCATATCTAGGAGAGCTAGATCTAGCAGGAGCAAAAGCATGTTCTATCTCAATAGTATCGGCAGTTTCAGAAGCATCACGAGCTTTGGCAGTAACTCTTGCAATGTGAGAATCAAGGAATACCCCTAGTGGCATATCAAGCAAAGTAGTATCTCTAGCAGTATCAAGCATAGCATCATCACGCAAAATAGCATCTCTAGCATCATCAGGCAAAGCAGTATCAAGCATAGCATCTCTAGCAGTATCAGGCATAGCATCTCTAGCAGTATCAGGCATAGCATCTCTAGGAGTATCAGGCATAGTAGCATCATAAGCATCATCAAGCACAGGCGACATATCAAGATTTCTAGCAGAAGGTGGTGTTGCAAACTTACTCATAACTGAAGGTGAATCAAGTGCACAGTTAGATGGCAGTTCCTTACCTCCCCTCGTAGTTGAGGGCAAGACTTTGGTTTTTGGATCTTTAAGATTCTTCATAGTGATCAGCAGATATAAATCCCAAGCAACTCAGAGAATATAGCTATCCTTCCCCGGCAACGGCGCCAGAAAAATGATGTTGACATGCAACTATTCCTGACTTGATGCCTCCACGGCAACGGAGCCAGAAAAGAGCTGCTTCCAGTTGCTCAACAATTAGAAATTGTCTTGCAATAGCCCACCAACGCATGGGATCGCGGCAGTTTTCGAGGGTAGAGTATTCATCCCAAATTTGTTGGATCGCACGACGGGAAGTGAAAGAATATTCTCAAGTATTAGCAGCTGAATGTGTCAGATTCAACCACACCTGAAAGATTAGTATCTGCAAGCATAGTAGTAACAACAAAGTAGCGAGTAACGACAGTGTAATGAGCAATAGTAGTGGTGCCATAAACGATGTGTTGACGACAGACTATTCCTAACAACGGTGCCAGAAACGATCTGTTGACGGTAGACTATTCCTAACTGTTGTATCAATGGCACCAGTAAGTTGCCCGTGGACTGGAAATATTCTTTCCCGGCAACGGTGCTAGAAAAAGTATTGTAGCAGGTAGCAGCAATGTAACGAGTAACGACAGTGGCAAGGAACAACAATAGTCACAGCAGTAGCAAGTAGCACTAGTAGCAACAATAGTGACAGCAGCAGCAGGACAAAGCGAGTAACAGTAGCAACAAGTAACAGTAGCAGCAAAAGTAGTAACAGCAGCAGAGCAAAGCAAGTAACAGCAGCAGTGGGACAAACTCGTAGGCAATGGATCGGTGATTCGTTGGATGACATTCATCATGCAACAGTTATAAAACGGAGAGATATGTGGCTAGCTCCCGTTCGTCGATGTGATGTAGGCATGCATTCCGTGTGTAGTCATACGTGCTTAGGGAAAAGAACTTGCATGACATCTATTGTCTATCCCTCCCACGGCAACGGGGTCCAAAAGGATACTACGGGATATTAAGGTTCTCCTTTTAATAAAGAATCGGACCAACGCATTAGCACTTGGTGAACACATGAACTCCTCAAACTATGGTCATCACCGGGAGTGGTTTCGGTTATTGTCACTCCGGGGTTGCCGGATCATAACACATAGTAGGTAACTACAACTTGCAAGGTCAGATCTAAAACACACATATATTGGTGACAACATAATAATTTCAGATCCGAAATCATGGCACTCGGGCCCTAGTGACAAGCATTAAACATGGCAAAGTAGTAGCAACATCAATCTCAGAACATAGTTGATACTAGGGATCAATCCCCGTCAAAACTAACTCGATTACATGATAGATCTCATCCTACTCATCACCACCCAGCGAGCCTACGAATATATTACTCACGAACAATGAAGAGCTTCATGGAATTGGAGAGAGAAGAAGGTTGATGATGACGATGGCGATGATATCCTTGATCCGGAGCCCAAAACGGACTCCAGATCTGCCCTCCAGATGAAGAACGGGATGTGGCGGCGCCTCTGGATCGAAAACGCGATGAAATCTTCTCTCTTGATTTTTTCCGGGATGAAAGGGAATACATAGCTGGAGTTGGGGGCGGCACAGCCACGTGGGCCCCACAAGCTTGACTGCCGCGGCCAGGGGGGAGGCCGCGGCGTCAGGGCTTGTGGCCCACTAGCCCGTCCCCTCCGGTGGATCTTTGCGTAGGTATTTTTCATATTTTCCAGAAATATTCTCCATAAATTTTCAGGACGTTCCGAGAACTTTCATTTCTGCACAAAAACAACACCATGGCAATTCTGCTGAAAACAGCGTTAGTCCGGGTTAGTTCCATTCAAATCATGCAAATTAGAGTCCAAAACAAGGGCAAAAGAGTTTGGAAAAGTAGATACGATGGATACGTATCGAGCAAAGGGGTTGCTCCTAGCGATGAAACCAGTCTCTCATAAGCGTACGAGTAATGTCGGTCCGAGCCGCTTCGATCCAACAATACCGCGGAATCAAGAAAATACTAAGGAGGGCAGCAAATCGCACATCACCGCCCACAAAAACTTTTGTGTTCTACTCAAGATAACATCTACGCATGAACCTAGCTCATAATTCCACTATTGGGGAAAGTCGCATGGGAAACAAAAAAATTCCTACGCACACGCAATTCTTATCATGGTGATGTTCATCTAGGAGAGGAGATTCAGATCCACATACCCTTGTAGATCGCACATCGGTAAGCGTTAAGAAATGCGGATGATATAGTGGAACATCTTGCGTGATTCAAATCACCGTAGTCATACACTCCATCCCACGATCTCATCACGATCCGTCCTACGAACTTCATCGCGATCCGTTCCGCGATCTCATCATGATCCTGCCCGATCTAGTGCCGAACGGACGGCACCTCCGCGTTGAACACATGTTCAACGCGACGATGATCTCGGCCTTCTTGATCCAGCAAGAGAGACGGAGAGGTAGATGAGTTCTCTGGCAGCGTGACGGCACTCCAGAGGTTGGTGGTGATCTGTCCCAGCAGGGCTCCGCCCGAGCTCCGTAGAAATACGATATAGAGGAAAAACCGTGGAGGTATGTGGTCAGGCTGCCGTGGCAAAGTTGTCTCAAATCAGCCCTAATACCCCAGTATATATAGGAGGGAGGGGAGGGACCTTGCCTTGAGGCTCAAGGGAGCCCCAAGGGGTCGGCCGAACCAAGGGGAGAAGTCCTCCTCCTCCAATCCTAGTCCAACTAGGATTGGAAAGTGGAGTCCTTCTCCACCTTCCCACTTCCTTTTTTTCCTTTTCTCTTTGGTTTTTCCTTGGTGGCGCCATGGGCCTCTCTTGGCTGTCCCACCAGCCCACTAAGGGCTGGTGTGTCACCCCTAAGGCCTTGGACCACTCCCGGGTGGGTTCCCCCCCTCCCGGTAAATTCTCGGAACCCATTCGTCACTCCCGGTACGATGACGGTAATGCCCGAAAACCTTCCGGTAACCAAATGAGACAAACCTATATATCAATTTTCGTTTCCAGAGCATCCGGAAACCCTCGCGACGTCCGTGATCCCATCCGGGACTCCGAACAACATTCGTTAACCAACCATATAACTCAAATACGCATAAAACATCGTCGAACCTTAAGTGTGCAGACCCTGCGGGTTCGAGAACTATGTAGACATGACCCGAGAGACTCCTCGGTCAATATCGAATAGCGGGACCTCGATGCCCATATTGGATCCTACATATTCTCCGAAGATCTTATCGGTTGAACCTCAGTGTCAAGGATTCATATAATCACGTATGTCATTCCCTTTGTCCTTCGGTATGTTACTTTCCTGAGATTCGATCGTCGGTATCCGCATACCTATTTTAATCTCGTTTACCGGCAAGTCTCTTTACTCGTTCCGTAATACAAGATCCTCCGACATACACTAAGTCACATTGCTTGCAAGGCTTGTGTGTGATGTTGTATTACCGAGTGGGCCCCGAGATACCACTCCGTCACACGGAGTGACAAATCCCAGTCTTGATCCATACTAACTCAACGGACACCTTCAGAGATACGTGTAGAGCATCTTTATAGTCACCCAGTTACGTTGTGACGTTTGATACACACAAGGCATTCCTCCGGTGCCAGTGAGTTATATATCTCATGGTCATAGGAATAAATACTTGACACACAAAAAACAGTAGCAATAAAATGACACGATCAACATGCTACGTTCATTAGTTTGGGTCTAGTCCATCACATGATTCTCCTAATGATGTGATCCCGTTATCAAGTAACAACACTTGCCTATGGTCAGGAAACCTTGACCATCTTTGATCAACGAGCTAGTCAACTAGAGGCTTACTAGGGACAATGTTTTGTCTATGTGTCCACACAAGTATTGTGTTTCCAATCAATACAATTATAGCATGGATAATAAACGCTTATCATGAACAAATAAATATAATAATAACTAATTTATTATTGCCTCTAGGGCATATTTCCAACAGTTCCATGCTATTATCTTGTCAAACTTTGGATGTTTTGTATGCCCTTTTTATCTTTTTTGGGACTAACTTATGAACACAGTGCCAAGTGTGAGTTCCTGCTTTTTCCGTGTTTTTTACCCTTTTCAGAGGAGGATTTTAAACGGTGTCCAAACGGAGTAAAACTTCCGAAAATATTTTTTCCGGAACAAAAGATACGCGTCAGACTTGAGAACCAAGGCAGGGGCCAGCATGGGACCCCACAAGCCCCCTAGGCGCGGCCAGGGGGCGCGCCTAGCGGGCTTGTGGGCCCCCTGTGGCACGTCTGCCCTACCTCTTCCGCCTATAAATCGAGAAAAATTCCAAAACTGCAGAGAGATCAACGAAAATACTTTTTCGCCACCGCAAGCTTCTGTCTCCGCAAGATCCCATCTGGGGCACGTTCTCGTGCCCTGCCGGAGGGGGGATTTGGATACGGAGGGCTTCTTCATCAACACCATGACCTCTCTGATGATGCGTGAGTAGTTCACCATAGACCTTCGGGTCCATAGCTAGTAGCTAGATGGCTTCTTCTCTCTCTTGGATCTTCGGTACAAAGTTCTCCATGATATTCATGGAGGTCTATCCGATGTAATCTTGTTTTGTGGTGTGTTTGTCAAGATCCGATGAATTTTGGATTTATGATCAGATTATCTATGAATCTTATTTGAGTTTCTTCTGATCTCTCTTATGCATGATTTCATATCCTTGTAATTCTCTTCGAGTTGTGGGTTTTGTTTGGCCAACTTGATCTATGATTCTAGCAATGGGAGAAGTGCTTGGTTTTGGGTTCATACCGTGCGGTGACCTCACCCAGTGACAGAAAGGGTAGCGAGGCACGCATCTTGTTGTTGCCAACAAGGGTAAAAAGATGGGGTTTTCATCATTGGTTTGAGTTTATCCGTGTACATCATGTCATCTTGCTTAAGGCATTACTCTGTTCGTCATGAACTCAATACACTAGATGCATGCTTGATAGCGGTCGATGTGTGGAGTAATAGTAGTAGATGCAGAAAGTATCGGTCTACTTGTCTCAGACGTGATGCCTATATGTATGATCATTGCCTTAGATACCGTCATGACTTTGCGCGGTTCTATCAATTGCTCGACAGTAATTTGTTCACCCACCGTATTATTTTCTATTTTGAGAGAAGTCTCTAGTGAACACTATGGCCCTCGGGTCTACTTCACACTATATTTTCAGCCTTACAATTTTACTTCGTTGCACTTTCCACCTTCAGATCTCACTTTGTAATCAATCTTGAAGGGATTAACAACCCCTTTATAGCGTTGGGTGCAAGCTCTTTTGTGTTTGCGCAGGTACTCTGGACTTGACGCGATTCTCCTACTGGATTGATACCTTGGTTCTCAAACTGAGGGAAATACTTACTGCTCCTGTACTGCATCGCCTTTCCTCTTCAAGGGAAAAACCAACGCAAGCTCAAGAGACGACAGAAGATTTATGTCGTCGTAGCAGAAGAATTTCTGGCGCCGTTGCCGGGGAGGAGTATCAAGTCAAGAACAGTCTCCCGTCAACGTGCCAATTTCTCGCGCCGTTGCCAGGGAGGATGAAGTCAAGAACTCATCCAAGTAAGTGTCGCAAACTCTTCTCTTGCATTTACTTTTTTGCCTCTCGTTTTCCTCTCCCCCGCTTCTGAAAAACAAAAATTTACAAAAATATTTGCTCTTTTCTTCGTTTGCCTTTTTCGTTTGCCCTTTTCTCTCGCTTGCTTTTTGTTCGTTTGTGTGGGATAGTCTACCTGTCCTCATGGCTAGACCCACCGCTTCGAACGATACTCCCGAGAACGAAGTTCTCAACTTCAAACAAAATGTGGAAGAAAACTTGAAGGACGCTTGGTATAGGGTTTGCAATGCTCAGAGTAGATCTACTCGTAAGCAATCTACTACCGTCTTGCTTCGCAGTTCTTATGTGGGTATTTCCCCTTGGAATAGGTATATTCTTGACACCATCGTAGGTGGAAATTTCTTGGGTAGCCATACCGTTGATTCTTACGGAGCTATAATAGATTTGGTAGGCTCACTCCCACTCATGGTTAATGGAAGTACCTTAACTCTGGAACATGTGATGCGTAGGTTGGACGTCATTGAAAATAAAGTTGCTACAATCGAACTCATTGAGAATTTGGATAAAAAGATCCACAATAAAATCACTCAGTACAGATCCAAGGTGGGAATGGTTTTGGAAATTTTAAAGGAGAAGGAACCCACAGTTAACGGTCATAATTCTGCTAGGATTGGCAAACTAGAGGATGTTATAACCAACTTGGGTTCCGCTTTTGCCACTGTGCAGAATACTCCAAATTTTGCCCACAATAAGGCCACCAAGTCTGTTTTTGTTCCCAAAAATAGTGGTGAATCATCTAGTAAGAAAGATGAAGACCTTAAGATGATGAGTAATCACGCTACTTATGGTTTGAGCACCAAAGACGACGATACGTGATTCTATCGCTTTATGCCTAGCTAAGGGCGTTAAACAATAGCGCTTGTTGGGAGGCAACCCGATGGATTTATCTTTTTCTTTCTGTTTTGTTGCGTCCACGCCATCATAATTGTGTTATTATAGTGTCTTTTGTGTTTCTTTTTGTGTTTGAGCCAAGCAAAACCTTTATGACTAGTCTTGGTGATGGTTGTTTGATCCTGGTGGAAAAAGACACAAACTTTTCGCTCACGAGATTTTTTTTCATTTTTATTCAGAAAGAGCTTTTGAGTTGATTCTTTTTTATGCTGGTTTATATGCCTTTTCCCCAGGTAGTAGTAATTTTTTAGATTTTTTGAGGTACCATAAGTATGCTAAGTATACAGATTGCTACAGACTGGTCTGTTTTTGACAGATTCTGTTTTTGTTGAGTTGGTTGCTTGTTTTGATGAAACTATGGATAGTATCGGGGGGTACTAGCCATGGAAAAGTGAGAACACAGTAATCTAACACCAATATGAATAGAATTAAAGTTTTCTATAGTACCTAAAGAGGTGGTAGTTTGTTTTCTTGTGCTAATGATATCACGAGTTTCTGTTTAAGTTTTGTTTTGTGAAGTTTTCAAGTTTTGGGTGATGTTCTCATGGACAATGGGATAAAGAGTGGAAAGAGATCAAGCTTGGGGATGCCCAAGGCATCCCAAGACAAATTCAAGGACACCAAAAAGCCTAGGCTTGGGGATGCCCCGGGAAGGCATCCCCTCTTTCATCTTCAATCCATCAGTAACATTACTTGGAGCTATATTTTTATTCACCACATGATATGTGTTTTGCTTGGAGCGTCTTGTATCATAGGAGTATTTTCTTTTTGTTGTGTCACAATCATCCTTGCTGCACACCTTTTGAGAGAGACATGCACTCATCATGGATTTGCTAGAATGCTCATCGTGCTTCACTTATATGTTTTTGAGCTAGATAATTTTGCTCTATGTGCTTCACTTAGATCTTTTAGAGAACGGCGGTGCGTGACTTGGTAGTTGGTTTGTGCTATGGAAGTAGTCCCAAAGGTGATAGGTACCCAAAGAGAATACAAAAACCTCCATCTTCATGTGCACTGAGTAGAAAGAAAAGTTTGATTCCTCTCAATTAGTTTTGAGACGTGGATTTGGTAATATTAAGAGTTATGTTAGTAGGGTGTTGTGAATCTAGAAATACTTGTGTTGAAGTTAGTGATTCCCGTAACATGCACGTATGGTGAACCGCTATGTTAGGAAGTCGGAGCATAATTGATATATTGATTGTCATCCTTTGTGTTGCGGTCGGGATCGCGCAATGGTTAACACCTACCAACCCTTCCCCTAGGAGTATGCGTTTAGCACTTTGTTTCGATTACTAATAAAAACTTTCACAACAAGTATGTGAGTTCTTCATGACTAATGTGAGTCCATGTATAGTTTCACTTTCACCTTCCACCATTGCTAGCCTCTCTAGTGCCGCGTAATTTTCGCCGGTGCACAAACCCACCATATGCCTTCCTCAAAACAGCCACCATACCTACCTACTATGGCATTTTCATAGCCATTCCGAGATATATTGCCATGCAACTCCCACCGTTCCATCTCATGACTTGTGTCGTCACTCTCATATTGCCATTGCATGATCGTAAGATAGCTAGCGAGATGTTTCAACGTCATACGCCAAGCTAGATCGTTGCACATCCCGGTACACCGCCTGAGGCATTTCCTATAGAGTCATCATCGTTCTAAGCTTTGAGTTCTGAGTAAATAAAAGTGTGATGATCATCATTATTAGAGCATTGTCCCATGTGAGTAAATAAAAAAAAAGTCCAAAGAGCCCAAATAAAAAAGAGAGAAGAGAGAAAAAAAGAGAGGCCAAAGAGCCCAAATAAAAAAAAGAGAAAAAGAGAGAAGGGACAATGCTACTATCTTTTTCCACACTTGTGATTCATAATAGCACCATGTTCTTCAGGATTGAGAGCCTCTCGTTTTTTCACCACCATATACTAGTGGGAATCTCTATTATATAACTTGGCTTGTATATTCCAATGATGGGCTTCCTCAAAATTGCCCTAGGTCTTCGTGAGCAAGCAAGTTGGATGCACACCCACTAGTTCTCCTTTTGAGCTTTCACATACTTATAGCTCTAGTGCATCCTTTGTATGGCAATCCCTACTCATTCACATTGATATCTATTAATGGGAATCTCCATAGCCCTTTGATACGCCGAGTCGATGTGAGAATCTCCTCTTTTTTTGTCTCACAACCACCACCACACTCTATTCCACCTATAGTGCTATGTCCATGGCTCACGCTCATGTATTGCGTGATAGTTGTAAAAGGTTTGATAAAGTAAGAGTGTGAAAACAATTACTTGGCCAATACCGGGGTTGTGCATGATTTAAATTAGTTGTGTGAGGACGATGGAGCATAGCCAGACGATATGATTTTGTAGGGATAACTTTCTTTGGCCTTGTTATTTCGAAAGTTCATGATTACCTTGCTAGTTTGCTTGAAGTATTATTGTTTTCATGTCAATAGCAAACTATTGTTTTGAATCTTACGGATCTGAACATTTATGTCACGTGAAAGAAGTTACAAAGGACAACTATGCTAGGTAGCATTCCACATCAAAAATTTAGTCTTTATCACTTCCCTACTCGAGGACGAGCAGGAGTTAAGCTTGGGGATGCTTCATACGTCTCCAACGTATCTATATTTTTATGGTTCCATGCTATTATCTTGTCAAACTTTGGATGTTTTGTATGCCTTTTTTTAATCTTTTTTGGGACTAAATTATTAACACGATGCCAAGTGCCAGTTCCTGTTTTTCCGTGTTTTTGAACCTTTTTAGAGGAGGATTTTAAACGGTGTCCAAACGGAATAAAACTTCCAAAAAGATTTTCCCGGAACAGAAGATACGCGTCACACTTGAGAACCAAGGCAGGGGCCAGCAGGGGACCCCACAAGCCCCCTAGGCGCGGCCAGGGGGGCCGTGGCACGTCTGCCCTACCTCTTCCGCCTATAAAGCCAGAAAAATTCCAAAACTGCCAGAGAGATCAACGAAAATACTTTTCCGACGCCGCAAGCTTCTGTCTCCGCAATATCCCATCTGGGGCACGTTCTGGTGCCCTGCCGGAGGGGGGATTCAGATACGGAGGGCTTCTTCATCAACACCATGACCTCTCCGATGATGCGTGAGTAGTTCACCATAGACCTTCGGGTCCATAGCTAGTAGCTAGATGGCTTCTTCTCTCTCTTGGATCTTCAATACAAAGTGCTCCATGATCTTCATGGAGATCTATCCGATGTAATCTTCTTTTGCGGTGCGTTTGTCGAGATCTGATGAATTGTGGATTTATGTTCAGATTATCTATGAATCTTATTTTAGTTTCTTCTGATCTCTCTTATGCATGATTTCATATCCTTGTAATTCTCTTCGACTTGTGGGTTTTGTTTGGCCAACTTGATCTATGATTCTTGCAATGGGAGAAGTGTTTGGTTTTGGGTTCATACCGTGCGGTGACCTCACCGAGTGACAGAAGGGGTAGCGAGGCACGCATCTTGTTGTTGCCATCAAGGGTAAAAATATGGGGTTTTCATCATTGGTTTGAGTTTATCCCTCTACATCATATCATCTTGCTTAACGCGTTACTCTATTCGTCATGAACTCAATACACTAGATGCATGCTGGATAGAGGTCGATGTGTGGAGTAATAGTAGTAGATGCAGAAAGTATCGGTCTACTTGTCTCGGACGTGATGCCTATATGTATGATCATTGCCTTAGATATCGTCATGACTTTGCGCGGTTCTATCAATTGCTCGAAAGTAATCTGTTCACCCACCTTATTATTTGCTATTTTGAGAGAAGCCTCTAGTGAACACTATGGCCCCCGGGTCTACTTCACACCATATTTTCAACCTTACAATTTTACTTCGTTGCACTTTCCGCCTTCAGATCTCACTTTGCAATCAATCTTGAAGGGATTGACAACCCCTTTATAGCGTTGGGTGCAAGCTCTTTTGTGTTTGCGCAGGTACTCTGGACTTGACACGATTCTCCTACTGGATTGATACCTTGGTTCTCAAACTGAGGAAAATACTTACTGCTCCTGTGCTGCATCGCCTTTCCTCTTCAAGGGAAAAACCAACGCAAGCTCAAGAGATGACATAAGATTTCTGTCGCCGTAGCAATCAGCATAAGTAAAATATAGCAAGTTTATTAAGTAACTCCCAGAGGTCCTCCAATGAATCCCCGCGCGAAAGCAATCTTGAAGCCATCATTTAAATTTAAGTCACACATCTAGTTGTATTAGACCGGGATACAACTCTGAGCGTCCGTTACCGTGAACACTGCTATTTGAATAGATACAGTTCCCTCCGAGGGTGCACAAACTTACCCAACACGCTCAGTTAACTCTGGCCGGACACCCTTGCTCAAGTAATTCCCGACCTCGGCTGATGTACACACCGTAGTCGTATCTAGGCTCAACACAATGTCCACGCGTCGGTCTACATCCTAATCGCAAAGGAGTCATGGGCCAATCTCCCTTCAAAGTCGTGCGCGTTACATGGACGGCCGATGTGAGTCCTAGAACCTCTTAATATCAATACGATGCTTACACGGGCCAACCGGGCGCGTGCCACTTAATTGTGACATTTGGAGAGCTTCCGGGTGAATGTACGACGCATAGTGCCCATACTTATTACTCTGTGGTGGTTAGTGCGAAACAGGTCATAGGCCTTCTCAGATCACATATACATACCCATAAATGTGTTGTTAAATGCGGCGACTTACTAGCTACACTATAGAGTTATCATAATGAGTACGTTACAAGGTATCACCCTCGGTACTTGATAGTAGCTCTGCAAAGTCATACAACTAGGGGATGTGAGGTGAATGTGATGGGCATGGCTTGTCGATCGGTTGATCGAGACTTCGAGTCATCGATGATCAAGCAGGGGCAACAAGGACAAATGTGATCACTAGGGATCACTAATCAACCCATACTAAGCATTTAATATGGAGTAGCGTATAACAACATTTTAACAAAAATAGGCTATGCATCAGAATAGTAACTATCTACAACAGTAGCAAAATGTAATGCAAGCATGGGAGAGAAATAATTGAGCGATATGAGAATCATCAAGCGGGGTTTCTTGCCTTGTTGCTTTGCTGCAAAAGGCTCATCATCACGGGCGTAGTCGTACCCGACAGTAGTGTCAGTCTTGGTGTCTACCGGTGAGAAGAAGGGGAAGGAACAATCTCTCCCTAATAATAAAGCAAATACGGTTTATGTCGTCCGTCATGGCTGTTTTGCAGAAAAGTCCCTTCGCTTCTGGGTATTCAACCCGCAATCCTGTTTTAAGTGGATACTTTGACAAAACGTTTCGTTCTTACACAAAACCCCGTGTAGTTTTGCCTACTCAACCTGCAATCCTTTTTTACCTAAATCTGGATCGGGTCAACACGGTGGCTGAGCGGCTGGGGCGATGCGGCGGCTTGAGCTCCCCCTCCCCTCCTGATCCCAGCCGTCATCGGGCGAACGACCCCGGCAACGCTCGATCCGGTACTGCCCCGGCCGGCGCCCTCGCCTCCCGATCCCAGCCGCCAAGAGGCAACCGAACCCGATAACCCTGGATCCGGCATTACGCCGGCCGCGAGTCAACGCGACGGCAGGCGGCGGAGCAACCTCGACGACGGTGGGCGGCGCTGGTCAGTCCATTATCCTCTCCATGCTTTCACTCCTCGGTGTATTTGCAGATAATCCAGTTCCAAAGCTGAAGCTGAAGGTGAATTGACTGCTCTGTTGCTTCTTTCCTAGGAAAATACACCCCTCGGTACAAGTGGTTTGAATCCGAGTTCCCCAAGGTGAACAGGAGGGAGACGCCATATCTGATCGTTCTGATGCACGCCCCGTGGTACAACAGCTACAACTACCATTACATGGAAGGTGATAGCATGAGAGTGATGTACGAGCCGTGGTTTGTGAAGTACAAAGTCGATCTCGTGTTTGCAGGGCATGTCCACGCTTACGAACGGATGTCTACTCTCTCTTCAACCGCGCTAGGGGAACAGGTTTGTTTTTTTGCTGATGAATATCTGTACGAAATTCCCTTGTCACTTGTGTTCTGAAATTGATTTTTTGTTTGTTCTAGAGTTGATCTCATTAGAGGATCTTTTGCAAGCTTGCTCCCTTTGGGAGAAATTTGATGTGTATGTATATTATTTTCTTGATATAATCGCTGAAACCTTTAATTGTCAGAATATACAAATGCAACATGATATAAAAACAATAGTAATCTGATACCTAGATATGGTTTTGTAAAAAGAAAGAATATGTCTTTTCAGCTGGTTTGTCGCCAGCCATTCATTATGTTTTTGATGTTTTGCTTATAGATGTTGATTTGTAATAAGCAGCCCAGTAATGCTCCAGAAATTTGATAGTGGAGTGAAGGTGATCCAGACCAAGACGCGTAGTGATGATGAGGTATGTTGTGGCAATGATAAGTCCAGATGTCATTTTAGATTCATACTGAATAGCATTGCATGACATAGGAGGAGTAAGCTAGCAGCCATACAAAACAGTGCCTTGATTTTGTGTCTAGACCTGGCAAATATGATTCCCACCTAAATCATAGTTTTAACCAAAAGTATGAACGAATGGCTTGTTCTGTTTTTGTGTTGTTACTGGTATCTACATGTTTCCATGCACTCGTCGGCTTGTCGCCAGTTGCGTTGCACCTACCATCTTTAGTAGCATATAGTCACATACTAATCTCCCCCCGATAAAAATAGGTATTTGCAAGAATCTCATCACTCGCGCAAAAGCCGGATGCTCTTCTGAAAGGAATAAGCCCCAGCGACGCTGCATTTACACTGGGGATTGCTATAGTAGCATATTGTCACATACTAATCTCCCCAGATAAAAATAGGTATTTGCAAGAATCTCATCACTCGTGCAAAAGCCGGATGCTCTTCTGAAAGGAATAAGCCCCAGCGACGCTGCATTTATACTGGGGATTGCACCAGCTTTAGCGAAGGAGCATCTTCTAAATGCAGAAAACAAAGGTGTCCTGAGATTGCTCCTTTCAATCTCTCCCTAATAATAAAGCAAATACGGTTGCACCAGCTTTAGCGAAGGAGCATCTTCTAAATGCACAAAACAAAGGTGTCCTGAGATTGCTCCTTTCAAGTATTTTGCAAGACATGTATTTAGTTCCAGGCTGAATGAACTAACCAATATAAAGCAAATTCTCAGGTCTCCTCTGCAGGGATGTCAGCCGCCCAGATGGATTCCGCTTCTACATCAATTTGTTTAACGAGATTGATCCCCAAAATATTTATTCGTGAGTAGACTCCCCTGCTTCACCCTCAAGTTTTTTTTTGTTGAAACAATTTGTTGTTGTATTCCTAGGTTTTTCCATGTTATTTTCAGAGCATGCATATTGCATGAAAATGGTATGCGTTTTACTAACTGTGTATTTTCCAGGCCAAAAACACATGGACTATACCACACTTGGATCTCTGTGGCAATGGCAGCACATTGACACAATTTTGATTCATGAAAATTGGAGTTCAGCTGACTGAACATTGATGTGACTTTTTGCCTGAATGTTCCGCCGTGTTGTATCTTATTTACAAATTACAAGGCATAACGTTTTCATCATTTGGTTGATCAATGACTTCTGGTGTGCCGTATACGTAAGTTGAGTCGAGGATTTTGGATAGTTTTTTACTGAGCCACAAAAGAGTTTCAACAAAGGCATGTAATGGGGCAACATTTTTCTTTGCCAGTCATTATGTACTACAATTCGCGAGTTAATATACCCTGATACGAAGCTACTGCAGAAGTCGATTCTCTATTCTGGCATTGTGTCAAATGCATCGTTGTATCCTGTTTAGGCCTGACTATATTACATGAACATCAGCCAAATAACTGAGCATTCTTAAAGTCGCTCTTGTGCTTTAGTATGTCACAAGGCGCTCATCCGCAGATCCACCTCCTGATGTCGTCACGTTGCTCCCTGATCCCCCGTGCCGCCCTTCCGGTCTGCCGTGCCAGCATCGACACGGGCATGCTCTTGGCCTTCAGAGCAAGGTGTTGTTCATGCTGTGCAATATACGTCGATGCAAGCGCTAGGGTGTGAGTGACGCTTCTAATCCAGTTTAGATATGAATTACTAGCTTGTAGTAGTATTTCTAAAACGATTTTTGGCGGCCATTTTCATCGACGATACTGCTTGTGTGCTCCCCCCTCTGTAAGCTATGAGCATTGATATAATTTTGAATTCTGTTACCGTACACCCGCTTTGCGTCCGTCCAGTCGTCGTCATTTTTGCAGAAAGGTCCCTATGGTTTTTGATAATTTAATCCATGGTCCCTTTTAAGTGGATCTAAAAAAATGTTTCGTTTCTACAAAACAACCCCTACATTTGTACGAATTCACCCTGCGGTCCTTTGTTTATCTTATCCACGCGAGGTGAGGCGCAGGAGACGTGCTCAGGCGGGGGGAGGGAGGACGACTCGCCGTGGTCGGACGGGAGGAGGGAGGTCGCGGTGTTCGAGCGGAAGGAGGGAGGCCGCCTCCATCTGGCCGCTGTTGGCGCCGTGCTCGAGCGGGAGGAGGGAGGCCACATCCATCTAGACGTCGGCGGCGGCATCCACGTGGAGGAGCTGTCCCCAATCGCCTGTCGTTTCCCCGCGCTGCACAAGATCGGCCATGGCCGCCTCGAGTTCGTCTGGAAGAAGATGCTCGCTCGCGTTGACCCCCTGCAGTTGTCCGCCAGTTGGGCCACGCTTGTGGAATCATCTCGGTTGACGCACTCGGGCTTCTCGGATCGAGCACCTTGAGCGATTTTGTGGTTTGATTCAAGAATTTGTGGCATACTATGGTCATTGCAATTGTGTTTTTGTGGTAATTGTGCAGCTTTATGATGCAGTTGGAGTTTGAACCAATGATACTGACGCCCATTGTCTATATGTAGGTGTGACATTTTCTCGATGTACCTATCCTCTCGATGAACACGTGCTATTGTTGGTGCTTTTGGTTGTGAAAAAACTTTCATTAGTTGGACACTTTCATTATAAAGTGATCGCCTTACTATCATGTTGTCATAGCTGCATAAACATCTTCTTCAATAATATTTTCATGGTGCCATCTCTATACCGCCACTGAGTTTCAAAATCTCCACAATACTACTATAATTTTGAAGTTGTGGTTTATGTGGGATGTGGTGAAATAGGAAATCAAATGACCGAGTTCTCATGGATTTCTTCCAATCGACAATGACATTGACCAATGAATGTGAAGAGTGAGCCTCTCCAAAGGTGGCCCTTCTCTTCTCCCCGAGATTGATGTGGCTGTGGCATGCTTGCTCTTCACGTCTATGTGCTTGTTGTGTTTACTTGCATTTAACGAAAATTTGCACATTTAACTTTATCATAAAAGTTTAGTAAAATGAGATATAAAAAATGGTGTACAATGATACATGAATCGATTATGCTTTTTCTTTTACCCGGTGCAACGCACGGGCATTTGTGCTAGTAAATATAAAGCAAGCAGATGCAACATGATGCATGACATGGCAATATGCAGTGCTAGGGATGAGCTAACGTAGTACCATACGTTACATACACAGCGGAAAATATCTATTAATATTTCCTGGGTATTTGGGTTTTACTGGACAAGTGATCCTAATGCCAAATGTCCATGTTCATCATGTTAGAGGCATGTGAGAGATGAACGGATGGCGTATTCAGATTCGTTGGGTTTTTCTCAAAAACTTTCATGTACAATTTATTTCCATGTGACTTATAGATTATTTTATATGAATTTGTAAAGTTTTATTAATAGTTTAAAATTAACATATTTATTTTAATTCAAAAAAAGATATAATGCATGAGCATGACATCAGCAGCCGACCAGCTAGTTTGACTAGTCAAAATTACTAGTGGGACCCACGTGCCATAAAAAGTGGGGTAATCGAGTGTTTAATTTTAACTAAATCAGTTTAATTAACAAGGGGCCCCACACGTCAGTGTTTGTTTAACTTAAACTAATTAATAAATTGAACTAATAGAGGATTAGCTGGTGTGGCCCATATGTGAGTGACTGTGGGCCGCCCACTCGGTGCAGTTGATCACGGGGGCACCTGGTCGGCCAGGTTAGCTCGAGCGACTGGAGCATCGCCGGCGACCATATCTCATAGTGGTGCACTCAGGACTATGGCGGAAATCACCTACACTGGGCCGCTAGTGGCGCGGAGACGTGCATTCGGACGCCCGTGGTGGTGCGCGTCTAATGATGGTTGCGGGGTGGCCGAAGGGGCGCCATAGCGGCACCAGCGGCGATGGAGAGAGGCGACAGTGAGCGGCAAGCATGGAACAACTATGGGTACGTGCGGGCAGGTGCGTGGGCATTGGTGTGGTCGGGCGTGACCGAGGACACGGTTCAGGGAGCTCCGACCGCGACGGTGACGACTAGTAGTAGCGGCGCGCGGGCGCGGTCGTGGGGAGCGAGCGGGGCGCGATGGGGAGAGAGCGAGGTGAAGTGTGGGCCTAATCGGCATTGGAGGGAAGAGGAGCGGTGACGCTTGGTGGAGCCGGCTCAGAGGCGGTCGGAGACGACGGCGGGGCTGTCTAGCGACAGGGTCGGGCGGCCCAGGCGAGCTCGATCTCGAGGGGGGAGATCTCGGGGGTGCGAGGTGAGGGGTAGGGTTAGGATCATGGGGAGGGGTCGCCGACGTTATGTAGGAGGGGGCGGCGAGTGGATGGCTGCCGCGGAGCCCTCGCAAACCGTGGACATGGACGGATAGTCACTGCGCCCCCCTCGTTCCCCTAGTGGGAGGAGGGGGATGAGCGGGGTGAGCTCGGTCGGCTCAGGAAGGGGCCTAGGGGAAAAGGGGAGGGTTTTTTTTCCTTTATTTATTTATTTATTTTTGATTTCGATTTTATTTATTATTGCTTGATTTAAAATCACAACAAAAATGGCTTTTGTAAAATAAGCCACGTGGCCAAATATTAGTATTGTAATATTAGGGACAACCTAAAAAAAATTGGGGCATTTTGAAAAGTTTGGAATTTTTCATAAATCCAAGGGCATTCAAATTATTATTTTGGCCTCTCATTTAAATTTTTTGAGGCACTAAAATACTTTATAAAAATTTGGATTCAATTTTATAAACACTTAGGAATTATTTGTAACCCAAACATGATTTTAGTTTTTAGGTTTGCAAAAATATTTAAACCGCTTATTAAATGAATTTTGAATTGCAATGGGAATTTGAAATGAGATATGATTCCAATTGTGATCCAACATTGTTTAGCAAAAGCATTAGCTCAACCTCATGATTTATTGTACCTTAATTACATGCATCACTGTAGTTGATAATCACACGGGCGTTACAACTGTCCTTCATTACAAGAAATCTTGTCCCGAGATTTAAGAGGTGGAGTAAGGAGAAAAGTTTGGTTACGTAATTCTAACGAGTCATCTTGGTCTTGGTTGCTCTTCCCGGAGAAGTTGATCCCTTACGTTGATGTCTTCTATTCTGTGTTTCAGGTCATCCTCATGAAGTCGTCATCCTTCCGTTCGGATCTTCATCATCCTACGAATGTGATTAGAGAGAAAACTCTGGCAGAACGTAGCTCCCCAAACAAGGGAAGCTGACGATCAAATCAAGGAAGAAGACATGAATTATTCCTCGAGTTGTAACCGAGCGAATCCATTGAGAACAATAAAGGATGGTACAAAAGTTTCAAGTGGGTAGGCAATGATTCCATGCCTAATCAAAAGGGGAAAGGGGTTCAGAGCAACGAGAATAAGTATTGCGTATGAGACCAGAATAGATCATCCCTTTGGACGGTGGCTCGGGAATATCTAAAGATACTTTGGAATCAAAGATGTACAGGAGAGTCGAGTTTTGATCCTATGAAACTGTGGGTTAAGGTCCCACCGTGTGGATTAAGAGTAGGCAGAGCGGTCACATCTTGCACGGTCTTGGTAGCAAGACATGTGAGAGGATAGCATGTCAGTTATGTTGGCAACAATGTCGGTACCAAGAGCGGGGGACGAATAGAACCATTTTCGTCCTCGTTAAAATGAGTTGGGCCAATAGGCAAAGTTCTCGTCCACCGGTTGATAGCACATTTGCTCCCTGAGGTGGTTTTGGTAATTAATAGCAACATGTGTGTCATTGAACTAATGATTCTATCCAAGTATATTTCAAAAAAGTAAAAAAATCTTTGGCTAAAGGACTGTGAGAAGCCCCTTGATGCAAGGAAAGGGATAGGAATGGCCAAGCTTCAAGCTACAAGACTCTACATTTTATATTTTTGAGAAATCACATTGAGTCCATAGGAAAGCCAATACTGTTAAAAGGGGGTGAGGTACCTATGATGAATTGGTTACTCAAGTGCTTAGAGATATCCACTAAAAATATTCAGCCATTCTCCCACAAAACTCTCTATACAAAGCCTAAACATCAAAATCGGTGCCACCAACAATTTCCACTCGGCCCTACCGATTTTTTTGGAGACAGAATCTATGCCAAATCCTAGAATCTCGATACCACCAACCGCCACTTTAGTGCCACCGAAAATCAGTGACCAACTTTGTGGTCTGTCGATTCCAAGAATTGGAATTTACGAGTTTTGTAATCAGTCTCACTGAGATTTGGAAACTGCCTAGGTCACCATATCAGTACCACCGAGATTCCTATATCGATCTCACCGAGAATACGAAATTTGCCACATTTAGTGCAACTCGGTACCACCGAGATTCATGTAGGTGTCACCGAGTTGGGCAATAATTTTCTAACGGTTGGATTTTTGCAGATGCCTATATATGCCCAACCACCACCTCTCATTCATAGAGGAAGCACTGAGAACACACGCACACACTCACCATATCCATTTTTCTGAGAGAGAGCCACCTACTCATGTGTTGAGATCAAGATATTCCAATCCATCCACTAGAAACTTGATCTCTAGCCTATCCAAGTTGCTTTCCACCCAATCAATCTCTTCTACCCATGTCAAATATGTGAGAGAGTGATTTAGCATTGACGAGACTATCTTTTGAAGCACAAGAGCAAGGAGTCAATCGTTCTACAACATCTATTACCTTTTGTAGGGTGGTGCCTCCTAGATTGGTTACGTGTTGTTTGGGAGCCTCCTACTTCGTGTTGTGGAGTTGAACCAAGAAGTCTGTAAGGGCAAGGAGATCGCCTACTTCGTGAAGATCTACCCCGAGTGAGGCTAGTCCTGTGTGGATGTAAGCCATGGTGGACTAGACAAGGCCGCTTCTTTGTGGACCCCTTCTGGGTGGAGCCCTCCATGGACTCCCGCAGCCGTTACCCCCGTGTGTTGAAGTCTCCACTAACGTGAACGTACGATAGCACCACCTATCGGAACCACGCCAAAAATCGTCGTGTCAACCTTTGCATTTGATCTTCCTATCCCTTCCCTATACTTACATTTGCATGTCTTTACTTTCCGCTGTAATACTCTTAGATATGCATGTGTAGGGTGTGCTTGACTTGCTACAACTGCTAAAACTGGCCCACAACTAAAATTAGGAAAAGGCTAAGATTTTATTTGGTCAAGTAGTCTAATCACCCCCTCTAGACATACTTCGGATCGTACAAGTGGTATGAGATCTTTGGTCTCCATTACATTGGTTTCATAACCTAGGAGAGTATGGCATCTAGTGAGGGAAATTACCACCGTAGAGGTCCAAATTTTGATGGTACAAACTTTGCTAGCTAGAAGCATAAGATGAAAATGCATATTCTTGGTCATAACCTCGTCGTTTGGCTTGTTATTCGTGTTGGAATGCAAGGTGATTTCTTGAGTGATGGCAAGGAACTAGGTCGACAAGCGACAACGGAAGAATTGAAGATGCTACAATGCAACACTGAAGCATGCGACAATATATTCAACTTCTCGTGCCTCAAAGAATTCAAGAAAATCAGTCGCCTTGAGAATGCCAAGGAAATTTGGGATACTTTGATTGGTATGCACGAACGTACTTAATCCATCGGGGAATCTAAGTTGGATGTGCTACCAAGTCATCTTGACAAGTTCAAGATGAAGGATGGTGAAGGAGTCGTTGAGATGTATTGTAGGCTAGCTCTGATCACAAATGAGATCCGCGGCTTAGGAAGCAAAGAGATGACCGACAAATTCATCATAGAGAAGATACTTGGAGCCTTGGATGGGAAGTACAACACCGTGTGCATATTGATCCAAATGATGCCAAACTACAAGGATCTCAAGCCAACGGAAGTCAATGGAAGGATTGTCGCTCATGAAATGTCACTCAAGGACAAAGAAGATTCGCACCACAAGTCAAGCGGTGCTTACAAAGCTTCAAGTGATGATCCCGCTACTTAAAATGCAACCTTGTCACCACTAAAGAGATAAGCCTCATGGGGAATTCAACAAGTTATACAAGAGTAGAGGCAAAGAGAGAAGCTCTAGCTCCAGATATGTAGAGAAGCGTTCATCTAGTCGTGACAAAAACTGCTGCAACTAGGAAAGCTCGGTCACTACTCCAATGAGTGATCTTTTTCCCACAAACAAAGAGAAGAGTCACCTAGAAGACGAAGATCAAGAGAAGAGTCACCTCACATAGAGAGAAGGAGTAGAGAAGATTGTTATGAACAAAACCCTCCCGAAGAATTAAGGAATCAAAGAAGCAGGAAAAGTACACCAAGAGCCACTCGAGAAGAAGACATCAACCTCATGTTGGTGAATAGGTATGCGGCTCTGAGTGTGACAACCAATCTAAGAGAAGCTACCACTCTAACTCCGACTATAGTATAGATGAAGGTGTTGTCGGTCCTGGATTCATGTCCTCCAACTCATGTGACATATTCATGTCCACCAACTCATGTGACTTATTTCCACTCGGCCCTACCGATTTTTTCAGAGACAGAACCTATGCCAAACCCTAGAATCTCGATACCACCAACCTCCACTTCATTGCCACCGAAAATCAGTGACAAACTTTGTGGTCTGTCGATTCCAAGAATCAGAATTTACGAGTTTTGTAATCATTCCCACCGAGATTTGGAAATTTCCTAGGTCACCATATCAGTACCACCGAGATTCCTATATCGATCTCACCGAGAATATGAAATTTGCCACATTTAGTGCAACTCGGTACCATCGAGATTCATGTAGGTGTCACCGAGTTGGGAAATAATGTTCTAACGGTTGGATTTTTGGAGATGCCTATATATACCCAACCACCACCTCTCATTCGTAGAGGAAGCACTGAGAACACACGCACACACTCACCATATCCATTTTTCTGAGAGAGAGCCACCTACTCATGTGTTGAGATCAAGATATTCCAATCCATCCACTAGAAACTTGATCTCTAGCCTATCCAAGTTGTTTTCCACCCAATCAATCTCTTCTACCCATGTAAAATATGTGAGAGAGTGATTTAGCATTGACGAGACTATCTTTTGAAGCACAAGAGCAAGGAGTCAATCGCTCTACAACATCTATTACCTTTTGGAGGGTGGTGCCTCCTAGATTGGTTACGTGTTGTTTGGGAGCCTCCTACTTCGTGTTGTGGAGTTGAACCAAGAAGTCTGTAAGGGCAAGTAGATCGCCTACTTCATGAAGATCTACCCCGAGTGAGGCTAGTCCTGTGTGGACGTAAGCCATGGTGGAATAGACAAGGCCGCTTCTTTGTGGACCCCATGTGGGTGGAGCCCTCCGTGGACTCCCGCAGCCATTACCCTCCGTGGGTTGAAGTCCCCACTAACGTGAACGTACGATAGCACCACCTATCGGAACCACGCCAAAAATCATCGTGTCAACCTTTGCATTTGATCTTCCTATCCCTTCCCTCTACTTACATTTGCATGTCTTTACTTTCCGCTGTAATACTCTTAGATATGCATGTGTAGGGTGTGCTTGACTTGCTACAACTGCTAAAACTGGCCCACAACTAAAATTGGGAAAATGCTAAGATTTTATTTGGTCAAGTAGTCTAATCACCCCCTCTAGACATACTTCGTATCCTACAAGTGGTATGAGAGCTTTGGTCTCCATTACATTGGTTTCATAACCTAGGAGAGTATGGCATCTAGTGAGGGAAATTACCACCGTAAAGGCCCATATTTGGATGGTACAAACTTTGCTAGTTGGAAGCATAAGATGAAAATGCATATTCTTGGTCATAACCTCGTCGTTTGGGTTGTTATTCGTGTTGGAATGCAAGGTGATTTCTTCGGTGATGGCAAGGAACTAGGTCGATAAGGGACAACGGAAGAATTGAAGATGCTGTAATGCAACACTCAAGCATGCGACAATATATTCAACTTTTCGTGCCTCGAAGAATTCAACAAAATCAGTCGCCTTGAGAATGCCAAGGAAATTTGGGATACTTTGATTGGTATGCCCGAAGGTACTTAATCCATCGGGGAATCTAAGTCGGATGTGCTACCAAGTCATCTTGACAAGTTCAATATGAAGGATGGTGAAGGAGTCGTTGAGATGTATTCTAGGCTAGCTCTCATCACAAATGAGATTGGTGGCTTAGGAAGCAAAGAGATGACCGACAAATTCATCATAGAGAATATACTTGGAGCCTTGGATGGGAAGTACGACACCGTGTGCATATTGGTCCAAATGATGCCAAACTACAAGGATCTCAAGCCAACGGAAGTCAATGGAAGGATTGTCGCTCATGAAATGTCACTCAAGGACAAAGAAGATCTGCACCACAAGTCAAGCCGTGCTTACAAAGCTTCAAGTGATGATCCCGCTACTTAAAATGCAACCTTGTCACCACTGAATAGATAAGCCTCATGGGAAATTCAACAAGTTATACAAGAGTAGAGGCAAAGAGAGAATCTCTAGCTCCAGATATGTAGAGAAGCGTTCATCTAGTCGTGACAAAAACTGCTGCAACTGGGAAAGCCCGGTCACTACTCCAATGAGTGATCGTATCCCCACAAACAAAGAGAAGAGTCACCTAGAAGACGAAGCTCAAGAGAAGAGTCACCTCGCATAGAGAGGAGTAGAGAAGATTGTTATGAACTAAGACCCTCTAGAGAAGTAAGGAATCAGAGAAGCAGGAAAATTACACCAAGAGCCACCCGAGAAGAAGACATCAACCTCATGTTGGTGAATGGGTATCCGGCTCTGAGTGTGACAACCAATCTAAGAGAAGCTACCACTCTAACTCCGACTATAGTATAGATGAAGGTGTTGTCGGTCCTGCATTCATGTCCTCCAACTCGTGTGACATATTTGATTCACCAAATGAAGGGATTGGGAGCTTTTTCATGGCAAAAGGCCCCAAGGTATCATACCCCAAGTACTTTGATTTTAATAGTGATGAGGATGACTTGTTGGGATAAGATGACTTGCTCTTTGATAAAACTAGTGATAATGATGAAAATGAACTTGATGATAATCATGCTAATCAAGAAAAGTCATATGATTATGATAAGAAAGAGATTCAATGACTAATTAAAGAATTAAACACGCTTTGAGAAGCTAAATTTAGAGCAAGAACCTCAGTTTCTAAAAGCAATCAATGATGATCTTCGAAAGAGGTGTTCTTCTTATCCATCCAAAGATTGCTCTTGTCTACCTTTGATCCACAAGTTAAACCCAAGCACACTAGTAACAAAGGCAAGAAAGTTTCTTCATCTAGTAAAAACAATTCTAATGCTAAATCAAATGATGTTGTTATTAGTAGCTCTCTTGATTCCACTAATGATTCTCTTAGCCAAGTTACACTTGAGCAAGAAAATGATTAATTGAAAGGAATTATAGAGGGAGGTGTCTTCAAGAGTCTTTGTGGAAGTAAGCAATTAGAGGAAGTTGTACGCAAGCAAGGAGGACACACGAAGAAGCAAGGTGTTGGCTACTTCAATGCCAACGGTATTGAATGGGAAGAAGGTCAATACCCCATCCTGAAGTTTGTTCCCCAAAAGGAGAAGTATGATCCTACTCTCCCCAAGGGAAAAAGCTCTCAATATGACCTTCCACCACAAGACCACAAGGGCAAGGACAAGCTTCAAGAGGAGATCGACTCATTTGAGGAAGAACCCCAAGCCAAAGTCAAGTGGATTCCCAAGGCCACTACTAGCTCTACTTCATCTAGTGCTACCACAACTCCAAGGATCCCCGTCAAGTTGATGTGGGTACCCAATAATAAGAACTAGAGAAGTTCTTGAGGGGTGACTCCGCCAATGAAATTCACTCTTATTCATTTTTGGCAAGAACTATATGAAATCAACTCCAACCATATGCATTAGTTCAAAGAGTCACACATTCCCTTGAAGGTAAGCAAGGGACAAGGTAATTAATGTATCATTGGAAATCATTTCACATGTACTTCAGTCCATGTCCATAGATATCCTTGTATTGTTCCTTGTGTTTTGGTACTAACCCATGTAGGTGAGAAGAGTAAGAAACAACAAGGATTGCTCCCAACTCAAGATGATCTTCATCAACAATGAGCATCCACCACTACTACACCTACATGAAGTCTTTTATGACAAAACCCAAGGTTAGTTTATCCCTCTTAGAGGGGATGTCACATCAAGGGGAAGCTTTACTCTAAGACTTGAGTATAAGCATATTTTAAGATGTGAACACATTGAAAGCTTTATGTAAAAGTGGCAACCCCACTGGTGCTTAAACAATGAGTATGACCTATGATCAAGTATTCTTGCTTGGCTCCTAAGTCAATATACGCATATATAGATGACTTTGTCATCGCCAAAATGCTCGTAGATACTAGTGGTTGTGCATGTTTGCCATGTTTTATTTGACATCTTATTGTGTGAGCATGTTGGTATGCATATTCTTTCTCATTCGAGGATATCCAATTGTTGTTATTTGGCTTTCTATTTTTATTTGGCCAACTGGATATACAAGAATGCCTAAGTATCCCTCTTCTAGCTATATGTGCTTTCTCGTCTCAAATTCTATTCATGCTGCATCATAAAATTTGAGCAAGCACTTTAGGGACACTCTATATGAGGAGCACTCACGAATCCGTCTCGGCAAGAGTTGAATTCCAAAACCTCCCATGTGCCACTTGGTATGGCCAACTCTAAATCTCGGTCCCATCGAAGCACTAGGGTTGATCAGGTTTCATAATCTCGGTACCATCGATAGGAAATTCTCGTCCTCACCAAGTTTCGCTTTCACCACACAGTTATGGAACTCGGTGGAACTGATATTTCCAACTCGGTGTCACCAAAAATAGGAGATATATATCCAGTAGGCCTAACTTTTGAAATTCAATCATTAATCATCACTTTCGCAACCCCTTCTTGTCGTGCTCTCGTCTCTTGGACATTGACGTTCTTCTCCCATGTGTCCTCGCCGCAAGAGTCCTCGTCATTGTCGGCAATCTCTCCCGCCATCGCCACCATAGGAGGTCTTCACCGAAAGTAGGGTAAAGACCTCGCCCCACTTTATGCTCCTTTATCTGAATCTTGTGCAAATAGGTTTAGTCCATCTACAATCCACGGTTGCCATGTTCCTACCGAGAATAAACCTCCATTAGATTAGAGAACGAGAAATTTTTAGGTTTAGCCGTCCGCAACTTGAATCTCGGTGTCATCGATTCAGAAAAACCAGTGTTGTCGATTTACGTTTTAGGGCTATAGAGAAGAACCTTGGTGAAACCGAATTGCTCTTTTTGGTGAAACCGAAAAGGTTGCCAAGTTTTTGTTAAGGAGGTTGTATGTCTTGGTGGCTCCAATAACTTTGACTCGATGGAACCGAAATCCTCTTTGCTGAAAATTAAACTTCAGATTTAAAGTTCAATTTTTTGAAAACTTCTAAATTTTGTGATGCTCATCCACTCATGATCTTCTACTTCTATTCACACGGTCAACTTGTTTGCTTGGTTGCTTGTCAGTATGTGAGGTTCAGAGGATATCCAGAATGTTTCTAGAGATCCGAGTGTGGAAATGGACTGAGGCACTAGCCTTGAGAGGACAACTTCTGACCCAGGTACTCCAAGCTCCCATGATATGCCCAAGGCAGCTACCAGGTCGAGGAAGAAGCTTAATTTTGATGAGGAGGATGTTGACTTAATTCCAGAAGAAAGCATTCCCCAAAAGCAAAAGGAGAGGGTCACAATCAAGAAAATTGTGGGAAAGGAGTATGCCAGGATTGATTCTATGAGAGCTCAAGGGACAATTTGGGAAGGGATGAAACTCACCCATGAGAACGCCTCTTCCAAGCAGGCTAAGAAGCCAGGGCAGAAGAGATCCAGGAAGAGAGTTGTGCATGTTGTTGGAAGGCCAACTTCCATGTATGAAGATCCAGCAGAATCTGCTCAGGAAGAAGAGGTGGAGGAAACTGCTAATCCACCTCCTTCCAAGAAAAATAAGCTTATGGCACATGCTATGCCAAGCAGGCCTGCACCCAAGACAAAGCCTTATGCTCCTTAGTCTAAGAAGCCAGTAGATCCCAAGAAGACTACTAGGGATATACATGCAGCAGAGAATAACAAGGGATCTGCATCCAGAGATGATGTTGCAGAGTAGGAAGAAGATCTTTCTGTGCTGAGGAAGTTGAGAGCTCATTGGCCACTGCACAATTATGCTCATCCAGTTGCTGAGGACATGAAGAAGAGAAGGGATCAAGGTCTGAGACAGTGGAGAATTGCAGATCCCTATGATGTTAGGAGGAGAACAAGTTTTGATCCTCGTTTTTGTTGGAAATATGCCCTAGAGGCAATAATAAAATGGTTATTATCATACTTCCTTGTTCATGATAATCGTCTATTGTTCATGCTATAATTGTATTAACAGGAAACAGTAATACATGTGTGAATAAATAGATCACAATGTGTCCCTAGCAAGCCTCTAGTTGGCTAGCTCGTTAGTCAATAGATGATCATGGTTTCCTGATCATGGGCCTTAGATGTCATTGATAACGGGATCACATCATTGGGAGAATGATGTGATGGACAAGACCCAATCCTAAGCATAGCACTAGATCGTATTGTTCGTATGCTAAAGCTTTTCTAATGTCAAGTATCTTTTCCTTCGACCGTGAGATTGTGCAACTCTCGGATACCGTAGGAGTGCTTTGGGTGTATCAAACGTCACAACGTAACTGGGTGACTATAAAGGTGCACCACGGGTACCTCCAAAAGTGTCTGTTGGGTTGGTACGAATCGAGATCGGGATTTGTCACTCCGTGTGACGGAGAGGTATCTCTGGGCCCACTCGGTAGAACATCATCCTGAGCTCAATGTGACTAAGGAGTTAGTCACACGATGACGTGCTACGGAACGAGTAAAGAGACTTACCGGTAACGAGATTGAACAAGGTACAGGTATACCGACGATCGAATCTCGGGCAAGTTCTATACCGACAGACAAAGGGAATCGTATACGGGATTGATTGAATCCTTGACATCGTGGTTCATACGATGAGATCATCATGGAGCAAGTGGGAGCCACCATGGGTATCCAGACCCCGATGATGGTTATTGGCCGGAGAGGTGTCTCGGTCATGTGTGCCTCTCTCCCGAACCCGTAGGGTCTACACACTTAAGGTTCGGTGACGCTAGGGTTATAGGGAGTTGTTATACGAGGTTACCGAAAGTTGTTCGGAGTCCCGGATGAGATCCCGGACGTAACGAGGAGCTCCGGAATGGTCCGGAGGTAAAGATTGATATATAGGACGGATGGTTTCGGACACCGGAAGAGTTTCGCGCATCACCGGTAACGTACCGGGACCACCGGGAGCACCGGAGGTGGCCCCGGGGGTCCACCGAAGGGGGCAACGACCCCGGGAGGTGAGATGTGCCAAGTGGGGGTGGGAACCAGCCCCTAGGTGGGCTGGTGCGCCTCCCCACTCAGCCCAATGCGCAGGGGAGAGAAAAGGGGGGGGGCAAACCCTAAGCCAGGTGGGCCTAAGGCCCACCAGGTGGTGCGCCACCCCCTCCTCCCCCCTCTGGCCGCCGCACCTCCCATCTGGGGGGCTGCCGCACCACCTAGGGTGGGAACCCTAGGGGCGGCACCCCCCTCTCCCCTTCCCCTATATATAGTGGGCACTTTTGGCCATTGGAGATCAGACTTTTGCCTCTCTCTCGGCGCAGCCCTACCCTTCTTCCTCCTCCTCTCTGTCGGTGCTTGGCGAAGCCCTACCGGGAGACCTCGTCTCTCCATCGACACCACACCGTCGTGCTGCTGGAGTTCTTCCCCAACCTCTCCCTCCTCCTTCCTGGATCAAGGTGCGGGAGACGTCACCGGGTTGCACGTGTGTTGAACGCGGAGGTGCCGTAGTTCGGCACTAGATCGGAATCACACCGCGATCTGAATCGCTGGGAGTACGACTCCATCAACCGCGTTCTAGTAACGCTTCCGCTTAGCAATCTTCAAAGGTATCAAGATGCTCTTACCCCTCTCTCATTGCTGGTCTCTCCATAGGAAGATCTGAATATGCGTAGGAAAATTTTGAATTTATGCTACGTTACCCAACAGTTTTCACACCAAGGAGCAACAAGATTTCTATGAGACAATGTTATTGGACAAGAGTCATGCAGTCAGTGAAATGAGATATGTAGATTGGGATTACATTAAGGAACATGAGGATTTCTTCCCACGTGTGAGAGAGAATTTCAAGGCAATTGACATTGAAGATTTTGTTGGCAAAGAGATGACTGCCCGGAATAATGAGATGATCATGCAATTCTACTCTAGTGCACACTTTTATCCAGATGGTAGGATTGTATGGATGACTAAAGGTCACCAATATGAGTCAACTGTGGAGGAGTGGGCTACAATCATTGGTGCCCCAAAGGACCAAGAGGGTGACTTGGATGTGTACTCTAAACCAAAAATGAATCACAACACTATGACTAATATGTATAATCGAGTGCCCCAAAAGTAGCTAAAGACTCACCAGTTTGGCTCCATCTACTTTCTGCAAGGAGGGATACCCACTACCAACACCATTATGAGGTACACCCTCATGCCCAAGACATGAGATGAGAACATGGTCAAAGGGTATTCCATCATTATGTTGCACCATGTTGATTCTCACACAAGGATTAGAGTGATGGATCTAATAGTTGAGATAGTCAGGAGGATAGGTGCTGATCAGAAGAGATAATGTGGATATGATACGTACATTCAGATGCTCATCAATGCCAAGATTGGGAAGCATGCATATCAACTTGATCGTGCACACCTGCCACTTCAGCCAAAGTTCAAAGACAACGAGATAGTAATGGTCCCCAGCCATCCCAGCTCAGTTACAGCTCGTCTGCAGGCAGAGGCAGTAGTAGAGGCAGGGCAACCAGAGCAGATCCAACACCACATTTGAGATCTAGAGAGGAGAATATGTCATTTCTTGTCAACACCATCCAAGGGATGGAGAGGAATATTTCTGAGATTTCGCTGAACCATAAGAGCCTTGATAGGATCTTGGAGACTAAATTCCATGACCTGGGTATCAAAGTAACAGAGTTGGATACCACATTTTATCAGCTCAAGCATGAAGTTGATGCACTGCACACAACTCGTTCTAGTAGTGATGATGATGATACGTATCTTCCTACAACTACTCAGTTCAGGGTTCACACTAGGTCTGCAGCTATGCTAGTTCCGAAAGCTAGACCAAATTCATCAGCCCAAGCATTAGCGCCTTTAGCTCATTCCGCTCCACCAGCTTGTGCACCTCCAGTGTCAATACCTCCACCTCACAGGACATCTCCTGAAGCCTTCACCGACTCTCGCCTGTCGACTCCATCAACTGCAACCGGAGGAGATCGAGCCCACAGTGATGCTTAGCTCTAGACCTTTGAACTTTTTGGTAACTTGTTGCCAAAGGGGGAGAAGTGTATAGATCATTAGGGCTTCGAGAGAGAGTCTTGCTTTTATTGCTATCTTTTGTTTTTTCAAAAACATTTGGTCTTTTGAATGTCTTAAACTTCGTTCTTCGTTGTGTTTGATCATACGCTTTGATTGTTGATGCTACTATGTCATATCTGTGTGATATCTACATGATGATCATTCACTCATTTGTTTGGTGCTATGTGCATTACTATTCATTCATATCATTTATGCGCATCAGCAAGATGTAGGTGACATGGAGGTCATTCCTATCTATTGATAGAAAAGAAAGATCTTTGTCACGGGCTTTGTCTTTGTTCTTTTTTCTAGATTTGAGGAATTCCTCATATCCAAGGCAGCTCCCCACAAACACCCATGAATTAATCTAACCATCAACTAAAAAAATCCTAGATGAAAACATAGTAGAAAAGTTAGAAAAACTATTTGATTTGGATCTAGTTATACTTTTCGAGTATATTGACAATTCCCAAAAACTGTTCATACTATGATTATAGTACAATCACAAGCGGTTGTATATGGCCCTATCGCCTGGTGATGCCCCTATCGTCTAGTGGTTTAGGACATGTCTCTTTCAAGGAGGCAGCGGGATTGATTCCATTATCATATTATACTACTATATTTTATTATTGTATTTGTATTTCTTTATTGTATTATATATATATATTCTAGATATATAGAATATACGAATCTCAATTTGTCAAGTCTCATGATCATATCATGATCTATTTTTATTCGGCTCAATATTTTCTATAAAGGATTGAGCCGAGTTTAATTGCAATCATTTAGGAGAATAAAGAAGAATTCCTGCATTTCATAACTTATTTTTTTCCTTTTTATTTCGTTTATTTTTTATACCTTCTTTATCTTTAGTTTTATCTAGTTAATTGATATTATCTATCGGCTCGAACTCGAATTTGACCGCCTTCCATACTTCACAAGTTGCGGCTAGTTCCTAAGAATTGATAGTCAAGTCCACTATTTCTTATACACGAAAAAGGTATGATAGGACAAGTGGAGGACCGACTCCCCGTAATAGGTTAGATCGCGCCAATATCAATACAACTTATATGATCTCTTCTCGAACCAAACATGAATCTTTCGATTCATTTGGCTCTCACGCTCCTTTTTTTGCTATAGCAATTTCCATATTTTTTAAGTAAAAGTAATGTGCCTATCCTCTACCTTATTTTTTATGTTTATATTTCAATATACCGAAGCCTATATAAGACTAGATAAATATTAATAGGACTCTTCCGCCTAGATAAAAATATAACATGGTTATCAAAGTTGTTTCTTCGTTTATATTTTCTCTTTAGTTAATAATTTCAATGTAATTAAGAAAAACTAACTAAATAAATGGAAAATGAAAATTAATATAATTGTTTTTTTCTTCAAATCCAAAAAAATTCTCTTTTTATACATATTGTGCATTTGCATTCAAACGCAAATTCAAAATAATGCACAAATTTAGGGGGAGCTCTTGCTTTTCACAAACTTCTCAAAGCGACGATGTTAATCATTGATTATATCTTTTATCGAAGCTTTGATCTATACGTTGTCATAAATTACCAAAAAGGGGGGGTATTGAAAGCACAATTGCATCCTAAGGTGGTTTTGGTAATTAATAACAACATTTGTGTCATTGAACCAATGATTCTATCCAAGTATATTTCAGAAAAGTTCAAAGATGATTGGCTAAAGGATTGTGAGGACAAGTGATGACCCACAAGTATAGGGGATCGCAACAGTTTTCGAGGGTAGAGTATTCAACCCAAATTTATTGATTCGACACAAGGGGAAGCGAAAGAATATTCTCAAGTATTAGCAGTTGAGTTGTCAATTCAACCACACCTGAAAGATTAGTATCTGCAAGCAAAGTATCAGTAACAAAGTGGTATGATAGCAACGGTGCCAGAAAAGGGTCTGCTGACGGTAGACTATTCCTAACTTGTTGTATCAATGGCGCCAGAAAAGTCTTGCAGCAGGTAACACCAAAGTAACAAGTAACAACAGTAGTGACAACAGCAACAAGTAACAACAGTAGTGACAGCAGTAGCAACAGAGTAACAACAGTAGCGACAGAGTAATAGTAGCAACAGTGACAGCAGTAGCGGCAAAGTTGTTGGGGAACGTCGCATGGGAAACAAAAAATTTCCTACGCGCACGAAGACCTACCATGGTGATGTCCATCTACGAGAGGGGATGAGTGATCTACATACCCTTGTAGAACGTACAGTAGAAGCGTTAGGGAACGCGGTTGATGTAGTGGAACGTCCTCACGTCCCTCGATCCGCCCCGCGAACAATCCCGCGATCAGTCCCACGATCTAGTACCGAACGGACGGCACCTCCGCGTTCAGCACACGTACAGCTCGACGATGATCTCGGCCTTATTGATCCAGCAAGAGAGACGGAGAGGTAGAAGAGTTCTCCGGCAGCGTGACGGCGCTCCGGAGGTTGGTGATGACCTTGTCTCAGCAGGGCTCCGCCCGAGCTCCGCAGAAACGCGATCTAGAGGAAAAACCGTGGAGGTATGTGGTCGGGCTGCCGTGGCAAAGTCGTCTCAAATCAGCCCCAATACCTCCGTATATATAGGTGGGAGGGAGGGGACCTTGCCTTGGGGCTCAAGGAGCCCCAAGGGGGTCGGCCGAGTCCAAGGGGGGAAGGCTCCCCCCCCAAACCGAGTTGGACTTGGTTTGGTGGGTGGGAGTCCTTCCCTTCCTTCCCACCTCCCTTTTTTTTCTTCCTCTTTGATTTTTCTTTGTATGGCGCATAGGACCCTTTTGGGCTGTCCCACCGGCCCACTAAGGGCTGGTGCGCCACCCTAATGGCCTATGGGCTTCCCCGGGGTGGGTTGCCCCCCCCCCCCGGTGAACTCCCGGAACCCATTCGTCATTCCCGGTACATTCCCGGTAACTCCGAAAACCTTCCGGTAATCAAATGAGGTCATCCTATATATCAATCTTCGTTTCCGGACTATTCCGGAAACCCTCATGACGTCCGTGATCTCATCCGGGACTCCGAACAACATTCAGAAACCAACCATATAACTCAAATACGCATAAAACAACGTCGAACTTTAAGTGTGCAGACCCTGCTGGTTCGAGAACTATGTAGACATGACCCGAGAGACTCCTCGGTCAATATCCAATAGCGGGACCTGGATGCCCATATTGGATCCTACATATTCTACGAAGATCTTATCGTTTGAACCTCAGTGCCAAGGATTCATATAATCCCGTATGTCATTCCCTTTGTCCTTCGGTATGTTACTTGCCCGAGATTCGATCGTCAGTATCCGTATACCTATTTCAATCTCGTTTACCGGCAAGTCTCTTTACTCGTTCCGTAATACAAGATCCCGCAACTTACACTAAGTTACATTGCTTGCAAGGCTTGTGTGTGATGTTGTATTACCGAGTGGGCCCTGAGACACCTCTCCATCACACGGAGTGACAAATCCCAGTCTTGATCCATACTAACTCAACTAACACCTTCGGAGATACCTGTACAACATCTTTATAGTCACCCAGTTACGTTGCGACGTTTGATACACACAAAGCATTCCTCCGGTGTCAGTGAGTTATATGATCTCATGGTCATAGGAATAAATACTTGACACGCAGAAAACAGTAGCAACAAAATGACACGATCAACATGCTACGTCTATTAGTTTGGGTCTAGTCCATCACGTGATTCTCCTAATGACGTGATCCAGTTATCAAGCAACAACACCTTGTTCATAATCAGAAGACACTGACTATCTTTGATCAACTGGCTAGCCAACTAGAGGCTTGCTAGGGACGGTGTTTTGTCTATGTATCCACACATGTAAATGAGTCTTCATTCAATACAATTATAGCATGGATAATAAACGATTATCTTGATACAGGAATTATAATAATAACCATATTTATTATTGCCTCTAGGGCATAATTCCAACAGTCCCCCCCTTGCACTAGAGTCAATAATCTAGCCCTCACATCATCATGTGAATTACATTGTAATAAATCTAACACCCATACAGTTCTGGTGTTGATCATGCTTTGGCCGTGGAAGAGGTTTAGTCAGCGGGTCTGCTACATTCAGATCCGTGTGCACTTTGCATATATTTACGTCCTCTCCCTCGACGTAGTCGCGGATGAGGTTGAAGCGTCGTTTGATGTGTCTGGTCTTCTTGTGAAACCGTGGTTCCTTTGCTAAGGCAATGGCACCCGTGTTATCACAGAACAAGGTTATTGGATCCAGTGCGCTTGGCACCACTCCAAGATCCGTCATGAACTGCTTCATCCAGACACCCTCCTTAGCCGCCTCCGAGGCAGCCATGTACTCCGCTTCACATGTAGAATCTGCTACGACGCTTTGCTTGGAACTGCACCAGCTTACCGCACCCCCATTAAGAATAAATACGTATCCGGTTTGCGACTTAGAGTCGTCCGGATCTGTGTCAAAGCTTGCATCGACGTAACCTTTTACGGCGAGCTCTTCGTCACCTCCATATACGAGAAACATCTCCTTAGTCCTTTTCAGGTACTTCAGGATATTCTTGACTGTTGTCCAGTGATCCACTCCTGGATTACTCTGGAACCTACCTGCCATACTTATGGCCAGGCTAACATCCGGTCTAGTGCACAGCATCGCATACATGATAGAACCTATGGCTGAAGCATAGGGGACGGAGCGCATATGCTCTCTATCTTCATCAGTTGCTGGGCACTGAGTCTTACTCAATCTCGTACCTTGTAGAACTGGCAAGAACCCTTTCTTGGACTGTTCCATTTTGAACCTCTTCAAAACTTTATCAAGGTATGTGCTTTGTGAAAGTCCTATCAGGCGTTTTGATCTATCCCTATAGATCTTAATGCCTAGAATGTAAGCAGCTTCTCCTAGGTCCTTCATAGAGAAACTTTTATTCAAGTAACCTTTTATGCTCTCCAAAAACTCTACGTTGTTTCCAATCAGTTATATGTCATCCACATATAATATTAGAAACGCCACAGAGCTCCCACTCACTTTCTTGTAAATACAAGATTCTCCAACCACTTGTATAAACCCAAATGCTTTGATCACCTCATCAAAGCGTTTGTTCCAACTCCGAGATGCTTGCACCAGTCCATAAATGGATCGCTGGAGCTTGCACACCTTGTTAGCATTCTTAGGATCGACAAAACCTTCGGGTTGTATCATATACAACTCTTCCTTAAGGAAACCGTTAAGGAACGTCGTTTTGACATCCATTTGCCAGATCTCATAATCGAAAAATGCAGCTATTGCTAACATGATTCTGACGGACTTAAGCATCGCTACGGGTGAGAATGTCTCATCGTAGTCAACTCCTTGAACTTGTGAAAAACCCTTTGCCACAAGTCGAGCTTTTATAAACGGTCACATTGCCGTCAGCGTCCGTCTTCCTCTTAAAGATCCATTTGTTCTGAATGGCCGTGCGGCCCTCAGGTAGTACCTCCAAAGTCCACACTTTGTTCTCATACATGGATCCTATCTCGGATTTCATGGCCTCTAGCCATTTGTTGGAATCTGGGCCCACCATTGCTTCTTCATAATTTGCAGGTTCATTGTTGTCTAACAACATGATTGATAAGACGGGATTACCGTACCACTCCGGAGCAGCACGTGGTCTCGTCGACCTGCGTGGTTCGACATAAACTTGAACTCGAGTTTCATGATCATCATCATTAACTTCCTCCTCAACCGGCGTCGCAATGACAGAGGTTTCCCCTTGCCCCGCGCCACCATCCAGAGGTATGAGAGGTTCGACAACCTCGTCAAGTTCTATCTTCCTCCCACTCAATTCTCTCGAGAGAAACTCCTTCTCGAGAAAAGCTCCGTTTTTAGCAACAAACACTTTGCCCTCGGATTTGAGATAGAAGGTGTACCCAACTGTCTCTTTTGGGTAACCTATGAAGACGCACTTTTCCGCTTTGGGTTCCAGCTTTTCAGGTTGAAGCTTTTTGACATAAGCATCACATCCCCAAACTTTAAGAAACGACAACTTTGGCCTTTTGCCATACCACAGTTCGTATGGTGTCGTCTCAACCGATTTTGATGGTGCCCTATTTAAAGTGAATGCAGCTGTTTCTAATGCATAACCCCAAAATGATAACGGCAAATCAGTAAGAGACATCATAGAACGCACCATCTCTAATAGAGTACGATTACGACGTTCGGACACACCATTACGCTGTGGTGTTCCAGGCGGTGTTAACTGTGAAACAATTCCACATTGTCTTAAGTGAGTACCAAACTCGAAACTCAGATATTCACCCCCACGATCAGACCGTAGGAACTTGATCTTCTTGTTACGATGATTTTCCACTTCACTCTGAAATTGCTTGAACTTTTCAAATGTTTCAGACTTGTGCTTCATCAAGTAGACATAACCATATCTACTTAAATCGTCAGTGAAGGTGAGAAAATAACAATATCCGCCGCGTGCCTCCACGCTCATCGGACCACACACATCAGTATGTATGATTTCCAACAAGTCACTTGCACGCTCCATTGTTCCAGAGAACGAAGTCTTAGTCATCTTGCCCATGAGGCATGGTTCGCACGTGTCAAGTGAATCAAAGTCAAGTGACTCCAAAAGTCCATCAGCATGGAGTTTCTGCATGCGCTTTATACCAATATGACCTAAACGGCAGTGCCACAAAAATATGGCGCTATCATTGTTAACTCTAATTCTTTTGGTCTCAATGTTATGTATATGCGTATCGCTATCAAGATTCAATATGAACAATCCTCTCACATTCGGTGCATGACCATAAAAGATGTTACTCATAGAAATAGAACAACCATTATTCTCTGACTTAAAAGAGTAACCGTCTCGCAATAAACAAGATCCTGATATAATGTTCATGCTCAACGCAGGCACTAAATAACAATGATTTAGGTTCATCACTAATCCTGACGGTAACTGAAGTGACACTATGCCGACGGCGATTGCATCAACCTTGGAACCATTTCCTACGTGCATCGTCACTTCATCTTTTGCCAGCCTTCGTCTATTCCGCAGTTCCTGTTTCGAGTTGCAAATATGAGCAACAGAACCGGTATCGAATACCCAGACACTACTACGAGAGCCGGTTAAGTACACATCAATAACATGTATATCAAATATACCTGATTTTTCTTTGGCCGCCTTCTTATCTGCCAGATACTTGGGGCAATTGCGCTTCCAGTGACCCATACCCTTGCAATAGTAACACTCCGTTTCAGGCTTAGGTCCAACTTTGGGTTTCTTCGTCGGATTGGCAACAGGCTTGCCGCTCTTCTTCGAATTGCCCTTCTTGCCTTTGCCGTTTCTCTTGAAACTAGTGGTCTTATTCACCATCAACACTTGATGCTCTTTACGGAGTTCAGACTCTGCGACTTTCAGCATCGCAAACAACTCGCCGGGAGACTTGTTCATCCCTTGCGTATTGTAGTTCAACACAAAGCCTTTATAGCTTGGCGGTAGTGATTGAAGGATTCTGTCAGTGATAGCTTCTTGCGGGAGTTCAATTCCCAGCTCAGCTAGACGGTTTGAGTACCCAGACATTTTGAGCACATGTTCACTGACAGATGAGTTTTCCTCCATCTTGCAAGCATAGAATTTATCGGAGGTCTCATACCTCTCGATCCGGGTGTTCTTCTGAAAGATAAACTTCAACTCCTGGAACATCTCAAATGCTCCATGACGCTCAAAGCGACGTTGAAGTCCCGGTTCTAAGCCATACAAGACTGCACATTGAACTATTGAGTAGTCCTCCTTACGTGCTAACCAAACGTTCTTAACATCCTGATCAGCCGTAGCGGGTGGTTCATTTCCTAACGCAGCATTAAGGACATAATCCTTCTTCCCAGCTTGTAAGATTAGCTTAAGATTACGAGCCCGGTCTACAAAGTTGCTTCCATCATCTTTCAACTTAGCTTTCTCTAGGAACATATTAAAATTCAGGATGACTGTCGCGTGAGCCATGATCTACAACACAAATATATTCAAAGTGGACTTAGACTATGCTCAAGATAATTAGAGTTTAACTTAATCAAATTATTCGCTAAACTCCCACTCAAAAAGTACATCTCTCTAGTCATTTGAGTGGTTCATGATCCACTTACACTAGCTCAAGTCCGATCATCACGTGAGTTAAGTATAGTTTCAGTGGTAAGCATCCCTATGCTAATCATATCTTCTATATGATTCATGATCGACCTTTCGGTCTCATGTGTTCCGAGGCCATGTCTGCACATGCTAGGCTCGTCAAGCTTAACCCGAGTGTTCCGCGTGCGCAACTGTTTTGCACCCGTTGTATGTGAACGTTGAGTCTATCACACCCGATCATCACGTGGTGTCTCGAAACGACGAACTGTAGCAACGGTGCACAGTCGGGGAGAACACAATTTCGTCTTGAAATTTTAGTGAGAGATCACCTCATAATGCTACCGTCGTTCTTAGCAAAATAAGGTGCATAAAAGGATTAACATCACATGCAATTCATAAGTGACATGATATGCCCATCATCACGTGCTTCTTGATCTTCATCACCAAAGCACTGGCACGATATTCTTGTCACCGGCGCCACGCCATGATTTCTATCAACGTGTTGCCATCGGGGTTGTCGTGCTACTCATGCTATTACTACTAAAGCTACGTCCTAGCAAAATAGTAAACGCATCTGCAAGCACAAACATTAGTATAAATACAACCCTATGGCTCCTGCCGGTTGCCGTACCATCGACGTGCAAGTCGATATTTCTATTACAACATGATCATCTCATACATCCAATATATCACATCACATCGTTGGCCATATCACATCACAAGCATACCCTGCAAAAACAAGTTAGACGTCCTCTAATTTTGTTGTTGCATGTTTTACGTGGTGACCAAGGGTATCTAGTAGGATCGCATCTTACTTACGCAAACACCACAACGGAGATATATGAGTTGCTATTTAACCTCATCCAAGGACCTCCTCGGTCAAATCCGATTCAACTAAAGTTGGAGAAACCGACACTTGTCAGTCATCTTTGAGCAACGGAGTTACTCGTAACGATGAAACCAGTCTCTCGTAAGCGTACGAGTAATGTCTGTCCAAGCCGCTTCAATCCAACAATACCGCGGAATCAAGAAAATACTAAGGAGGGCAGCAAAACGCACATCACCGCCCACAAAAACTTTTGTGTTCTACTCGAGAAGACATCTACGCATGAACCTAGCTCATGATTCCACTGTTGGGGAACGTCGCTTGGGAAACAAAAAATTTCCTACGCGCACGAAGACCTATCATGGTGATGTCCATCTATGAGAGGGGATGAGTGATCTACGTACCCTTGTAGATCGTACAGCAGAAGCGTTAGGGAACGCGGTTGATGTAGTGGAACGTCCTCACGTCCCTCGATCCGCCCCGCGAACAATCCCGCGATCAGTCCCACGATCTAGCAGCGAACGAACGGCACCTCCGCGTTCAGCACACGTACAGCTCGACGATGATCTCGGCCTTCTTGATCCAGCAAGAGAGACGGAGAGGTAGAAGAGTTCTCCAGCAGCGTGATGGCGCTCCGGAGGTTGGTGATGACCTTGTCTCAGCAGGGCTCCGCCCGAGCTCCGCAGAAACGCGATCTAGAGGAAAAACCGTGGAGGTATGTGGTCGGGCTGCCGTGGAAAACTCGTCTCAAATCAGCCCCAATACCTCCGTATATATAGGTGGGAGGGAGGGGACATTTCCTTGGGGCTCAAGGAGCCCCAAGGGGGTCGGTCGAGTCCAAGGGGGGAAGGCTCCCCCCCCCAAACCGAGTTGGACTTGGTTTGGTGGGTGGGAGTCCTTCCCTTCCTTCCCACCTCCCTTTTTTTTTTCTCTTTGATTTTTCTTTGTATGGCGCATAGGACCCTTTTGGGCTGTCCCACCAGCCCACTAAGGGCTGGTGCGCCACCCTAATGGCCTATGGGCTTCCCCGGGGTGGGTTGCCCCCCCCCCCGGTGAACTCCCGGAACCCATTCGTCATTCCCGGTACATTCCCGGTAACTCCGAAAACCTTCCGGTAATCAAATAAGGTCATCCTATATATCAATCTTCGTTTCCGGACTATTCCGGAAACCCTCGTGACGTCCGTGATCTCATCCGGGACTGCGAACAACATTCGGAAACCAACCATATAACTCAAATACGCATAAAACAACGTCGAACTTTAAGTGTGCAGACCCTGCGGGTTCGAGAACTATGTAGACATGACCCGAGAGACTCCTCGGTCAATATACAATAGCGGGACCTGGATGCCCATATTGGATCCTACATATTCTACGAAGATCTTATCGTTTGAACCTCAATGCCAAGGATTCATATAATCCCGTATGTCATTCCCTTTGTCCTTCGGTATGTTACTTGCCCGAAATTCGATCGTCAGTATCCGTATACCTATTTCAATCTCGTTTACCGGCAAGTCTCTTTACTCGTTCCGTAATACAAGATCCCGCAACTTACACTAAGTTACATTGCTTGCAAGGCTTGTGTGTGATGTTGTATTACCGAGTGGGCCCTGAGACACCTCTCCGTCACACGGAGTGACAAATCCCAGTCTTGATCCATACTAACTCAACTAACACCTTCGGAGATACCTGTAGAGCATCTTTATAGTCACCCAGTTACGTTGCGACGTTTGATACACACAAAGCATTCCTCCGGTGTCAGTGAGTTATATGATCTCATGGTCATAGGAATAAATACTTGACACGCAGAAAACAGTAGCAACAAAATGACACGATCAACATGCTACGTCTATTAGTTTGGGTCTAGTCCATCACGTGATTCTCCTAATGACGTGATCCAGTTATCAAGCAACAACACCTTGTTCATAATCAGAAGACACTGACTATCTTTGATCAACTGGCTAGCCAACTAGAGGCTTGCTAGGGACGGTGTTTTGTCTATGTATCCACACATGTAAATGAGTCTTCATTCAATACAATTATAGCATGGATAATAAACGATTATCTTGATACAGGAATTATAATAATAACCATATTTATTATTGCCTCTAGGGCATAATTCCAACAAAAGTAACGTAGCAAGGACCAGTAGTAAAATACTCGTAGGCATTGGATCGGTGATGGATGATTATGCCGGATGTGATTCATCATGTAACAACTATAACACAGAGAGATATGTAACTAGCTCCCGTTCATCAATCTAATGTAGGCATGTATTTCGTATGTAGTCATACGTGCCTAGGGAAAAGAACTTGCATGACATCTATTGTCCATCCCTCCCATGGCAGCGGGGGCCTAATGGAAACTACGGGATATTATGGTTCTCCTTAACAGAAGTTTTTTCAGCGACGATTTCCCCTCTCCGGAGCCCAAAACGGACTCCAGATCTGCCCTCCAGATGAAGAACAGGAGGTGGCGGCGCCTCCGTATCGTAAAACGCGATGAATTCTTCTCCTTGATTTTTTCCGGGCGAAACGGAATATATAGAGCCGAGTTTGGAGGTGGTGGCGCCACGTGGGCCCCACAAGCCTGGTTGGTGCGGCCTGGGGGGTGGCCGCACCCCCTGGGCTTGTGGCCCACTGGCTCACCCCCTTCGGTGGATCTTTGCGCACATATTTTTCATTAATTCCAGAAAAAATCTCCGTAAATTTTCAGGTCATTCCGAGAACTTTTATTTGTGCACAAAAACAACACCATGGCAATTCTGTTGAAAAGAGCGTTAGTCCGGGTTAGTTCCATTCAAATCAAGCAAATTAGAGTCCAAAACAAGGGCAAAAGTGTTCGGAAAAGTAGATACGATGGAGGCGTATCAACAAGCCCTAGATGCAAGAAAGGAATAGGATTGGCCAAGCATTAAGCTACAAGACTCTACATTTTATATTTATGAGAAATCACATTTGAGTCCATAGGAAATCTAATACTATTAAAAGGGGGTGAGGTATCTATGGTGAATTGGTTGTTGAAGTGCTTAGAGATAGCCATCAAAAATACCCAGCCATTCTCCCACAAAATTCTGTGTCCAAATCCTAAACATCAAAATGAGTGCCACCAACAATATCCACTCGACCCTATCGATTTTCCGAGAGACAGAATCTATACCAAACCCTAGAATCTCGGTACCACCAACCTCCACTTTGGTGGCACCGAAAACTAGTGACCAACTTTCTGGTTTCTCAATTTCAAGAATCGGAATTTCTGAGTTTTGTAATCGGTCTCAGTGAGATTTGGAAACTATCCTAGGACACCATATCGGTACCACCGAGATTCCTATATCGGTCTCATCGAGAATTTGAAAGTTGCCACATTTAGTGCAACTCGGTACCACCAAGATTCATGTCGGTGTCACCGAGTTGGGAAATAATGTGGTAACGGTTGGATTTTCAGATATGCCTATATATACCCCTCCACCGTCTCTCATTCGTAGAGGAAGCACTCATAACACACACACACACACTTGCCATATCTTTTTTTTCTGAGAGAGAGCCACCTACTCATGTGATGAGATCAAGATATTCCAATCCAACCACTAGAAATTTGATCTCTAGCCTCACCAAGTTGCTTTCCACCCATTCAATCTCTTCTACCCATGCCAAATTTCTTATAGAGTGATTGAATATTGAGGAAACTATATTTTGAAGCATAAGATAAGGAGTTCATCGTTCTACCGCATCTATTACCTTTTGGAGGGTGGTGCCTCTTAGATTGGTTAGGTGTCGCTTGGGAGCCTGCTACTTCGTGTTGCGGAGTTGAACCAAGAAGTTTGTAAAGGCAAGGAGATCGCCTACTTCATGAAGATCTAGAGGCTAGTCGTGTGCGGACGTAGACCATGGTGGAATAGACAAGGCCGCTTCTTCGTGGACCCCTTGTGGGTGGAGCCCTCCATGGACTCTCGCAACCGTTACCCTCTTGGAAATATGCCCTAGAGGCAATAATAAATTAGTTATTATTATATTTATTTGTTCATGATAATCGTTTATTATCCATGCTATAATTGTATTGATTGAAAACTCAAATACATGTGTGGATACATAGACAACACACTGTCCCTAGTGAGCCTCTAGTTGACTAGTTCGTTGATCAAGGATGGTCAAGGTTTCCTGGCCATAGGCAAGCGTTGTCACTTGATAACGGGATCACATCATTAGGAGAATCATGTGATGGACAAGACCCAAATTATAAACGTAGCATGTGATCGTGTCGTTTTGTTGCTATTGTTTTCTGCGTGTCAAGTATTCATTCCTATGACCATGAGATCATGTAACTCACTAACACCAGAGGAATACCTTGTGTGTATCAAACGTCACAACGTTACTGGGTGACTATAAAGGTGCTCTGCAGGTATCTCCTAAGGTGTCCGTTGAGTTAGCATGGATCAAGACCGGGATTTGTCACTCTGTGTGACGGAGAGGTATCTTGGGGCCCACTCGGTAATACAACATCACACACAAGCCTTGCAAGCAATATGACTCAAGCGCGAGTCATGGGATCTTGTATTACAAAACGAGTAAAGAGACTTGCCGGTAACGAGATTGAAATAGGTATATGGATACCGACGATCAAATCTCGGGCAAGTAACATACCGAAGGACAAAGGGAACGATATTCGAGATTATATGAATCCTTCGCACAAAGGTTCAACCGATAAGATCTTCGTAGAATATGTAGGATCCAATATGGGCATCTAGGTCCCGCTATTGTATATTGACTGAGGAGTGTCTCGGGTCATGTCTACATAGTTCTCGAACCCGCAGGGACTCCACACTTAAGGTTCGGTGACGTTTTAGTTTAGTTTAGTTATATGTGTTGGTGAACGAAGTTTGTTCGGAGTCCCGGATGAGATCTCGGATGTCATGAGGGTTTCCGGAATGGTCCGGAAACGAAGATTGATATATAGGAAGTTGGTGTTTGCATTCCGGAAGGTTTTCGGGCATTGCCGGTAGTGTACCGGGAGTGACGAATGGGTTCCGGGGGCCCACTGGGTGGGCCCACCACACCCCAAGGGGTCCACATGGGTTTATTGGATGCACAATAAGTTATAACGGGCTAACAAAGTCATCCAAGGAAAGCCCATGAGGAAAAAGTGGAAAATCCAAAAGAGGTGGGAAAATAAGGAAGGAGTCCTAATCCAAGTGGGATTGGAGAATGACTCCTCCCTCCCACTTCGGCCGACCCAAGGAGGCCACCTTTGGCCGGCGCCCTAGGACTTTGCCCCACCCCTTGTATCCTCCTATATAGACTAGAGGTTTAGGGCTGTTTGAGACACAACTTTGCTACGTGCAACTCAAACCTACACCTTGTAGTTCTTCCTCTAGATTAGATTTCTGCGGAGCTCGGGCGGAGCCGTGCAGGAATAGATCAACACCAACACCGGCGCGCTGTCACGCTGCCGGAGAACTCATCTACTTCTCCGTCTCTCTTGCTGGATCAAGAAGGCTGAGATCGTCATCGAGGTGCACGTGTGCTAAACGCGGAGGTGTCGTTCGTTCGGCGCTAGATCGGAACGGATCGTGGGACGGATCATGGGACGATGGTGATTTAAATCAGGAAGTTGTACCGCTACATCAACCGCATTTCTTAACGCTTCCCGCTGAGCGATATACAAGGGTATGTGGATCAAATCTCCCTCTCGTAGATGAACATCACCATGATAGGTCTTCATGTGTGTAGGAATTTTTTTGTTTCCCATGGAACGTTCCCCAACGGTGGTATGAGAGCTAGGTTCATGCGTAGATGTTATCTCGAGTAGAACACAAAAGTTTTGTGGGCGTTGATGTTCGATTTGCTGCCCTCCTTAGTCTTTTCTTGATTCGGCGGTATTGTTGGAGTGAAGCGGCCCGGACCGACATTACTCGTACGCTTACGAGAGACTGGTTTCATCGACTAACATGTAACTCGTTGCATAAAGATGACTGGTGGGTGCCTGTTTCTTCAACTTTAGTTGAATTGGTTTTGACCGAGGCGGTCCTTGGAGAGAGGTTAAATAGAAATTTGCACATCTCCGTTGTGTTTTTTGCGTAAGTAAGATGCGATCATACTAGATACCCATAGGAGCCACGTAAAACATGCAACAACAAATTAGAGGACGTCTAACTTGTTTTTGCAGGGTATGCTTGTGATGTGATATGGAAAAATACATGATGTGATATATTTGATGTATAAGATGATCATGTTGTAATAGTTAATATCGACTTGCACGTCGATGCTACGGCAACCGGTAGGAGCCATAGGGTTGTCTTTAAACTAACGTTTGTGTTTGCAGACGCGTGTACTATATTGCTAGGTCGTAGCTTTAGTAGTAATAGCATAGATAGCACGACAACCTCGATGGTGGCATGATGGTGGAGATCATGATCATGGAGATCATGGTGTGGCGCCGGTGACGATGAAGATCATGTCGGTGCTTTGGTGATGGAGATCAAGAAGCACAAGATCATGGCCATATCATGTCACTTATGAATTGCATGTGATGTTAATCCTTTTATGCACCTTATCTTGCTTAGAACGGCGGTATAATTATAAGGTGACCCCTCACTAAAATTTCAAGATGAAATTGTGTTCTCCCCGACTGTGCACCATTGCGATATTTCGTCGTTTCGAGACACCACGTGATGATCGGGTGTGATATACTCAACGTTCACATACAACGGGTGCAAAACAGTTGCACACGCGGAACACTCGGGTTAAACTTGACGAGCCTAGCATGTGCAGACATGGCTTCGGAACACAAGAGACCGAAAGGTCGAGCATGAATCGTATAGTTGATATGATTAGCATAGAGATGCTTACCACTGAAGCTATACTCAACTCACGTGATGATCGGACTTGAGTTAGTGGATTTGGATCATGTGCCACTCAAATGACTAGAGGGGTGTACTTTTTGAGTGGGAGTTTATTAAGTAATTTGATTAGTTAAACTCTAATTATCATGAACATAGTTAGAAGGTCTTTGCGAATTATGATGTAGCTTGCGATCTACTTTTTTTATATGTTCCTAGAGAAAATTTAGTTGAAAGATGATAGTAGCAACTTTGCGGACTGAGTCCGTAAAACTGAGGATTGTCCTCATTGCTGCGGAGAAGGCTTACGTCCTTAATGCACCACTCGGTGTGCTGCACCTCGAGCGTCGTTTGTGGATGTTGCGAACATCTTACATACACGTTTTTGATGACTGCATGATAGTTCAGTACGTAATACTTAATGGCTTAGAAGCAAGGCACCGAAGTGTTGGAAATATGCCCTAGAGGCAATAATAAAATGGTTATTATCATATTTCCTTGTTCATGATAATCGTCTATCGTTCATGCTATAATTGTATTAACAGGAAACAGTAATACATGTGTGAATGAATAGATCACAATGTGTCCCTAGCAAGCCTCTAGTTAGCTAGCTCGTTAGTCAATAGATGATCATGGTTTCCTGATCATGGACATTGGATGTCATTGATAACGGGATCACATCATTGGGAGAATGATGTGGTGGACAAGACCCAATCCTAAGCCTAGCACTAGATCGTGTTGTTCGTATGCTAATGCTTTTCTAATGTCAAGTATCTTTTCCTTCGACCGTGAGATTGTGCAACTCCCGGATACCGTAGGAGTGCTTTGGGTGTATCAAACGTCACAACGTAACTGGGTGACTATAAAGGTGCACTACGGGTACCTCCGAAAGTGGCTGTTGGGTTGGCACGAATCGAGATCGGGATTTGTCACTCCGTGTGACGGAGAGGTATCTCTGGGCCCACTCGGTAGAACATCATCATGAGCTCAATGTGACTAAGGAGTTAGTCACACGATGACGTGCTACGGAACGAGTAAAGAGACTTACCGGTAACGAGATTGAACAAGGTATAGGTATACCGACGATCGAATCTCGGGCAAGTTCTATACCGACAGACAAAGGGAATCGTATACGGGATTGATTGAATCCTTGACATCGTGGTTCATCCGATGAGATCATCGTGGAGCTAGTGGGAGCCACCATGGGTATCCAGACCCCGCTGATGGTTATTGGCCAGAGAGGTGTCTCGGTCATGTCTGCCTGTCTCCCGAACCCGTAGGGTCTACACACTTAAGGTTCGATGACGCTAGGGTTATAGGGAATTGTTATACGAGATTACCGAAAGTTGTTCGGAGTACCGGATGAGATCCAGGACGTCACGAGGAGCTCCGGAATGGTCCGGAGGTAAAGATTGATATATAGGACGGATGGTTTCGGACACCGGAAGTGTTTCGGGCATCACCGGTAACGTACCGGGACCACCGGGACCACCGAAGGGGGGCTGCGACCCCAAGAGGTAAGATGGGCTAAGTGGGGGTGGGAACCAGCCCCTAGTTGGGCTGGTGCGCCTCCCCACTCAGCCCATGGCGCAGGGGAAAGAAAAAGAGGGGGGGAACCCTAACTTAGGTGGGCCTTAGGCCCACCAGAGGGGTGCGCCACCCCCTCCTCCCCATCTGGCCGCCACAAACCCCATCTGGGAGGGCTGCCGCACCCCCTAGGGTGGGAACCCTAGGGGTGGCACCCCCTCTCCCCTTCCCCTATATATAGTGGGCACTTTTGGCCTTTGGAGGACACAGTTTTCCCTCTCCCTCGGCGCAGCCCTGCACTTCTTCCTCCTCCCCTCTGCCGGCGCTTGGCGAAGCCCTGCCAGGAGACCTCGTCTCTCCACCAACACCACGCCGTCGTGTTGCTGGTCTTCTTCCCCAACCTCTCCCTCCTCCTTGCTGGATCAAGGTGCGGGAGACGTCACCGGGCTGCACGTGTGTTGAACGCGGAGGTGCCGTTGTTCGGCACTAGATCGGAATCGCTGCGAGTACGACTCCATCAACCGCGTTCTAGCAACGCTTCCGCTTAGCGATCTTCAAAGGTACGAAGATGCTCTTACCCCTCTCTCGTTGCTGGTCTCTCCATAGGAAGATCTGAACATGCGTAGGAAAATTTTGAATTTATGCTACGTTACCCAACAGTGGCATCCGAGCCAGGTTTTCTATGCGTAGATTCTATGCACGAGTAGAACACAAAAGTTGTGGGCGATGGTTTGTCAATTTGCTTGCCGTTACTAGTCTTATTCTTTTCCGGCGGTATTGTGGGATGAAGCGGCCCGGACCGACCTTACACGTACGCTTACGTGAGACTGGTTCCACCGACAGACATGCACATCATGCATAAAGGTGGCTAGCGGGTGTATGTCTCTCCTACTCTAGTCGGATTGGATTTGATGAAAAGGGTCCTTATGAAGGGTAAATAGCTTTGGCATATCATCGTTGTGGCTGTCACGTAGGTAAGAAGGCGTTCTTGCTAAAAACCCAATTCAGCCACGTAAAACTTGCAACAACAATTAGAGGACGTCTAACTTGTTTTTGCAGGGTTTGACATGTGATGTGATATGGCCAAAGTTGTGATGTTGCATGTATGATGTATGAGATGATCATGATATTGTAATAGGTTTCACGACTTGCATGTCGATGAGTATGACAACCGGCAGGAGCCATAGGAGTTGTCTTAATTTATTGTATGAGATGCAACGCCTTGTGCTTGCTACTTTTACTTCATTGCTAACGGTTAGCCATAGTAGTAGTGATAGTAGCAGTTGGCGTGACGACTTCACGGAGACACGATGATGGAGATCATGATGATGGAGATCATGGTGTCACGCCGGTGACGATGATGATCATGCGATGCCTGAAGATGGAGATCGAATGAGCAAAGATGATAATGGCCATATCATGTCACTATATGATTGCATTGTGATGTTTATCATGTTTTACATCTTATTGCTTAAAACGATGGTAGCATAATAAGATGATCCCTCCTAAAATTTCGAGAAAGTATTCCCCTAAGTGTGCACCGTTGCGAAGGTTCGTTGTCTCGAAGCACCACGTGATGATCGGGTGTGATAGATTCTAACGTTCGCATACAACGGGTGTAAGCCAGATTTACACACGCAAAACACTTAGGTTGACTCGACGAGCTTAGCATGTACAGACATGACCTCGAATACAAGAGACCGAAAGGTCGAACATGAGTCGTATGGTTGAATACGATCAGCATGAAGTTGCTCACCATGGTGACTAGTCCGTCTCACGTGATGATCGGACACGGGTTAGTCAACATGGATCATGTATCACTTAGATGACTAGAGGGATGTCGATTTAAGTGGGAGTTCATACTTAATTTGATGAACTTAATTTTCATGAACTTAGTCTAAAAGTTGTCTTTATAAATATTGTAGATGTCCAACGTCAACCTCAACTTCAACGCATTCCTAGAGAAAAACAAGCTGAAAGATGATGGTAGCAACTATGCAGACTGGGTTCGCAACCTGAAGCTCATCCTTGAAGCAGCTAAAAAGGCTTATGTCCTTAATGCGCCGCTAGGTGACCCTCCCGCTCCCGCAGCAGCCCAGGACGTTCTAAACGTCTGGCAAGCGCGGAGTGATGACTACTCTCTGGTCAGGTGTGGCATGTTATACAGTTTAGAAACGGGGCTCCAAAGACGTTTTGAGCAACACGGGGCATATGAGATGTTCCAAGAGCTGAAGCTAGTTTTTCAAGCTCATGCCCGTGTCGAGAGATATGAAGTCTCCGACAAGTTCTTCAGCTGTAAGATGGAGGAGAACAGTTCTGTCAGTGAGCACATACTCAAAATGTCTGGGTTACACGGTCGTCTGACTTCACTTGGAGTCGAACTTCCGGATGATGCTATCATTGACAGAATCCTCCAGTCTCTCCCACCAAGCAACAAAGGCTTTGTGCTTAACTACAACATGCAAGGGATGGATAAAACCGTTCCCGAGTTGTACTCGATGCTCAAGTCTGCAGAAGTAGAAATCAAGAAGGAGCATCAAGTGTTGATGGTCAACAAGACCACTAGTTTCAAGAAAGGCAGGGGTAAGAAGAACTTCAAGAAAGACGGCAAAGTTGTTGCCGCGCCCGGTAAGCCAGATGCCGGGAAGAAGAAAAAGAACGGACCCAAGCCTGAGACTGAGTGCTTCTACTGCAAGGGAAAAGGTCACTGGAAGCGGAACTGCCCCAAATACTTAGCGGACAAGAAGGCCGGCAACGTTAAAGGTATATATGATATACATGTTATTGATGTGTACCTTACCAGCGCTCGTAGTAGCTCCTGGGTATTTGATACCGGTGCTGTTGCTCACATTTGCAACTCAAAGCAGGAACTGCGGAATAAGCGGAGACTGGCCAAGGACGAGGTGACGATGCGCGTCGGGAATGGTTCAAAGGTCGATGTGATCGCCGTCGGCACGCTACCTCTACATCTACCGTCGGGATTAGTTTTAAACCTTAATAATTGTTATTTAGTACCAGCTTTAAGCATGAACATTGTATCAGGGTCTTGCTTAATGCGAGACGGCTACTCATTTAAGTCAGAGAATAATGGTTGTTATATTTATATGAGTGATATGTTTTATGGTCATGCTCCGCTGGTGAATGGTTTATTCTTGATGAATCTCGATCGTGATGTTACACATATTCATAGTGTGAGTACCAAAAGATGCAAAGTTGATAATGATAGTCCCACATACTTGTGGCACTGCCGCCTTGGTCATATCGGCGTTAAGCGCATGAAGAAGCTCCATACTGATGGACTGCTAGAGTCTCTTGACTTTGAATCATTTGACACATGCGAACCGTGCCTCATGGGCAAGATGACTAAGACTCCATTCTCAGGAATAATGGAGAGAGCCTCCGACTTATTGGAAATAATACATACTGATGTGTGTGGTCCAATGAACGTTGAAGCTCGCGGTGGTTATCGCTATGTTCTCACTCTCACCGATGATTTGAGTAGGTATGGGTATATCTACTTGATGAAGCACAAATCTGAGACGTTTGAAAAGTTCAAGGAATTTCAGAGTGAGGTTGAGAATCAACGTGACAGAAAAATAAAATGTCTACGATCTGATCGTGGAGGAGAATATTTGAGTCACGAGTTTGGCACACACCTAAGAAAGTGTGGAATCGTTTCACAACTAACGCCGCCTGGCACACCGCAGCGCAACGGAGTGTCTGAACGTCGTAATCGCACCTTATTAGATATGGTACGATCTATGATGTCTCTCACCGACTTGCCACTATCATTTTGGGGATACGCATTAGAAACTGCAGCATTCACTTTAAATAGGGCACCGTCTAAATCCGTTGAGACGACACCGTATGAACTGTGGTTTGGCAAGAAACCTAAGTTGTCGTTTCTTAAAGTTTGGGGCTGCGATGCTTATGTGAAGAAACTTCAACCAGAAAAGCTCGAACCCAAAGCGGAGAAATGCGTATTCATAGGATACCCTAAGGAAACTATTGGGTATACCTTCTATCTTAGATCCGAAGGTAAAACCTTTGTTGCCAAGAACGGATCCTTTCTAGAGAAAGAGTTTCTCTCGAAAGAAGTAAGTGGGAGGAAGGTAGAACTTGATGAGGTAATTACACCCCCTCTCGAACAGGAAAGTAGCGCAGCGCAAGAAGTTGTTCCTGTGGTGCCTACACCGACTGAAGAGGAAGTTAATGATGATGATCATGAAGCTTCGGATCAAGTTACTACTGAACCATGAAGGTCCACAAGGGTACGCTCCGCACCAGAGTGGTACGGCAACCCTGTGATGGAAATCATGTTGTTAGACAACGGTGAACCTTCGAACTATGAAGAAGCGATGGCGGGCCCGGATTCCAACAAATGGCTTGAGGCCATGAAATCCGAGATAGGATCCATGTATGAGAACAAAGTATGGACTTTGGTGGACTTGCCCGATGAACGGCGAGCCATAGAAAATAAATGGATCTTCAAGAAGAAGACTGATGCAAACGGTAATGTAACCGTTTACAAAGCTCGACTTGTCGCAAAGGGTTTTCGACAAATTCAAGGAGTTGACTACGAAGAGATTTCTCTCCCGTAGCTAAGCTGAAATCAGTCCGAATCATGTTAGCAATTGCCGCCTTTTATGATTATGAAATTTGGCAAATGGACGTCAAAACAGCATTCCTTAACGGGAATCTTAAGGAAGAGTTGTATATGATGCAACCAGAAGGTTTTGTCGATCCTAAAGGTGCTAACAAAGTATGCAAGCTCCAGCGCTCCATCTATGGGCTGGTGCAAGCATCTCAGAGTTGGAACATTCGCTTTAATGAGGTGATTAAGGCGTTTGGGTTCATACAGGTTTACGGAGAAGCCTGTCTGTACAAGAAAGTGAGTGGGAGCTCTGTAGCTTTCCTCGTACTATATGTGGATGACATATTGTTGATGGGGAATGATATAGAGATGTTGGAGAGCATAAAGGCCTATTTGAACAAGAGTTTTTCAATGAAGGACCTTGGAGAAGCTGCATACATATTAGGCATCAAGATCTATAGAGATAGATCGAGACGCCTCATAGGTCTTTCGCAAAGTACATACCTTGACAAGATATTGAAGAAATTCAATATGGAAAACTCAAAGAAAGGGTTCTTGCCAGTTTTGCAAGGTATGAGATTGAGTAAGACTCAGTCGTCGACCACGGCAGCAAATAGAGAGAAGATGAGTTCTGTCCCCTACGCTTCAGCCGTGGGCTCTCTAATGTATGCCATGCTGTGTACCAGACCTGATATAAACCTTGCGATAAGCTTGGTAGGGAGGTACCAAAGTAATCCCGGTGCGGAACACTGGACAGCGGTCAAGAATATCCTTAAGTACCTGAAAAGGACTAAGGAAATGTTTCTCGTTTATGGAGGTGACGAAGAGCTCGTCGTAAAGGGTTACGTCGACGCTAGCTTCGACACAAATCCGGATGACTCTAAGTCACAAACCGGATACGTATATGTGTTGAATGGTGGGGCAGTGAGCTGGTGCAGCAGCAAGCAAGAAGTCGTGGCAGCATCTACATGTGAAGCGGAGTACATAGCTGCTTCAGAAGCGGCTCATGAAGGAATTTGGATGAAGGAGCTCATCACCGACCTTGGAGTGGTTCCAAGCGCGTCGGGTCCTATGACACTCTTCTGTGACAACACTGGAGCCATTGCCATAGCCAAGGAGCCCAGGTTTCACCGAAAGACGAAGCACATCAAGCGCCGCTACAACTCCATCCAGGACCATGTCCAAACTGGAGTGATAGATATTTGTAAAGTACACACGGATCTGAATATTGCAGACCCGTTGACTAAACCTCTTCCACGAGCAAAACATGATCAACACCATGATGCTATGGGTGTTCGATACATCACAATGTAACTAGATTATTGACTCTAGTGCAAGTGGGAGACTGTTGGAAATATGCCCTAGAGGCAATAATAAAATGGTTATTATCATATTTCCTTGTTCATGATAATCGTCTATCGTTCATGCTATAATTGTATTAACAGGAAACAGTAATACATGTGTGAATGAATAGATCACAATGTGTCCCTAGCAAGCCTCTAGTTAGCTAGCTCGTTAGTCAATAGATGATCATGGTTTCCTGATCATGGACATTGGATGTCATTGATAACGGGATCACATCATTGGGAGAATGATGTGGTGGACAAGACCCAATCCTAAGCCTAGCACTAGATCGTGTTGTTCGTATGCTAATGCTTTTCTAATGTCAAGTATCTTTTCCTTCGACCATGAGATTGTGCAACTCCCGGATACCGTAGGAGTGCTTTGGGTGTATCAAACGTCACAACGTAACTGGGTGACTATAAAGGTGCACTACGGGTACCTCCGAAAGTGGCTGTTGGGTTGGCACGAATCGAGATCGGGATTTGTCACTCCGTGTGACGGAGAGGTATCTCTGGGCCCACTCGGTAGAACATCATCATGAGCTCAATGTGACTAAGGAGTTAGTCACACGATGACGTGCTACGGAACGAGTAAAGAGACTTACCGGTAACGAGATTGAACAAGGTATAGGTATACCGACGATCGAATCTCGGGCAAGTTCTATACCGACAGACAAAGGGAATCGTATACGGGATTGATTGAATCCTTGACATCGTGGTTCATCCGATGAGATCATCGTGGAGCTAGTGGGAGCCACCATGGGTATCCAGACCCCGCTGATGGTTATTGGCCAGAGAGGTGTCTCGGTCATGTCTGCCTGTCTCCCGAACCCGTAGGGTCTACACACTTAAGGTTCGATGATGCTAGGGTTATAGGGAATTGTTATACAAGATTACCGAAAGTTGTTTGGAGTACCGGATGAGATCCAGGACGTCACGAGGAGCTCCGGAATGGTCCGGAGGTAAAGTTGATATATAGGACGGATGGTTTCGGACACCGGAAGTGTTTCGGGCATCACCGGTAACGTACCGGGACCACCGGGACCACCGAAGGGGGGCTGCGACCCCAAGAGGTAAGATGGGCTAAGTGGGGGTGGGAACCAGCCCCTAGTTGGGCTGGTGCGCCTCCCCACTCAGCCCATGGCGCAGGGGAAAGAAAAAGAGGGGGGGAACCCTAACTTAGGTGGGCCTTAGGCCCACCAGAGGGGTGCGCCACCCCCTCCTCCCCATCTGGCCACCACAAACCCCATCTGGGAGGGCTGCCGCACCCCCTAGGGTGGGAACCCTAGGGGTGGCACCCCCTCTCCCCTTCCCCTATATATAGTGGGCACTTTTGGCCTTTGGAGGACACAGTTTTCCCTCTCCCTCGGCGCAGCCCTGCACTTCTTCCTCCTCCCCTCTGTCGGCGCTTGGCGAAGCCCTGCCGGGAGACCTCGTCTCTCCACCAACACCATGCCGTCATGTTGCTGGTCTTCTTCCCCAACCTCTCCCTCCTCCTTGCTGGATCAAGGTGCGGGAGACGTCACCGGGCTGCACGTGTGTTGAACGCGGAGGTGCCGTTGTTCGGCACTAGATCAGAATCGCTGCGAGTACGACTCCATCAACCGCGTTCTAGCAACGCTTCCGCTTAGCGATCTTCAAAGGTACGAAGATGCTCTTACCCCTCTCTCGTTGCTGGTCTCTCCATAGGAAGATCTGAACATGCGTAGGAAAATTTTGAATTTATGCTATGTTACACAACACGAAGACGTTTTGAAATGCCACGGAACATAAGAGATGTACTAAGAGATGAAATTGAGATTTCATGCTCGTGCCCATGTTGAGAGGTATGAGACCTCCGACAAGATTGTTTGTCTACAAAGTAAAGGAGAAAAGCTCAATCGTTGAGCATGTGTTTAGATTGTCTGAGTAGAACAATCACTTGAATTAAGTGGGAGTTAATCTTCCAGATGAGATAGTGATGGTTCTCCAAAGTCACTGCCACCAAGCTGCTAGAGCTTCGTGATGAACTATAACATATCAAGGATAGATATGATGATCCTTGAGTGATTCACAATGTTTGACACTTCAAAAGTAGAAATCAAGAAGGAGCATCAATTGTTGATGGTTAGTAAAACCACTAGTTTCAAGAAGGGCAAGGGCTAGAAGGGATACTTCATGAAACGGCAAACTAGTTGCTGCCCTAATGAAGAAACCCAAGATTGAACCCAAACCTGAGACTAAGTGCTTCTGTTATGAGGGGAACAGTCACTGAGGTGGAGCTACCCTAAATACTTGGTAGATGAGAAGGCTGGCAAAGTCGACAGAAATATATTAGATATACATGATATTGATGTGTACTTTACTAGTACTCCTAGTAACACGAGGGTATTAGATACCGGTTCGGTTGCTAAGTAATTAGTAACTCGAAATAAAAGCTACAGAGTAAATGGAGACTAGCTAAAGGCGAGGTGATGATACGTGTTGGAAGTGTTTCCAAGGTTGATGTGATCAAAACATCGCACGCTCCCTCTACCATCGGGATTGGTGTTAAACCTAAATAATTGTTATTTGGTGTTTGCGTTGAGCATGAACATGATTTGATCATGTTTATTGCAATACGAATATTCATTTGAAGAGAATAATAGTTATTCCATTTGCTTGAATAATTACCTTCAATGGTTTGTTGAATCTCAATCGTAGTGTTACACATGTTCATAATATTGGTGCCAAAAGATAGAAAATGATAATGATAGTACCACTTACTTGTGGCACTGGAACTTGAGTCATGTTGGTGTAAAATGCATGAAGAAGCTCCATGTTGATGGATCTTTGTACTCACTCATTTTTGAAACGTTTGAGACATTCAAACCATACCTGTTGGTATAAACGCATGAAGAAACTCCATGCGGATGGATTGTTTGTATTCACTTGATTTTGAATCACTTGATACATGCAAAAACATACCACATGGAACAAGAAAGTAACTTGTTGGAAGTAATACATTTTTTATATGTGCAGTCCAATGAGTGCCGAGGCACACAGCGGATATCGTTATGTTCTTACTTCACTAACGATTTGAGTAGATACATGAGTATTTACTTGATGAATCACAAGTCTGAAATATTGAAAAGTTCAAAGCTATTTCAGAGTGAAGATCATCATGACAAGAGCATAAACTGTCTATGATATGATCATAGAGATGAATATCTGAGTTGCGAGTTTTTGGTACACAGTTAAGACAATGTGGAAAGTGTTTCGCAGTTCATGCCACCTAGAACACCATAGTGTGATGGTGTGTCCGAACGTCATAGCCGCGCCCTATTTGATATGGTGCATACTATGATGTCTCTTATTGAATTACCACTATAGTTTATGGGTTATGCATTAGAGATAACCACATTCACTTTAAATAGGGCACCGCGTATTTCCGTTGAGATGACACATTATGAACTATGGTTTGGAGAAATCTGAGCTGTCATTTCTTGAATGTTTGGGGCTGTGACGCTTATGTGAAAAGGTTTCAGTCTGATAAGCTCGAACCCAAAGCGGATAAATGCATCTTCATTGGATATCCAAAACAGTTGGATACATCTCCTATCTCAGATCCGGAAGCAAAGTGTTTGTTTCTAGAAACGGGTCCTTTCTCGAGGAAAGGTTTATCTCGAAAGAATTGAGTGGGAGGGTGGTGGAACTTTATGAGGTTTCTGGAATGGTCCGGAAACGAAGATTGATATATAGGAAGTTGGTGTTTGAATTTTGGAAGTTTCGGGCAATTCTGGCAGTGTACCGGGAGTGACGAATGGGTTCCGGGGGCCCACTGGGTGGGCCCACCACGCCCCAAGAGGTCCACATAGGTTTATTGGATGCGCAATAAGGTATAATGGGCTCACAAAGTCATCCAACGAAAGCCCATGAGGAAAAAGTGGAAAATCCAAAAGAGGTGGGAAAATAAGGAAGGAGTCCTAATCCAAGTGGGATTGGAGAAGGACTCCTCCCTCCCACTTGGGCCGACCCAAGGAGGCCACATTTGGCCGGCGCCCTAGGGCTTTGTCCCACCCCTTGGCTCCTCCTATATATACTAGAGGTTTAGGGCTGTTTGAGACACAACTTTGCCACGTGCAACTCAAACCTACACCTCGTAGTTCTTACTCTAGATTAGATTTCTGCGGAGCTCGGGCAGAGCCCTGCAGGAATAGATCATCACCAACACCGGCGCGCCGTCACGCTACCGGAGAACTCATATACTTCTCCGTCTCTCTTGCTGGATCAAGAAGGTCGATATCGTCATCGAGTTGTACGTGTGCTGAACGCGGAGGTGCCATCCGTTCGGCGCTAGATCGGAACATATCGTGGGATGGATCATGGGACGATGGTGATTTGAATCACGAAGTTGTATCACTACATCAACTGTGTTTCTTAACACTTCCCGCTGAGCGATCTACAAGAGTATGTGGATCAAATCTCCCTCTTGTAGATGAACATTACCATGATAGGTCTTCGTGTGCGTAGGAAATTTTTTGTTTCCCACGCAACATTCCCCAACATACCCTCCACGGGTTGAAGTATCCACTAACATCGACGTATGATAGCACCACCTATAGGAACCATGACAAAAATCACCATGTTAACCTTTGCGTTTGATCTTCCTATCTCTTCCCTCTACTTACATTTGCATGTCTTTACTTTCCGCTGCAATACTCTTAGATATGCATGTGTAGGGTGTGCTTGACTTGCTACAACTGCTAAAACTGGCCCACAACTAAAATTTGGAAAAGTCTAAGTTTTTATTTTGTCAATTAGTCTAATCACAGAGACCCTCTAGACATACTTCGGATCATACACCGACAACTACCGGAATGTTATCCACAATAGTAGTAGGGTCTTACTAAGGGAGTTGTACACTGAGGTTTTTACCTAAGCACGGAATTACCATTGCTCGGGTAAGTTAGATTACAAAAAAGGTTAAACAGACCAATGGGAAGGAAAATGTGATTATCATATCAAACAGGCAAATGGAAAGGAAAATGTGTTGACATACAAGTATTAGAGTATACCTTTCCCAAGGAAAACAGAGCATGGTATACATGATAGGTCATCGAGTACATAACCATTTAGATAAAGGGGTAAGGAGAACCATGATGTTTACTGATGTCCCACAAGCGTATGGGATTGCAGCAGTTTTCGAGGGTAGAGTATTCAACCCAAATTTATTGATTCGCTCACAAGGGGAAGCTAAAGGATATTCTCAAGTATTAGCAGCTGAGTTGTCAATTCAACCACACCTGAAAGATTAGTGTCTGCAAGCAAAGTATCAGTAGCAAGGTAGTATGATAGCAATGACACTAGAAAAAGCTTTGACAATTCCCAGCAACGGCGCTAGAAAAGGCCTTGTTGACGGGATGTTAGCACCAACAAAGTCTTCCAACAAGTAACAGCGGAGTAGCAAGGAACAGTAGTAGCAGCAACAAAGTAACAAGTAACAGTAGTAGTAGCAGCAGCAAAGTAACAGCAGTAGTGACAGCAGCAAAGTGGCCCAATCCCTCTTGTAGCAAGGGACAAGCCTAGGCAAAGTAACGTAGCGAGGACCGGTAGTAAAAGACTCGTAGGCAGTGGATCGGTGATGGATGAGTGCGACGGATGTGATTCATCATGTAACAGCTATAACACGGAGAGATGTGTAACTAGCTCCCGTTCGTCAATCTAATGTAGGCATGTATTCCATATGTAGTCATACGTGCTTAGGGAAAAGAACTTGCATGACATCTATTGTCCATCCCTCCCGTGCCAGCGGTGTCCTAATGGAAACTACGGGATATTAAGGTTCTCCTTTTAATAAAGAACCGGACCAACGCATTAACACATGGTGAATACATGAACTCCTCATACTATGGTCATCTCCGGGAGTGGTTCCGGCTATTGTCACTCCAGGGTTGCCGGGTCATAACATACAGTAGGTGACTACAACTTGCAAGATAGGATCTAAAACACACATATATTGGCGACAACATAATAGGTTCAGATCTGAAATCATGGCACTCGGGCCCTAGTGACAAGCATTAAGCATAGCCAAGTAGTAGCAACATCAATCTAGAACATAGTGGATACTAACTCGATTACATGATAGATCTCATCCAACTCATCACCGTCCAGCAAGCCTACAATGAGATTACTCACGAACGATGAAGAGCATCATTGAATTATCGATGGAGAAAGGTTAATGATGACGATCGCGACGATTTCCCCTCTCTGGAGCCCGAAACGAACTCCAGATCTGCCCTCCAGATGAAGAAGAGGATGTGGCGGCGCCTCCGTATCGCAAAACGTGATGAAACCTTCTCTCTGATTTTTTCCACGCGAAACGGAAGATATAGGACTGAGATTGGGGGCGATGGTGCCACGTGGGCCCCACAAGCCTGCATGGCGCGGCCTAGGGGGATGGCCGCGCCGTGTGGGCTTGTGGCCCACTAGCACACCCCCTCACGTGGAACTTTGCGCAGGTATTTTTCTTTTATTCCAGAAAAAATCTCCATTAATTTCCAGGACGTTCCGAGAACTTATTTCTGCACAAAAACAACACCATGGCAATTCTGCTGAAAACAGCGTTAGTCCGGGTTAGTTCCATTCAAATCATGCAAATTACAGTTCAAAACAAGGGCAAAAGAGTTCGGAAAAGTAGATACGATGGAGACGTATCATTTACCCGTACAATACTGTTTGGATAATTGATCAAGAACATTTGAGCATTGTGCTTCGAATGTTCCTGTTCACATTTGAAGTACCACCTTCGTGCTTCGAGGGTAGCATCGACATGGTCATCAGGTAAAGTTTGGACTCTGGGTACACAAGGATCCATCAGGAACAACTTATAAATTAAGTCATACAATTTCCTCACGGGAGAACGGCTAACCTTACCTAGGAAGATAATATAATGATAGGTCCTCCGGCTAGGTGTGCTAGACAAGACATCATCTTACCGGTTTACATAAAGACCAAAGCAATAATTCTTGGAAAATTTTCCAACCAACATATGTGCCCGAGATTCAGATTTGATTGGTGTCAGCATACCTGGGGCTTAGGATGCCTGAGAACAAAAGGGGACAACAAAAATTGACGAGATGATGATGCAATATTCTCAGGGTATGAACTACGGAAGCAAGTCTCAAATCATGAGTTGGATTGTAATACACACGAACACAATGTCAAGACATTCTACCCACATGGAATTCTACAACAAAATGCAACTGAGTTCTAATTTGGGAACCATCATCGAGGATATCAAGGACCTTGTGTAAGTTTGGATTAGCTCTTATGAAGGAGCTTCTTTTCCTTGATCAAATCAATAACTAGCTTGGGGTGCTAAGAACGTTAAATGAAGTGAAGATAGCAAATCTTCAAAACACATAACACTTCGCACATGCATGAATAATTTGGGATGATCCCAGAGGAAGCGAGACAAAACTTTCTCATATTCACGGTGGCAACAATGCACGTGAATATTGGGAAATCACTTCTTCTACCAAACATATTCTTCATGATCTAGGCACAAAGATAATGCTTTCAAAGCTTCATCGTGAATCATGGAGAAGTTGAGGGTGTGTCCGATGGGCTCAACAAGAATCCCTGACGATTTCGATAAGGATGAATTTCCAAAATTATAAGAACAAGGAGATAGAATTTGTCAAATCAAATGATATAATGATATATGCTCGAGGAAACATCAAAAATTAAACATTTATCGAAGGGTGCACTCGGAAATATGGACTGAGTAGCACGGCCAACGATAAAATGGTGAGTCAATAACCAACACACTAAGAATGAAATTACCAGTCATTAACTTCAAATCAATAGGGTTGCCGGAAGTATTGGAATCACAGATCAGAGTTCACTTGTCGGTATTCTAGTTAGAAACAACACGGGGACCAAGAAATGAATGGTGATGGCAAGAAGTATCACTATATCAAGAATTCTTAAGAGGTGCAACAATTCACATAACATTCTTGACATAAAAGATGGTAATACTCCAAGGTATAAGATAACATAAGCCGGATAGCAAGGAACTCAAGGGACAACACAGAACATGAACACGTTTGTGTTGGAGGGAAGGCAATAAGGTTTTTGATTATAACACAAATCATAGAGGGGCAAGGGTGGTATTTCTCATCATGAATTCGATTGATATCATGGAAGAGCTCAGAATGCTGATGATGATCACAACACATTTGTCGAGAAGTTTCATGAATATGTAATCATTCAGCACCGGCATCAAGCAAAGGAATGGTGAAGCGAAAGGTTGTCGGAACCACAAATAAGATTGCTAGATCAGAATCAAAATTGCCTTTCAAGACAACCAACATGATTTTGAAAGCTCGATGTAAGCTTAACCACTGCTGGAAATGTGTAACTAGGATGAAGGGCATGAATAAAATGGTCAAGCTTTAGCAGGACAAGGATGATGTGGCCAATCAGGTGGGAATGACATGATTGAGTAAAAAATCACAAGCAACAAAGATCATTAAGAGTCCTTGAATCATAGTGCAGACTCGATTCACTTGTCGGTGTTCTCGAGTGACTACATCTGAGAACCCAGGTAAAATTGGAATCACTAAAAATTAACACGCGACGAAGACTCATAATAAGCAACATGGTTCTATGATATTATCGAGATACCAGAGGGTAATACTCGAGGGTAGAGCAGAATAGAGGTTATACATGCATATTGATCTGCATAAGGCAAGTGTTCTAACATTGTCCGAGAAAAGGAGGGGTCAAAGAAGAACAATATGCTCAGAACCACGATTGCAAAAGACCAAATCCTAGAAGTAGGATGAACTTATACCAAGGGGATTATCAATTTTAGGAGAAGCTTCCTTGATGAGATCTTCATCGTGTACATGGGCATGAACGTAGAGTTCAAGGTCGACTTCCACTTCTTCAATGCATAACCTATCATTCACTTCTCGCTTTCAATAAAGTTGTAGAGTTGAAATTTTATGGGGCAAAACACGAGATGGGTATGACTCGTGAAAACTCTCGGGTTCACACAGATTATGGAAGGCATAGGCTCCACCCAATGCGGCATCTTAGGAACATATAGCACAAATTTTAGGAGTAATTAACACAAGCTCGAAAGTATAGCATGGTTGACAAAAGCAGATGATACAAATTGCTAAAGGCATTATGTATCATGGGAATAACTCACAAGATTTTTGAATATGAACGACTCTATTGGATAACATCCAACAAATGATTGGGCAGTCCACAACGGAGCTGATGCGAGTATAGGGACTCAACAAGAGGAAGAAAGAATGCAAGGCATCGGATCATAGAACATGTGAATGATTCAATGCTTAAATAAAAAATGAATTATGGTTTCCAAAATGAAGGATCAGAAGGATACACTCTCATGAAGAATGGATACGTTGAAATGACTTAGGGGCACAATGTTTGCAATTTGATTGGCAATAACTAGCTCATGTTTGCAAAGATGTCACAGTCGGAAAGATAATTCATAAGGATCAACTAATGATTGTGTGCATTCACACATAGGTTGAATCAATAAGATCAAGTGACAATCACAAAGGATTTTAATGAATATTGCGAGACATATGTAATTAATCATAATGCAAGCAGGTGAGGAAGGTCAAGAGCAATAGGCTAGTGAGGATTTTCGGAAGATCGAATAGCAATTCGAAGGATCTTGTGAAATCCATGACAACTGAGGACGAACGAATCCCCGGTAAGTGTGAGGAATTATTCATAGGAGTTGGCGATGGAAGGGACTCGCAAAAGCGGTGAGCACAAGTTCTCGGGAGAACATCGGAAATTATCTGTAGAGTCTTCTAATAAACCAATCCATCATATGGAATGAGGGGCTCTCCGGGAGGAAGTAGTTACGAGAACCTAAGTTAGAGTTACCAAAAACTTTAACCCAAAAGAGAAGAGAGACGAGAACCGTGAGTATAGAAGAGCGGTAAAAGATCCTAATACCACCCATTTGAGAAGTGGTCCCATAAGCCACAAAACAGGGGGCTACCTACAGGCAACCGGCTCTGATACCAACTTGTGATGCCCCCATTTTGATCGTACGCTAATCATACATGCAAGTACGCACGATCAAGATTAGGGACCGATATCTACTACACAACTTGTTCTTGTAGACTCGTGTTGGGCCTTCAAGCGCAAAGTTTAGTAGGACAGTAGCAAATTTCCCTTGAGTGGATGACCTAAGGATGGGAGGTGTAGGATGAAGATGGTCTCTCTCAGACAACCCTGCAACCAAATAATAAAAAGTCTCTTGTGTCCCCAACACACCAAATACAATGGTAAATTGTATAGGTGAACTAGTTTAGCAAAGAGATGGTTATACAAGTGTAGTAATGATAGCATATATTGATTTTTGTAATCTGAATAAATAAAACCAGCAAGGTAGCAAGTAATAAAAGTGAGCATAAACGGTATTGCAATGCTTGAAAATGAGGCCTAGGGTCCGTACTTTATCTAGTGCAATCTCTCAACAATACTAACATAGTTAGATCATATAACAATCCCTCAACGTGCGATAAAGAATCACTCCAAAGTTCCTATCTAGCGGAGAACATAAGAAGAAATTGTTTGTAGGGTACAAAACCACCTCAAAGTTATTCTTCCCGATCAATCTTTCCAAGAGTTCGTACTAAGATAACAAGTTATCCTTTTCGCTCGATCTATCAAGAGTTTTTACTAAAATAACACCATAACAAATCCAGATTCATAATACTCAATCCAACACAAAGAACTTCAAGGAGCACACCAAGATTTCTACCGGAGAACATAGTATGAAAACGTGCAATCAACCCCTATGCCTAGATTACCCGATTGTCACGTCTGGAATCCGCGAGTTGATGCCACAACATATGTCAAGTGAATCACTTGAATACCCCAATAATACTATGGGTATCCGCATGCAAAACATATATTATGTGCTCTCAAACCTAAATATTCAATGCAACATTAAGATTCAATTCATCACAATAATAGCATGGGACAAACACCATATGATCCAACTATATTAACAAGGTCCGTGATATATTAAGATCATGACATCCCAAGAACATGAGAGAGAGAGAGAGAGAGATTAAACACATAGCTACTGGTACAAACCCTCAACCCCGAGGGTGGACTACTCCCTCCCCATCTTGGTGGCTGCCGGGATGATGAAGATGGCCACCAGAAATGATTTCCCCTCTCCGACAGGGTACTGGAACATCTCCAGATTTGTTTTTCGTGAATATAGAGGCCCTGCAGCGGCGGAACTTCTCGTCTAGGGTTATTTCTAGAGGTTTATATATTTATAGGATTTTGGGGCATTGGAATCACGCCAAGATGGGCCACGAGTGGCCCACTGGACACCATGCCATGCCTCGGGGGCTGGCGCGCCTTGGTGTCTAGTGGGCACCAGCCCCCCTGGTGGTTCTTTGCTCCAATATTTCTCTTTTCCTCCAAAAGAAATTTTCAAAAAGTTTCGTCCAATTCTGAGAACTTTTATTTCTTCACAAAAAACAACACCATCGTAGTTGTGCTGAAAACAACGTCAGTCCGGGTTAGTTCTAAATAAATCATATAAAGTGCAGCAAAACCATATAAAAATATTGTAAACATAGGCAAACATGGCATGAATACTTCATAAATTATCAATATGGTGGAGACGTATCGGGGACTCACTCGAAGATATCACAACACAACTCTACACACAAACTAAAGTCATACAAGCTTGAGATTACAAGCCCGGGGCCTTGAGGGATCGAATACATAACCTCGAATACACACGAGTGAGCGGAAGCAAATAATATCTGAGTACACACAAAAGTAACCAAGTTTTGCCTTAAGAAGGCTAGCACAAACATAACATCGAACGAAAAGGTAAGGCCTCCTACATGGGAGCCTCCTAACTACTCATGGTCGTTAGCGCCTCCACGTAGTAGTAGGCTCCGTCGGGATAGTACTAGTAGTCAGCGGGATCAAATGGCTCCTATTCTTCGTCATCTTGTCATGAAAATCATATCAAGAGGAAAAAGGGGAGCAAAGCAACGGCGAGTACTCATCCAAAGTACTCGCAAGACTGACATCGGAACTATGCTAGGTATGCATCAATATCAAAGGAATGGGGCTACATCTTTGGATTAACTACAGAAAGGCCAGAATAGAGAGAAGGTCTAATCCTATCGAAGACTAGCATCTTCGATGTCTTGCAACATTAGAAGAGTGTAGATAAGCATAAGTAAAATGTAGAAAGTTTATTAAGAAACTCTTAGAGATCCTTCATCGACTCCCTGCGAGGAAGCAATATCGGAGCCATCATTTCAATTTAAGTCACATTTCTAGTTGTATTAGATGGGGATACAACTCTAAGCGTCCATTACCGTGGACACGACTATTCGAATAGATACACTTCCCCGCAGAGGGTGCACAAATTTACCCAACACGCTCGATTAACTTTGGTAGGACACACTTGCTCGGGTAATACCCGGCCTCGGCCGATCGACATGTCGTAGTCCTACCTAGGCTCAAAAGAGAGGCCACACGTCGGTCTACATCCTAAAAGCAAAGGGGTCATGGGCCAATCTCCCTTTACAATCGTGCGTGTTACGTGAACAACTTGTGGCTGTCCTAGCACCTCTTAATACAAAGATGATGCTTATGCGGGCCACCCGAACGCGTGCCAATCAATTGTGACATTTGGAGAGCTATCAGGAGAATGTACGACGCACAGTGCCCATACTTATTACCGCGTGGTGGTTAGTGCTAAATAGGCCAGAGGCATTCTCATATCACATATCCAAACCCATATTTTTTTGTTAACGATAGCGACGATCAATGATCCACGATATGTGGTCCCGTCGCCCCGTCTTGAGGACTTATGGCAAGGGACAAGAATGCCCGGCCATGCCTCATCATTATTACACCAACACCCTCCAGGTCATCCTAACCTCAACATGTTTCAGTAGTAAAGTCAAGTATCCATGCATCCATAACATCAAGGGCGAAACCCGAGGGGTCAACCTCGATGGATCCCACCCGATGGAATCATCAAGGTGACCGAAGAGGAATCACCCTCGATGGTTCACACTTGAGGAGTTTCACGATAGAGTCGTTGTAGGGAGTGTCTAAGGAGGAATCACCCTCCGGGATCCACGACCCACTAGCTACATTACAGAGTTATCATCATGATTACGCTACGAGGTATCATCCTCGCTACTCAATAGTATCTCCGCACAGTCTTACAACTAGGGGGTGTGAGATAAATGTGACGGACAAATGGGTACACTAGGGATCACTGATCAACCTATAGTAAGCATTTAATATGCACTAGGGTACAACAACAGTTTAACAAAAACATGATATGCATCAGAATAGGAACTATCTACAACAGTAACCAAATCTCATGCAAGCATGGGGGAGAAAGAATTGGGCGGTATCAGAATGATCAAGGGGGGTTGCTTGCCTTATTGCTTTGTTGCAAAAGGTTGATCATGAGGGGCATAGTCATACCCGACATCAACGTTAGTCTCGGTGTCTAACGGAGAGAAGAGGGGGAAGGAACAATAAATATAAAGCAAGCACATGCATCATGATGCATGACATAACAATATGTTGTGCTAGGGATGAGCTAACGGAGTACTACAAGTTACATACAGAGCGGGAAAATATCTGACGATATTTTCCGAGTCTTTGGCTTTTACGGACAAATGATTCTAACACCAAATGTCCACGTTCATCATGTTATAGGCATGTGAGAGATGAACGAACAACGTATTTAGATTCGTTGGGTTTTCTGAGGAACTTTAATGTATAATTTGTTTTCCCTGTGACTTATAGATTATTTTATATGAGTTTTTAAAGTTTTATTAATATTATGAAATTACCAAATTTATTTTAATTCGAAAAAGATTTAGTACATCACAATGACATCACTGATGACCTTACTAGCCGACCAACCAGTTGGACTGGTCAAACTGACCAATGGGACCCACTTGTCATGGACAGTGGGGTAATCGAGTGTTTAATTTTAACTAAATCAGTTTAATCAGCACGGGGACCCACATGCCAGTGTGTGTTTATTTAACTTAAACTAATTAAGCAATTTAACTAACAAAGGATTAGGGGTGGTGTGGCCCACACCATCGACCGTGGGTCGTCGAGTGAACGTAGTTGACTAGGTCAACTAGTGAACTGGGCCGCGGGGCCCCCTTACGAGTGACCTAGAGGGTCCACCTGGTCAGCCAAGTCAGCTCCGCTATCAGAGCATTGCTGGCGACCATCTCATGGCGGCACGCTCGGGACCATGACAAAAATCACCTACAGGGGACAGTGATGGCGTGGAGACATGTGTTCGGGTGCCCGTGGGGTGGCCGAAGGGGAGCCGTAGCGGCGTCGACGGCTAGCGGGGTGGCGGTGCATAGACACGGAAGTAGGTGCTGAGCATGGAGCGGTTGCGGGTTCGCCCGGGCGGGCGCGTGGGCACTCGTGCGGTTGGGCGTGACAACGATGACTAGCAGCAGCGGCATGCGCTGATGCGGTCGCGGGGAGCGAGCGATGCGCGACGAGGAGAGAGGGAGGGGAGGCCTGTGCATCATCGTCGTTAGAGGGAAGAGGGGCGACGAGGCTTGGTGGAGCCGACGGGCACGCGGTCAGAGACGACGACGGGGCGGTCCGGCGACGGGGTCACGCGGATCGGGCGAGCTCGAGGGGGAAGATGTCGGGGGTGCGAGGTGAGAGGGGGTAGTGTTAGATTTGCGGGAAGGGGTCGTCAGAGTTATGCAGAAGGGGGCACTTGGTGGATGGCCGCCATAGAGCCCTCGCCTGTCGGGGCCATGATCGGATGGTGCCACGCCCCCCTTTTGTTCTTGTAGCGGGAGAAGGGGGGTTTGCGGGGTGGGTTGGGCCACATGGGTAAGGGGCCGAGGGGAAAAGGGGAGGGGGCTTTTCCTTTTTTATTTAGTTTATTTCTGATTTAGATTTTAGTTGTTATTGTTTGATTAAAAATCACAACCAAAATGACTTTTGTAAAATAAGCCACGTGGCTAAATATTAGTATTGCAATATTAGGCAAAGCCACAAAAGGTTTGGGGGTATTTTGAAATGTTTGGAATTTATCGTAAATCCAAAGGCATTCAAATTATTCTGTTGACCTCGAATTTAAATGTTTTGAGGCCCTAAAATACATTATAAAAAATTGGTTTCAATTTCATAAATACTTAGGGAGTATTTGTAACCCAACCATGGTTTTAGTTTTCAGGTTTGCAAAAATATTAAAACCACTTATTAAATGAATTTTGAATTGCAATAGGAATTTGAAAAGAGATATGATTGCAATTGTGATCCATCATTGGTTAGCGAAAACATTAGCTTAACCTCATGGTTTAGTGTACCTTAATTACATGCATCACTCTAGGTGATAATGAGGGGGGTGTTATAGGTACCGTACATGGTGCACTGGAATGTACACACGATCCCTTGGTCGACGAGCCCTCCGCTCCGCTTGCACGAGCGCCCAGCTCGCCGTCCTATGCGACGAGCCAACCTCGGCATCATGCGCCTTGCCCTTCCCCTTCGTGAACAAGCCAACCATGTCTAGGGATAGGGTTTCTATCACCAACGAGAGAGCGTGTGGCTAGATGTGGACGGGAGTGGGAAGTGGACGGGCCCTTCACCCGCCCTCGCATGCTTGCCATTTAAAATAAGCATGGACTCGTGACGCTTCCAATGGCTGCCATGTGGACCCGAGGTGGTAGGTAAGCATTGACTACAACCGTTGTGGTGGTTGTGCGTCCGACAGGTGGGACCAAGGTAAAAATTGAGCATGCGGTTTTTGGGTTTGTGTCCGTGTGGACACAAACACAAATATGGGTCGGGCATGCATCGAGACGGACAACTAGCAATGGTTTTGGATTTGCGTCGGCGCGTTGGACCGGCGTTTTTGTTTGTTTCGACCCAAACGGACACACGCACACCAAAATGGTCATTGGATTTGCCCAAATTTACCCAAAGGTACCATGTGTTGTTTCACCCTCGTTTTTTCATAAAGGAACCAATTTTTTTATAATACTACAAAGTAAAAGGATCGATATGGTTGACTAAAGGGAGTGTGAATACGCAACTATCTTTTTTAACTTTTCTTAACAAATTAGGTTTAGTAGGCCGGAGACTTTTTTTCATTTGGAATTTGTTGCATTTCTATTTAGATGTTCCAAACATCTCAGTACAGGACTCCCTCCATTTCTTTTTACTCTTTGTATAAGATTTGTCTCACGTCGAACTTCGTAAAGAGCAACACCTTCTAATATATCTATCTCGTCTTGATTGTTTAAGGAGAGCAGAAAAACCCTCAACACTAAATATAGGAACAAATACGACAAAAGAACGAGTCTCCTGGTCGAAGCCCTTTGGAGGGGGATAAAACCTTTTGAGTCCCCCATTGCGGTTGGCAGAGAACCGGACACACATCTCAGGATCATTAGAAGCCAAGCCTTAAAAATCCCGTTCCAAACATCATTTGTTTAAGAAAAATCGGCCCACTTAACTATAAGTCTTCATCATAACCAACTTTTCCACATAAAGAGGTTTTATTGGATTTCTAGTCCTCATGGCATGCAAACATTCATAATAAATAAAAACATTATTCCTTATAAGACTACATGTTCCTCTCAAAACATAATGGGTAGCCCTAGGCTGCACATGTCATTTAACACATCAAATGAGCCGTTTCATGCATGGATAGTCCCGGGAACCTCCTATACCACGCCTTCGAAGGGGACGCAGCGCGCTCCCCTCACCCCCAACGCGCCCTTTTGGACCGGCCATGTGCGGTCTGCTCTGTTTACAATTCTTGTTATTTTTTCTTTTTCATTAATCTTTTCCTTTCTTGTTTTTTCTTTTTTTAATAATTTGGGATTTCAAAATATTCCAAATTTTTGAGAAAAAAATCATTACAAAAATATCATGAAATGTTAACTAACTTATTTTTTATGATTTTACAAAAAAATCGCATATTCAAATAATGTTCATCATTATTAAAGAAATCACTGATAGAAAACATTCTGCATGATAAAAAAATGTTGATGACTTTGAAATAATATTTTTGCATTAAAAAAACTGATATGAAATTGAACCAATGTTCAAAAATTTAAAACTTGCTGATGGATTTTTTACATGTTCACGAATTAAAAAAACTACATTATTTTAAAAAAACATGTTTGACCAAACACAAAACAATGTTCGTAAATTAGAAAATTAGTTCCCCCAATTTCCAACAAATGTTCATCGATTCAAAAAATGTTTGGCACATGGTTTACAAAAAATTTCAATTCAAAAAATCTACATGAACTTGTGAAATATGTTGTTGGATTTGAAAAATGTTCACGAACTTGTGAAAAGGTTGTTGAATTTGAAAAATGTTTACCATTTAAGAAATGATCATGGGTACGAGAAAGGTCCGTGATTTTTATAAATTGTTTCACGATTTGAGGAAATATGTTCATAAAAAAAGGAAGAAAGGAAGAAAAAAAGGAAAATCGACATAAAACAAAAGGGATGAAAAATGCAAAAAAAGGAATAGCACGAGAGTTATTTCTTGCTTTAAGCCCGACAATAGCATGCTCTCACTGCAGGAATTTTGCTCTCGCCATTTTCTTCACCTCTGTTGCTCGTGGACTTAAAAAAATAAAGGAAAAGGAGGAGACCTTAGGAATCAAACCAAAATCATTAGGCTGCTTCCGATGCTTCACTTTGGATAGGTGCTAAGCATGTCAACATGGCAAAAAAATTCTATGTGACAATTTAATTAAGAAGAGAGAGAGAAGTTTGGTGTCCTCAGAGCAAGTACAATAAGGTACTGTCAGCAGGCTGTAAGGATTAAAATAATATATTTCTGTTAAGTTGGATGAGAGAGAAGAGGAGAGAGAAGGGAAGCGGGCTCTTCGTGAAGAGTCAGCTCTAGCACGTGCTCCTAGGTGCTTTGTGAGAATGAAACGTGTGCCATATATGATAAAAGTAGTACTTTTTTATAGGTAACTATTATACAAGCTAGCTATAAGGTGGGCTATAAGACTGCTTATAGCGAGCAGTTGGCTATACTATTAACCATGCTCTCGGAAGGAAACAGTGCTAGTCACGGAAATCTATACAAAACATTAAAATAAAAAGAACTAGCCTACGCATGCAAGACTTGAGTTGCTAAATAATTAAATGAGACAACCTTAACAACAACAAACTAAACACCAATGCATTGAAGATTATGGTTGCATAACATATTTTATGCTTTTAGAACCTCATTTAGCACCTTTGCATTGAAGGAAGCCTTAGTTAGCGAGTACACCTTCCAATGGTTACTCCTACCTTCATAGCTGGCGACAAGTGGCGCACTGCATGTGTGTCACTTGTCGCGACTTGGAAGTTTTCCGTTTTTCGTAGATCCATATTTTCAAAACGTTTTCTATCGCGTCGAGTTCTTTAAAACTAGATCCCATGTAGATAGGTTTTGACGAACTTTTTTTTCATGAAAAAATCATGCCTCACGCGATACAAAAAAATAGAAAACACATTTCCCCCCTTTTGGAGAGGCACGGGTCGTGTCTCTCGCGAAGGCAAAACCGTGCCTCTCGCAGAAGCAAAACTGTGACTCTCGTCGAAAAAAGAGAGTAGAAAACCCACTTTTCCCTTGTCGGGAGAGGCACAGGGCGTGACTTCCGTGAAGGAAAAACCGTGTCTTTCACGGAAGAAAAACCGGGCTTCTTGCAAAAAAAAAACACATTTTTTTTCAAGAAAGGCACGGGCATGCCTCTCGTGAAGGCAGAACCGTGCCTTTCACGGAAGCAAAATCGGGGCTCTCGCAAAAAAAACATGTTTTTCCCCATTTCCGATGCCTCTCGCGAATGCAAAACCGTGCCTTTCACGGAAGCAAAACCGTGTCTCTCGCAAAAAAACAGAAAACACGTTTTTTTCTCCTGCCGAGAAGCACGGCCGTGCCTCTCGCGAAGGCAAGACCGTGCCTCTCGCGGAAGAAAAAACGTACCTCTCCTCAAATAAACAGAAAACGTCTTTTTCCGTAAAAAAACAAAAAACATGGTTTTTTCGAAAAGATCTTTGATTTTTTTTTCGTCCAAAAGTTACGAAAGACCAACGAAAAACCGAAACACCAATTTTTTTTCCAAAAAACCACTCTAAAAAGGCAAAAACACGTACGAAAAAATTAAAAAAAGAAAATATGTAGGGAATGTTCACAGCGCGACATGTGGCGACGGCTGAGAACGTGCCAAGTAGCGGCGCGTGAGAGTGCTCGCTCGAAGGCTTGCGAAGGAATGCTCGCTAACTAGTTGCTCTCGGATCAAACCCTTGTCTCCGGGATGGTGCGCATCCTCCTCCTGGTCTTAATTTTTCTTTTCTTTTTTCCTTTTCCCCTATTTCTATTGGATATTTTTTTATCTTTTGTTGTCTTTCTTCATCGTTCTTCATATATTTTCACAGTTTACACCATGTTCTTCTTTTCTTTTCTTTTTCTTTGGTTTTGTTTTTTTATTTCTTGTTTATTTTGGTTTTCTTAAAGTATCAGATTAACATTTTTTAAATACATGGTCAACATTTTTAAAATACATGGTCAACAATTTCTCCATGCAGATGCAACATTAAACAAAACTTGATCAAGACTTTTCAAATAAAAGTTTACCATTGATAATACGTGGTCATCATTTTTTGAGTGCTTGATCAACATTTTTTATGGAGTTACTCAACATGTTTCTCAAATATTTTATTAATATATTTTATACGTAAGGAAAAAAATCATAATTTCTTTATACTTACTCAAGGTATTTTTATACGCATATAACATTTTTCAAACAGTTGTCCAATATTTTTTCAAATGATTGATTAAACTTTGTATGTACATGCTAAAAACAATCGTCATTTTCATTGTCAATGATTTTTCTATACACATTTTTTAACATATTCAAATGATTGATTAACATATTCTAAATACATGTTCCACATTTTTTCAAATGCTTGCTTCACATTTTTATATACATTATAAACAGATTTAATCATTTTTTAGTACATGGTCAACCTTTTTTCCTATACATATTTAACAATTTCGAAATGCGTGATTCACATTTTTCGAAAAATTCTCCAACTTTTTCTGAAAACGCTTGATTAACATTTTTTGTATAGATGATAGAAGAATCATCATTTTTTATTACATGGTCAACATTATTGCTATACGGATTTGGCGTTTTTAAAATACTTTTTTTTCAAATACTTGTTCAAAGATTTTTCAAGTGCTGGATGGCCATTTTTTTGAATACATGGACAATTTTTAGTAAATGTTTTCTATAAGTCCTAAACCTTTTTGTCTAAGCACATTTAACAATTTCAAAATGCTCGGTCGACACTTCTAAATTATTTTTAGAGATTTATATGTATATATTTATACTTTTTAAAATATAAACACAAGCAAAAAATAAATAAATAAACAGAAAACGAAAACGTATAAAATAGGAAAATGCAGCTGTAAATGTCCCAGGCAGCTGGGGTAGCCCATTTAGAGCTCCGGCGACGCGGAGCTTGCCTTTGTCCCACGCGACACTTTTCAAATAATGTTGAGATTTAAAAAAAAGGTTTGCATATTAAACAAATATGGTTGTGATTTTTAATTAAATGTTCATGATTTTAACGAAATGTTTGGGTATTTAATTATGTTATAAACTTGAAAAAATGTTCAAGTATTCAAAATTTGTTCATGATATTTTTAAAAGTCATAAAATTGAAAAATATTCACAAGTCACAAAAAAGTTCATGAATTGAAAAAATGTTCATGCATATAAAACATCTTTGGCAAAGTAAAAAACCACGTAAATTAGAAAGAGTTACCCCAATTTCCAAAAAATGTTCATTGATTCAAAAAATGTTTGCCAATTCAAAACAAATATTCATGGCTTACAAAATGATTGTCAATTCGAAATGTGTTCATGAATTTGTAAAAAAGATCATGAATTTGAAAATGTTCACAATCTAAAAAATGATCACAAATTAGATAAATGTTTATAATTTTTTAAAAATTTTGACGCTTTGAGGAAATATGTTCACAAAGGAAAAGGAAGAAAGGAAGGAAAAAGTGAAATAAATGAAAAAATAACATAAATAAAAAGTAACGTAAAGGAACGATGAAAAGGAAAGAAAAATAACAAAAAAGACTCCCTAATACCAGTTTTCCACTTTTTCTTTTGGCGGTGTTATGGGTTTGTCATCAAATCAGGTGGATTAAACGATCGACTGTTGTTTATAAATTGCAACAAAGATTGTGTTGCAGAAAATATCTACAACACGTGTCATGTTACAGTATTATTGCAACATAAGTTAAAGTTTTTTTTTGCAACGCATGTATTATTAATTTTATTTATAACAGAGGTCGTGTTACAACTTTTTTCAAAACAAATGTTTTGTTACAATTTAGTTTTCTACAACATAGGTCTTGTTACATTTTTTTGCGACAGGGAGATCGTTGCAGAAACTATGTTAACGAAGAACCGCTGTAACAGGACACGTGTCGCATGAACGAGCCAGTGGATCGCACGCGAGCGTCCGCGAGTTGAAGCCAAGCGTTTTCCTTTTTCTTTAGAGGTAGAAAGAACAGTTTTCCAAAACCGGTGAGGATGGAATCCGAAATGAACCTCCGCGAAAGTGAATTGTACGCTGTAGGGTGTATGCGTTAGGTTGCTATATACGCCAAAATAGAAGACGCCAAAAAAGAAGTTGCTCAAAAACAAAGGAGACGCCAAAAAGTAGCCGGGGATTAAGAAGAGCGACTTTCCCTTGACTTGCACAACCAGCATGGGCCGCCCATGGCCCTGTTTGGGTCCTAGGGTCAAAGTTAGAGTTCGTTAGATTGAACTCATCTAACCCTCAAAAATCCAAACAGGATGGGCTAGAGTTGGTTAGATGCATCTAACCCACCCAAAAAATCTAACCCATTCAAGAGGTGTTTTTTTGGGTTAGAGTTAGGTGGGGCCCAAGAAAAATTACTTTTCTCTCTCTCCACCACACAAAATCCTAGATAAATGAGCCAAATAATTAAAAAAAATGCATTTATTGACAATCTAACCCTTCCATCCAAACACCTCTTTGGTTAGAGTTAGTTCAGGGTTAGTCTAGAGTTAGAATATAACTCTAACCTCTAACCGAGTTAGAGTATCGTCCATGATTTGTCGGATGCCTCCCCTCCCCTGCTGCTAGTGGCTGCTGCCCAAACCATCATGGTGGGAGTAGATCATTGCCGTTCCGGCTGCGGCGCGCCATCATAACGGCGGAAGGTCCACAGCGGACAGCTGACGGCAAACCGGCCGATCTTTCTCAGCCCCGCTCCGATCCGTGCCCCGCGCGCACAGGCCGAAGATGGACGCGGCCGCCTTGACAGTACATGCAACCAACGCTCAATAATTGGACGAGATCCTCCGAGCTGCACGGCGCACCCATCCTCGTCCTCTGATCTGATGTACTCCTACAGTACGTACGCAGTAGGTTCGGGAGGTCCATGGATATGGGCCCTATCACTAGCATCACGAGCAGCGCCACTACTCTGCCTACCTACCCCAACCCAAGCCTGAGATGAGAAACCTTTGAGATTAATCCTGATCGAACAGCGCATGGATTGGATCGCGTGCGTGTGGGCAAGATCCACCCGGCCGGCCTCACTGTGTTGGTGGTTCATCTTCATTGATTTCCGCGATGCTCGTGGATCAGGTGGTTGCGTTTTTTGGGGTCTGGTTTGCAGGAAAACGATCCATGTGTCTTCACTTCAGTGGGGTTGCAGGGGACTCTTGTCTGGCCGCGGCCGGTGGCATCTGACGTCTTCAACACTTCGACCGACCCTGAGGATGGGGACGGTGCGACGTGTAAGAGACGCGTGGAATGAAAGAAAAAAAAACATGTCAAATTAGCAGTTTATAGTCGTTGTACGTGCCTCATTTGATGCGATCCGTGCTGCAAACTGTTTTTTTCTTTAGGAAACCATGCTGCAAACTGTTGCCTGCGTACATCCACCGATGACCACTGAGCTAAGAGCATCTCCATCCGTGCCTCCAATACCTCTTCAAAAGCTTTTCCTTGTCATGGTCATTAAAAAAATATCCCAATCGCGCCTTTAAAAGTCTGTTTTTCATTTGTTAGGATTGAATTTGATCCCGACGGTTCTAAGCCGAACCCACCACGCGGGAACGCCAGGGAAACGATTTTGACGCGAAACGTGTGTGAACCCGTCGAGACAACGAGTAGGCACGTTCGTCGTCCTCATCGTCTCGTTTCTCACGAAAATCAATGCGAAGGCTGCACCATCGGTCAACTATTCATTGATTCCTTACGGGCGGCGCAGTAAAGGTGCGACGACGCACGTCCCGTCCGCTTCCGCCATGCGTTCACACTTCTGTCGTCCGTTCGTCGTCCGTCCGCGGCTATATAAGTCGCCCCTCCCTCACCGATGACCGCACACCTCTCGCCGCCGACGCCCTCTCCTCTTTTTGCCCTCTTTCGTCACCGACGCCTCCTCTCTCTCTCTCTCTCTCTCTCTCTCTCTCTCTCTCTCTCTCTCTCTCTCTCTCTCTCTCTCTCTCCACCAATGGCCGAGCGCTACCCACGCGACGGAGCGGCGGCCAACGGCTTCGGTCGCCGCCACATGCACGAGTCCGAAGCCCGCCTCCTCTACGAGGCGGACTACCCGACGCCACTCGACATGCGGGTGCCGAGCTCGTGGAGGCTGAGCGTCGGTGGGGTCCCGGTGCCACCGCCGCCATTTGGAGCTGATCGGCGCACGAAGATCGCGTGCATCCGGTCGTTGTTGTCGAAGACTTTGCGGAACTTGCCGAGGCACGCCCCCGACACCAACACGCTGTGGATGGCATAATTCGAACGCCGCCACGCCGACCATCTTGCCGCCAACAACGGTGTCGATCCCTGCGGTCGTTTCAACTCCGAGGGGCGGCGCCAATGGTGGGGTGTCCCCGACCGCACGTTGGAGGTCGTCGTCGAGCACATCGAGGGCGGCAACCTGCCGCATTTCGAATACCCACCCCTCTCCTTCACCCGCCGTCGCGACAGTTCTTGGACGCCGAAGCCCATGGAGACCACGTCTTCCTCATCGTCTGGCTCCCGCTCCCACTCCTTCGGGTCACCGGCGCTCCTCCCCGTCAAGTCGGAGCCGCTCGAGACCCCGCTCGGGCGGCGCACGCACAACAACGGCATCGTCATCAACGAGGGAGGCTCCTCCTCCTCGTCAAGCAGGAGCACCCTCAAATGGGTGTGAGACGAGTATGTCCGGGAGGAGATGGAGCGCCAGCGCCGCGCCCTTGAGGAGATCGCCGCTCGACGCCGCGGCCGCGAGGAGGGCGGCATCGTTATCCTCGACGAGGAGTCGGCCGGGCCGTCCAACCCCGTCCGCCAGGGCGACCCAGGGCAGGGGTGCAACAAGGACGGCGGTGGAGTGTTGGGCGACGACGGCGGCGATTACAACCAACTTTTACAAGCTTCTCTGCATGTAGAAGGCGGCGACGACGGCGACGACTACAACCAACTTTTACAAGCTTCTCTGCATGTAGAAGGCGGCGACGACAACGACGATTACAACCAACTTTTACAAGCTTCTCTGCATGTAGAAGGCGACGACGACGGCGACGATTACAACCAACTTTTACAAGCTTCTCTGCATATAGAAGGGGGCGACGACGACGGCGACGATTACAACCAACTTTTACAAGCTTCTCTGCATATAGAAGGGGGCGACGACGGCGACGATTACAACCAACTTTTACAAGTTTCTGTGCACGTAGAAGGCGGCGACGACGACGACGACGATTACAACCAACTTTTACAAGCTTCTCTGCATGTAGAAAGGGGCGACGACGGGCAGCGACGACATAGTAGTGTTTAGTTCAATTTTTTATAAATATCAATGAAAACACTGAATTTTCTTCAAAATTATGTCTTTTTGGTCGAATTTAGACCGAGTTTGATTTTAAAAAATCGGTTGACAGACGACCTTGGGACGGCCAGGAACCCGAGCCCCCACGCCAATTTTTGTGTGGACGCATCCCCACACGGGGCTATTTCAAGTCGCTGGTAAGCCGAACTGCTGGATATGCTGTGAACAGCGTATGGCGGGGCTGCCGGGACGAGAGTACTTACACCGTGTTTGGTTTCGAGGGACTAGATTTTTTTTAGTCTCACGGACTAAAGAAAAAAGACCCTCCGGTAAAGTCTTTTTTCTAGTCTTTTAAGAAAAGTCGCTTCTATTTGATTACATAGGGACTTAAAAACAATTTTTTTTAGTTTAGTCCTTGTAAACAAACAAGCTTAGTCTCAGAACCAACCTGGCGAGCAACGTGGTTCTCTAGTACTCCTACTTGTCAAGGAGACGTATCCTTGATCAAGATGATTGGTTTCGGCAGCTTTATTCTCTAGGGAGACGAAAGCAAACATGATGCAGATGCGCTTCTGCGCCGCAGGCCAAACGTGTCCGAGGAAAGCAGCTGACGCACATCGCTTCCTTTGCCGCGCCTTGCTGTTTTCCAGCTACACAGACGAGACGAGACGAGACGAGCATACCGCATCAAGTGGCTACGGGCCTGTGGCTGACAAAACCACAATCGAGTGTTGCCCTGCAACGGGGGAGGCTGACGAGGTTGTTCGTGCACGCTGTCCCCCCCTTGACAGCGGCGTTTCCCTCGTGTGGCGGCACACGTTTTGTCCGAGGCCGTTCGTGCTTGTAACCATGCACGGTTTGCCCCGCCGCACGTACCCACGCACGCATGCTTGTTCACGGTGGCCAAAGCCAAAGCCAGAGCCAAAGAGCCATGTAGTGGGGGACACCGGGACAGCAGAGCAAGCCTTCGAGGTCGAGGTGCCCCGCAGACCGCACCCCATCTGTACTCTCTCCACCCCACCAGCACTCGGTTCGAACTTTGAATATCTCCCCCGCGCTCACACCACAACGCGCCGGTGCAATAACATACGGTATATCACTGCTGCTAGTAGTACTCCTACTCCACTAGCTGGAATAATGGAAAGTTGATGGCATGCTGTGCATGCACTAATGGCGTACGAGAGCCCCCTGACGGCATAGCTTGGAGTGTTCTGCAAGGATGAAAGGCAGCGACCGGTACGTGTCAAGTTAATCCGCCAAGCGTCGTACTCGTACCATGACCACCGTCACCAACCAAGCAAACCTAGCTAACCAGTTGTAACCGGCCAGGACGGCGCGAGGGTCGCTACCGCGTGGCCGGCGTGCCGTTCACCGACCATGCCGTGCAGGGGCAGCGCCGGCCGGCGAGAAGACGGAAAGGGAGCTCCGCTTCTTGCCCATGAATGCTCTGAACCGAAACGAGGGGGGGCTTGAATGGATGGGCCTTTATGTATTGCAGTACTACTACTAACTTTAGTTATACGTAGCTTCAATGCGTTGTCACCTCGATTGGATTGCTCTTGGAACGGACGGCAGCGGGCGTCGCATTCACAGCAGCTTTCGGTGCACGTACGTACGCTGGAAACTCACGACGCGTGAGGCCTTGTTTGGTACTAGTATGTGGTATGCTGTAAACTCACGACGCGTGAAGGTTGAGATCCATTTTCCTCTACTCGGCTTGATCCGGATGGTTGATGTGATTGTAGTGAATGCACCAAGGGCGAGTTTGAGAGCCAGCAGATAGGTTAACCAGACCCTATAGACTGTTCGCTTACTTACGTTTGCTGTTTGGTCCACGTTGCACGTATCTTAAAGCACCTTTTAATCGGACCTGCTGAAAATATTTAAATTGATAGTTTTCAGCGAGTCAGGTTGAGGTGAGGCCTTATTGCACGAGAGATGGGTGGAGGGAAGCTCCTCCCTAATCATCTTCTTCCTCCTCCCTTTCGATCTACACAATAATGCTTCAATTCAAAATAATCTCTACACGAAAAAGATGCGCATCGATCTTATGATTCCATTTAGGTGATCGGTTCATTATTTCACCGACAGGTGATCTTATGGTTTCATGGAGGATAACAGTTGCGAGAGTCCATTGAGGCTTCATCCACAAGGGGTTTCACGGAGGATAACAATTGTGAGAGTCCATTGAGGGTTCCATCCACAAGGGGTTCACGAAGAAGCAATCTTGTCTATTCTATCATGGCTTACGTCCACGAAGGACTATCCTTATTGAGGATAGATCTTCATAAAGTAGGTGATCTCCTCGCCCTTACAAACTTCTTCATTTAACTCCACATGAAGCCAGAGGCTTCCAAGCGACACCTAACCAATCTAGGACGCACCACTCTTGGAAAGGTAATAGATGTGATATGGATGATGAACTCCTTGTTCACTCTCTCACAGATTTGGCTTGATAGAAGAGATTGATTGGATGGAAAGCAGCTTGGGGAGGTTAGAAATCAAGATTCATATGATAGGTGTCGGGGATATACCCCACATTTTGACCCGGCCAGGAGGTATGACCCGGCCAGGAGGTATGTCTCGGAACATCACCGGGCAGCTCATAGGTCACCCGGCTCGCCGGACCGACCTGGACGACAAGGCCCAAGGCCCACCGTGCAAGCCGGTATTGAGGGGTCTCATGGAAAGGCGTGAAGGGCGGCTCAAGAGAAGGCCCAAGAAGAGGAAAGATTCCCTCCCAGGGAAGCGAGACCCGGATCAGAATTCAAAAGAAGCTAGTCCAAGTCCTACTATGTTTCCGAACCTATATAAGGAGGGGGGCACCCCAAGAGGGGAGGATAAGTCGAGACCAGACAAGTCATTAGGGATAGATAGATTAAAAATCCTCGAGATTAGAGATAGCGATTCCGCACTCTTGTAATCGAGATCTTCATCAATGAAGCACAAGGAGGATGTAGGCTTTTACCTCTATCGGAAGGGTTGAACCTGGATAAACCCGCGTTTCTCAATTCTCACCAGCTCCTCTTAAACCGTCACATAGTTGCGATGGCCTCACCCCTAAGTTCTTTTGCGAGGACATTTGTCGTGACAAAACCACGACAGTTGACGTCAACCGTGGGGCCACGCACGGTGGTGTTGTTCTTGGAGTAAGTTTTTCACGGATCGAGAAGTTCACAATTAATCGGATGAGGAAGAGCGAGCATCGATCAACTTTGGACAGAACTAAAAAAATTATCGGTCATCTACACCGACACATGGACGAGAAGATATGATCGACCCACAACAACTGATCCGCTATTACAATTGTTGCATCGAGATAAAAATTTATATGCAAAAGGTACGCAACATCAATGACCATGGGAGATTGGGAGCAAAGACGAAGGAAAGGAGAAAATCAACCTCCACTCGTCGTCAAAAAAAGGGGGAGAATACAACGGCGACCCGGAGATGCCAACACAGGCCGCATGAGCGTCTGTACCACGCCGGACTCCATTCTACACTCGCATGGACTGCCTCCCACGCGTGCACTGGAGCTCGTCCAGGCAACCGCAGACGCAACGCCGAGCCCAGTGCACGCGTACGCGGCTAACCAGCCTGTATGGTCCAGCCCTGCAGTCCGATCCTGAATCAGCCACGCTGGCGATTGGCGTGATGTTTTCTGCCTGACCAAAGCTGGACTCTGTTTTGCAAGTTTGACTCAGTCCGAGCCAGGTTCGGAAACATGGTAGGCTATTAGGGGACCCATGGACGCGGATCAACTGAAGTTGAGCTCATATTAGTTTGAGTGAATAGTAAAATCCAATTTTTTTTGTCAAACATTAAAAAATGCATTCAATCGTGTGCAGGTTTCATAATAAAATGACATTCATGGAAGTTGTAGCACAAAATGATGCTCAAAAACATTATTTTCAAAAGCATTCTCAAGTGTTAATTTCTCCTTTTTGCCACTACTTCCACGTAAATGTTATTCCATGATGAAAATTTGCACACATTGAAAACATTTTTAAGGTAGCCACAAAGAATCATACTTTTTAAATTATTTTTCTTTTTTCCTCCGATTTTACTATTCATATTGAGCTCACATGAGCTCGAGCTGGGAAGGACACTTTTGTGGATGCTTCTCTTTCCGGGTCCAACTTAAATTTTACCTCCTCTGTTCATCTTGGTATGTTGCATTAGGTTTTCTAAAACTTGTTTTCCCTATTTTTAGCAAGTTTGTGAAATAAAATAAAATTAGTATCATAGATCATCATAAAAAATATTTGCATATTTTATTTATTTAGTATTTCAGATACTGATAGTTTTCTTCTTCGATAAACTTGATCAAAGATAAAAAAAGATTGGCTTTTCGAAGAAACAATACACCTTACGGAAAAATGAAGGGAGCACTAAAGAGCCACTAAATTTTCAATGGGATGGGAACAAGTGGAATTCCAGATAAGGCCCATAAACACGACTACAATTGAGAGCTAGATGTGCAATCACATAACATGCTTGGTTGTTCGTGGTGAGTTTTTCAATCATTAGACCAAATATACATTGCATTGAGATCTTATTAAAACATATAGTGTGATTCAAACAACCAAGCACAAACAAACTATCATAAATATATGAAAATAATTTGGTACACGGGAGTGTTATTGTGTCATTCCCTAGGAGGGCACGCCCATGATGGCAAATTCCTCCAGTAAGCATGAAAATTGCTAGCAAAAAATGAACTCGGCAGATTTTGTCATGCACTACTAAAGCAATTGGCATCCACGCCCAACACAAATAGCCATGGAGAACATTTCATTTGCCATTCTCCCTAACTAACATTCGCTAGTTAAGCCGGTCCTATGCAGAATTACTCAATAACAATGTAAAATACGAGTATATGAAGGTGAAATATAGAATGCATGTGGAAGAAAACCACTAGCCGCTAATGACCTTGGACATCTATTCCCCTCACAAAAATCAGCTAGTTTAGCATAAAAATGCAGGGGGCTACGAATCATCATATTGAAGTGCTATTTTGGTTCCTTCTATGTTAGATTACGTGTGTTAGCAACATCTCGAGGTAGAGGCAGGGTGGAATACGAGTCCCACTGATCTACCCCATCCTAGTGTGGTTGGCGTGGACGTTGCAACCGACATCAAGGAGCCTATGGTGTTTTGGTCTCATGGAATGTCGACTATTGATCCGGTAGTTTGTATCCCACGCTTGTACATATCTCGGTGGTGGTGATTTCTACTTTATTTGGGTAAATGCTTCATTTTTGTTTTTCTTCAACAACTATACATGACAAAGCGACAACTCGACATCCCACCTTGCATTTCGTCCAACGATTTTTATGTAATAGTTTTATCAATGGTATCGGTTGTTCATGTTGATATCGGCCTCTTCGAGATCTAATGTATGACATCTAATCAATTAATAAGATTAAATTGTCTAAAAAAATAGATTTAAAACTCCACACTCAATTTGAGAGCCAAAAGGATAATTTTTGTCATGCATAGTAGAAAAAGAATTATTCACAAAACATGCATGTTCTCTATATTCGAGTCCCTATGTCTACCATGTCTTCATCTTATTCACGAACAAACAACTCAAGTGTTCTCTCTCAGAGCATCTCCAAAGGCAAAGTTTGCATAAGAAAATGCAGATAAATTGGCTATATCATCAACCAACGTGTTATAATACGACCATTTTATATAGTGTATCAAAGTTTCTGAATAGAAAATAAGGTACTCCCTGTGTAAACAAATAAAAGACATCTTAGATCGCCACTTTAGTGGTCTAAAGCATCTTACACTCAAGCTTGTGCAAAGCTTGTTGGTCCAAGTTATACCACTCTCTCTCTCACACACACACACGCACTATGTGTCTCCCATTTATTCTCTTCACATTATAACATGTCCTACGCGGTGAAAGTTATGAACAACCAATACCACACAACTATTGAAGATGCCCATAAAACACATAATATACACGCAATTTTATAGAATAAGCCCCTCCTTTAGATTGAGCTTTGTAGCAATTTTGAATAAGAAACCTGGTGCCATGACAACTAAGAAGCTTGCTACAAGGTTATTTATTACTCACTCCTTGTCGAATTAGAATCAATTTTGACAAAGGTTATAGAAAAATTATGAACATTTGTGGTATCGAACATATACCATATAAAAATGTTTCCAGGGTGAATATAGTGCTATTGATTTGATTGTAAATGTTGATAAGGTTTTCTATATACTCCGTCAAAGCTATAAGGTTTGACTTTTGAAAAATATTATGTGCATTATAATTTCGCAATGGGGAGGAAGTTAAAAGGAGCTCTCTCTCTCTAACTACCAAGTCATTCGCGCTGGTCCCGTATAGGGTCTGTGTAATTCGAGTTAAATATTGACCACCTGGTTCAACTAAAAATATAATTTATATATTCTAAGTATCATTGAATTTTTATTTGAAGGATGTTTTGAATAGTAATATTTCTTCCGTTTTTATTTACTCTACATACTAAGTTTCACTCGAGACAAATTCTATAAAGTTTGATCAAATTTATGAAAAAATATGAATATTTATAGTAATATATTTATATGATGTGAAAAAATATGTGCAATGATGAATTTAATGGAATTGATTTGATGTTTAATGTGTTAATATATTCTTGTACAAACTTGTTAAAAATATATCATGTTTGACTTTTGATAAACCTAATATGCAAAGTAAATAAAAATGAACGAAGTATACCCTTACCGAACATACTCCCTCCGTCCGCGAATAAGTGTGCATATAGAAATTTGAAGACACATTATAGAGTGAAGTACAAAACTGCATTGGAAAGATGCAAGCCATCATCTCTCTCATCTTTAATTACTCCACACCCAATGAGCTAAGCGCATGTAGAAAGTACGGAGATCATGTGTCAAATGTTATTGCTCTTGATTACTGTGTGATAAGAGAGAAACATTTTTTCTTTACTTTATAATGCACTGAAAAGACAGATGTACTAGTACACTTTTTATGAACAAATTTTAAAGCTAAATGTACACTTTTTCATGGACGAATGGGGTAGCTGAAAATATCCTGATTAAGGCCCTGTTTGTTTCACTGGGACTAGACTAAAAAAGTCCCTTTTAGTCCCTATGTAATCAAACGAAAGAGACTTTTTCTTAAGGACTAGAAAAAGACTCTCCTGAAGAGATTTTTTTACTTTAGTCTATAGGACTAGAACAAACACCGTATAAAACGGGCGTTAATTTTTGACTTAACATAGAGGAGGTCTACTGGTCTGGAGAATCCGACCGCATGAACTCCCACGAAAAGTTTTTCAAACCGTGGATACTGTGCTAGTACTTCAAGCATTACTGCCGCAGTAAAACCTCAGTTCTACTCCTACTGGCGCGTACTCCGACTTAAAATATCTCTCACCAGCCAGCTGGCGCTCCGTGGTTCCAAAGATAGAAGACGACAGGTGCAAAGAACCCCGGCTGCTTCCCTGCGACAGTGACCCCTTCCTTCCGTCAGTCGTCACCACCACTCTCCACTCCACTCCACTCGCCACTGCGCGCTCGCGTCGCCACCCCATAAAATCCACTGAAATCCAACACACGCGCCCATCTCCCCGCATCCACATGCACGCGTAGGTCCGCCTGCTCCCATCCCAACCACCCCCATGCCTCCCCCGCTGCTCGTTTTCGTATGCCTCGTCCTGCTTGCCGCGCCATGGCCGTCCGAGGCGGCGACGGCAGGCGCAAAGCCACTGCTTTTCGCGCTGCGGGCGCGCCAGATGCCCGCCAGGGCGCTGCCGCGGCAGCCCAGCAAGCTACGGTTCCACCACAACGTCAGCCTCACCGTCTCGCTCGCCGTCGGCACGCCGCCGCAGAACGTCACCATGGTGCTCGACACCGGCAGCGAGCTGTCCTGGCTGCTCTGCGCGCCGGCCGGCGCCAGGAACAAGTTCAGCGCGATGTCCTTTCGTCCGAGGGCATCGTCCACCTTCGCCGCCGTTCCCTGCGCCTCCGCGCAGTGCCGCTCCCGTGACCTGCCATCACCGCCGGCCTGCGACGGGGCGTCAAGCAGGTGCAGCGTGTCACTCTCCTACGCGGACGGGTCCTCCTCCGACGGCGCGCTCGCGACCGACGTCTTCGCCGTCGGCAGCGGGCCGCCGCTGCGCGCGGCGTTCGGCTGCATGTCCTCCGCGTTCGACTCATCCCCGGACGGCGTGGCGAGCGCCGGGCTGCTGGGCATGAACAGGGGTGCCCTCTCCTTCGTCTCGCAGGCCAGCACCCGACGCTTCTCCTACTGCATCTCCGACCGCGACGACGCCGGCGTGCTGCTCCTCGGCCACAGCGACCTGCCCACCTTCCTGCCGCTCAACTACACGCCCATGTACCAGCCGGCCCTGCCGCTCCCCTACTTCGACCGCGTCGCCTACTCCGTCCAGCTCCTGGGCATCCGCGTCGGCGGCAAGCACCTGCCCATCCCGGCCTCGGTGCTCGCGCCGGACCACACCGGAGCCGGGCAGACCATGGTGGACTCCGGCACGCAGTTCACCTTCCTGCTCGGGGACGCCTACTCGGCACTGAAAGCCGAGTTCACGCGACAGGCCAGGCCCCTCCTGCCCGCGCTGGACGACCCCAGCTTCGCGTTCCAGGAAGCGTTCGACACCTGCTTCCGCGTGCCGCAGGGGCGCTCTCCGCCGACGGCGAGGCTGCCGGGCGTGACGCTGCTGTTCAACGGCGCGGAGATGGCGGTGGCGGGGGACAGGCTGCTGTACAAGGTCCCCGGGGAGCGGCGCGGCGGCGACGGCGTGTGGTGCCTGACGTTCGGAAACGCGGACATGGTGCCCATCATGGCGTACGTGATCGGGCACCACCACCAGATGAACGTGTGGGTGGAGTACGACCTGGAGCGCGGCCGCGTCGGGCTCGCGCCCGTCCGCTGCGACGTGGCCAGCCAGCGCCTAGGCCTCATGCTCTGACGAGATTTGGCTTAACCGTCCAGTGTAAATTAGTTAGTGCTGCTACATCAATCCTTTTTCCTTCTTAGACTGATCGGGCTGACAGGTTTGCATGTAAATACGGCAATGAACCTATCAACATCGCCAATAATCTGATCCAACGAGTCGCCGTCTGCTAAATACTGCTGTCTGCTGGACATGGAACGTGCACGTCGGGTCATGCAAGGCATCAGCCGCGCATGCTGGGCTGGAGACACGGACACGAAGCATCATCAGTGACGGCAGCTTGAGGGACTGCTTCGTCCTCTCCGAAAGGCACGTGACGGTGGTGCCACCTGGAGACGCTTTCGGCCAGGGAAAACGGAATAGTGGCGAGCACCTCGCAGTCATGGCGGAACAGAGGCAGAATGTTCAGGAGAGCTGCCTGCCGACACCGGTGATAAAGAAGGGGACCGACACGGGTTTGTCGCGACGATTATGATAATACAGCTACCTCCACAAGAAAGTTTCACTCGCCCTCCGTTCCAAAATACTATAAGACTTCTTAGAGATTGCATTATAAACTACATAGACATGTACATAGACATATTCTAGAGTGTAGATTCACTTATTTTATTTCGTACGTAGCTTTTTAATAAAATTTCTAAAAGGTCTTATATTTTAAATTGAACGGAGTAGATAGGTTTGTTTACGACTACATCAATCGTCTCCTTTGAATTTTGATTTGACAAAATGCGCAAAGCTGCATCGAGCGTCACAAAACAGGGTGCTTTGTGTCGCTCCGTGTGATATTCTAGCAAGGAAAAGTAGTACAGGCAGCAGTGAGGTGTAAGTTTAGAACAACGTGCCATGCAATGTGATGTGACCGCGGCCATGTCGGGCCTATAGGCAAAGGATGGCGTGTTGTTTGGAAAATGCGAGCAGTAAACTGTAAGTTTCGAACATTGTACGTACCCATTGGGCAAAGGAGGAGATCGTCTGAATCGGACCAGTTAATGGTTGTGATACTATATGGAAAAGATTTGAAGCCTGTTCGGTTCTACACCTAGTAATGCCATATTTTATGTGTAAAGTTAGTTTTCAGAATGAGAGTCATAAGTTGGCAAGTCTAAAAATATCTTGCCATACTTTTATGTGTGTATGTGATGTGAACCCTAATATTTGACTAAGGTAAGAGCATGTCTAGTAGAACCCTCAAACACTTAAAACAAAAACCAGTTTTAACGGTTGAGAATTGCACATTTTTGATATTTTTAAGGGTTGAAAAACAGGGGCAAAGACTAGAACCCTCAAACCCTATCCTTATAACGGAATATTCCGTTATAAGAGTTGGGTTTGAGGGTTCTAGTCTTTGCCCCAACCCCAAACCTTAAAATTGTCATTTGGCATTGCATAATTTTCACAAGACAAACATAATAAACCTTCAAACAAACACGGAAATAAAGATCATCGATGCATGGTTTAATAGTTTTTACATCACACAATCATCATCTTCTCCCTCTCATCGGCACCATCACCAAAAAGTTGCACTTGGCGCCATTTCCTAGACCACTTGCACGTCCATCAAGCACCTCCATTGGAGTCATCCACGCAATAGTTGTCCTCGATCCTATGCCAATACCTTTTACCGGTTTGATCGGTGCAGGTGGTTGCATCCATCCCCACAGATGCCCAAGAACGAACCAAGAGGATATCTTCCGCTTCGGTGTAGTTTGTCGACCGCGCGTGTGGGCGGGAAGCGGCGGTGAATGCCTCCTCCCCTATCTCGGCCACCTCCTCCTCGTCATCCCCTTCATCCTCCTCATCTTCTCCAACCTCCTCACCAAAGGGTTCTAGAGGCGGAGCCCCGAGGTCCACCTCCGCGTCTTGAAGGAGGTCCATGAACAAGGTTGGGTTTGCCATTTCCTCGAACACCTCGTGCGCGGCGGGAGGAGGTTCGGCGACGGCGATGACCGGGGGCGCGGGCTTCTTCCGCGCCGTGACCTTCTTCCGCTTCGGGGATGCGCTGGCGGCCTTCGAGGAAGCCCCTCGCGGCCCACGCGAGGAGACCTTCGGCCGACTCTTCTTCGCGGGGGCGGGCTGGACGGTGGCCGGGGCGGGCGCGGCAGCGGCCGGGGCGGGAGGAGGCGGTGCGAGGCCCGCCCGCCGCCGCTTGGCCCCGACGTGGGTCGCCGCCACCACGTCAGCCACGGTGGTGGGGGCGTGCGGGGGCGGGCGGGGCTGGCGCGGGGGCGGGCGGGGCGTGCGCAGCGGTGGCCTGGGCGGGCGGGGCGGCTGGCGCGGCGGCGGGCGGGGGCGAGGCGGCGGCCGGGGGATCCATGGCGGCGGGAGGAGCTGGGGGCGGGCGGTTTTCCCTCCCGCGCTGGAGAGGAACAGGAGTGCGTGTTGGGATTGGGTTTTTCCTCCCAACCCTCACTTCTACACGCTGGGATTCGGTTTGCAGGTTCGACCTTTATTTTTTTTACGGGTTTAAGGGTTCTAGTCTACGTCGTTTTGTCGACGAAAACTGTAAAAAATCGGTTATTTTTAAGGATTTGATGGTTCTACTAGACTTGCTCTAAGTCCCAAACCACAGCCCCTTCAAAAGATACACGGGAAGGCTACGACCTATACTCGTTCAGTCTAGAAACAGTCATTTTCGGTTTAGCACAAATGCACAATCAAAAATGACAGATGCCTAGATTTTATCCTTATGATCATTTCTAAGATACTAAGCCAACATTTTTAAGTGCCTTGTTGTCAATAAAAATGTTTCCTACTAAATGAAAAGCGTCGAGAAGCTTAAAATAATTTAGAAAAATATAACTACTAAAAAGTACTGTATGTTATTAGTAGTTAGTCAAGGCGATTATTTAGCAAAAATGAAAGTACAATATAAGTAAGTTCAACCAAATCTTATAACTACTAAAATGTATGTTTTTCAAATACTAACACGGACTTTGTCGTTTGAATACTCACTTGATGCAATAGTATGATCCCACAATTCCAAGCGAGGCCTACAAAATCAAGAGTGATTAGCACACGTGTGAATGTGTGGTGACAAAAGTGCAAGCTCCTGGAATGACCTACGAAAACAAAGTGGATGCTAAATTTGAGTGCCTTCTTCTATTAGTTTTTCTGCTACACGACAAATTAAACACATGGCGTCACACGGAAATTTAAACAGAGAAAGAGCAGGGGAGAAAGATTTGTTACTAATGGTCATTGTTGACGTGTGGCGTTTGAGGTTGGTTGTGAATGCAAAAATTGTTTTGTCCTGCCGTCTCCTCTGCCTCCTACCCAAGCAATTCATCCAGCCTCCTCCTTCGAGTGTATCATCGACGAACACAACACAAGTGTCCGACATGGGACATGTTAAATGGTGGACACTAGAGGTGGTCGTGTATGTGTAGCCTTTGAGGGAGGAGCGTTCGATGAAGGAGCAAGTGTTGAGCGACAACGTGTGCGTGACGGAGGTGGTGTCCCATGAAGGACGACCCGAGGAGGTGTGCATAAGCAGCGCTAGCCATCCGGAATCCTATTCCCGGCACCCTCGAACACAATCATGAATCTTTTTTTTTTCGTTTGTTGTTTGTTACTTACATTTGATTTCCTATTTTCCTTTTCTTTTCGTTCTGATTTTTTGGTCAAATTAGTGTGCTATTTTCAAACCCATGAACTTTTTTCAAATCCATCAACGTCTTTCAAAAACACGCACACATTTTTAAATCCTAGAACTTTTTCAAAATCATGAAGGATTTTTCGAATTAAAAAGTTTTTGAACTACGTGTATATATCTTGGAACACATGCATAATTTCTAAATTTATGAATTATTTTTAAATCCAAGAACAAGTGATGAAATTTGGGAAGAAACAGTTTTTCTGAAAACCACAAACAGTTTTTCCAAACATTTTTAACTCCATTCACAATTTTATTAATTTGTGATCTTTTCTGAAAACCACAAACAGTTTTTCCAAATTTATGAATTATTTTTAAATCCAAGAAAAGGTCATGAAATTAGTGAAAAATAGTGAAATTTGAGAGCATTTTTTAAATTCAAAAACTTTTTTGAAACTCGGATTATTTTCTAAATTTGTTAAAAACATGTAATTTTCAAAATAACAAATATTTTCCAAATTTGTGATCATTTTTCGAATTCAGTTGTTTTTTGAAATCATGATTTTTTTTCACAAAAGCAGAAAAACGAAAAAAAATCTGGGGCGCCATTTTATAAAATCAAGGAACATGTATAATCTCATGAACAGTTTTCGAAAATTCAGAATGTGCTATGAATTTGTTATATTTATTAGAAAGGCGAACATTTTCTGAAATATTGGTGACAATAATCTGAAATTTTATTAATTTCGAAACATTTTTTTATTCATGAACATTTTTTTTAATTCAGAACTAATCGGTACTGCCTATGAAGAAGAAAGAAATTATATGAAGGGCTCTGGAGTCTAGATTTGAATGTAAGTTTTTTAGTTCTTTTGAAAATGGAACTTGTGGAGACAGAAGATAGTTACTGTCCTTACTATTTTTTCCGGTGGCCGGATTTCATGCTTTGATTGATTGTTAAGCGTAGTTGTTTGTTTTGTGCAAGGATAGGAGCAGTTGCGTTCCCAAGGAAAGATATATAGTCGAGTATTCAGATAGTGGGAAAAAATATAATTTGAAACTTCATGAAATCTTTGCCGTTTTTTAAAAACAATACACATTTTCAACTTCCCACTTTTATTTTATTTTTTGAATTAAGATGTTTTAAAAAAGAAAGCAGAAAAAGCAAAAGGAAAATAATTAAAATTAAAAAGAATTGGGCGTCCCACCCCACAATGGGCTAAACCAAAGCGCACATGGGCGGTGCGCGTTTGATGCGCTTGCACAACCCTAACCCTAACACGCCGCCACCTGTTGAATGCTGGACACTTTCTAAAAATTTTGCTTTTCATTTTATTTTTATAAACGCTTTTTCCTGTTTTAGATTTTTATTTTCTTTTTTTTCTTTTCGGTTTTCCCTAAGTCTTGAAGAAAAAACAAATGTTTTTCTTTCAAGAGAAGCACATATTTGCTTCTGGAGGTGTGCCTCTCGTAAAAGAAAAAAACACATTTTTCTACCTCGATGGGATGTGCAATTTTCTTCTCGCAAAGACATATGTTTGCTTCCACGGCCGGAATAGTTGTGCCTCTCATAAAGTAAAAAAGAAATTGTATTTCTTCTTCTCGTGGAGACATAAATTTGTTTCCGCGAGAGGAACAACCGTGTTTGTAGGAAAAATAATAATATGTTTTTGTTTTTATGAGAAGCAATGATTTGCTTATCATAGATGCACAAATTTATTTCCGAGTTTGTGCCTGTGAGAAAAGGAGAAGAAAATTTCACGAAAAGCATAAATTTGCTTCACGTGGAGTCTCAGATTTGCTTCTGCGGGGAGCACATTTATGCCTCTCGGAAAGGAAAAATATGAAAAAGTGCTTCTCGATTTGAATTTTTCCTACCAATTTTGCCTCATTATTTTCGAGAAAAACTCCGTTGAAACCTATTAATCTACCAGGTTTTTCTACTAGTCTTTTCTTGTGAAAAGGAAGTAAGTCAAAAAGGGATCTAGTTTTAAAATCTTAACGCAAGAAATCCAACAGTGAAACGGTTTGAAATTTGAGCACACGCTCGAAGGGATAAAATGTTTTTGATAAATAGAATCTACGAAACAAATGTATAACTCCCAAGGTAGAGGAACTCTAGAAGACCCTATATAAGTGGTCAAATCCGTAAAAAAATAGGGTCGTCAGTTCCGCGGTGTCAAAAAACACCCCGAATAGACCCCGTATAAATGGTCAAACCCATGAACTTTTTACACGCCCATGAGAATACACCCGTGATACTTTTATTTACGCGACAAGAAAATTCCGTCGTGCGCACACGGGCTCCGGTGACCTTCGGTCACGGAAGTCGCCGGAATCTTGGCGGAAACTCGAGCTGCTACGAAGGAGCTCGCTATGACGACAATGAAGGAGCTTCTGGATGGATCCGACCACGGACGAGCTGGCTAGCTATCTAGCAAGCAGCTGGATGGATCCGACCATAGATGAGCTAGCTAGCTAGCTAGCAAGCTGTTAGATGGATCCGGCCACGGACTAGCGAGCTAGCTAGCTCCTGCATCTTGTCGGCCACAAACGAGGTAGGTTTGTGCGGTGTCTTAGACGCGAGCGACTTTGTATTTCACCACTTCGTGCACTGTTTATGGACACGGACGAAAGAAAAACGAAGACTTAGGAAAGAATATAAGCAAATATTCCGTTTTACTGTTTCGCGATGCTAGTTATGTTTTGCCGTGGTCCTCGCCCGCGATCCAATTTATACATGGTCTGCTAGAGTTGACGAACATGGAAAAAGGTTGTGATCCATGGGAAGGACACCCCGCAATTAGTGATCTCGCCTTTTTGCGCCTGGACTCACACAGCGATCGCAAATGGGTGGTACAACAAGAGGTTAGTGTAGCGAAACAAATAATACACGACCCAATGTAGAAGACCGACTATTGTAGCAGTTGGATTCATTATAGGATGTGGTTTTGAATATCTCTTATATTTAAAAAAAAATCACAAATTTCGAAAAAGGTAATCAAAATTTGATAACCTAAACAAGAATCTGGAAAATCCAAACGATATTTTCAAACACAATTTTTGAACAAATAAGAATTATTTTTTTAAAATGTGAACAATTTAAAATTTTGAATAGTTCTACGAAATATATTTTTTAAACGTGATTTATTTTGAAAAACTTCTTAGAAAATAATAATAAGAAAAAACATTTTTTTTTCTGTTCATGTACTTAAAAATTGTTATATTTATTCAAAAAACACGAGCAAAAATTCGAAATTACAATTGGTCTTAAGAAAGTAGGAACATATTTTTAAAAGTCGTGAAACGTTTTTAAAATCATTAACAATTTGTTATTCTCACACAAAAATGCAAAACTCGAAATTATGAAACACTAAAAAAGTAAGAGAAGAATTTAAAAAATTAAGAATAAAATAAACACGAACAAAATCATTGAATGGGACAAAAAGTAAAAAAACGAATATATAAACTGTATAAGAAGAACAGAAAGGAAAAACGCAGGAGCCAGGGAAAGGAAGTAAGAACGAAGGAATGATCACGTCAAACCCGTAAGTGGGCCAGATCAGGTGGCTCTGCTGCGGGCGTACTCTCGAGCATTTGCCTTTCACTGGTTTGGAGCGGACTGGAAGCCAAAATCACTGCTTAGGGCATGTACAATGCATAGCCTTAGAATGATGTCTCGCAGTGGTGGAGCCAGCTCTCTCAGCTAGCCGGGGGCAAAGAACACGGCATTCCTGACTCTCAGTTTTTTGCCTCAATAAAATAATGGTTAGCTCCACCATTTCTGCTACTGTTCAAACAAGAATGCAAGGCTGAGCCCGGGCAGCTGCCCCGGGTAGCCGGGAGGTGGCTCCGCCACTGATGTCTCGTATATTATATAGAATCGGATGTCAGAAAAAATGGATTCGAATGAGGAAACGGATAACTTTATAGAAGACGGGTGTTTGAAGAGAAAAAATATGATTCGGTGTAAAATGCTAAAAAAATTAGAGTATAAAAAATAGAGACGAATGTGTGTTAGAGTATTTATTTTTTATTCTTTTATGAGATTCATTAGTGATAGCTTGCATTGGAGAGAAAAAAAATCAGTATAGACGTTTCAAGTTACTTTTTGTGATGGGGCATCTGTATCCATATGACATCGTTCTACATGCCCTTAGAGAGTATTCCTTTTAAAAATTATTCTCACCTTTTCAGGTTGCGATAAATGATGTACTGCATGCGTGTCATTTATCGCAACATGTGAGTTTTTTCTTTTTTCATGGATTCGTATTTTCAAAACATTTTATCTCCTAAACAGTGCATCCAAATCTTAAACCATTTTCATCGAAAGATTTCTCGTGTTGAGATCTTCAAAACTAGATCCCATGTTATCAGGTTTGGATGAACTTTCTTTCACGAAAAAATCAGACAAAAAAAAATCATGCCTCTCGTGATAGGAAAAAAACCCAGAAAACACGTTTTTTTCGTTTCCAAGAGGTACGGTTGTGCCTCTTACAGAAACAAAACTATGCCTCTCACGAAAACAATCATGTATTTTTCCTTTTTTGAGAGGTACGTGTGTCTATCTCACGAGGTAAAACCGTGTATCTTACGAAAACAAAAATTTACCTCTCGCGAAAAAACAGAAACATGTTACTTTTTCCCTTTCTGAAAAGCACGATTATGCCTCTCGCGAAGGCAAAACTATGTCTCTCGAAGAAGCAAAACTGTGTCTTTCACAAAATAATAATAATAATAGAAAACACGTTTTTTCGTTTTCGAGAGACACACCCGTACCTCTCGCGAAGACGAAACCATGCCTCTCGCGAAAGCAAAATCGTGTCTCTCATAAAAAAAAGGAAAACTCAATTTTCTGTGCATTAAAAAAAAGATTCATCAAAAAACTAAAAAAGAATGGTGAAAAACCGAAACACCAAAATAATAAATCTAAAAAGCCAAAACAACGTGCAGAAAAAAATATTTCAAAGGAAGCGCTCAGAACGCGACACATGATGGCAACTCAGAACGCGTCAAGTGGCGACGCATGGGAGTGCTCATTTGGAATGGATTGGAAGCGCGTGAGTTGTCGTGATGTCAATGGTCTTCATGTGTTGTAGTCCAGATGTTTATTTTGGATTTAATTTTATTGTATGGGTTTTCGGCTTTTAGATGATATTTTCGGTTTTTCTCATAATTTTCTTTGGTTTTGATCCAAAAAATGACACAAAAGTCGTGTTTTCTTTTTATTTTCCTTCCGCGTGTGACATATTTATTTTTTATGAAAGTACGGATTTGCTTTTACGAAAGATTCGACCGTGCCTCTCGCATAAGGAAAAAACATGTTTATTTTTCCATACCACAAAAGACATGAATATACTTCTCAAAGAGGAAAAAAAGGAAATAATGTTTTTATTGTTACCACATGCACGGATTTGCTTCCGTGAGAGATGGTCGTGCCTTTCACGAGAGGCACGTACAGGGGAAAGTGCTTTTTTTTTATCATAAGGGGCATGGATTTACTTCTCTAGAGGCATAGATTTTCTTCCACCGTGTCTCTCGAAAAAAAGGAAAACACTTTTTCTTTTCCCCCCTTCGTGAGAGACACAAATTTACTTCTCATGAAGGCACATATTTACTTACATGAGAGGCATGACCGTACTTCTTGCAAAAACATTTTGTTTTTCTTCCTACCACAGGAGTTACATATTTGGGCATGGCCGTTAATCTCGGAAAAGGGAAAAATTGTGCTCCAGGTTCGGTTTTTCTGGTCCAGGTTTTTGATGAAATATTTTTTCATCGAAATCTATCAACATGAGATTTAGTTTTAGAGATCTCAACGCGAAGAATCCGCGTTGAATACGGTTCAAATTTGAACACACAGTTTGAAAGATAAAAACGTTTTAAATAAACGAATATATGAAAAAGAAAAACTCTTAGATTGCAATAAATGATATATATAAAATGCGACACTTATCGCAATCCGAGAAGGTGAAAGTGACCTTTGCAAAAAGCATTCCTTAATTAATGGTTTTGACAAATAGGATCTTCGGCTGGTTAACACTTTAACCGCACGCGTCCATTACGTACTAATGTTCGCTACTTTCATATGGGCTGACGCATGTAGATTTCTATTCTCACTGATTATGGAAACTTTCTAGGAGGTTCCATCTATTTGCCCGGGCGGGTTTCCTCTTTGTTTTTGAGGGGCACGTTTTGTTATGTTTTTTGTTCCTTCTAATTTTGCATTACATTTTCTTATTTTTATATTTTATTTTATAAATTTGTATCTAATATGTTTTGTGTTAATTTTTGTGAATATTTTCAAATCTCTATTTTTTATAAATTCATGAGGATCTGTTATAGTCGGATTCATGAACACTATTTTAAATAGGTGGATATCTTCAACTTTCTTTAATTTTGAATTTTTAAATACCTGTGTATTTATAAAAATCCATGAACATTTTTTTAAATCGTGAACATTTTTCAAATTGGTGACTTCTCCAATTTTGTATTTTTTTTATTAAATTCATGAAATCATATTCTATTTTCATGAACATTTCCAGATTCATATTTTTTCTAAAAAACTGTGAACATTTTAATTTTAAATAAGTTGGTAATTTTTTTATTTCACGATTTGTTTTCCAAATTCGTGAACTTTATTCAAATCCGTGCAATATTTTTCTATTCCGTTTACATTTTCAAATTTGAGAACCTTTTTCGAATTAAAAATCATTCTTTTAATTCATTACCTTTTTTGAATTAACTAAAACTGAGTGTTTCTTTTCTTTTGATAAAGACCACAACTTTGTGAAAAAATTGTTAACCTTTTTTAGAGAATTTTCCATACGCCGCTCATTGCGGCAAGTAGTTGCTGCTACGCACAGGAGGTGCGAGCGAGCGACCAGGTTTGGACCGGCCCGTTAACTCTTTCACCGATTCCAACTGGTTATTTTTTTCGGTTTTGAGAACTTTCTAGAAGTTTCCCTGACCTTTTTTTTCTCTCTTTCTGTTTGGAAAATGTTCTGGATTTTCAAAACATATTTCAGAAATTGAAAAAATGTTCCAGAATTTGCTGGAATTTGAAAAATTGTTCTGGAATTTGAAAAATGTTCCCGAATTTTTTAATAATGTTCTGGAATTTAAAAAATGTTATGAAATATGAAAAATGTTCTAGAATTTGAAAAAATAATCCAGAATTTGAAAAATGTTTCTGAATTTGAAAAATGTCCCGAATGTTTAAAAAATGTTCTAGAAATAGGGAAAATGTTCTGGAATTTTAAAAAATGACCTGGAATTTTGAGTTAATATTTCGAAATTTCAAAAAATATTCTGGAATTTGAATATTTTTTCCGGAATTTGAAAAATTGTTCTGAAATACTAAAGAAAGTTCAGGAATTGTTTTACTTTTTTATTTCTTTGTCAAAATTGTTCTGTATTTTTCAAAAAATGTTCTTGATTTTTAAAAAATGTTCTTCAAATTCGGAAAATGTTTTTGGTTTTTTAGTAAATGATATGGATTTTCAAATTTCTATGAGATTACTATGAGGCCCCACCCGCAAAAACAAAGTTCCTATGAGGCCCAATTCCATCCGTTTTCTCGAACTGCGAGAAAATAATGTTAGGCTCGGATGAGCATTCTCCTATAAAAAATAAAATATGGTACGGACATTGTTCTATAAAAAAAGTGGGACTCAGAATGCTCTAAGAAATAACAAAACGCACGCTAGTTAGGCTACTTCGCGTCGATAGAAGTTGGGTCTATGATATCAGCCTCCTGTTGTACAACTCTCTTGTTTATTGACTATATCGACAACATAGTGGATTCGAGCTCTAGCATTATAGGACACAATGACACTTTTTCTGCTTTTATTTACATGGTTCCTCAACAGTTGTTTTACGTTAGTCGATTCTGTTAGCGTGTGATACTTGTGATTTGTATTGGATTTTTGTGAAGATGAACGGGTGATGCAACATAGTATAGATAAATATTTTCCTTAATGAGAATCAAGGTTATCGAACCAACATGAGTAACACGCAACCCCTGTCTTCAGCGGCTGCACACAAAGAAATAAACACTTGCACCCAATACGGACAAGAGGGTTGTCAATCCCCTTGGACTCGTTATTGGCAAGCAATTAGAGTGTGTAGATGATAGTTGATAATTGCAAAATAAATAAAAAGTAAATGAAGACAACGAGGTAATTGTAGCGTTTGTAAATATATTAGTGAATAGACCCGGAGGCCATAGTTTTCCATAGTGCATTTCTCATAAAGTAAGCATACATGGGTAAACAAATTACTGTTGGATAATTTATAGAAAAACACATAGTTATGTGATATTCACGACAATGATCATGTGTATATAAGAATCACATCCATAAGCAAATAGGTCGACTCCTGCGTACACCTATTACTGTTACTTCACCCATCGACCGCTATCCAACATGCATCTAGAGTATTAAGTAAAATAGAGTAATGCTTGGAGGACAATGACACGATATACACAAAGAGAACTCAATCAATATGAATTAACCCCATCGTTTTATCCTTAGTGGCAACAATACAAAGACGTATCTTATCTTGTCTCCTACTATGTCACTCGGATATAGACCACCGACAGATTGAACCAACTACAACGCACACCTCCCATTGAAGAAAGATTAATCTTGTTGGCCAAACTAAATGAGTAGATCACAGAGATACATGAAGTTGTAATAATCATGCAAATAAGAATCAAATATAGAATTCATAGAAGAATCAAATCTTTTATCATGAATAATCTGAATATAAATCCACAATTCATCGGATCTGAACAAATGCACGACACAAAAGAATTACATCGGATAGATCAAACCGAAGATGTGATGATCATTGTATTGAAGATCAAGAGAGAGAGATAGCCATCTATGTACTAATTATGGACCCGTAGGTCGGTGATGAACTACTCACACATCATCATGGGAGCAGCAAGGATGATGTATGGGCCTTCCGGGATTGACCCCCTCCAGCAAGGCATCGGAAAAGGGCTCCGGATGGGCACACGACGGACCCACACATCATCATGGGAGCAGCAAGGATGATGTAGGGGACTTCCGTGATCGACCCCCCCAAAGAGCATAGGAAAAGGGTTCCATATGGGCACACCGCAGAACAGAGACTTGCGGCGACGAAAAAAGTGTTTCGGGAGACTCCTTAGGGCTTTTGGGATTTATTGGAATTTATAGGATGGAGAGGGACACCAGGAGGTGCCAGGGGAACCCACCACACATCAGGGCGCGACCACCCCCCCGGGCGCGCCTTGATATGTGGTGTCTCCCTCGTATGGCTTCTGGTCTCCTCCCGAAGCTTCGAGGTCTTCTTTTGGTCCTGAAAAAATCATCAAAAAGTTTTGGGCAATTAGACTTCGTTTGGTGTTGTAAACCTGAAATGCCAAAAATATTCACAAAACAGCAACTGGCACAAGGCACTCAGTAATAGGTTAGTGCTTAAAAATAATATTAATCATTAAATAAATACCCAAAATTTATCCTAGAATCATAATATTATAGCATGGAACAACAAAAAATATAGATGCGTTGGAGACGTATTAGCATCCCAAAGCTTAATTCCTTGTCGTCCTCAAGTAGGTAAATGATAAAAATAGAAATTTTGATGTGACATGCTACCCAACATGTAATCTTATGTAGGTATGATCATTGAGAAACGATGAATCAATAAAATCAACATAGTAATATTCATGAAAATAAGCAACATAATCATCAAGTTTCAAAATATACAATCCTTAAAGAATGTTCACCCCCTATTCATTTTATCATACTAGCATGACATGTATCCGTCTTGACCATGTAAATACAAATGTTAAGCACCACAGTGTCAAGTCAGGCAATTGGATCTCACTTTTTAACGCGCTTCAGCTTTTTATTACTCACGCAATATACGAGCGTGAACCATGGATATAGCATAAAGGTGAAATAAAATATGGTGGTAGGTTTTAAAGGGGTGAAAGTGGAAAAGAAAGTCTCGCATCAACTAGGCGTATCAACGGGCTATGGATATGCCCATCAATAGATATCAATGCGGGGAGTAGGGGTTGCCATGCAACACATGCACTAGAGCTATAGTGTATGAAAGCTCAAATAAAGGTAGGTGGGTGTGCATACAACTTGATTTCTCACGAAGACCATGGTGCCACTAGCACATGGAAGTGACAAAATATGAGACTCCCCATATGAAGAACATAGTGCCACTTTGAGGCACAAGTGTGGAAAAGATGTAGTAGCACTCTCCCTTCTCTATTTTCTCTTATTTATTTTTGTTTCTTTCTCTTTTTCTCTATTTTTTCTTTCTTTCTTTTTTTCCTTTTTTTCTTTCTTTTATTTTTTGTCCGGAGTCTCATCCCGACTTGTGGGGGAATCACTGTCTCCATCTACCTTTCCACACTAAGACACTGCCCTAATAATGATGATCATCACATTTTTATTTACTTACAACTCAATATGAGAAAATTGTAGTATGATCCTACATGAATTCCTCTAGCAGTGTACCAGGATGTGCAATGAAGCATAGCAAAAGATATAAAAAACGGACAATCCATGGAAATACCATGCTAGCTGTCTTATAATCATGCAAAGCAATATGACAATGAAAGTACTAGTCATATAATGTGACGGTGAAAGTTGCATGGCAATATATCTTGGTATGGCTATGGAAATGCCGTGGTAGGTAGGTATGGTGGCTGTTTTGAGGAAGATATAATGAGGCTTATATGCAACACAACGTATCATGTCACGGGGTTTGGATGCACCGGTGAAGGTTGCACCGATCCTCTAGGTGAGAATGGGCAATGCACAGTGCTGAAGAGACTAGCGGATATGTGGAGGTGAGAGTGGTATATCCATGGATGCACATTAGTCATAAAGAACTCACTTACTTATTGCAAGATTTTATTAGCTTTCTTTAAGCAAAGCACTACTCGCATGCCCCTAGGAAGGAGGTTGGTAGGACTTAACCATCGCGCGCCCCCGACTCAAACAACACTAGGATTTCAACGAGGAATAAGTATGCTCACACATCATCACCGTGCCATAGAAATATTTGGATGAACAACAAGTTAACACCTTTAATTCACGATACCTATGTTAACCAATGATCATGCACTCATGCTTTTTCACATTACCACTTTAATATCATTAACCATGATTTCTCTTTTATATGCTACATGTGCTTTTGATTATGCACTCATTGAATACCTATTATTTTTGAACTAATCTTATAACCCATGCAAATTACCATCGCTGCTTATTAAATATCAAATAAATATAAGTGAAGAATGAGAGTACAATTATTTCTATAAAATCTATACGTCGTCGTGATGTAAAAGATATAAGTGAAGCACTAGAGCAACTCCTAAGCTCAAAAGATATAAGTGAAGCACAAAGAGTATTGTAATAAATCTTGGTGATAGTGTGTATCTCTCAAGTGGGTGTATTAAGAGAACAATGCTTGTGGAAAATATAAAACAAAAAGGAAACTAAATCAAACGATGCTCCAAGGAAAACTCATATCATGTGATGAATAAAAATATAGCTATAAGTGACTTACCAATGGATTAAGATAAAAGAGGGGATGTCTTCAAGGGCATCACCAAGCTTAGACACTTGAGTCTTCCTAGAATATTACCTTGGGATGCCTTGGGAATCCCCAAGATTAGGCTCTTGCCGCTCCTTATTCCTTCGTTCATCGCGATAACACCCAAAATTTGAAAACTTCAGCACATAAAACTCAACAGAAACTTTGTGATATCCGTTAGTATAATAAACTTATCAAATAATTTAGGTACTATTATAAACTGGTTCATATTTATTATTGCATAAGGCACTGTATTCTAACTTCTCCATGACTTATACCCCCTGATATAATCCATAGCATCATCAAAACAAGCAAACTATTCAAGAAAAAACAGAATATGTCTAAAACAGAACAATGTGCAAATATACAGTTAAGTACTATACTTCTATAACTCCAAAAATTCTAAAATATTAGGACTATGTGAGTAATATGTATATTAATATTGTGTAAAATAATTATATCAAAAAGACTTTCCAGTAAAATCAGAGAAATTCTCCACTGGACGCTGAAGTTTCTGTTTTTGCATTGCATCAATTCTACTATTATTCAAATCATCCCAAAGGCTTTATTTGGCACAAACAATAATTTAAACACAAAAACACCATGATTACATAGGAAAAAATCATGTTATCACACATAAACACAAATTAAAAACAAAAATGTAAAGATAAATATTGGGTTGCCTCCCAACTAGCGCTATTGTTTTATGCCCCTAGCTAGGCATAATGCATATGATCAAGTGTTGTCATATTTCACACTCAACCCATAAGTATCCCTCTTGATAGATTCATAAGGTGGTTTGATTATCTTTCTAGGGAAGTGTTCCATCCCTTTCTTTATTGGGAATTGGAACCGTATATTTCCCGCTTTCATATCAATCAATGCATCTATAGTTCGTAGAAAGGGTCTCCCATGTATTATAGGACAAGATCGATTGCATTCAATATCAAGAAATATGAAATCTACATGCACATAGTTTCTATTAGCAATTATGAGAAAATCATTTATTCTTCCCAAAGGTTTCTTGATAGTAGAGTTCGAAGATGTAGATTAAGGGAACACTCATGAATATTAGTGAGACCAAGCACATCACATAAAGGTTTAGGTATAGTTGAAACACTAGCACCTAGATCACACAAGTCATTGCATTAGTATTCTTTTATCTTAATTTTAATAGTAGGTTTCCATTCATCATACTTTCTAGGAATAGAGACTTCTAACTCAAGTCTTTCATAATAAGCTTTTACCATAGCTTCTACTATATGTCGAGTAAAATATTTATTTTGTTCAGAAGCATTGGGTGATCTAATAATGGATTGCAACAAGGAAATACATTCTACTAAATAGCAATTATCACAATTAAAATCCTTGTGATCCAAGATAGTGGGCACATGACTAGTTAAAGTTTTAACCTCTCAAACCAATTTTTTCATCACCCTCCAAGCAATTGGGACGCTCTCTAACTAGAGTTGGCTCATCTCGAGTCCCTTTATCATTTGTCTTCAGAGAAGTAAACAAAGATTCAATGGGAGAAGTACCAAGTACTTTAAGATCTTCATCGTGATTTCTACTCGAGAGAGATTTCATAACAGCCATCCTATTTACTACATTGGTTTGTTTATATGAAATCTTCCCTATTAATTCTTTACTTTGAGAAACATGTAGTTAAAGGTTGGATAGTTCTTGATTGACTTCATCAAGTTGTTTAGTGATTGCATCAAGGATAGTTGAGCGTTCCTTAATTTCAGCAGCAAAAAGTTTGTTGTGCTCATATTGTGAGGTCATGAAAGTTTTCATGGAGTTTTAAATTTCACACATCCTTTGGTACTAGGAAATATTGGAGAATCTATCTTGTGACATGGTGACCGAGCAAGCAAAGTAACAAGCAGGACATCTAAACTAGCAAGTAAAGCAAGCAAAGAAGTAAACTAGCAACTAGCAAAGATAGAAGTTTTTGTATTTTTGTTTGTTATGAAGCAAGACAAATATAACAAGAAATAAAAATAATAACAAGTGAATGATAATTTGTGTGAAGTTACTTGATAGTAGGTTGATGATACTCCCCGACAACGGCGCCAGAAATCCTTCCTGATACTTGTGACCTGCATTGGGTTTTTCGTGAAGAGGAATGACTGATGTCACACAATATAGGTAAGTATATCCCTCAGTATAGAACCAAGGTTTATCGAACCAACAGGAGTAACAACCACCCCCCATCTTCAGCGGCTACACACAAAAGAGTAAACACTTGCACCCAACGCGGGTAAGAGGGTTGTCAATCCCCTTGGACTCGTTATTTGCAAGATTGTAAGTACTGTGGTTGGCAGTAGATAATTGTAATTTGCAAAATAAAATAAAAGGTAAATAACAACAACGAGGTATCATAAAAAAGTTTCGGGGCAATTGGACTTTGTTTGGTACTATAAACCTAAAAAGCCAAAAATATGTAGAAAACAACAAGTGACACTTGCACTCGGTTAATAGGTTAGTGCTTAAACATAATATTAATTAGTAAATATACTCACAAAGTATCCTAGAATGATAATATTATAACATGGTACAATGAAAAATTATGGATATGTTGGAGATGTATCAGTATCAAGGCCGAAGACTTCGGTGCCGCGGCAAACACAACACGACGCAAGGACTACGACCAGGACTCGCACGGTCCCACGCGCAAGGGATCCCGGAGGTTTTCTGGTTGGGTTGCGGGGGTGGGGGATTCCATTACCTTAGACAAAACATGAGGTGCGAGAGGTTAGAGGTATTTGCTAGGGCGGTTTAGGGGGGCGGGGGGAGAGGCGTGCGCATGAGTGCCGCTGAACATGGGGCGATGATACTTGGGATCTACGATGGGCTTTTCCATGATGAGGAATGGGTGATTTTGCACAATATATATAAGTATTCCCCTCAATGAGAACCAAGGTTATCAAACCAAAAGGGAAGTATGTTAAATTGTGGTTAACTAAGCATTCAAACATGGTAAGGAAAGTGCTTGGAATCTATGACTTGCAAGTACATAGATTAAAACTTAACAAGTAGTAGGAGTAACTACCAACCTTAATTGAAAGCACCTTATATTTATACGATGAAAGCACAATTGCCCCCTAAGGTGGTTTTTATAATTGATCACAACATATGCATCATTGGACTAATGATCTTATCCAAGTATATTTCCGAAAATTTCAAAGATGCTTTGGCTAAAGTACTGTGAGGAGAAACCCATTGATGAAGGAAGGAATAGGATTGGCTCAAGCTTCAAGCAAGAAGACTATACATTTTTCATTTGTGAGAAATCACTTTGAGTCCATAGGAAAAACAATACTATTAAAAGGGGTGAGGTATTATGATGAATTGGTTGCTCAAGTGCTTAGAGGTAGCTACCAAAAATACTCAATAATTCTCCCACAAATTATCTCTGTCCAAAGCTAATCCAGCAAAATTGGTGCCACCAACTTTTTCCATTCGGCCCTACCGGTTTTCCACGAGACGGATCATTTGCCAAACCCTAATCTCTCGGTACCACCAACTTCCATATCGATGCCATCGAGATTCATTGACCAACTTTCTGTTCAGCAAATTGCAGGAAGCAGAATTTACGAGAATGGAATCGGTCTCACCGAGATTCGGAAACTGGTCTAGGTCCATCGTATCATTACCACCAAGATTTATATACCGGTCTCACCGAGAATTCAAAAGTTGCCACAGTTAGTGCAACTCGGTGCAACCGAGATTCTTTTCGATGTCACCAAGTTGGGCAATAATGTTGTAACGGTTGGATTTTGGGGGATGCCTATATATACCCCCATCCACCTCCTCTCATTCATAGAGGAAGCACTCAGAACACACTTACACTTGCCAAATCCAATTTTTTTGAGAGAGACACCTACTCATGTGTTGAGATCAAGAGATTCCAATCCAACCATTTGAACCTTGATTTCTAGCCTCCCCAAGTTGCTTTCCACAAGATCAATATCTCCTACCCCGGCCAAATCTGTGAGAGAGTGATTAAGTGTCGAGGAGACTATCTTTTGAAGCACAAGAACAAGGAGCTCATCGTTCTACCACATCAATTATCTTCTGGAGGGTGGTGCCTCCTAGATTGGTCAGGTGTCGCTTGGGAGCCTCCTACTTCATGTTGTGGAGTTGAACCAAGAAGTTTGTAAGGGCAAAGAGATCGCCTACTTCCTGAAGATCTACCATGAGTGAGGCTAGTCATGTGTGGACGAAAGCCATGGTGGAATAGATAAGGCTGCTTTTTCGTGAACCCCTTGTGGGTGGAGCCCTTCGTGGACTCTCGCAGCCGTTACCCTATGTGGGTTGAAGTCTCCACTAATGTGGACGTACGATAGCACCACCTACCGGAACCACGCCAAAAATCGCCGGGTCAACCTTTGCGTTTGATCTTCCTACCTTATCCTCTACAATACATTTGCATGTCTTTACTTTTTGCTGCTACACTCTTAGATATGCATGTGTAGGGTGAACTTGACTAGTCAAAATTGCTAAAACTAGCCCACAACTAAAATTGGGAAAAGGCTAAGTTTTTATCTTGTCAATTAGTCTAATCACCCCCTCTAGACATACTTTGGATCCTACATACGGGCTAAAGCCACACGCAGGTGAATGATGCAGCGAGAGTAACAAATTGTGCCAAACAATGCTACTTTACCTACACTCAACGATTGGCTAGACCACCATGCCCCAGGCCAAGGCCTTGATTGCCTAGTCTTGGAGTCCTGAATTATAGGATACTTGCCACATTAGGCCACTGGTTATGGGCTGGTTCAATGACCCATTGAAGGTTGGTGAATGATTCATGCCGGCCCTGGCCCTTGGCGTAATCAAGATGAAGATCTCCTCTGAAGGTTGGTGAATGGGTCATGTCGGCCCCGCCCCTAATTCGTAGGCTAATATTATAACGTTGAATAATAAAAAAATATAGATACGTTGGAGACGTATCAGGTCGCAGGAGCATTGTTATCCCGTCGTTTCTATTTGGGTGGTTGTACGAATAAGAGGAGGTTGAAAAGGCATGCCATTTGTTGGATATGAATCCAAGTTCTGGGAAAATCAACTTTCATGAAAGAAAAACTATTGGGTACCTTCTGCCAGTCTCTTTGCCCCACTCTTTCAGTGGCTCCCTTTTGTTGACTGTCTTGATTACTCATTGCATAGGGAACGTGTCCATTACGTGTTTGTGTACTAACCCATGGTCTTTGTGAGAGATACCTGAGGATTTTCTTGCGTGTAAGTATAGCTATGATGTTGAGAAACTACTGCTCAAGTGGAAAGAAAAATCTTTGAACGCTAGGATGAAATACGACCCCGAAGTTTGCTACTTCGCCTATCTTTGTGACAGATAAGGATTATGAATTCTCTGTCGACCCTGAGTTAATCACTCTGGTCGAATCTGATCCTTTTCACGGTTATGAGTCTGAAACGGTTGTAGCCCATCTTACCAAACTGCATGATATAGCCACCCTATTCACTAGTGAGGAAAAGATTCGCCACTACTATATCCTCAAGCTGTTTCCTTTCTCGCTAAAGGATGATGCTAAGACTTGGTTCACTTCTCTTGCTCCTGGTTGTGTGCGTAGCCCCCAGGATATGGTCTACTACTTCTTTGAAAAATATTTCCCTGCCCATAAGAAGCAAGCTGCCTTGCAGGAAATATACAACTTTGCTCAAGCTGGAGAAGAGAGTCTCCCACAAGCTTGGGGGAGGCTTGTCCAGCTACTGAATGCTTTGCCTGATCACCCTCTTGAGAAGAATGAAATACTTGATATATTCTATAATGGACTTACCGATGCTTCTAGAGACCACCTAGATAGTTGTACTGGTTGTGTTTTTAGGGAACGAACTGTAGAACAAGCTGAGATCCTGTTGAATAACATCTTGTGCAATGAGAATGCTTGGACTATTCCCGAACCACCTCCTAAGCCAACTCCGAAGAAAAGAGGTATTCTATTCCTCAGTCCTGAAGATATGCAAGAAGCTAAGAAATCTATGCGAGAGAAAGGCATTAAATCTGAAGATGTCAAAAATGTACCACCTATCGAAGAGATCCATCGTCTTGATAACCCGATACCGGTAGTAGAAGTAAATTCTGTGCATAGGTTTGATGAGAGTGATATTCCTTTTGATAAACCTGCTAGCCTATGCCTGGATGAATTCGATAACTTTGTTGCCAAACAACAGAGTTTCAATGATTATTTTAGCAGACAATTGGAACAGAATGCTCGTATGCTTAGTCATTTAAGTGCTTGTGTGGACAGAAACGTCAATGATCTTAAGCTTCTGAGTAAACATGCCTCTATGGTTACTACTCAGGTAGAACAAGTACTTAAAGCTCAGAATTACTTTCTCAATGAGTTGAATGACAATTCCGTCAGAGTCGTCACTAGAGGCGGTAGAATGACTCAGGAACCTTTGTATCCTAAGGGTCATCCAAAGAGAATTGAACAAGATTCTCAAGGAGTTAGCACTGATGCACCTAGTCATCCTAGGAAGAAGAAGAGAGATGATAGGAACTTGCACGCTAGCAACCCCGATGCTGATACACTTGAGAATCCAAACGATGTCTCTATCTCTCATGATGAAACACAATCTGGTGATGAACATTAGCCTAATGATAATATCAATAGTGATGTCCATGTTGATTCTCAACCTAGCAATGATAAGGATGTGGAGATTGGACCTGTTGATCTTGATAACCCACAGCCTAAGGCTAGGAGATACGATAAGAATGACTTCACTGCTACGAAGCACGGTAAAGAAAGGGAACCATGGGTTCAGAAACCTATGCCCTTTCCGCCCAAACCATCCAAGAAAAAGGATGATGAGGATTTTGAGCGCTTTGTTGAAATGATTAGACCTGTCTTCCTGCAAATGCGTTTGACAGATATGCTCAAAATGTCTCCATATGCTAAGTACATGAAGGATATTGTTACTAATAAGAGGAGGATACCTGAGGTTGAGATTTCCACCATGCTTGCTAACTATACCTTCAAGGGTGGAACTCCTAAGAAACTAGGTGATCCCGGAGTGCCCACTATACCTTGCTCCATTAAAGGTAACTACGTTAGAACTGCTTTATGCGACCTTGGAGCCGGTGTTAGTGTTATGCCTCTTTCTCTTTATCGTAGACTTGAACTGGATAAGTTGACACCCACTGAAATCTCTTTGCAAATGGCCGACAAATCAATTGCCTTCCCTATCGGCATTTGCGAGGATGTGCCTATTGTGGTTGCTAACGTTACTATCTTAACGGACTTTGTTATCTTGGATATTCCCGAGGACGATGCCATGGCGGTCATCTTTGGAAGACCCTTTTTAAACACTGCAGGGGCTGTTATAGATTGCAACAAAGGCAACGTCACTTTCCATGTCAACGGTAATGAGCATACATTGCACTTTCCGAAGAAACAATATCGGGTACATTGCATGAATGCTATCGAAAAAACTATCGATTCTTATTGGGAGCTTTGAATGCCATATACCTCCTGTCAATATGAAGTATGATTTGCTTGTTGGGGAGATACACATCCCCAATGAGGTGACCTAGTGACTATTCGAAAATTCTCCGTTCTCTTTTGCGATTCGAAAAAGTTTGTCAAGGAGACTTGATCAACCTCATTGACGGATTTCTTTCGATGACCATGAGATGGATGAATCGAGGAGTCACAAATCTCTGTTCCAAGCTTTCACCTTCAGTTGCTTAGAAGAAAAATTATAGGTTTAGTTTAGTTTTCCCTGTTTTCTGTTTTAGCGTCCCGTAGAAAAGTACCCCAAAAATAAAAGTTCTACGAACGTCCTGAAAATCAAGTATGATTTTTTCTGGAATTTTTGAAAAATACTGAGACGAAGAGCTAGTGTGAGGGATACGCCAGTGGGCCACAAGCCCAGGAGGCCCGGCCACCCCCCTGGTCGGGCCTGGCAGGCTTGTGGGGCCCACATGCACCCCCGCCACTCATTCTAGCTCTCATCTGCTTCTCCTACCTCCAGAAAAAATCGTTTCACAGCTCAAACCCGTGTTCTTGCTCCTCTTGCTGGGATTCTCGATCTCCTTGCTCAAAGCACCATTCTCCGAACTGTTTTGGGGAAATTACTCCTTGGTAAGTGACTCCTCCATTGGTCCAATTAGTTTTTGCTCTAGTGCGTGATACTTCGCGTATTTTTGCTGCTTTGTTGACCATGTTCTTGAGCTTTGCATGCTAATTTTAGATGGTCCCAAGTAGTTTTGATGCGTATTATGGCCTCTAGGCACTTGTGGGAGTAGTTGCTACGAGTTTAGTTGAGCCTTGTTCACTTTTCCTTAGAGTCACTAAAAACTTCAGAAATTTTCAGAGATAGAAAAAGGGAAAAGATGAGGAGGTTCTTAAGAGGCTCTTCAAGCCGTGACCCCAAGGATGATGGAAGTGAGAAGAAGCCCAAGTATCCGGTCCCTCGAGTTGTAGAAGTTCGAGCATGCGAATGGCCAAGCGATGTGTTCTTACGCACCGCCGGACTTTATGAGGACTTTTACTACCTAGTGGAGAATTCATGCCTTACCGCCTTCATTGAAGATAAGTGTCCGCAATACCTCCTCCTCACTAATATCTTCGTACAAAGCTTTAACTTCTATCCGAGGAAGAATCCTCCTAGGGTTGAGTTCAAACTTTATGATATCCCCCAGCGCATGTCACTCCAGGATTTTTGCAATGTTTGCAAATTACCTTACGTTGGGGATATTCATGAACCTCGTCCATGGGACTTGGAAGCTTTCATCGATACTATTGTTGTAGGAGAGGAGAGAGGAGTGTCTTGCGCTAGAGCTGCTAGCATACATTTTCCCGTGCTTCGGTACTTCTCACTATTTGTGGGAAAATGTTTGATTGGCCGTGGGAAAGCTGGGTCACTTAGCTCCCCAGATCTTGCGGTCTTGCGCGAAGCCCTTTATAATGATAAAACTTATAGCTTGCACGCTATAGTAGCTCAATGGTTGAACACGAACCGTTCTAAAGGCGTTGTCTATGGAGGTATCTATGCTACTCGTCTTGCTAGACATTTTGAGATACCTATTAGACTGGACGAGAAAGAAGAGATTCTTCTTCTTGAGAGATATCTAGATTATGATAGCATGGTTCGCCATGACTTTCTTGATAGAGATATAAATAGAAGGATGATTTATAACCTGGTATTTAGTCAGGGTACTCGTGAGACTATTAATTTGACTGCTCCTTCTTTGTTCAATCTTCATGCAGGCAGGTACATTATTATGCCCTCGGACATCTACACATATTGGGGCATAGCCCAACCACAGGTGCCCGTGCCCGAGCCACCAGTCGAGTACCAGACGCCAGTTTATCAGTGGGAGCCAGAGGAGCTCGCATAGTGATACGTCCATTTTGCATCATGCTTTCATGTCGATATTTATCGCTTTATGGGCTGTTATATTACCTTGTGGTACCATACTTATGCCTTTTCTCTCTTATTTTGCAAGGTTTATTTGAAGAGGGAGAATACCGACAACTGGAATTCTGGACTGGAAAAGGAGCAAGTCTGAGTCCTCTATTCTGCACAACTCCAAATGCCCTGAAAATCAACGTGGATTTTTTTGGGAATATATAAAAAATACTGGCGAAAGAAATACCAGAGGGGAGCTACCAGGGCCCCACAAGCCTGGTAGCTGCCACCCCCTGGTGGCGGCTACATGGCTTGTAGGCACCCTGACGGCCCACTGGCCCCCTCTTTTGCTATATGAAGGGTTTCATTCCATAAAAAATCAAGGTGGAGCTTTTTCATGGATTCTCCGCCGCCACGAGGCGGAACTTGAGCAGATCCAATCTAGAGCTCCGGCAGGACGATCCTGCCAGGGAAACTTCCCTCCCGGAGGGGGAAATCATCGCCATCGTCATCACCAACACTCCTCTCGTCAGAGGGGAGTCATCTCCATCAACATCTTCATCAGCACCATCTCCTCTCCAAACCCTAGTTCATCTCTTGTAACCAATCTCCGTCTCGCGACTCTGATTGGCACTTGTAAGGTTGCTAGTAGTGTTGATTACTCTTTGTAGTTGATGCTAGTTGGATTACTTGGTGGAAGAGTTTATGTTTAGATCCTTGATGCTACTCATTACACCTCTGATCATGATTATGATTATGCTTTGTGAGTAGTTACTTTTGTTCCTGAGGACATGGGATAAGTCATGCTGATAACAGTCATGTGAATTTGGTATTCGTTTGATATTTTGATATTGCTGTATGTTGTCTTTTCCTCTAGTGGTGTTATGTGAACGTGGACTACATAACACTTCACCATATTTGGGCCTAGAGGAAGGCATTGGGGAGTAGTAAGTAGATGATTGGTTGCTAGAGTGACAGAAGCTTAAACCCCAGTCTATGCGTTGCTTCGTAAGGGGTTGATTTGGATTCACTAGTTTAATGCTATGGTTAGACGTTGTCTTAATTCTTCTTTCGTAGTTGCGGATGCTTGCGAGAGGGGTTAATCATAAGTGGGATGCTTGTCCAAGTAAGGGAAGTACCCAAGCGCCGGTCCACCCACATATCAAACTATCAAAGTAACGAACGCGAATCACATGAACATGATGAAACCAGCATGACAGAAATTCCCATGTGTCCTGGGGAGCGTTTTCCTCCTATAAGACTTTGTTCAGGCTTGTCCCTTGCTACAAAAGGGATTGGGCCACTTTGCTGCACCGTTGCTACTACTTGTTACTTTTCACTTGCTATGTTTCACCTTGCTACACCATCACTTGTTACGCTACTTTCAGTGCTTGCAGTTATTACCTTGCTGAAAACTGTTTATCAGAGCCTTCTGCTCCTCGTTGGGTTCGACACTCTTACTTATTGAAAGGACTACGATTGATCCCCTATACTTGTGGGTCATCAAGACTCTTTTCTGGCATCGTTTCCTGGGAGTGAAGCGCCTTTGTAAGTGGAATTTGGTAAGGAAACATTTATATACTGTGCTGAAATTTATTGTCATTTGTCACTATGGAAACTGTTCCTTTGAGGAATTTGTTCGGGGTATCTTCACCACGAACGGAAGCATGCAGAGTTGTTCCTCAACCTGAGGTACCTACTGAAAATATCTTTTATGAAATTCCTTCGGGTATGCTTGAGAAACTGCTGGCTAATCCTTTTATAGGAGATGGATCTTCACATCCAGACTTGCATCTGATCTATGTAGATAAAGTTTGTGGTTTATTTAAGCTTGCAGGTTTGCCCGAGGATGAGGTAAAGAAGAAAGTCTTTCCTTTATCTTTGAAGGATAAGGCGTTGACATGGTATAGGCTATGTGATGATACTGGATCATGGGACTACAATCGGTTGAAATTGGAATTTCATCAAAAGTTTTATCCTATGCATTTAGTACATCGTCATCGGAATTATATTTATAACTTTTGGCCTCGTGACAGGGAAAGCATAGCTCAAGCTTGGGGGAGGCTTAAATCAATGCTATATTCATGCCCCAATCATGAGCTCTTGAGAGAAATTATCACTCAAAACTTTTATTGAGTTAAATCTTTTGTTGAAACAAACACTTCTAGAGATTTTAGCGCTAAGTATGGACTTGACTCTGAGATAGTAGCTTCTCTATGTGAATCTTTTGCTGCTCATGTTGATCTTCCCAAAGAGAAATGGTTTAAATATCACCCCCCTGTAGAAGTCAACATAGCTAAACCCAATCTAGTTGAGGAGAAAGTCATTGCCTTTAGTGATCCTATTGTTCCTTGTACCTACGCTGAGAAACCACCATACCCTGCTAGGAAAAAGGATTATTCTAAAGCTCCAACTGTGATACGTAGGGGTTACATTAGACCACTTGCACCCCCTGAGGAAATTAGAGTTGAACCTAGTGTTGCTATTATCAAAGATCTCTTAGCCGAAGACATAAACGGGCATGTTATCAAATTCTATGAGGACTCTGTTAGAATTGCTAAACCTCACGCGAAAGACAAATACATACTTGTAGTTGGCCTACCCGTTGTTTCTGTCAAGATAGGAGATCACTGTTATCATGGTTTATGTGATATGGGTGCTAGTGTTAGTGCAATACCTCGTTCCCTATATGATGAAATCAAAGATGAGATTGCACCTGCTGAGTTAGAACCCATTGATGCCACTATTACTCTAGCTAATAGAGACACTATCTGCCCTCTGGGAATTGTGAGAGACGTAGAAGTCCTGTGTGGTAAGACGAAGTATCCTACTGATTTCCTCGTCCTTGCTACTGCACAAGATAGCTTTTGTCCCATCATATTTGGTAGACCCTTTCTCAACACTTTCAATGCTCACATTGATTGCATTAAGCAGACTGTCACTGTTAGTTTCGAGGGTGTGTCTCATGAATTTAACTTCTCCAAGTTTGGAAGACAACCCCATGAAAAGAGTCATCTGGTAGGGATGAAATCATTGCCCTTGCCTCTATTGCCGTACCTCCTATGGATCCTTTAGAGCAATATCTGCTTGAGCATGAAAATGATATGCATATGGATGAAAGAGATGAGATAGATAAAATTGTCTTAGAACAATATCCTATTCTCAAGAATAATTTGCCTGTTGAACTGCTTGGGGATCCTCCCCCACCGAAGGGTGATCCTGTGTTCGAGCTTAAACAGTTGCCTGATACTCTTAAGTATGCCTATCTTGATGAGAAGGGGATATATCCTGTTATTATTAGTGCTCTCCTCTCAAATCACGAAGAGAAGAAGTTACTAAAAACTTTGAGGAAGCACCGTGCGGCTATTGGATATACTCTTGATGATCTTAAGGGTATTAGTCCCACTCTATGTCAGCACAAGATTAAAACTGATCATGACTTCAAACCAGTTGCTGATCATCAAAGGAGATTAAATCCTAAGATGAAAGAGGTCGTGAGAAAAGAAATATTAAAGCTTCCGGAAGCAGGAATCATTTATCCTGTTGCTCATAGTGATTGGGTAAGTCGAGTACATTGCGTACCTAAGAAGGGAGGTATCACCGTCGTTCCTAATGATAAGGATGAATTAATCCCACAAAGAATTATTACTGGCTATAGGATGGTGATAGACTTCCGGAAACTGAACAAGGCAACTAAGAAAGACCATTATCCTTTGTCGTTTATCGACCAAATGCTAGAAAGGCTATCTAAACACACACACTTCTGCTTTCTAGACGGTTATTCAGGTTTCTCGCAAATACCTGTTGCACAATCTGATCAGGAGAAAACCACTTTCACCTGCCCCTTCGGTACCTTTGCTTATAGACGTATGCCTTTTGGCTTATGCAATGCACCTGCCACCTTTCAAAGATGTATGATGGCTATATTCTCTGACTTTTGTGAAAAGATTGTCGAGGTTTTCATGGATGACTTCTCTGTTTACGGGTCTTCTTTTGATGTTTGCCTCAGCAACCTTGATCGAGTCTTACAGAGATGCAAAGATAACAACCTCGTCTTGAATTGGGAGAAGTGCCACTTTATGGTTAATGAAGGCATTGTCTTAGGACATAAAATTTCTGAAAGAGGCATTGAAGTTGATAAGGCTAAGGTTGATGCAATTGAGAAAATGTCTTGCCCCACAGATATCTGAGGTATACGAAGTTTCCTAGGTCATGCTGGTTTGTATAGAAGGTTCATTAAAGACTTCTCTAAGATTTCTAGGCCTCTTACCAACCTCTTGCAGAAGGATGTTCCTTTTGTTTTTGATGAGGATTGTGAGAAGCTTTCGAAATACTTAAGAAGGCCTTGATAACCACACCTATTGTTCAACCACCTGACTGGAACTTGCCCTTTTAAATCATGTGCGATGCTAGTGATTATGCTGTTGGTGCTGTTCTAGGACAAAGAGTTGACAAGAAGTTGAATGTTATTCACTACGCTAGTAAAACTCTAGACAATGCCCAAAGAAACTATGCACTACGGAAAAGGAGTTTTTAGCAGTCGTGTTTGCATGTGAAAAGTTCAGATCTTGTATAGTTGACTTCAAAGTCACTATTCACTCTGATCATGCTGCTATTAAGTACCTTATGGAGAAGAAGGACGCTAAGCCTAGGCTAATCAGATGGGTTCTCCTGCTACAGGAATTTGATTTGCACGTTGTTGACCGAAAGGGTGCTGATAACCCTGTAGCAGATAACTTGTCTAGGCTAGAGAATGTCCTTGATGACCCACGACCTATTGATGACAGCTTTCCTGATGAGCGATTGAATGTCATCCGTACTTCACATAGTGCACCGTGGTATGCAAGCAAGCTGGAAATTCCCAAATATTCCGCAAAAAATCAGGGGAGCCTCGAAAATACTTTTTCGCCGCCGCAAGCTTCCGTTTCCGCGAGATCTCATCTGGAGACCCTTCCCGGCGCCCTACTGGAGGGGATTTTGGAGTTGGAGGGCTTCTTCATCATCATCATCGCCCCTCCAATGACTCGTGAGTAGTTCACTTCAGACCTACGGGTCCGTAGTTAGTAGCTAGATGGCTTCTTCTCTCTCTTGGATCTTCAATACAAAGTTCTCCATGATCTTCATGGAGATCTATCCGATGTAATCTTCTTTGGCGGTGTGTTTGTCGAGATCCGATGAATTGTGGATTTGTGATCAGATTATCTATGATATATATTTGAGTCTTTACTGATTTCTTATATGCATGATTTGATATCCTTGTAAGTCACTCCGAGTCTTGGGTTTTGTTTGGCCAACTAGATCTATGATTCTTGCAATGGGAGAAGTGCTTGGTTTTGGTTTCTACCATGTGGTGACCTTTCCCAGTGATAGTAGGGGCAGCAAGGCACACATCAAGTAGTTGCCATCAAGGGTAAAAAGATGGGGTTTTTTATCATTGGTTAGATTATCCCTCTACATAATGTCATCTTGCTTAAGGCGTTACTCTGTTCTTATGGACTTAATACACTAGATGCATGCTGGATAGCGGTCGACGTGTGGAGTAATAGTAGTAGATGCAGAAAGTATCGGTCTACTTGTTTCAGACGATGCCTATATATACAATCATTGCATAGATATCGTCACGACTTTGCGCGGTTCTATCAATTGCTCGACAGTAATTTGTTCACCCACCGTCTACTTGCTTTCATGAGAGAAGCCACTAGTAAACACTACGCCCCCCAGGTCTATTCACATCCATTGTTTACACCTCCGGTTTTACTTTGCTTTGTTACTTTGTTGCTTTCAGTTCTCACTTGGCAAACAATCTATAAGGGACTGACAACCCCTTCATAGCATTGGGTGCAAGCTTTTGTGTTTGTGCAGGATCTTGAGATCTCCTCCGCCGGATTGATACCTTGGTTCTCAAACTGAGGGAAATACTTATCGTCGCTGTGCTACATCACCCTTTCCGCTTCGAGGGAACACCAACGCAAGGCTCCAAGGCCATGGGGGAATCCTTTGCATACTTGCCTAGGAAGTCCCTTAAGGCGTAGCCGCATCTGAAGGATTCCTCATGCCGTTGACACAACTATTTCTGGCGCCGTTGCAAGGGATACACAACAAACATCAAGGATCTAGGTCAGGGGGCGGCCAGGGAGGCCACAAGCCCTGCCACCGCTGCCTCCCCCTGGTGGCGGAGTGGGGGCTTGTGGGCTCCCTGGAGCCCACCTGGCTTGGCCCAAAGGCCCCCTAATCTTCTTCCGTTCGGGAAAAAATCATTTCGGGGTTTTTATTCCGTTTGGACTCCGTTCCAAAATCAGATCTGAAAAGAGTCAAAAACACAGAAAAAACAGGAAGTGGCACTTGGCACTGAATTAATAAGTTAGTCCCAAAAAAGATATAAAAGGTACATAAAACATCCAAAGAAGACAAGATAACAGCATGAAACCATAAAAAATTATAGATACGTTTGAGACGTATCATAGACCAACTTAGGCCAAAAGCCTAAGCTTGGGGGAGTACGTGTTTCTCACCGACTTTATATTCTTGCTTACGCTTTCACTTTGTTAGTCGGTGTTCACACTTTGCTAGTGTTTCATCCATGCTAGTTTATTTCTTTTTCTCGTTTTCTTTTCATGTGTCTGTCTAGTTTGAGAAAACCCAAAAATATTTTCTTGTTCTGCTTTTGCTTGTTGGGAGCTTTCCCGTGTAAATAGTTTTCTTTTTCTTTTGGTCAAGGTAGAAGATCATGGTTACAATGTTTAGTGGCTCTCGCATGCATATCTGCTTATCTGTTAAAGAGCCATATTACTTTGTCTTCTCCTTTGTGTTTGCCTGCAGATTCTAGCTTAGTCCAATGCACGAGCACTCTTATTATTGTTCACATCGTTCAATCGTGCAAGTGAAAGGCAATAATGACGATATATGATGAAGTGACTGAGCCTGGAAAAGCTGGTATGAACTCGATCTATTTTGTTTTTGGAAATATGACTAGCTCATCATTCCTAATTCAGCTTTGTTGTGAGAGAAACATGTTTGCAATGACAACTTAGAGATCATAGTTTCTGATGCCATGCTTAATTATCTAGGAGCTTATAATGGTTTCTCTTGGATGCCCACATGAATGTTGAGATGACTATGATGTAGTATGATAGGATGGTATCCTCCTTTGAATGATTCAAGTGGCTTGACTTGGTGCATGTTTACGCATGTAGTTGAAACAAAATCAACATAGCCTCTATGATATTCATGTTCATGGTGATTTATGTCCTACTCATGCTTGCACTCAATGTTAGTTAACCTCAATGCATTTTGATGACTGTTGTCGCTCTCTAGTTGGTCGCTTCCCAGTCTTTTGCTAGCCTTCACTTTTACTAAGCGAGAATACTGCTTGTGCATCCACTTTCCTAAACCCAAAGTTGTTCCATATGAGTGCACCATACCTACCTATATGCGGTATCTACCCGCCGTTCCAAGTAAATTTGCATGTGCCACTCTCTAAATCTTCAAGAAATAATCTGTTTTGCATGCCCGAACCGCTCATGTGGTGACAGGGGGCTATCAGTATCTTCCATGCTAGGCGTGTTATCCTCGATATGTGTTTATTCACTATCATTCACGAGAAAGGGGCCGGTAATTGGAATTCCCAGTTCCATGCTCAAATCGAAAAGATAATTGCAAACAAAACTCCCCCAGGATTGATGTTGGTATGGACGGCACCCGAGGATTCGGCTAGTCATGGAGTGTGATTGATTGGTGGTGGGGGAGTTAAAACTTTACTTTTCTGTTTGGGAACCGCCTATAGCATGTGTAGCGTGGAAGATGGTGAGAACTCTTAGTCATTGCGTTGACAATGAAAGCATGCCACCCAAAATTATTATCTCTATTTTCAAAGCTTGAGCTCTGGCACCTCTACAAATCAATGCTTCCCTCTGCGAAGGGCCTGTCTATTTATGTTCCTGTTGAGTCGTCCTCTTCTTATAAAAGCACCAATTAGAGAGCACCTCTGTCATTTTTATGCTTTGCTTTTCAACTGTGTTGAGTATGACTGTGACTGGATCTTCTTTGCCATGAATTACAATGTTTAGTCAGCCCTTGGTCTTTGAAGGTGCTCTGCATTTATGTTTTGCGGTCTCAGAAAGAGCTAGCGAGATACCATCTATTCGTACTGCTTCATGATTGTTTTGATTGAAGTGTTGACGTTTGAAACTTATTATTATTTGCTCGCTAGTTGATTATGCCATTGATATGAGTTTACCATGAGACCTAGATGTCATTTGCTTTTGTGGTTTGCTTATGATCTTGCTGAAATTCTGGATATGAGTTTGGCATAATTGCAACAACAAGATCAAACAGAGTTCGTAATTTTTTTCTTTTGTCTCTTTCAGTTTGTCAACTGAATTGCTTGAGGACAAGCAAGGCTTTAAGCTTGGGGGAGTTGATACGTCTCCGTCGTATCTACTTTTCCAAACTATTTTGCCCTTGTTTTGGACTCTAATTTGCATGATTTGAATGGAACTAACCCGGACTGACGCTGTTTTTAGCAGAATTGCCATGGTGTTGTTTTTACGCAGAAATAAAAGTTCTCAGAATGACCTGGAAATCTACAAGGATTTTTTGTGGAATATATAAAAAATACTGGCGCAAGAATCAACTGGAGGGACGGAGCCAGGAGCTCACAAGCCCACCAGGCCCGCCCCCTTGGCCGGGCCTGGCAGGCTTGTGAGCCCCTCGGGGCTCCGCCGCCCCCAATTCCAGCTCTATATATCCTCTTTCGTCCAGAAAAAAATCAGGGAGAAGAGTTCATCACGTTTTACGATACCGAGGCGCCGCCACCTCCTGTTCTTCCTCTGGAGGGCAGATCTGGAGTCCGTTCTGGGCTCCGGAGAGGGGAAATCGTCGCCATCTTCATCATCAACCTTCCTTCATCGCCAATTCCATGATGCTCTTCACCGTTCGCGAGTAATCTCATCGTAGGCTTGCTGGACGGTGATGGGTTGGATGAGATCTACTCCCTCTGTTTCTAAATATAAGTCTTTCTAGAGGTTCCACCAATGAACTACATACGGATGTATATAGACATACTATAAAATATATGTTCATTCATTTTGCTTCGTATGTAGACTCCTAGTGAGATCGCTTAAAAGACTTATATTTAGGAACGGAGGGAGTATCATGTAATCGAGTTAGTTTTGACTAGGATTGATCCCTAGTATCCACTATGTTTTGAGATTGATGTTGCTACTACTTTGCCATGCTTAATGCTTGTCACTAGGGCTCGAGTGCCATGATTTCAGATCTGAACCTATTATGTTGTCGCCAATATATGTGTGTTTTAGATCCTATCTTGCAAGTTGTAGTCACCTACTATGTGTTATGACCGGCGACCCCGGAGTGACAATAGCCGGAACCACTCTCGGAGATGATCATAGTATGAGGAGTTCATGTATTCACCAAGTATTAACGTGTTGGTCCGGTTCTTTATTAAAAGGAGAACCTTAATATCCCGTAGTTTCCATTAAGACCCCGCTGCCACGGGAGGGATGGACAATAGATGTCATGCAAGTTCTTTTCCCTAAGCACGTATGACTACATACGGAATACATGCCTACATTAGATTGACGAACTGGAGCTAGTTACATATCTCTCCATGTTATAACTGTTGCATGATGAATAGCATCCGGCGTAATAATCCATCACCGATCCAATACCTACGAGTTTTTCCTACTCGTCCTTGCTACGTTACTTTGCCGCTACTGTTGTCACTGCTGCTGATGTTACTCTGTTGCTACTGCTATTACTTTGCTGCTACTGGTTACTGTTGCTACTACTGCTATCATACTACCTTGCTACTGTTACTTTGCTGCAAATACTAAATCTTTCAGGTGTGGTTGAATTGACAACTCAACTGCTAATACTTGAGAATATTCTTTGGCTTCACCTTGAGTCAAATCAATAAATTTGGGTTGAATACTCTACCCTCGAAAACTGTTGCGATCCCCTATACTTGTGGGTTACCAGATAGCCAAACATCTAAGCTTGGGGATGCCCCGAAAGGAATCCCCTCTTTCGTCTCCAATCTATCGGTATGCCACTTGGAGCTATATTTTTATTCATCACACGATATGTGTTTTTATTGGAGCCTCATGTATTATAGTTTGCTTTTATTTTAGTTTTTTTGCAATCATTGTTTGCTGGACATACATATTTGAGAGAGACACATGCTGATCACAATTTGTTAGAATACTCTATAGGCTTCACTTATGTCTTTTGAGCTAGGCAGTTGCTCTAGTGCTTCACTTATATCTTTTAGAACACGACGACGTTCAGATTTTATAGAAATAATTGTACTCTCATGATTCACTTAAATATTTTTTAGAGTCTAAGAAATATTAATGGAAATATGCACGTGTTATAAGACTAGTCCAAAAAGGATAGGTATTCAAGGGGGATATAATAAAAACTTTCATGTAGCTCACCAAAAAAGAGACGCGTGGGTTAATTATATTGATGTAGTAATATGAAAGGGCATGAGTAAATAATCATTTGTTAGTAAAATTATCGGTATTAAAGCATATTACTTGTTCTTCATCTAAATATTGGTTATGGCATGGTGATGATGTGTGAGTGTTCTTATGTCTGATTGAAATCCTATCGTGTTGTTGGGGTTGGAGGCACACGATGGTTAACTCCTACCAACCTCCTCCCTAGGGGTATGTGGTAATACTTTGCTTTGAGAGAGCTATTAGGCTTTGCAATAAGTATACGAGTTCTTTATGACTAATGTGAATCCATGGATATACTCACTCCTACATTTCCATAATTTCTAGCCTCTTTGGTACCGTGCATTGCCCATTCTCACCTCGAGGATCAATGCAGCTTTTGCCGGTGAATCCAAACCCCATGATATGATACACTCTATCACACATAATACACCCTATATCTTCCTCAAAACAGCACCATACCTACCTATCTTGGCATTTCCATAGCCATTTTGAGATATATTGCAATGCAACTTCCACTGTCCCATCACATGACTTGTGTGTTCGTCATCATATCCCTTTGCATGATCATGTAGCTGACATAGTATTTGTGGCAAAGCCACCATTCATCATCTATGTTAGATCATTGCACATCATGTTACAGTGCCACATGCATTCACATAGAGTCATCTTGTATAGTAGTTTCTCATATAGAGTTGTAAGTAAATAAAAATGTGATGATCATCATTATTAGAACACTGCCCTAGTGAGGAAAAGACGATGGAGACTATGATTCCCTCACAAATTGGATGCGACCCCGTACGAAAAATAATAGAAAAAAAGAAAAAAAAGAAAAAGGAAAAAAGAGAGAAAGAAAGAAGGGAACAAATCAAAATGGGAGAAAAGGGAGAAGGGGCAGTGTTACTATCTCTTTTTCCACACTTGTGCTTAGAGGGAGCACAATATTATTCACATAGAGAGTCTCGTGGGTTATCATTTTCATATGCTAGTGGGATTTTTTTTATAGAACTTGGCTTGTATATTCCGATGACGGGCTTTCTCAAATGCATGAGGTATTCATGAGCAAGCAAGTTGTATGCACACCCACTTAGCTTTCGCTAAGGTTTAATACCCTTATAGCTCAAGTGCATTTGTTGCATGGCAATCCCTACTTCTCGCCTAGATATTGATTGATGGGCATCTACATTGCCCGTTGGTCCATCTAGTTGATGCGAGATTTTCTTTCCACTTTGACTCCTTTTGATCTCTACCACCATACTCTATTCCACCCATATGCTATTTCCATGGTTCATGCTCATATACTGAGTGAGGTTGAAAATGATGAAGCGCATTAGAAGTACGATCCAATTGCCTGACTTGGCACCGAGGTGCTCAAGATTTATACTTATGTGGTGAAGACGGAGCCGTGCCATGCTAATAGGATAAAATGAGTAGGGAATAACATTCTTTAATGATCGTATATTTTGATTATGAATGATTATGATTCTTATGTTTATGCTTATTATTATGTTGAGATCAATTATTTCAATATTTGAAAAGATCATACCTAAGGGAGATTACATGTAGGGTAGCATGTCACATCAAAAATTCTATTTTTATCATTTACCTACTCCAAGACGAGAAGGAATTAAGCTTGGGGATGCTGATATGTTTCAAACGTGCCGACATTTTTTATTTATTTTTCCATGCCATTATATTATGAATCTTAGACACTTTATATGTAATTATATGCTATTTTATATCACTTTTGGGAATTAACCTATTAACCCAGTGCCAAGTGCTAGTTGTTGTTTTCTGCTTGTTTTATGTTTTGCATGAAATCAGTACCAAAGGAAGTCCAAACGGTATGACACTTTTTAACAATTTTTTCTAAACAAAAGAGACCCTAAAATACTCACGAGGAGACCAGAAGACACATGAGGAGAGGACAAGGCAACAAGGCGCGTACAGGGGGTAGACACACCATGATGCCTTGTGGGACCTTCGTGACTTCGTTTGACCTAATTCCACTTCAATAAATTCTCTAACATTGGGAAACCAATAGAGAGCCACCCAAAACACTATTCCCACCACCGTAAGTCTCTATTCCACCATGATCCCATCTAAAAACCTTTTTCGATGCCCTGCCGAAGGGGAAATCAATCACGAAGGCCATCTACATCACACTTGCTGCCTCCATGTTGATGTGTGAGTGGTCCACTGATACATATCCAACATATCATTTTTTTTTCTATTTTTCCATGCTATTATATTATCATTCTAGGATGCGTTTTAGGCATTTACTTGCTAATTTATATTATTTTTTAGCACTAACCTATTAACCTAGTGCCAAGTGCAAGTTGTTGTTTTCTGCATGTTTTTGGCTTTTCATGAATAGTGTACCAAACGAAGTCCAAATACCTCTAAACTTTTTGATGATTTTTTTGAACAAAATAAGGACCTTGAAGCTTCGGAAGGAGGCCGAAGGCCCCACGGGGTGGCACCAAGCCAACAGGGCGCCCCTAGGGGGGTGGACGCGCCCTGATGGCTTGGGGCCACCTCCCTCGGCCTCTGGTGCCCTCTCTGTCCTATAAATTCTAATAAATCCCAAAAACCCTAGAGAGCCTCCGGAAACACTTTCTCCTCCTCCGCAAGTCTTTGTTCCACCGTGTGCCCATCTAGAGCCCTGTTCTAGTGCCCTATCAAAAGGGGTATCAATCACAGAGGGCCTCTAAATCAACCTTGCTACTCCCATGTGACGTGTGAGTAGTTCACTACAGACCTACATGTACGTAGTTAGTACCTAGATGGCTATCTCTCCCTATGTTCTCCATTTCCAAGATCACTGTGATTCTTGCGATGATCTATCTTATGTAATCACTTTGTGTGGTGCGTTTGTTGGTATCCGATGAATTGTGGGTTTATGTTCCGATTATTCATGAAATATATTTGAGTCTTCTCTGAATTATTATATGCATGATTGTGATATCTTCGTAATTCTCTTCGATCTATTGATTTGGTTTGTCCTACTAGATTGATCTATCTTCAGTGAGAGGGGTGTGTTGTAGTGGGTTCAATCTTGCGGTGCTCCATCCCAGTGACAGAAAAGGACATGACACGTATTTGTATTGCTGCCACTAATGATAAAACGATGGGGTTGATTCATATTCACTCGATTTGCTTTATCTACATCATGTCATTGTTCTCCAAGCATTACTCTTTTTTACTTAATACTCTAGATGCATGCTGGATACATGTCGATGGGTGGACTAATAGTAGTAGATGCATGCAGGAGTTGGTCTACCTGCTTACGGACGTGATGGATATATGTAATGATGATTGCATGAAGAAATATTGCATAATTATGCTATTTTCTATCAAATTGCCGAACATTAATTTTTTTTACCCACTATATGCTTCCTACTACGATAGAGAAGCCCGTAGCGAAAACTATGACCCCCGGGTCTATTCACAAATATATATACAAATGCTCTTAATACCTTCCTCCTAGTTATTTGTTTTCTTTTTATTTTGCAATTTACAATTATCAACTATCATCTGCACCACTCATTTGCTTGCAAGTAAACGAGTTCAAGGGAATTGACAACCCTCTTTCCCGCGTTGGGTGCAAGTATTTGCTCTTTTGTGTGTAGGCGCTAAAGATGGGAGATTCTGTGGTCCTCCTATTGTTTGATAACCGTGGTTCTCACTCAGGGGATACTTATCTATACTATGTTGCATCATCCCATCCTCTTCGGAGAAAAACCCAACGCAGATCACAAGTATCATCCACCATAAACCTACGGGTCCATAGCTAGTACCTAGATGAGTTCTTCTCTCTCTTTGATCCTTAATACAAAGTTCACCATGATTCTCATGGTGATCTATCCGGTGTAATCCTCACTTGTTGTGTGTTTGTTGGGATCCGATGAATTGTGGGTTTGTGACCAGATTATTCATGAATATATATTGAGTCTTCACTAAATTCTTTTATGCATGATTGTTATAGCTTTGTATTTCTCTCCGATCTATCGGTTTAGTTTCGCCAACTAGATTGACTTATCATGAGTGGGAGTGGTGCGTTGTGATAGGTTCAATCTTGAAGTGCTCAGTCCCAGTGACAAAAAGGGACATGCCACGTATTTGTATTGTTGACATTAAGGATAAAATGAGGAGGTGTGAACATATTTCTTGTCTTGCTTTGCCTACATCATGTCATCTTGCTCCAAGCATCACTTTGTTTTTACTTAATACTCTAGATGCATGTTGGATAGTGGTTTATGAGTGGAGTAATAGTAGTAGATGCAAGCAGTAGTTGGTCTACTTGTTTATGGATGTAATGCTTATATATATGATCATTGTCGTGAATAACATGTCAGAACTATGCGCTATTCTGTTAGTTGCCCATCAGTAATTTGTTTACCCACCGTATGTTACGCTCATGAGAGAAGCCTCTAGCGAAAGTTATGGCCCCTAGGTCAACTTAAATAAATTTACTAAAACTCAATTTACCTTGCTTCAATTTATTTACTTCTATATTTATCTTATCTATCTATCAATATTTAATCATTGCAAGTAATGAGTTCAAGGGGCTTGACAACCGTCTTTCCCGCGTTGGGTGCAAGTGTTTGGTTTTGTGCGTGTAGGTGTTGTCGAAGGGGGTTTGCTTGATTCTCCTAGTGGTTCGATAACCTTGATCATCACAGAGGGAAATACTTATATCTATTGTGATGCTTCTCACTTTCCTTCCCTCGCGTGCGCGTGCAGCAACACAACGACTACGGCTAGCAGGTCGACCCATTTTGGTGCAACAGCGATGCCCACATCGCAACACTCTTTCGTTTTTTATACCCTTTGTCACTAACACCTGGGGTCCACGAGTCATCCTCTTCCTCCCGACGTGTCCGTCACGGAGACTGCTCCCGAACCATATTCGACCGATTGGATCGATCTACTGCTCCCATCGCACGTGCTCCTCTTTATTTTTTACCTTGGTCTCCTATGCTGATTTTCGCAAAAATAAGTGCTTCCCGTCCACTAGATCATCATCTCAATCTCACTGGAGTCCGTTGCCGCCAGAAGCTCTGCCATCGCTGATTTCGTTGCCTATACAAAGGGTACACGCTGTTGGAAATATTAGTACTTTCCTCATTAGACTAATCATGAATATCACAAGCATGATAAATACGATATGGACTTTATACCGATACATAATCATACTAGCACGTATGGTACATAGAACTGAAATATCTACGAACATGGCATATATGACTAGTACGAGTATAAGCAAATGTGGCATGAATAAATCATACCATTAGGTTGGTGAGGCCAAGGCAACAGCGGCAACAATAGCCTCAGTGCATCCGTGGTCTTCTTCTTGGCGGCAGCGACATCGTCGACCATGTTGTCGATGCAGGGGAAGTAGTCAAAGCGGAGGAGGACGAAGACGGGGAAGGATCAGGAGGAGTCCCACCGAGATGCTCCTGAAAAACATTATTGTCGTTCTCCCAGGCAGGATCTCGAACGGCAGGGTTCCAAAGACACCTGCTTTCCTGACCAACCACACACGCAGTCGTCGGGAATGGATTTCCAAAAGCAGCACACTAGAAGGAACATTAGATGACAGCTAGGGTTGCACAGAAAGGGAGAGAATGAACATATTAGCTTTCACTCCATAGGTGGCGCCTCCTTATATAGGCCATCGAGACTCTTACTAATGTAGTAGTATGATACTAAACTTCCCACCACTTGTCGTACACCCACATGGACCATAGATATTAACTAGGGATTACTGTATTACATGGGCCTAAGCCCATCTATAATCCAACACATGCACCTCTTTTTTCCTTTTGTCCTTGTCTCCTTGACCTCCGAATTCTCCCTAATATTCCATCTCAAGGAAGGAGACACGAGGACGATAGGAGCCACCACGAACTGAAGATTGCCGCTGCCAGCAGAGCTCCAACCCCACTGCATTGCTAACACACGGCACCCTAGTCCCCGTAAAAGCCACCGAACTCAACGCCCACATATGCCGCATTATTTTGTTGCCTCTTCTTTGCCAGATAGCCTCTGCAACTTCCAGATTTTCATTGCCAGGAACCCTGAGCCCTTCTTCTCCAAGTCTGGTAGCCTCCCAGGTCTGTTCCCAAGTGAGCCTCTCTCCATCGTCTGATTTCCCATTAGCGACCGAGATTAGATTTTCTATTTGTTTTCAATTGCCGAACCGTCTTCCTTAAGTTGCAGTCTTCCGCCTTTTAGAACTGGCAGCGGATGCATCCCAACTAATATTATCTCGCCGCGTGGTATCTCCACATCAACCACAGTTTTCCTTTTTTCAAATTCGTAACAAATTATATGTATCTTGAGATTCGTATATCCGAATTAGGTGATTCTTTCTCATGTCTACCCATGTTGATAAGTACAATACAGTAGAGCGAAAATTCCACTATTTTGAACTATTGAAGTTTGAATTGTTTCAAATTTAAAATAAACCTTTTGGAGGCAATATCTTTTCAACCGTCCATCCAAATTAACTGATTCCTTTTGCATTGTGGTCCTATTAGGTTGTAGAAGATACACACACACACATACCTACTCATGTGCTTCCATTGTTTGGAGTTTTATTTGATTCTCTATTGTTTGCTTTATTTTGGTGTTATTTGAGTATTGTTTAGTTGTTCATTATTTTCTTGAATGTGTAGATTGTACAAAGTGCGAATAGTAGTGCTTCCACCATTGTGAGTGTGATTGACTTCAGCAACAATGTTCAAGGCAAGTTACACCTTTGATCATACTTCATCCTATTATTTTATATGCATGTAGTTCTATATCGCATTATTATATTATATGCATGTGTCGGATTATTATTTTTTAGGCTAAACCCAATATAGGATAGCCATATGCTTAGTCTGATCCTCATATTCCTTGTTGCCATACTTGGGTATCGTATTGTGTAGCTGTATGCTTTGCTTTGCTATGATAGATGTGGATTGGGTATTGTATGATATATGGAAGTTGCGAGAGGATTTAAGTAACAAATTAAGTAACAACATGAATTTTGTTGTATCTTTCGGGAGGCTCTACATTACTTAGGAAAGGTGGGGAATTTCGCCCAAGTTCAAGAAGGTTGGACAAGTTTCATATAAAATATCTACCACGTACAACCAGAAGATATATGGGCTCTAGCTTAGTTAATCAGTTGTTGGAACGCTTGCCTAGACAGTGTCGACACATGTAGCGGGGATAGGTGGGATGTGGCGGTCAAGTGGTTAAGGGAACCTCTTTTGAAAGACTTTGTCTCAATCTTCGGATTGGTCTGGTGGGTAAAGTGTAAAAATTTCCGAAGAGCGTAAACCTAATCATGCTTATGTTGGAAATATGCCCTAGAGGCAATAATAAAATAGTTATTATTATAGATAACCGTTTATTATCCATGCTATATAACTGTATTGAATGGAAACATAAATGCATGTGTGGATACATAGACAAAATTGTGTCCCTAGTGAGTCTCTAGTTGACTAGCGTGTTGATCAAGGATGGTTAAGGTTTCCTAGTCATAGACAAGTGTTGTCACTTGATGACGGGATCACATCATTAGGAGAATGATGTGATGGACAATACCCAAACTATGACCCAGTTCCAACTGCTGTGATAGTTGTACATCTGGTTTGGAGCGGCTTGGTATTGACACCAAAGGACACCCAGTCCCGGGACACACAATCCCTACCGTATTCTCCTTGAGCTAAGGACACATAGTCCTCGCCCAACACTCGTGGTAAGTCTTCAGGGAAGTCTTCCAAACCCTCACAAACTTGGTCACCCGGCGATCCACAATTGACTGCTGGATTGCTCTAGACCATGACGCCTAACCGTCTGGAGGATGCACAGTCCTCAAAGGTAAAAGGCTTCAGTCCCACATAGGAACAACTTCTTCAGTGATGCTCAATCACTAGGTTTGGTTTGTGGTTTCGGTGTATGGGATATTTCCTCACTGATGAATTTCTGTTGAAAGCTCTGAGGAATTTGGGTTGCTCTTATGACAAGTGTCAGTTTCTAACGGAGCAGCCAACCAGCTAGTGGTTGTGGGGGTGGCTATTTATAGCCTGGGAGCATCCCGACATGATTTGACACTAATGCCCTTAAATAATATGACCGTTGGAGCGGATAAGACCAGTGACTTGGCGTGGTTATCGAAACGGTCGGGACCCTCAACTGTGAGAGTCCTCATGTCACTCATATTCCTCACTTGAGGCTTTTGGTAGGATTAGGCTTGTGTTGAGCATCATGAGGAAATCCATTCCATAGTGTTACTTTGACCCCCTTTAACAGTACGGTGTTCCTATTCATCAAATGTGAAGAAAGTAAAACAGAAAACATAAATCTTCACGCTTCAATTTCTTCAGAATGATTTTCTTCATGAACCACCGGTCTTCTCAATATCAGTATCTTCATGAGGAATATCAATTTCATCGCAGATTCCTCGCGATTCATTTCTTCAGCTTCAGACCAATTTCTTCAACTGAAGACATATATTTTTAGGGGTCGATATTCTTCAAATATATCAAACTCCTCAATGACTTATAGATCCTGTGTACACTCACAAACACATTAGATACTTAACCTATAAGTCTTCAAACCACCAAAATCACTAAGGGGCACTAGATGCACTTACAATCTCCCCCTTTTTGGTGGTTGATGACAATTAGGTTAAGTCTTCAACAGGGATAAAAAATGTGAAGTGTAAATACTCATTTGAGGAATTTGAAAACAAGATTCAGAGAGACTCCCCCTGAAGATGTGCATACCTTGAGGATTTTGCTTTTATAGCACATGCACATTGATGATTTATATCATGGAGATCTCCCCCTGAGTCTTGTAAATCATGCATACATATAACATATCATATGAAGAAAATGAAGATGCATGATGGCAAATGGTATCTGACGAATTCCAGCATGCATGCATTAAAACTTGAGGAATAAGCATGCGAAGAAAAACGTTCAAAAGCGTCAGAGTACCATCGGGCTTAAGTTACAACTCATTACATAAAAACTTCAGAAGAGCCAAGAGTTTGTAACTTAATATAGTTTATAAGCCCCAAAAATTTCCCGCTTGAAGACTAACTCTCGAGTTTCTCCCCCTTTGTCATCAAGTGACAAAAAGGGACAAACTGAGGACTAACGCCCGTGAAGACTTCATTTCTTGGCGGTTGATGAAGAGCTGTGACGCTTCTTGGGGGTAGTCTTCTTCCTTGGGCCGGTTGCTGTGTCGAGTTGTTCCTCATCAGATTCAGCAGTGCGGAATGAAGAAAAGGAGCTGTCTTCAAGGTCTGGCACTGGAATGGGCCTGAACTTTCTCTTGGGAGGCCACGACCAGTCAAAGTCCTGCTCAAAGTTCTATTCTTCAAGTTCAGTCTGGGTCTTCAGATGTGCAAGTGTAGCCCAGGTGCGATCGAAAACCTCATGCAGATAGTGATGATTAAGCTTCACAACGTTCTGAGTTTTAGTGAGGGTTTTCACAATGGCACCAAACTGGAGTTTGACCCATTTGTGGTTGTGATCCACCTTCTGGTGAAGACTGAGGAGGAGCTCTCTGGTGTTCAGCACGCGAGGAGGAACATGGCTTGCTGGACGAGTCTCAGTATCGTCCCATGAAGAATATGCTTCTGGCTCTCTGAACCGACCATCAAGGGGCCTGCTGCCTTCTTCAATCACAGATTTTCCTTTTCCTTCAATGGGCTCGAAAGTCTTCTTGTTTACCCGAATAGGAGGCATATAACCTACATGGTTTTGACAATCAACGTGAAAGTTGATGCCTTTTCTTGTCCTGATGAATCTCATGATCCACGGGGCATATATCTTGTGATCATAGGGGCACATGGCATTGTCGGCCAAAGTCCTCAAGAAGAAATCATGGATATTGATAGGAATACCGTGAATGATGTTGAAGAGGATATTCTTCATGAGGCCTACAACATCTTCTTCATCATCATGGCCTTTGATTGGCGCGAGCACACTGCAGAGAATTCTGTAGACAGACCGGGGTGTGTACTTGAGCTCATGGACGAGGAATGTGGTTCTTGAGGGTTTTCCCGCAGCCAAAGGCTTCATGAGGACTTCCATCATTCCATTTGGCAGCTCACGCTCACCATAAAGCTTCACTGCCCCATCCGAGGGAATTGGTACGGGCAGTTCTCTGAGGAGTTCAGAAGCAGGAGCCTTGTAGTGAGTGTTTTGGGTCATCCAATCAAACACCCAAGTGTTGATGTCTTCAGGGTTGCCAGATATATGAAGAGTGGCATAGAACTGAAGAATAAGCTCACTATTCCAGTCTGATATGTCTGAGCACATAGGGAGCAAACCTGCATCGTGTAGTACATTGAGGACTGGTTCCAGGCAGGGTATTGCTTCAAGCTCAACATGAGAAATATGCCTGTGCTGGAATATCTTGTTTCGTCCACAGAGCACAGAGGCATAGTAGTTCATCTGAGTCCTTGTACAAAACTTCAGATGCTTCATTTGAGGCTTGTCATAAGGGTTCTCGCCGATGAAATACATGCGTTCTTCAAAGAAATCTTCTTTCTGAAACTTTGGACGCTTGGAGAATGGCTGGCGCTGAAATGGCTTGAGATTTTGCTGAGGAATGGGGGAGGAGACAACCATGGCAGTCTGTGGGTTGAGCACAATGAATTCATTGTCTTGGGCGGGTACATTTTCTTCAGCATTTTCCTCAAGTTGAGGAATTTCATCAGCTGGTACATCTTGCTGGGGAGATGATGCTTGCTCTGGTTGAGCTTCAGGCTGAGGAATTTCCGCTTCTTTCTCATTTTGAGGAGTTGGGTCAGCCTGTTCCTCATCTTGAGGAGTCTGCTCAGAATGTACATTTTCCTCAGCTTGTTTTTCTTCAGCTGGCTTTGTGGCAGAAGCAGTTTCATCAGCATATTCATCACTTCCCTCTGATGCAGACGGGACTGCGATGATTTTGCTGGAGCTGGGCAGAGGTGCATGTTCAGTAGTTGCCAAAGTCTTCACAAGTGGTGTTGAAGATTTTGTCTCCGAGCTAGTTGCAGCTGGGAGTGAGGAGCTGGAGCTGGCGGTCGTAGGCTTCACGACATGCTTCTGTACTAGTTTTTCTTGAGGTTTTGGAGGTGGAGCTGAGGATTTTTGTGCTGAGGAGATTGGTGCAGAGGGCTTTGGCGCTGATGGTTTTGGTGTTGAAGGTTTTGGTAGTGAGGGTTTTGGTGCTGAGGGTTTTGTGACAGAAGTCTGAGCAGACTTCTCTTGAGGCTTTGGAGCCTTTGGCTTTGTTGGCGCAGACTGCATTTGAGGAATCTCTGAGCCTGAGGTTTGTGCAGCTGAGGAATGAGCAGCACCGGAGGCAGCAGCTGAAGATTCATTGAATTTCCTCACTGCAGCTTCTGCTTGCCTCTTGAGCTTGGCCAGATGCTTCTCTTTCTCATCTGGATAGTCATCAATGGTCATGATACTTGAGGGATGTGCTACTTGATGATCCTCAAGTGGGGCCCTTCTGCCAGGAGGCTTCAAAGCGAATTTCTTCGCATATTTGGGAGTCACAAACCTGTACTCCTTCCATTCCTTCGCCCATCGGCGTTCAATTTTCTGCAGCCGTATTTTTCTCTTGGCCATTGTCTCATGTTCATCAGGCGTACAATAATCCAAGTCTATGTCCTCAGGGATATCAGCAGCTGTGTTCTGCTCCAGTTTCTTTCCTCCCTTCTGTTTTCTCTCTTCCTCCATTTTCTTCAGTTGAGGAATTTGCTGATGATTTTGAGCTCTTGAGGATTCTGATGAACCTTGAAGAGTTTCTTCCAGAAACGCTGCAAATGAGTTAATGTGATGAGAACCGAGAGATTCATCAGCTGACATGTGTGTACCTCTGAACAGAGTATGGTTGCGAGGAATTTGGAAAGGTCATATGCGTTCTCAGATTTGAAGAAAATGAAAAAGTTTGACAGTTTGAGGAATATAACTAGTGGTTGAGGAATTTGCCTAAGCATACTGTTCTTGGGTTCCAGAGTTGTACAGATCCGAAAATTCGCACAATTGAGGAATCTCGTGAAAATCTTAGATGCTTAGCTAGTTCATCAATGATTGTGGTGATAGGTAGTGTTTGAGGAATCATGTGCGCATCGTATCTTGAGGAAAAACATATTTCACATAGAAGATGTAAAATTTCAGATCTAATCTGCTATAAAAATGGGATATATTTACCCTGGAAGGTGCGTACGAAGAACACATAAAGTAGTGTTGGAGAGGCTCTTTGTTGAGTGTCCAATGCACCCTAACTTGGCGGCAGAGGACGTCTACGGCGGCGGCGGACGAAGATGGTCCGACTCCGGCGTGATTCTGGCGACGAAAAGGTCGAGGCAGTGAAGCTCTTCCTCACCGGCGACAAGACTACCAGCGGTGGCGCTAGGGTTCGGTGGAGTGTGCTGTGGCAGGAGAGCGATGAGGCGAAGAAGAGGATACCGAGGGGGATAAGGACATATTTATAGCCTGAAAGTTACTGTTTGGCGCGAAAGTTTCGGACCGAATAGCCCCTGCCTCTACGTCTCCGCAGGACACGTGTAGCTCCCGTACGATGCGGTGGAGATAGTGAAGATCGTGGTTATCCGATCGTGGGAAGTGGGGGTTCAGTTACTGTGCCTTTAAAGAAAACAATTTTTGAAGATTTTAGGATTTTCGTTACAAAATCATCAGCTGACAAGGATGCAGTGAGGATTTTGAACAAAGTTTCAAATAGAACACATATGAAGAATTGAATAGACTGGATAAGTATAGCATAGAGGGAAAGTAGGGTCCGATCACATTCACTTAGCAGAAACATCAACTTGAAGAAATAGCAATAAGTGAATGCTGCTGAGGACTAGAACTCTCAGTCTACCTAGTCAAATGAAAGTCATCAAGTGTTTTTGAAGATTTTGTAATAGATCATCACAATGAAGAACAACTGTTTTGAAGAAAAATGCATTGTGAGGAAATTGATCATTTGAAGAAAATCAACTTGAGGAATTTCACATTGGGCGGTGGCGTTACCCACCATATAAGAATGTTGATTACAGACGCCGCGTACAATTGTCGTAGGGCCCTGAGAATCAATTTCTTCGTTAATTTCTTCACATTCAGAGTGACTTTCTTCATCAGTTGAAGAAAATCGTTTCATCATGTGTTGCACATCTAAGTCATCAACTTTGCATAAGTGTTAGGATGTGTGCATGTTTTTACAAAACATTTGAAGACTCGAAGATATTTAGCTCACACCACAACTTGCAAAACCTTTTCTCATCCAAGGGCTTAGTGAAGATATCTGCCAGTTGATCATCAGTCTTCACATGGTCGATGAGGATATTGCCCTTGAGGACATGGTCCCGAAGAAAATGATGACGAATTTGGATGTGCTTGGTCTTCGAGTGTTGTACTGGGTTGTATGCAATCTTGATAGCACTCTCATTATCACAGTAGATAGGTACATTCTTCATGTTGATGCCGTAGTCCTTGAGGGTTTGCTTCATCCATAGCAATTGAGCACAGCAAGAACCAGCAGCAATGTACTCAACTTCGGCAGTGGAGAGTGATACACAGTTCTGCTTCTTTGAGGACCAGCAAACTAGTGATCTTCCAAGGAAATGGGATGTGCCAGATGTTGACTTGCGATCCACACGGTCACCAGCATAGTCAGAATCAGAATACCCTACCAGATGAAGATTGGAGCCCTTGGGATACCATAATCCTAGTGTTGGTGTGTGAGCTAAGTATCGGAGAATATGTTTCACAACCTTATGGTGTGATTCCTTCGGTTTTGCTTGAAAACGTGCACACATGCAAACACTAAGCATTATATCTGGCCTAGATGCACATAGATACAATAAGGAGCCAATCATAGAACGATATACCTGCTGATCGAAATCTTTACCATTTTCATCAGTGCCGAGGTGGCCGTTGGTAGGCATAGGAGTCTTGGCACCTTTGCATTCGTGCATGTCGAATTTCCTCAGAACATCCTTGAGGTATTTCTCCTGTGATATGAAGATTCCATTGCTTTGTTGACGATTTTGAAGGCCTAAGAAGAATTTCAGCTCCCCCATCTTGGACATCTGATATTCTTCACTCATCATGTAGGCAAATTCATCACTGTATCTTTTGTCAGTACAGCCAAATATAATATCATCGACATATATTTGACACACAAATAGCTCATTATCGTAGGATTTAGTGAAAAGAGTTGGATCGAGTGAACCAGGTTTGAAGCCTTTCTTCATGAGGAATTCCTTCAATGTATCATACCATTCTCGAGGGGCTTGCTTGAAACCATACAGAGCCTTTTTGAGTCTAAAGACTTTGTCTGGATTCTTTGGATCCTCAAAACATGGAAGCTGAGCAACATATACTTCTTCCTCAAGCTTACCATTGAGGAATGCACTTTTCACATCCATTTGACATAAGGTGATGTTATGATGATTAGCATAAGCAAGTAATATTCGAATAGCTTCAAGTCTAGCAACAGGTGCAAAAGTTTCATCGAAATCTATTCCTTCAACCTGGGTGTAGCCTTGGGCTACAAGTCATGCCTTGTTCCTCACCACTTGACCGTCCTCATCTCGCTTGTTTCGGAAAATCCACTTGGTGCCGACGATGTTGTGCTTGCGAGGATCTGGTCGTTTGACGAGCTCCCATACGTCATTCATCTTGAATTGAAGAAGTTCGTCTTGCATAGCTTGGATCCACTCCGGTTCCAGAAAAGCCTCAGCAACTTTTGAGGGTTCTATGATGGATACAAAGGAGAAATGCCCACAAAAGTTAACTAAGTGTGAAGCTTTTGAGCGAGTGAGAGGACCTGACGCGTTGATGTCGTTGAGGATTTTGTCAAGTTCAACTTCGTTTGCAATCCTCGGATGAGCTGGTTGAGGATTTTGTCTGGGCTGAGGAAGTGGTGCTGATGCAATTTCCTCAGGAACATCTTCTTGGTTTTTATCAGCGATGGGGATCGTTTCTTCATCAATTTCCTCAGATGGAACAATGTCTTCAGTAGGCTTGAGCTTTATCGCTTCCTCAGGAGACAGCTTATCTGGATCAGAAGGCAATTGCTCTCTTTACGAGCCATTAGTTTCATCGAACCGCACATCTACAGTCTCAACAACTTTGTTGTGATAGTTGTTGAAGACTCTATAGGTGTGCGAGTCCTTTCTATAACCGAGCATAAAACCTTCATGTGTCTTAGGTGCAAATTTTGAGCTATGGTGAGGATCTCTAATCCAGCATTTTGCACCGAAGACTTTGAAATAACTTACATTGGGTTTCTTGTCAGTGAGGAGTTCATATGAGGTTTTCTTGAGGAATTTGTGAAGATATACCCTGTTGATGATGTGGCATGCAGTGTTGATTGCTTCAGGCCAGAAGCGACGAGGAGTCTGATATTCTTCAAGCATAGTTCTTGCCATTTCAACCAGAGTCCTGTTCTTCCTTTCGACGACACCATTTTGCTGAGGAGTATAAGGAGCAGACAATTCGTGAGTAATACCAAGTTCATCAAGATAATCATGAAGACCAGTGTTTTTGAACTCGGTTCCATTATCACTCCTGATGTGTTTGATCTTGATGCCAAAGTTCGTCGAGGCCCTTGAAGAAAATCGTTTGAAGATTTCCTGCACTTCAGTTTTATACACTATGATATGCACCCAAGTGTATCTGGAATAATCATCAACTATGACGAAGCCATATAGAGATGCTGCATTGGTTAGTGTGGCATAGTGAGTAGGTCCAAATAAATCCATATGAAGCAATTCGAATGGACGTGTAGTGGTCATGATGGTTTTGGAGGGATGCTTGGATCTGGTCATTTTCCCAGATTCACAAGCACCGCAGAGATGATCCTTGAGGAATTTGACTGATTCGATGCCGATGACATGCTTCTTCTTGGCGAGCATGTGCAAATTCCTCATGCCTGCATGACCTAGTCTTCGGTGCCACAGCCATCCTTCTGAGGTTTTTGCTAGTAAGCAAGTGGCTGGTTGAGGACCTGTAGAGAAATCAACAATGTACAAATCCCCTCTTCTTACACCTTCGAAGACTTTGGATCTGTCATATTCCATGATGACTACACATCTATATCTACCAAAGATAACAATCATATCAAGATCACAAAGCATTGAGACTGATATAAGGTTAAAACCAAGGGATTCAACAAGCATCACTTTGTCCATATGCCTATCCTTGGAAATAGCCACTTTGCCAAGTCCCAATACCTTGCTTTTACCTTTGTCAGCATATGTGATTTGCTTCAGAGGTGATGGAGTTAGTGGCATATTCATCAGTAAGCTTTTATCACCAGTCATGTGATGTGTGCAGCCACTATCGAGAACCCACTCAGTATTCTTGGGTTTGTCATCCTGCAGATGAATTAGTACAACTTCCCATCTCATATGCTTCAGATTTGAAGAATATGATACTAATTTCATCAGATCAGTAATTTCATCATAACAGAAATGTAAGGACGCGTGAAATATTTCTATTTCATCAATCATTAGCTTGCGTCCTATCAAGCATTTCTTCAGGTCTCCAGCAAATTCTTCAGATGATGATTTTCATCTGGAGACCTGTCCTACAGAAGTGATTAGTTTGGTTTCTTCACCACCCACATCTGAAGGGGTGGCAAAGTGTTCATCATCCTGCGAGCACCATATGAGAAAGGTGGCATTGAAGGTAATGCACTTCTCTTAACAGTAGGGGGATTAAAGTACTCATATGAATATGCACATAACTGGTTTGAGGATTTATGAACATAATGATTTGAGGAGTAACGCTCATATTCATATTCCTTATAATTTCCCTGCATGTTAGAAGCATAAGCACGGGTACGAGCATAGTTTTGACCTGAAGATTTTCAAGACATCTTTTGGGAACCCAGATTTTCCTCAGAGGAGGGCCATTCCTGCAGTTAGTTCCAACATATCGAGCAAATACTTCACCAGATTGATTTTTGAACAGTTTATAGTTGGAATCAAATGACTCATCTGAGGAATAGGATAGTTCACATGAAAAGCCAGTTAGATTAGATGGATCAAAAGGAGGCCCAGTAGCAGCAACCCATGAGGTTTTGGGATACTGCTCAGGTTTCCAATAAGATCCATCAGCATTTAGTTTCCTCTCAAAGGCAATTCCTTCTTTCCTCGGGTTCCTGTTCAAGATCTGCTTTTTGAGCACATCACAAAGGATTTGATGTCCTTTGAGGCTTTTGTACATGCCTGTCACATACAATTCCTTCAACCCTGCATTTTCATCAGTGACATTTGTGTTTTCCTCAAGTGAGGAAATAGACACAACAGGTGCAGTTGAAGAATTTGTAGCAATGGTAGCATTTGAAGATTCTGGTGAAGAATCAGGAGTTTCGCGTTCAATGAATTTAAGACATGGAGGAATAAATTCAACTTGACTAGCGCTGATCTGTTGAGCTAGTAATGAATCATTTTCCATACGAAGATCATCATGAGACATCCTCAGCTTCTCAAGATCAAGCTTCCTTTGAAGAAATTCATAGGAAAGCTTCTCATGATCAGTGAGGAGTGTATCGTAATGATCCTGAAGACTATCAAATCTAGACTGAAGACTTTTCATGTCATCAGTGAGGATTTGGGTAAGGTTCATTTCTGTTGGGGAACGTCGCATGGGAAACAAAAATTTTCCTACGCGCACGAAGACCTATCATGGTGATGTCCATCTACGAGAGGGGATGAGTGATCTACGTACCCTTGTAGATCGTACAGCAGAAGCGTTAGTGAACGCGGTTGATGTAGTGGAACGTCCTCACGTCCCTCGATCCGCCCCGCGAACAATCCCGCGATCAGTCCCACGATCTAGTACCGAACGGACGACACCTCCGCGTTCAACACACGTACATCTCGACGATGATCTCGGACTTCTTGATCCAGCAAGAGAGACGGAGAGGTAGAAGAGTTCTCCGGCAGCGTGACGGCGCTCCGAAGGTTGGTGATGACCTTGTCTCAGCATGGCTTCGCCCGAGCTCCGCAGAAACGCGATCTAGAGGAAAAACCGTGGAGGTATGTAGTCGGGCTGCCGTGGAAAAGTCGTCTCAAATCAGCCCTAAAACCTCCGTATATATAGGTGGGAGGGAGGGGACCTGGCCTTGGGGCTCAAGGAGCCCCAAGGGGGTCGGCCGAGTCCAAGGGGGAAGGCTCCCCCCCAAACCGAGTTGGACTTGGTTTGGTGGGTGGGAGTCCTTCCTTCTTTTCCCACCTCCTTTTTTTTCTTTTCTCTTTGATTTTATTTCCTAGGCGCATAGGGCCCTTTTGGGCTGTCCCACCAGCCCACTAAGGGCTGGTGTGCCACCCTCAAGGCCTATGGGCTTCCCCGGGGTGGGTTGCCCCCCCGGTGAACTCCCGGAACCCATTCGTCGTTCCCGGTACATTCCCGGTAACTCCGAAAAACCTTCCGGTAATCAAATGAGGTCATCCTATATATCAATCTTCGTTTCCAGACCATTCCGGAAACCCTCGTGACGTCCGTGATCTCATCCGGGACTCCGAACAACATTTGGTAACCAACCATATAACTCAAATACGCATAAAACAACGTCGAACCTTAAGTGTGCAGACCCTGCGAGTTCGAGAACTATGTAGACATGACCCGAGAGACTCCTCGGTCAATATCCAATAGCGGGACCTGGATGCCCATATTGGATCCTACATATTCTACGAAGATCTTATCGTTTGAACCTCAGTGCCAAGGATTCATATAATCCCGTATGTCATTCCCTTTGTCCTTCGGTATGTTACTTGCCCGAGATTCGTTCGTCAGTATCCGCATACCTATTTCAATCTCGTTTACCGGCAAGTCTCTTTACTCGTTCCGTAATACAAGATCCCGCAACTTACACTAAGTCACATTGCTTGCAAGGCTTGTGTGTGATGTTGTAATACCGAGTGGGCCCCGAGATACCTCTCCGTCACACGGAGTGACAAATCCCAGTCTTGATCCATACTAACTCAACTAACACCTTCGGAGATACCTGTAGAGCATCTTTATAGTCACCCAGTTACGTTGCGATGTTTGATACACACAAAGCATTCCTCCGGTGTCAGTGAGTTATATGATCTCATGGTCATAGGAACAAATACTTGACACGCAGAAAACAGTAGCAACAAAATGACACGATCAACATGCTACGTCTATTAGTTTGGGTCTAGTCCATCACGTGATTCTCCTAATGACGTGATCCAGTTATCAAACAACAACACTTTGTTCATAATCAGAAGACACTGACTATCTTTGATCAACTGGCTAGCCAACTAGAGGCTTGCTAGGGACGGTGTTTTGTCTATGTATCCACACATGTAAATGAGTCTTCATTCAATACAATTATAGCATGGATAATAAACGATTATCTTGATACATGAATTATAATAATAACTATATTTATTATTGCCTCTAGGGCATAATTCCAACAGTCTCCCACTTGCACTAGAGTCAATAATCTAGCCCTCACATCATCATGTGAATTACATTGTAATAAATCTAACACCCATACAGTTCTGGTGTTGATCATGCTTTGGCCATGGAAGAGGTTTAGTCAGCGGGTCTGCTACATTAAGATCCGTGTGCACTTTGCATATATTTACGTCCTCTCCCTCGACGTAGTCGCAGATGAGGTTGAAGCGTCGTTTGATGTGTCTGGTCTTCTTGTGAAACCGTGGTTCCTTTGCTAAGGCAATGGCACCCGTGTTGTCACAGAACAAGGTTATTGGATTCAGTGCGCTTGGCACCACTCCAAGATCCGTCATGAACTGCTTCATCCAGACACCCTCCTTAGCCGGCTCCGAGGCAGCCATGTACTCCGCTTCACATGTAGAATCTGCTACGACGCTTTGCTTGGAACTGCACCAGCTTACCGCACCCCCATTAAGAATAAATACGTATCCGGTTTGCGACTTAGAGTCGTCCGGATCTGTGTCAAAGCTTGCATCGACGTAACCTTTTACGGCGAGCTCTTCGTCACCTCCATACACGAGAAATATATCCTTAGTCCTTTTCAGGTACTTTAGGATATTCTTGACCGCTGTCCAGTGATCCACTCCTGGATTACTCTGGAACCTACCTGCCATACTTATGGCCAGGCTAACATCCGGTCTAGTGCACAACATTGCATACATGATAGAACCTATGGCTGAAGCATAGGGGACGGAGTGCATATGCTCTCTATCTTCATCAGTTGCTGGGCACTGGGTCTTACTCAATCTCGTACCTTGTAAAACTGGCAAGAACCCTTTCTTGGACTGTTCCATTTTGAACCTCTTCAAAACTTTATCAAGGTATGTGCTTTGTGAAAGTCCTATCAGGCGTTTTGATCTATCCCTATAGATCTTAATGCCTAGAATGTAAGCAGCTTCTCCTAGGTCCTTCATAGAGAAACTCTTATTCAAGTAATCCTTTATGCTCTCTAAAAACTCCACGTTGTTTCCAATCAGCAATATGTCATCCACATATAATATTAGAAACACCACAGAGCTCCCACTCACTTTCTTGTAAATACAAGATTCTCCAACCACTTGTATAAACCCAAATGCTTTGATCACCTCATCAAAGCGTTTGTTCCAACTCCGAGATGCTTGCACCAGTCCATAAATGGATCGCTGGAGCTTGCACACCTTGTTAGCATTCTTAGGATCGACAAAACCTTCGGGTTGTATCATATACAACTCTTCCTTAAGGAAACCGTTAAGGAACGCCGTTTTGACATCCATCTGCCAGATTTCATAATCGAAAAATGCAGCTATTGCTAACATGATTCTGACGGACTTAAGCATCGCTACGGGTGAGAATGTCTCATCGTAGTCAACTCCTTGAACTTGTGAAAAACCCTTTGCCACAAGTCGAGCTTTATAAACGGTCACATTGCCGTCAGCGTCCGTCTTCCTCTTAAAGATCCATTTGTTCTGAATAGCCTTGCGGCCCTCAGGTAGTACCTCCAAAGTCCACACTTTGTTCTCATACATGGATCCTATCTCGGACTTCATGGCTTCTAGCCATTTGTTGGAATCTGGGCCCACCATTGCTTCTTCATAATTTGCAGGTTCATTGTTGTCTAACAACATGATTGATAAGACGGGATTACCGTACCACTCTGGAGCAGCACGTGGTCTCGTCGACTTGCGTGGTTCGACAGAAACTTGAATTGGAGTTTCATGATCATCATCATCAACTTCCTCCTCAACCGGCGTCGCAACGATAGAGGTTTCCCCTTGCCCTGCGCCACCATCCAGAGGGATGAGAGGTTCGACAACCTCGTCAAGTTCTATCTTCCTCCCACTCAATTCTCTCGAGAGAAACTCCTTCTCGAGAAAAGCTCCGTTTTTAGCAACAAACACTTTGCCCTCGGATTTGAGATAGAAGGTGTACCCAACTGTCTCTTTTGGGTAACCTATGAAGACGCACTTTTCCGCTTTGGGTTCCAGCTTTTCAGGCTGAAGCTTTTTGACATAAGCATCACATCCCCAAACTTTAAGAAACGACAACTTTGGCCTTTTGCCATACCACATTTCGTATGGTGTCGTCTCAACGGATTTTGATGGTGCCCTATTTAAAGTGAATGCAGCTGTTTCTAATGCATAACCCCAAAACGATAACGACAAATCAGTAAGAGACATCATAGATCGCACCATCTCTAATAGAGTATGATTACGACGTTCGGACACACCATTACGCTGTGGTGTTCCAGGCGGTGTTAACTGTGAAACAATTCCACATTGTCTTAAGTGAGTAGCAAACTCGAAACTCAGATATTCACCCCCACGATCAGACCGTAGGAACTTGATCTTCTTGTTATGATGATTTTCCACTTCACTCTGAAATTGCTTGAACTTTTCAAATGTTTCAGACTTGTGTTTCATCAAGTAGACATAACCATATCTACTCAAATCGTCAGTGAAGGTGAGAAAATAACGATATCCGCCGCGTGCCTCCACGCTCATCGGACCACATACATCGGTATGTATGATTTCCAACAAGTCACTTGCACGCTCCATTGTTCCGGAGAACGGAGTCTTAGTCATCTTGCCCATGAGGCATGGTTCGCACGTGTCAAGTGAATCAAAGTCAAGTGACTCCAAAAGTCCATCAGCATGGAGTTTCTTCATGCGCTTTACATCAATATGACCTAAGCGGCAGTGCCACAAAAATATGGCGCTATCATTGTTAACTCTAACTCTTTTGGTCTCAATGTTATGTATATGCGTATCGCTATCAAGATTCAATATGAACAATCCTCTCACATTAGGTGCATGACCATAAAAGATGTTACTCATAGAAATAGAACAACCATTATTCTCTGACTTAAAAGAGTAACCGTCTCGCAATAAACAAGATCCAGATATAATGTTCATGCTCAACGCAAGCACTAAATAACAATGATTTAAGTTCATCATTAATCCTGATGGTAACTGAAGTGAAACTGTGCCGATGGCGATTGCATCAACCTTGGAACCATTTCCTACGCGCATCGTCACTTCATCTTTCGCCAGCCTTCGTCTATTCCGTAGTTCCTGTTTCGAGTTGCAAATATGAGCAACAGAACCGGTATCGAATACCCAGGAACTACTACGAGAGCCGGTTAAGTACACATCAATAACATGTATATCAAATATACCTGATTTTTCTTTGGCCGCCTTCTTATCTGCCAGATACTTGGGGCAATTGCGCTTCCAGTGACCCATACCCTTGCAATAATAACACTCCGTTTCAGGCTTAGGTCCAGCTTTGGGTTTCTTCGTCGGATTGGCAACAGGCTTGCCGCTCTTCCTCGAATTACCCTTCTTGCCTTTGCCGTTTCTCTTGAAACTAGTGGTCTTATTCACCATCAACACTTGATGCTCTTTACGGAGTTCAGACTCTGCGACTTTCAGCATCGCAAACAACTTGCCGGGAGACTTGTTCATCCCTTGCATGTTGTAGTTCAACACAAAGCCTTTATAGCTTGGCGGCAGTGATTGAAGGATTCTGTCAGTGATAGCCTCTTGCGGGAGTTCAATCCCCAGCTGAGCTAGACGGTTTGAGTACCCAGACATTTTGAGCACATGTTCACTGACAGACGAGTTTTCCTCCATCTTGCAAGCATAGAATTTATCGGAGGTCTCATACCTCTCGATCCGGGCGTTCTTATGAAAGATAAACTTCAACTCCTGGAACATCTCAAATGCTCCATGACGCTCAAAGCGACGTTGAAGTCCCGGTTCTAAGCCATACAAGACTGCACATTGAACTATTGAGTAGTCCTCCTTACGTGCTAACCAAGCGTTCTTAACATCCTGATCAGCCGTAGCGGGTGGTTCATCTCCTAGCGCAGCATCAAGGACATAATCCTTCTTCCCAGCTTGTAAGATTAGCTTAAGATTACGAGCCCAGTCTACAAAGTTGCTTCCATCATCTTTCAACTTAGCTTTCTCTAGGAACGTATTAAAATTCAGGATGACTGTAGCGTGAGCCATGATCTACAACACAAATATATTGAAAGTGGACTTAGACTATGTTCAAGATAATTAGAGTTTAACTTAATCAAATTATTCGCTAAACTCCCACTCAAAAAGTACATCTCTCTAGTCATTTGAGTGGTTCATGATCCACTTACACTAGCTCAAGTCCGATCATCACGTGAGTTGAGTATAGTTTCAGTGGTAAGCATCCCTATGCTAATCGTATCATCTATATGATTCATGATCGACCTTTAGGTCTCATGTGTTCCGAGGCCATGTCTGCACATGCTAGGCTCGTCAAGCTTAACCCGAGTGTTCCGCGTGCGCAACTGTTTTGCACCCGTTGTATGTGAACGTTGAGTCTATCACACCCGATCATCACATGGTGTCTCGAAACGACGAACTGTAGCAACGGTGGACAGTCGAGGAGAACACAATTTCGTCTTGAAATTTTAGTGAGAGATCACCTCATAATGCTACCGTCGTTCTAAGCAAAATAAGGTGCATAAAAGGATTAACATCACATGCAATTCATAAGTGACATGATATGGCCATCATCACGTGCTTCTTGATCTCCATCACCAAAGCACCGGCACGATCTTCTTGTCACCGGCGCCACACCATGATCTCCATCAACGTGTTGCCATCGGGGTTGTCGTGCTACTCATGTTATTACTACTAAAGCTACATCCTAGCAAAATAGTAAACGCATCTGCAAGCACAAACGTTAGTATAAAGACAACCCTATGGCTCCTGCCGGTTGCCGTACCATCGACGTGCAAGTCGATATTTACTATTACAACATGATCATCTCATACATCCAATATATCACATCACATTGTTGGCCATATCACATCACAAGCATACCCTGCAAAAACAAGTTAGACGTCCTCTAATTTTGTTGTTGCATGTTTTACGTGGGGACCATGGGTATCTAGTAGGATCGCATCTTACTTACGCAAACACCACAACGGAGATATATGAGTTGCTATTTAACCTCATCCAAGGACCTCCTCGGTCAAATCCGATTCAACTAAAGTTGGAGAAACCGACACTTGCCAGTCATCTTTGAGCAACGGGGTTACTCGTAACGACGAAACCAGTCTCTCGTAAGCGTACGAGTAATGTCGGTCCAAGCCGCTTCAATCCAACAATACCGCGGAATCAAGAAAAGACTAAGGAGGGCAGCAAAACGCACATCACCGCCCACAAAAACTTTTGTGTTCTACTCGATAAGACATCTACGCATGAACCTAGCTCATGATGCCACTGTTGGGGAACGTCACATGGGAAACAAAAATTTTCCTACGCGATCATGGTGATGTCCATCTACGAGAGGGGATGAGTGATCTACGTACCCTTGTAGATCGTACAGCAGAAGCGTTAGTGAACGCGGTTGATGTAGTGGAACGTCCTCACGTCCCTCGATCCGCCCCGTGAACAATCCCGCGATCAGTCCCATGATCTAGTACCGAACGGACGGCACCTCCGCGTTCAGCACACGTACAGCTCGACGATGATCTCGGCCTTCTTGATCCAGCAAGAGAGATGGAGAGGTAGAAGAGTTCTCCGGCAGCGTGACGGCGCTCCGGAGGTTGGTGATGACCTTGTCTCAGCAGGTCTCCGCCCGAGCTCCGCAGAAACGCGATCTAGAGGAAAAACCGTGGAGGTATGTGGTCGGGCTGCCGTGGAAAAGTCGTCTCAAATCAGCCCTAAAACCTCCGTATATATAGGTGGGAGGGAGGGGACCTTGCCTTGGGGCTCAAGGAGCCCCAAGGGGGTCGGCCGAGTCCAAGGGGGAAGGCTCCCCCCCAAACCGAGTTGGACTTGGTTTGGTGGGTGGGATTCCTTCCTTCTTTTCCCACCTCCTCTTTTTTTTCTTTTCTCTTTGATTTTCTTTCCTAGGCGCATAGGGCCCTTTTGGGCTGTCCCACCAGCCCACTAAGGGCTGGTGTGACACCCTCAAGGCCTATGGGCTTCCCCGGGGTGGGTTGCCCCCCCGGTGAACTCCCGGAACCCATTCGTCATTCCCGGTACATTCCCGGTAACTCCGAAAACCTTTCGATAATGAAATGAGGTCATCCTATATATCAATCTTTGTTTCCGGACCATTCCGGAAACCCTCGTGACGTCCGTGATCTCATCTGGGACTCCGAACAACATTCGGTAACCAACCATATACCTCAAATACGCATAAAACAACGTCGAACCTTAAGTGTGCAGACCCTGCGGGTTTGAGAACTATGTAGACATGACCCGAGAGACTCCTCGGTCAATATCCAATAGCGGGACATGGATGCCCATATTGGATCCTACATATTCTACGAAGATCTTATCGTTTGAACCTCAGTGCCAAGGATTCATATAATCCCGTATGTCATTCCCTTTGTCCTTCGGTATGTTACTTGCCCGAGATTCGATCGTCAGTATTCGCATACCTATTTCAATCTCGTTTACCGGCAAGTCTCTTTACTCGTTCCATAATACAAGATCCCGCAACTTACACTAAGTCACATTGCTTGCAAGGCTTGTGTGTGATGTTGTATTACCGAGTGGGCCCCGAGATACCTCTCCGTCACACGGAGTGACAAATCCCAGTCTTGATCCATACTAACTCAACTAACACCTTCGGAGATACCTGTAGAGCATCTTTATAGTCACCCAGTTACGTTGCGACGTTTGATACACACAAAGCATTCCTCCGGTGTCAGTGAGTTATATGATCTCATGGTCATAGGAACAAATACTTGACACGCAGAAAACAGTAGCAACAAAATGACACGATCAACATGCTACGTCTATTAGTTTGGGTCTAGTCCATCACGTGATTCTCCTAATGACGTGATCCAGTTATCAAGCAACAACACTTTGTTCATAATCAGAAGACACTGACTATCTTTGATCAACTGGCTAGCCAACTAGAGGCTTGCTAGGGACGGTGTTTTGTCTATGTATCCACACATGTAAATGAGTCTTCATTCAATACAATTATAGCATGGATAATAAACGATTATCTTGATACAGGAATTATAATAATAACTATATTTATTATTGCCTCTAGGGCATAATTCCAACAATTTCATCATTCAACAGATCATCACTTTTGTCTAGCAGTTTCTGAAGCTTTTCCAGAGCAGTTTGTTGTTTAGTGGCAATAATAGCAAGTTTACTATAACTGGGTTTCTTATAATCATTAGGTTCACAGTCACTTGAATCAGAGGAGGAGGCATTATTTGATACCTTTGAACCTTTTGCCATGAAGCAATAGGTTGGAGCGATGTCATCAGCATAGTCATCAGTATGAATGGTGCAATCATTTGCTTCAAGATTGAAGATTGACTTGCTGACGAAAGTGGTTGCTAGTGCAAGACTAGCCTGTCCTGATTCTGAGTCTTCATCAGAACCCTCTTCTTCATCACATTTCTCTGATTCTGCCTCGGAGTCCATTTCCTTGCCAATAAGTGCCCGAGCCTTTCTGAAACTGGTCTTCTTGTACGATGAGGGCTTTGAAGATGAGGATTTTGAAGATTTCTTCTTCTTCTTCGAGTCATCAGAACTGTCATCCTTGTATTTCTTCTTCTTTGATTCCTTTCCCCAACGGGGACAATCAGCAATGTAATGACCTGATTTCTTGCACTTGTGACAGGTTCGTTTCTTGTAGTCCTCAGATGCAGATTCTGATTTCCTCATGTCTCTTCTTGAAGATTTACCGAATTGGCCTCGTCGTGTAAATCTCTGGAATTTCCTCACAAGCATTGCAAGCTCGTGTCCAAATTCTTCAGGATCACAAATGTTGTCGTCTGTGTCTTCGTCTTCAGATGAGGATATTGCTCTAGCCTTCAGTGCACGTGGTCTGGAATAGCTTGGTCCATATAGATCTCTCTTTTCTTCTAGCTGGAATTCATGAGTATTTAGCCTTTCTAGTATATCAGCTGGATCAAGCATCTTGTAATCTGGTCTTTCTTGAATCATCAGAACTAAAGCATCAAATGAAGAATCCAAAGATCTCAGCAGTTTCTTCACAACTTCGTGATCAGTGATGTCTCGAGCTCCCAGTACTTGCAGTTCATTTGATATGTCAGTGAGGCGATCAAAGGTGTCTTGGCAGCTTTCATTGTCATGTCTCTTGAAGCGATTGAAGAGATTGCGAAGAATATCAACACGAGAGTCACGTTGGGTTGATACTCCTTCATTTACCTTGCACAGTCTCTCCCAGATCAGTGTTGCAGAGCCCAAGGCACTTACTCTTCCAAACTGGCCAGGGCTCAGATGACCACAGATGATGTTCTTCGCTTGAGAATCAAGTTGCTTGAATTTCTTCACATCAGCCGCAGTGACACTGGCAGAGATGATGGGGACTCCATTTTCCACAATATACCAGAGATCATTATCAATAGCTTGTAAATGCATTTGCATTTTGTTCTTCCAGAAGGGAAAGTTCTTTCCTTCGTAGGTAGGACATGCTGCAGTCACCTTAAACATGCCTGCAGTCGACATAACTAAAACTCCAGGTGGTTAAACCAAAATCACACAGAACAAGGGAGTACCTTGCTCTGATACCAATTGAAAGTGCGTTATATCGACTAGAGGGGGGTGAATAGGAGATATTTAGAATTTCATCACTGAGGAAATTCCTTTTGAAGAAATTCCTCACTGATGACTAACTTACAGCGGAAACAATAAAGGATCAGACGTGCAAACGTTCACAACAGCAGTATTACAGAGTGAAGAATGTGAAAACAGATTGCACAGTAAGCAGGCACGCAGAGTACAGATGATGATTAACTATTGTGAAGAATTTGGGGTTGAGGAAATTCAGAGAAAATCTTCAACAAATTCTTCAAACATTCACAGTGAAAGTCATCAACACATAATATAGAGAAAGTAAAGAGTTGAGGAATTAGAATCCGATTCTCAGAGAAGAGAGTCGTTGATGACCCAGTTCCAACTGCTGTGACAGTTGTACATCTGGTTTGGAGCGGCTTGGTATTGACACCAAAGGACACCCAGTCCTTACCGTATTCTCCTTGAGCTAAGGACACACAGTCCTCGCCCAACACTCGTGGTAAGTCTTCAGGGCATACTTCCAAACCCTCACAAACTTGGTCACCCGGTGATCCACAATTGACTGCTGGATTGCTCTAGACCATGACGCCTAACCGTCTGGAGGATGCACAATCCTCAAAGGTAAAAGGCTTCAGTCCCACACAGGAACAACTTCTTCAGTGATGCTCAATCACTAGGTTTGGTTTGTGGTTTCGGTGTATGGGATATTTCCTCACTGATGAATTTCTCTCGAAAGCTCTGAGGAATTTGGGTTGCTCTTATGACAAGTGTCAGTTTCTAACGGAGCAGCCAACCAGCTAGTGGTTGTGGGGGGTGGCTATTTATAGCCTGGGAGCATCCCGACATGATTTGACACTAATGCCCTTAAATAATATGACCGTTGGAGTGGATAAGACGAGTGACTTGGCGTGGTTATCGAAACGGTTGGGACCCTCAACTGTGAGAGTCCTCATGTCACTCATATTCCTCACTTGAGGCTTTTGGTAGGATTAGGCTTGTGTTGAGCATCATGAGGAAATCCATTCCATAGTGTTACTTTGACCCCCTTTAACAGTACGGTGTTCCTATTCATCAAATGCGAAGAAAGTAAAACAGAAAACGTAAATCTTCACGCTTCAATTTCTTCAGAATGATTTTCTTCAGGAACCACCGGTCTTCTCAATATCAGTATCTTCATGAGGAATATCAATTTCATCGCAGATTCCTCGCGATTCGTTTCTTCAGCTTCAGACCAATTTCTTCAACTGAAGACATATATTTTTAGGGGTCGATATTCTTCAAATATCTCAAACTCCTCAATGACTTATAGATCCTGTGTACACTCACAAACACATTAGATACTTAACCTATAAGTCTCCAAACCACCAAAATCACTAAGGGGCACTAGATGCACTTACAAGAATAAACTACCTTAGGACCCTCCGATCATAATCGAACGGTCACGCTAAAATAGATTAGGGTCCAATGGACATACCAATGACGGTTTGCGGTAAAACGGGGTTGATCCGGACCCCACGGTCACGACCGTGTGTTTCGGGTTCCGGGAGGTTTTCGGACTAGGTTGCGTGTAGGGTCGGTGCACTGTGCACAGGGGCTAGGCGGAGATGAGAGGGAAAACGGGCAGCCCGGCAACGAGATTTAAAAATACCGGAAAACGTCGGACGATAGACCGAATACGGTGCCGCTACGGTCGACCGTTCGGGTACAAGACGGACTCCGATCGCGACGAAATTCGACAGGTGGCCTAGCTATAACTAATCACGACCGCATGCCAAGTTTCACCTCGATCAGAGAAATTTTCAACACACTTTTAAACACAGGGTTTTGACGATGCCGCGGGCGCGTGCGTGTGCGGTCGGGCTCAGAACGGACAATGACGCGAACCGGCAACTAACAACGGATGCAAGTTTTGGAAACGGGCGGCAACGGGATGCCGATGCAATGCTGATGATACGCATGATGCGATGATGATGCGACAAATGAAAATACCCACACGACGAAAACGGAAAGAAGGGGCAATCTTCTGGAACGTCGACATCGGGCTGTCACAGCGGAGATCTTCATCGAGTTGTACATGTGCTGAACGCGGATGTGCTGTCCGTTCGGTGCTAGATCAGGACGGATCGTGGGATGGCGGCGATTTGGATCGCGAAGACATTCCACTACATCAACCGGGTTTCTTAACTCTTCCCGTTTAGCAATCTAAAATGGTATGTAGATCCGATCTCCCTCTCGTAGATGATCATCACCATGATAGGTCTTCATGTGCGTAGGAATTTTTTTGTTTCCCATGCAACATTCCCCAACAATGGCATCATGAGCTAGGTTCATGCGTAGATGAAATCTCGAGTAGAACACAAAAGTTTTTGTGGGCGTTGATGTTCGATTTGATGCCCTCCTTAGTCTTTTCACGATTCAGCGGTATTGTTGGATTGAATAGGCCCGGACCAACCTTACTCGTACGCTTACGAGAGACCGGTTTCATCGACTAACATGCAACTTGTTGCATAAAGATGACTGGCGGGTGTCTGTTTCTTCAACTTTAGTTGAATTGGATTTGACCGAGGCGGTCCTTGGAGAAGGTTAAATAGCAATTTGCACATCACCGTTGTGGCTTTGCGTAAGTAAGATGCAATCATACTAGATACCCATAACAGCCACGTAAAACATGCGACAACAAATTAGAGGACGTCTAACTTGTTTTTGTAGGGTATGCTTGTGATCTGATATGGCCAAAGACATGATGTGATATATTGGATGTACGAAATGATCATGTTGTAATAGTTAAATATCGACTTGCACGTCGATGCTACGACAACCGACAGGAGCCATAGGGTTGTCTTTAAACTAATGCTTGTGCTTGCAGATGCGATTACTATATTGCTAGGTAGTAGCTTTAGTAGTGATAGCATAGATAGCACGACAACCTCGATGGGGGCACAATGATGGAGATCATGATGATGGAGATCATGGTGTGGGGCTGGTGACGATGAAGATCATGCCGGTGCTTTGGTGATGGAGATCAAGAAGCATAAGATCATGGCCATATCATGTCACTTATGAATTGCATGTGATGTTAATCCTTTTATGCACCTTATTTTGCTTAGAACGATGGTAGCATTATAAGGTGATCCCTCACTAAAATTTCAAGATAAAATTGTGTTCTCCCCGAGTGTGCACCGTTGCGACAGTTCGTCGTTTCGAGACACCACGTGATGATCGGGTGTGATAGACTCAACGTTCACATACAACGGGTGCAAAACAGTTGCACACGTGGAACACTCGGTTTAAACTTGACGAGCCTAGCATGTACAAACATGGCCTCAGAACACAAGAGACCGAAAGGTCGAGCATGAGTCATATAGTAGATATGATCAACATGGAGATGTTCACCACTGAAACTATACTCAACTCACGTGATGATCAGACTTGACTTAGTGAATTTGGATCATGCGACACTCGAATAACTAGACGGATGTCTATTTGAGTGGGAGTTTATAAGTAATATGATTAGCTAAACTCAATTGTCTTGAACATAGTCTTAGTAATCTTTGCAAAATTTTATGTTGTAGATCGATGGCTCGCGCAGTAGCAACCCTGAATTTCAATACGTTCCTAGAGAAAGCTAAGCTAAAAGATGATGCTAGCAACTTTGTAGACCGGGCTCGAAATCTGAGGCTTATCCTTCAAGCTGGGCAAAAGAATTATGTCCTTGATGCAGCGGTAGGAGATGAACCACCCGCTACGGCTGAACAAGATGTTTTGGACGCCTGGCAAGCTCGTAAGGATGACTACTCACTAGTTCAATGTGCAGTTTTGTATGGCTTAGAACCAAAACTTCAACGATGCTTTGAACGTCATGGAGCATATGAGATGTTCCAGGAGTTGAAGTTTATCTTTCAGAAGAATGCCCGGATCGAGAGGTATGAGACCTCTGATAAATTCTATGCTTGCAAAATGGAGGAGAATTCGTCTGTCAGTGAACATGTGCTCAAAATGTCTGGGTACTCAAACCGTCTAGCTGAGCTGGAGATCAATCTCCCGCAACAAGCTATCACTGACAGAATTCTTCAATCACTGGCACCAAGCTATAAGAGCTTTGTTTTGAACTATAACATGCAAGGGATGAATAAGTCACCCGGCGAGTTATTTGCGATGCTGAAAGTCGCTGAGTCAGAAATCCGGAAAGAACATCAAGTGTTGATGGTCAATAAGACCACTAGTTTCAAGAAGAACGGCAAAGGCAAGAAGGGTAACTCCAATAAGAGTGGCAAAATTGTTGCCCCTCCGACGAAGAAATCCAAGGCAGGGCCTAAGCCGTAAACTGAGTGCTATTATTGCAAGGGGACTGGTCAGTGGAAGCGCAACTGCCCCGAGTATCTGGTCGATAAGAAGGCGATCAACGCCAAACGAGGTATATATGATATACATGTTATTGATGTGTACCTCACCAACTCTCGTAGTAGTGCTTGGGTATTTGATACCGGTTCTGTTGCTCACATTTGCAACTCGAAGCAGGAACTGCGGAATAAGTGAAGGCTGGTGAAGGATGAAGTGGCGATGTGTGTGGGAAATGGTTCCAAGGTTGATGCGATCGCCGTCAGCACGGTCTCACTTAATTTACCACCGAGATTAGTACGAACTTAAATAATTGTTATTTAGTGCATGCGTTAAGCATGGACATTATATCTGGATCTTGTTTACTGTGAAACAGTTACTCATTTAAGTGTGAGAATAATGGTTGTTCTATTTATATGAGTAATATCTTTTATGGTCATGCACCCAATTTAAGGGGTTTGTTCATATTAAATCTCGATTGTGATGATACTCACATCCATAACAATGAGACCAAAAGATGTAGAGTTAACAATGATAACGCCACTTTCTTGTGGCACTGCCGCTTAGGTCATATTGTGTGACAGCTCGAGACCGACGCTCCAGAAGATTCCCCTTTTATTCCCTTTTCGTCGTGTGATTATTTTTATATGTCGCATCATCATCGCATCATGCGCATCATCCGCATTGCATCGGCATCCCATTGCCGCCAGTTTTCAAAGTTGCATCCGTTATTAGTTGCTGGTTCTCTCCGCATTCGTCGTTGCCCGTTCTCAGCCTGACCACACTCGCACGCGCCCACGACAACGTTTAAATCTTGTTTCTAAAAGTGTGTATAAAAATTTCTATGATTGGGTTGGAACTTGACGTGCGGTCTGATGACCCACAAGTATAGGGGATCAATCATAGTCCTTTCGATAAGTAAGAGTGTCGAACCCAACGAGGAGCAGAAGGATCTGACAAGTGGTTTTCAGCAAGGAAATATCTGCAAGCACTGAAATTATCGGTGACAAGTGATTGTGTGGTGAGATGATTCATAGCAAGCAACAAGTAAAAAAGTAGCAACGGTGCAGCAAAGTGGCCCAATCCCTTTTGTAGAAAGGGACAAGCCTGGACAAAGTCTTATAGGAGGAAAAATGCTCCCGAGGACACACGGGAATTTCTGTCATGCTACTTTCATCATGTTCATATGATTCGCGTTCGTTACTTTGATAGTTTGATATGTGGGTGGACCGGCGCTTGGGTACTGCCCTTACTTGGACAAGCAACCCACTTATGATTAACTCCTCTCACAAGCATCCACAACTATGAAAGAAGAATTAAGACAAAGTCTAACCATAGCATTAAACTAGTGGAGCCAAATCAACCCCTTACGAAGTAACGCGTAAATTAGGGTTTAAGCTTCTGTCACTCTAGCAAACCATCATTTACTTACTACTTCCCAATGCCTTCCTCTTGGCCCAAATAATGGTGAAGTGTTATGTAGTCGACGTTCACATAACACCACTAGAGGAAAAACAACATACAACATATCAAAATACCGAACGAATACCAAATTCACATGACCATTATTAGCATGATTGATCCCATGTCCTCAGGAACAAAAGTAACTACTCACAAAGCATAATCATAATCATGATCAGAGGTGTAATGAGTAGCATCAAGGATCTGAACATAAACTCTTCCACCAAGTAATCCAACTAGCATCAACTACAAAGAGTAATCAACACTACTAGCAACCTTACAAGTACCAATCGGAGTCGTGAGACGGAGATTGGTTACAAGAGATGAACTAGGGTTTGGAGATGAGATGGTGCTGATGAACATGCTGATGGTGACGAGTCCCCTCCGATGAGAGGAGTGTTGGTGATGACGATGGCGATGATTTCCCCCTTTGGGAGGGAAGTTTCCCCGACAAGATCGTCCTGCCGGAGCTCTAGATTGGTTCTGCTCATGTTCCACCTCGTGGCGGTGGCGAAACAACGAAAAAGCTCCCTTATCATTTTTTCTTGGACGAAACCCTCCATATAGCAAAAGAGGGGGGGCCAGTGGGCCAGTGGGCTGCCCACAAGCCCCCATGGCGTGGCCTGGGGGGTGGCCGCACCGTGCAGGCTTGTGGGCACCCCCTCGTGCCCCTCCGACACTTCTTCGGCCCAGTATTTTTTATATATTGGGAAAAAATCTCCGTTGATTTTCACAGCGTTTGGAGTTGCGCAGAATAGGTATCTCAACTTTGCTCCACTTTCAGGCCAGAATTCCAGTTGCCAGTATTCTCCCTCTTCATGTAAACCTTGCAAAATAAGAGAGAAAAGGCATAAGAATAGTACCGTGAAGTGAAATAACATCCAAAGAAGCGATAAATATCAACATGAAAACATGATGCAAAATGGACGTATCAACTCCCCCAAGCTTAGACCTCGCTTGTCCTCAAGCGAAAGCCGAGCTCAATAAATATGTCCACATGTTTAGGGAGAGAGGTGTCGACAAAACAAGATACGAACATGCATGCATCATGATCATGATCAGAACAGCAATACCAACATATAATCTCTCATGCTAAAGTGATAATTCCTTCACAAAGTAAAGCATGGATCAAGAACCTTACCGAGAAGTAACAACCGATAGCCTTTAGTCATTGAAGCAATTGCAATTTATCACAACATCAGAAAGAGTCAAGTAAGAGCTTGTAAAGCAAATCCACATACTCAATCATTCTTTCGTTCTCTACAATTGCTACAACTCACGTGGTACTCATGATATCAAAGTTTCAGCTGAACACAGAGAAAGATAGGGGCTTATAGTTTTGCCTCCCAACTGCTTACCTCAAGGGTAATGTCAACAGTAATAATTCATGGATGCCTACCTCCAAGTTGACATATGAATATAGATCTTTCCCAAGCATGTGACGGTAGCCAAGACAAAGGCAAAATAAGGAATTGGTGAAGATCACCATGACTCTTTCAAGGGCAAAAAGTAAAGGTACAAGATAGGCCCTTTGCAGAGGGAAGCAGAGGTTGTCATGCGCTTTTGAGGTTTGGATGCGTGTCCTCTTAGTGCGGAGGAACGTCACTTTATATTGCCTCCTGTGATAAAGAACTTTATTATGCAGTCTGTCGCTTTTATGTCTTCCTCATCACAGGTTCGTATAAAGCTTATTTTCCACACACTAATAGATCATACATATTAGAGAGCAATTTTTATTGCTTGCACCGATGATAACTTACTTGAGGGATCTTATTCAATCCATAGGTAGGTATGGTGGACACTCATGGAAAAACCGGTTTGAAGGTTTATGGATGCACAAGTAGTATCTCTACTTGGTGCGGGAGGTTTTGGCTAATATGAGGTGGAAGCAATCGTCACATGCTAAGGGATGTCTAATCATATAACATTGTTCAGAGCCAAGCAAACACAATTCATTACGTTGTCTTCCTTGTCCAACATCTACTCTAGGCATGCAATAGTTTTGTGAGTGTTCACAATCATAGATGCTGTCAGAGATGATATATTTATATGTGAACCTCTCCTTCCTTATCGCTTCCTATTAATTGCAACAATGACCAAGGTCTACGTTTGCCTACCCTCAACAAGTTTCAATCCTCATTCTTTTTATATGTGAAGCCATCACTTCCCATAAGATCATTACATGATCTTTCATGCTTTTGTTCTATTCTCACTCTTTTGATCATGGCAAGAAGCAAAGCCCTTCAACTATGACACTCTTTATTATAAGGCTCACGGCAAGAATACATCGGGGGTGACACAAAGAAAAACTCAAGACTAAAACACTAAGACTTTTAAACTACTAGAGAAAAAGAAAACTAAAAAGGAAAATGAAAACAAAGGTAAAGGAAAAAAGATGTGATGGTGATACGATACCGGGGTAACTCCCACAAGCTTGGCACAAGCCAAGGGGATTTCCCATACCAATGCTCAGTTGTCTTCCTTTGATGGTGGTGGAGGAGTTGTTGCAGAGGTATTGAGCTTGTCTAATTTCCACTTGAGCATAAAATTCCGCTCTCTCAGATCATCATTTTCCTCCTCAAGCTTCAGCACCCTTTGACAAAGTTCCTGCTTACTCTGCTGCAAGAAACGAGAAGGGATAAACAAGTTCTTAGGCTTCTTCCTTGAGTCGGGGAGGCTCGACTTCTTGAACTCCACATGAGTGCGTCCAGGTTGAGGTAGAGGAGCCTCCTCTTCAACGGAACTCGTTTGTTCCTTCCCCTTGGGATCATAGTCCTCTTCCTCATCAGTGGTCCAACCATATGGTTCCAAGTCCCCATAGACCTTGGGGTTAGCAAGGTAATCAACCACATAGCTCTCCCCCTCTGAATCCTGAGAAGACATCTTGACCTAGCTATGCGGCAGAAAACAGGGTCGAAACGAAAAATAGAGGAAATCTGCGTGATGCAGGGGTCAGACCAAACGGAAGTATATATAATGATTTTTTCCAGACCAGAAGGAGTACCCTGCATGAAAACGGAGTCCGGGAGGCGCACGAGGTGGCCACAAGCCCTCACAGCGCGGCAGGGGGTGGGCCCGCACCGTGCAGGCTTGTCGCCTCCTCACGCACGTTCCGGACTACTTCCAATTGTTGTATTTTTGCAAATATTCCAAAACGGAGAAAATTTCCTATTGGGAAAGTTTTGGACTCTGTTTTCTTACCGAATCACATACCTATTTGTTTTCGGAGTCTGAAACAGGCTGATAAATATCCCTTAGGTATTCTTCCAGAGTTATGGTATTGATGATATTGCTTTCAACGTTTATGGGAGTACCTGAGATATAATGCTTGATTCTCTGCCCATTTACCACTCTCGGACAATTACCTTCCGTGTTGTTGATCTTGATAGCACCGGAACGATATACTTCCTCAACAACATAGGGACCTTCCCATTTAGAGAGAAGCTTGCCTGCAAAGAATCTTAAATGAGAGTTATATAGAAATACATAATCACCTACATTGAACTCACGCTTTTGTATCCTCTTATCATGCCACCTCTTAACCTTCTCTTTGAAAAGCTTGGCATTCTCATATGCCTGAGTTCTCCACTCATCAAGCGAGCTAATGTCAAATAACCTCTTCTCACCGGCAAGTTTGAAATCAAAGTTGAGCTCTTTGATTGCCCAATAAGCTTTATGCTCTAGCTCAATAGGTAAATGACATGCTTTCCCATACACCATTTTGTACGGAACATGCCCATGTGATTCTTATAGGCAGTTCTGTAAGCCCACAGTGCATCATCGAGCTTCTTAGACCAATTCTTTCTAGACCTGTTGACAGTCTTTTGCAGAATCAGTTTAATCTCTCTATTACTTAGCTCTACTTGACCACTGGACTGAGGGTGGTAGGGAGACACAATTCTATGGTTGACATCGTACTTAGCAAGTGTTTTACGGAAAGCACCATGAATGAAGTGTGAACCACCGTCGGTCATTAGATATCTAGGGACTCCAAATCTAGGGAAGATAACTTCTTTCAGCATCTTGATAGAGGTGTTGTGATCAGCACTACTAGTGGGGATAGTTTCTACCCACTTAGTGACGTAATCAACAGCAACTAAGATGTGCGTATACCCATTGGATTTTGGAAAAGGTCCCATATAATGAAAGCCCCAGACATCAAATGGTTCAATGACAAGTTAACAGTTCATAGGCATTTCCTGACGTTTGCTAATATTACCTATTCTTTGACATTCGTCACAAGACAAGACAAACTTACGGGCATCCTTGAAGAGAGTGGGCCAATAGAAACCTGACTGCAATACCTTGTGTGCAGTTCTATCTCCCGCATGGTGTCCCCCGTAGGCCTCGGAGTGACACTTCTGTAGGATCTGTCCCTGTTCATGTTCAGGTACACAACGTCTAATACAACTATCTACTCCTTCCTATATAGGTGAGGATCATCCCAAAAGTAGTGTCTCAAGTCAAAGAAGAATTTCTTCTTTTGCTGGTACGTTAAACTAGGTGGTATATATTTGGCGACGATATAGTTTGCATAACCAACATACCACGGTGCACTACATGAAGCATTGATGACATTAAATTTCTCATCGGGAAATCTATCATCAATAGGTTGTGGGTCATCAAGAACGTTCTCCAACCTAGACAAGTTATCTGCTACTGGGTTATCAGCACCCTTCCTGTCGACAACGTGCAAATCAAATTCTTGTAGCAAGAGAACCCATCTGATAAGTCTAGGTTTAGCGTCCTTCTTATCCATGAGGTACTTAACAGCATGATCAGTGTGAATAGTGACTTTAGAATCAACTATGTAAGACCTGAACTTTTCACATACAAACACGACTGCTAAAAATTCCTTCTCCGTAGTGGCATAGTTTCTTTGGGCACTGTTTAGAGTTTTACTAGCGTAGTGAATAACATTCAACTTCTTATCAACTCTTTGCCCTAGAACAACACCAACAACATAATCACTAGCGTCATAGATGATCTCAAAAGGTAAGTTCCAATCAGGTGGTTGAACAATAGGTGCAGTTATCAAAGCCCTCTTAAGTATTTCGAAGGCTTCCTCACAATCATCGTCAAAGACAAAAGGAATATTCTTTTGCAAGAGATTGGTAAGAGGCCTAGAAATCTTAGAGAAGACTTTAGTGAATGTTCTATAGAAACCAGCATGACCAAGGAAACTTCTTATCCCTTTGATATCTCTGGGGTATGGCATTTTCTCGATTGCATCAACCTTAGTTTTATCGACTTCAATACCTCTTTCAGAAATTTTGTCCTAAGATGATGCCTTCATTAACCATAAAGTGACACTTCTCCCAATTCAAGACAAGATTGGTGTATTTACATCTCTGTAAGACTCGATCAAGGTTGTTGAGTCAATCGTCAAAGGAAGACCCGTAAACGGAGAAGTCATCCATGAAAACCTCAACAATCTTTTCACAAAAGTCATAGAATATAGCCATCATACATCTTTGAAAGGTGGCAGGTGCATTACACAAGCCAAAAGGCATACGTCTATAGGCATAAGTACCGAAAGGGCAGGTGAAAGTGGTTTTCTCCTGATCAGATTGTGCAACTGGTATTTGGGAGAAACCAGAATAACCGTCTAGAAAGCAGAAGTGTGTGTGTTTGGATAGTCCTTCTAGCATTTGGTCGATAAAAGGTAGAGGGTAATGATCTTTCCTAGTGGCCTTATTCAACTTCCTAAAATCAATCACCATCCTATAGCCAGTAATAATCATGTGTAGGATCAACTCATCCTTATCATTAGGGACAACGGTGATGCCTCCCTTCTTAGGAACGCAATGCACCGGACTCACCCAATCGCTCTGAGCAATAGGATAGATAATACCCGCTTCCAGGAGCCTTAGTATTTCTTTTCTTACTACTTCTTTCATCTTAGGATTCAATCTCCTTTGATGATTAGCAACTGGTTTGAAATCAGGATCAGTTTTGATCTTGTGCTGGCATAGAGTGGGACTAATGCCCTTAATATCATCAAGAGTATATCCAATAGCAGCACGGTGCTTCCTTAGAGTTTAGGGTTAATAACAGGATATATCTCCTTTTCATCAAGATAGGCATACTTAAGAGTATCAGGCAACTGTTTAAGCTCGAACACAAGATGACCCTTTGGTGGGGGTGGATCCCCAAGCAGTTCAACAGGCAGATTATTCTTAAGGATAGGATATTGTTCTAAGACAACTCTATCTATCTCATCCCTTTCATCCATATGCATATCATTTTCATGCTCAAGCAAGTATTGCTCTAAGGGATCAGTAGGAGGCACGACAATAGAAGCTAAGGCAATAGTTTCATCCCTACTAGGAAACTCCTTTTCATGAGGTTGTCTACCAAACTTAGAGAAATTGAACTCGTGTGACACACCTTCAAAGCCAACAATGACAGTTTGCTTCTCACAATCAATATGAGCATTGACAGTATTGAGAAAAGGTCTACCGAATATGATGGGACAAAAGCTATCTTGTGCGGTAGCAAGAACGAGGAAATCAGCAGGATACTTCGTTTTACCACACAAGACTTTAACATCCCTAACAATTCCCACGGGGTAGATAGTATCTCTATTGGCAAGCTGAATAGTGACATCTATAGGTTCTATCTCAACAGGTGCAATCTCATCTTTGACTTCATCGTATAAGGATTGAGGTATTGCACTAACACTAGCACCCAAGTCACATAAACCATGATAGCAATGATATCCTATCTTAACAGAAACCACATGCATGCCAACAACAGGCCTATGTTTGTCTCTAGCGTGAGGTTTAGCAATTCTAGCAGCATCTTCACAAAAGTGAATATTATGTCCCTCAACTTCCTCAGAGAGAAGATCTTTGATAATAGCAATTCTAGGTTCAACTCTAATTTTCTCAGGGGGTGTAGGTGTTCTAATATAGCCTCTACGTATCACAGTTGAAGCTTTAGAATGATCCTTTATCCTAATAGGGAAAGGTGGTTTCTCAATGTAAGCACTGGGAACCACGGGATCATTATAGGTAATGACTTTCTCTTCAACTCGAGTGGGTTTAAATACATTGACTTCTAAAGGAGGATGATATTTAAACCACTTCTCTTTGGGGAGATCAATATGAGCAACAAAAGATTCACACAATGAAGGTACTATCTGAGAGTCAAGTCCATACTTAGCGCTAAAATCACTAAAGGTATTTGTCTCAACAAAGGATTTAACGCAATCAAAAGTGAAATTCATACCTGAATCCTTACCTTCTTCAAGCTCCCAATCTTCAGAGTTGCGTTTAATTCTCTCCAACAAATTCCATTTGAAGTCAATATCTCTCTTCATAAAAGAACCGGTACAAGAAGTGTCAAGCATGGTGCGATCATCATGAGAAAGACGAGCATAGAAGTTCTGAATGATAATTTCTCTCGAGAGCTCATGATTGGGGCATGAATATAGCATTGATTTAAGCCTCCCCCAAGCTTGAGCGATGCTTTCTCTGTCACGAGGCCAAAAATTGTAAATATAGTTTCGATCACGATGTACTAAATGCATAGGATAAAACTTTTGATGAAATTCCAATTTCAACCGATTATAGTCCCATGATCCAGTATCATCACATAGACTATACCATATCAACGCCTTATCCTTGAAAGATAAAGGAAAGACCTTCTTCTTGACATCATCCTCGGGCACACCTGCAAGCTTAAATAAATCACAAACTTCATCTACATAGATTAGATGCAAGAATGGATGTGATGTTCCGTCTCCTGTAAAAGGATTAGCCAGCAGTTTCTCAAGCATACCCGAAGGAAATTCAAAGCAAATATTTTCAGTAGGTGCAGCAGGTTGAGGAGCAACCATTCGTGCTTCCGTTCGAGGTGAAGATACCCCGAACAAGCCCCTCAAAGGATTAGTATCCATAGTGACAAGTGACAATTAATTTCAGCACACTATATGAATGTTTTCTTACCAAGTTCCACTTACCAAAGGCGCTTCACTCCCTGGCAACGGCACCAGAAAAGAGTCTTGATGACCCACAAGTATAGGGGATCAATCATAGTCCTTTCTATAAGTAAGAGTGTCGAACCCAACGAGGAGCAGAAGGATCTGACAAGTGGTTTTCAGCAAGGAAATATCTGCAAGCACTGAAATTATCGGTGACAAGTGATTGTGTGGTGAGATGATTCGTAGCAAGCAACAAGTAACAAAAGTAGCAACGGTGCAGCAAAGTGGCCCAATCCCTTTTGTAGCAAGGGACAAGCCTGGACAAAGTCTTATAGGAGGAAAAACGCTCCCGAGGACACACGATAATTTCTGTCATGCTAGTTTCATCATGTTCATATGATTCACGTTCGTTACTTTGATAGTTTGATATGTCGGTGGACCGGCGCTTGGGTACTGCCCTTACTTGGACAAGCATCCCACTTATGATTAACCCCTCCCGCAAGCATCCGCAACTATGAAAGAAGAATTAAGACAAAGTCTAACCATAGCATTAAACTAGTGGATCCAAATCAGCCCCTTACGAAGTAACGCGTAAACTAGGGTTTAAGCTTCTGTCACTCTAGCAACCCATCATCTACTTATTACTTCCCAATGCCTTCCTCTAGGCCCAAATAATGGTGAAGTGCTATGTAGTCGACATTCACATAACACCACTAGAGGAAAAACAACATACAACATATCAAAATACCGAACGAATACCAAATTCACATGACTATTATTAGCATGACTTATCCCATGTCCTCAGGAACAAAAGTAACTACTCACAAAGCATAATCGTAATCATGATCAGAGGTGTAATGAGTAGCATCAAGGATCTGAACATAAACTCTTCCACCAAGTAATCAAACTAGCATCAACTACAAAGAGTAATCAACACTACTAACAACCTTACAAGTACAAATCAGAGTCGCGAGACGGAGATTGGTTACAAGAGATGAACTAGGGTTTGGAGATGAGATGGTGCTGATGAAGATGTTGATGGTGAAGAGTCCCCTCCGATGAGAGGAATGTTGGTGATGACGATGGCGATGATTTCCCCCTCCGGGAGGGAAGTTTCCCCAGCAGGATCGTCGTGCCGGAGCTCTAGATTGGTTCTGCTCAAGTTCCGCCTCGTGGCAGCGGCGAAACCACGAAAAAGCTCCCTTCTCATTTTTTCCTGGACGAAACCCTCCATATAGCAAAAGAGGGGGGCCAGTGGGCTGCCCACAAGCCCCCATGGCGCGACCTGGGGGGGTGGTCGCGCCGTGCAGGCTTGTGGGCACCCCCTGGTGCCCCTCCGACACTTCTTCGGCCCAGTATTGTTTATATATTGGGAAAAAAATCTCCGTTGATTTTCACGGCGTTTGGAGTTGCGCAGAATAGGTATCTCAACTTTGCTCCACTTTCAGGCCAGAATTCCAATTGCCGGTATTCTCCCTCTTCATGTAAACCTTGCAAAATAAGAGAGAAAAGGCATAAGAATAGTACCGTGAAGTGAAATAACAGCCAAAGAAGCGATAAATATCAACATGAAAACATGATGCAAAATGGACGTATCACGGTCTTATTTTAATATAGGTAGTCCGCCCGTCAAATTTCGTCGCAATCGGAGTCCGTCTGGTACCCGAACGTTCGACCGTAGCGGCACCGTAGTCGGTCTACCGTCGGACGTTTTATCGGTGTTTTAAAATAGTTGCCGGGCGCCCGTTTTCCCTCTCATCTCTGCCTAGCCCCTCTACACAATGCACCGAGCTTGCCGCAACCTAGCGCGAAAACCTCCCGGAACCCGAACCGGGCGATCGTGACCGTTGGATCCGAATCAACCCCGTTTTACCGCAAATCACCATTTGTTTTTCAGTAGGACCCCCTAGTCTATTTTTACGCAACCGTTCGAGTTAGATCGGAGGGGCGATTAGACCCATCTTGGTAATATTGTTTTTAATGCGAATCCGGATCAATGCCTACCCTAATCCTAGCCCACCTGCACCCTAATCCTACCCTAATCATACCCCAAGGCCCACCCTAATCCTACCCGAATCCGGATCAATGCCTACCCTAATCCTACCCCAAGGCCCACCTGCACCCGCTAGCCCCACCGACACGGGCAGCTCTGCCCGATCCCCATCTCCTCTCTTGCTCAATCTCTCCCTCACCCTCTCGTTCCCGTGCCCGCCGCCACACAACACGCCCCTCGCACGTGACCACCAAGGCGGCCCCGATCCCCATAGTTGCCAGCCTTCTGCGGTGCCTCCCTCTTCCCGCATTGCGAGCCCCCCTCCATGCCTCTCCTACGGCCCCTCCGGCCACCAGAGCTTGTTGGTTTACTTGGTGGAATATAATATGTTAAGACCTTTTATCGTATTTATCATACCTTTGATATTGAACATGATGAAGATTTGTGAGTAGTTTTTTTGTTCTCGAGGACATGGGAGAAGTCTTGTTATAATTAATCATGTGAAGTTGGTATTCGTTCGATATTTTGATGATATGTATGTTGTTGCTTCCTTTAGTGATGTCATTTAAACGTTGACTACATGACACTTCACCATACTTTGGGTCTAAGGGAAGGCATTGTGTAGTAATAAGTAGACGATGGGTTGCGAGAGTGACATGAGCTTAAACCCTAGTTTATGAGTTATTCCGTAAGGGGCTGATTTGGATCCAAATGTTTCAAGCTATTATTACGTTGTTTGTAGTTGTATTAGTTTATCTTAATTCTTTTTTTGTAATTGCGGATGCTTGTGAGAGGGATAATCATAAGTAGGTTGTTTGTTCAAGTAAGAACAACACCTAAGCACCGGTCCTCCCATATATCAAATTATCAAAATGACGAACGCGGATCAACTTAACATGATGAACATGACTAAACAAAAATCCACATATGTCCTCCAGAGCGCTTTATTTTATATATGAAAACTTCCAGGCTTGTCCTTTGCTATAAAAAAAGATTGGACCACCTTGCTGCACCTTTGCTACTATTGTTACTTGTTACTTGTTACCAATTACCTTGCTAAAAACCTATCTACCACTGTTATTGTAATGCCCCAAGTGTGTAATTGCCATATTTGAAACCTATTGCAAGTGGGTCCACCTTGTCTTGGATATGATGTTGTCATTTTGAGCCATGATTTCATGTGTGTCCCTTATTACTTCCTTCCCTTGCATGCATGCATAACATATCATTTCATGTCATGTCTTGTGATGTTGCTTTGTGGTCTTATGCTTCCTTGTGTTGTGATCTTGTGAGTTCATGTGTGATGCTCATGAGATGTGGGGTGAGTAGATATGATGTGGTGGTTGTTTACTCCAAAGCCCTTCTCAATTCAAAGACCATTTTCTCTCTTTATTCCCTAGTTCAAATATTTACTTGCTCCTAAGCTGGTTTAAAAATGTCTGTTAATTAGGGGATATTGTGGGTGTTAAGTTGTGCAAGTTTGGTGATTTTAAAAAGTGTTTTAAATAGGTGCAATAAATACAAAACAGAGGCATTAATTCTGTTTTGTGAAATATTACTTGCTCCTAAAAATCTTGTTCTTGTTTTATTTAAATAGGTCATATTTTTCTATGACCACGGGGTATTTTCTTTGATTTATCCCCAGTAGTTTTTGCCTTATTTTATTTTTTTTCTTTCTCGCCTTTCCTTTAAATAGAAGAGCCCACAGGGGTTTGTTTTTCTTTTAAGTAGCGCCAGTGGGCTTCCTCCCACCTAGGCCGGCCCATCTTCTCCTCCTCTTCGCGCCAGGAGCCCACCTCACCGTCGCTCGTCTTCCTCCTGGGGACGTCACGCCTGTACGAACAACTCTCAGCCTCCCGATCGCCCTTGCCTTGATCTTGCGGTTCAAGCTCCCCCCCCCCCCGAGGTGTTATAAGCTGTGGCTCGTCTTCCCCTGCAGCTAGGGTTCCATCTTCCCCCTCCTCTCCTCCTTCCAGCGCCACCAGGAAGTTCCTCCTCGTCTCCAACGCCATCGCCGGCTCCAGGTGAGCTCGACGTCGGCGGATCGTTGCTCCTCCTCCTGCTCCAACCAGTGCAAGAGGGTGCCGTGGTCAAGGGGGGCCCATTCCTGTCAAGAGCGAGCAACGGGAGCGACCACGTCGTCAGCCTCGTCGTCCTCCTCTTCCTCCTCTATGGTGGTCGTACCTGCTGCACCTCGTCGCCGCTTCTTCTTCTTCCATGACGCAACGCCCTCCTCTCTCGTCTTCCCCTCGGTGAACAACTTAGACCAGCTCCTTCCTCTCTAGAGCATAGACTCGAGCTCCTCATCGTTGGGTCACTCGGGTGCAGTAGCAGGGTGCAACGCTTGTAGACGACAGCAGCTTTTGCTCGTTGATAGCTGCGACTCAAGGGTGATTTCGAGGTGGGAATGGTTCCCCTGCGGATCCTACTTCCCCCTCCGCAGCGTAGTTTGGCCGTTGGTGGTCGTGGTAGTCACCGCCGTCCACCTCTGTTTCGGTCGCCGGCGAAGTGTTCCGTAGCAGAGAGCTGCTCGTGGTGCATGTGTTTGCTTGGGGTGCAGAGATTGTATGTGGTGTGGTGCTCGCAGGTTTTGGCAGCAGAGAGGGGTGTCCTCCTCGTAGCCCTAGTGCCTCCCGTCGTAGCGCAGCAGCAGCAGAGTAGCGCCGGCGAGACCCCTCCTCTGTTCCGGCAAGCCGTCGGCAGCAGATAAGCAGAGAGGGGCTCTTTTTCTGTTTCGATGTGCTTATATTTTCAGACGCCGTATGGTAGCCCAGTGGTAGCAAGTGTTGTGTGCCTGATGGAGGGCGCGGGTTCCATTCCCCCCCTCCGCACCTTTTATTTGTTTTGCTTGCTCCTGCACAGTAGCACACAGGGACTGGTTAACCTGTGTGGGCATCCTACTCTGTTGAGCAGAAGGTAGTAGCGCAGTGGTTGTGCAGTGGTGTTGCACCAGGGGCACGGGGGTTCGAATCCCAGGCTGCCCCTTTTTCTTTTTTTCCTTCTTGCTATTTTTCCCCTTTGCATTGTTTGCTACACTTGTGCCTAATTCAATAGGTGACAACTGGCATTGTATTTCTCTTTTTCTGGCTAGAGAGGTGGAAGATTGTATGTGAGTATGTGTGTTCATATGTGAGGTGTAGGTGTGTGCACACACATGTGGTGATGCTCACATAAGTAGTGTGTGTGGTGCTTCCCTTGTATAGTAGTATGTGTAGGTGGCTTGTTTCATTGTGCTTATGTGGCTAGTTATATGGCAGTAGGTGTGTGCATGTGTGTGTATGTGTTGCACACACATGTGGTGATGCTAGTGTATGCATGATGTGTGTGTGTGTGGGTGATATAGTGAGAGAAGTGTATGTGTTGTTGATGTGCTTGACACCAACATGGGGTCTAAACCCTCATGTACATATTGTCTTTGTGCACATGAGCATAGCTATGTGATAGTTGTTCTAGTGAGAGTTGCATGAAATGTTGCACTATTCACTATGTAGGAATCTGTGTAGCTTTTCCTTCCTAGTTTGTGGCCACTTGCCCTAAACAAGAGTATGCATATTATATATGATTTCGTGGTAGAATCACCCAAGGAACCCATTGGTGAACTCAGGTTTGCCATTGGAACATTTTCTGGAGATGACATATTTTCATTTTCTTCTATGTTTAGAGCTTGGTTCCATGAGTTGTGATGTGCTCTTGTGTTTGTTTCTTGGTTGTGCTAGTAGAGGGTGACCCCCTCTACCTCTTGTTGGTTTCATATCATGATTAGGATTCCATATGTGCAAGTTATGCCCACTCAAAGTAGGCATGTGGCTGAAATTCCAGATTAGTCTGAGAATCTGTTCATATTTTCTTCTCCTGTAGATGAGGTTTTGCTGGTCATTGTGTTGTGATTTAGCCCGAGCTTTCAACTAGAAAGTTGGACCTGATATGTTTCTCTAGCTCCCTATAAAATTTCATGTCATTTGGAGACATGTAGGTATTGTTTTGGCTGCTTTCAAAAAGCTTCAGAGCAAAGACAGAAAGTTAGGTGCAGGAATTTTCACTAAGTCCCTGAGATCTGATGGTTTTGGGCAAGTTTGTATCCTTATAACTTTCTGTGTTTAATTCCTTTTTGTGTGATTCTTGCTTGTGCTGGTAGTATTCTTGGCTAGCTACAGCCACATATATTATTTGTCATAGTTGGGTGGCTGTAGGTGCTTTGCATGTAGCTCACAATGTGCTACGATGCAGTTTATGGCAGATTGTGTAGTTTTGTCATTTTGATGGTTGTGAGTGCTTAGTTGATGTTGTGGTGTTCTTCTTTGCTCCACCCCATCCATGATGTGTTGTTTTATGTCTTGGCAACCTGGGAATACCAGATTTGTGCCATTTGAGTGTGTGGTGATGATGTTGACACGTAGATCTTCATATCTTGTGTAGTTGATTCCCGTTGATTCGTAGCTCCGATTGTATTGTTCTTTATATGGTTTTGCATCGTTTTCACGAGATGCATCTGATAATGTCATTCTCATGCATGTCAAAATAGGTTAGCATGCAGTTCTGTCCAGGAACTTGTTTTAGCTTCTTAAGCTTGTGTTAGTGATAGAAATAGTGATGCATGCTCATTTTCATCTCATGCATCATGTGCTTGTTGCATCTTGAGGTGCTGTTGTTCATTGGATGTTATACTTATGTTGGGTAGCACCGGAATCGGAGAACAAATATGTGGAGTCAGGAGAGTACGTGCAGGACGATCAAGAACCATTCCAAGATGAGGATCTCACAAGCAAGATGATATGACCTTGATTCCATCTCTAGACTTGTTATGCTAGATTATGTTTCCTTTGTCATATGCTCGCTGCCTACCACTGAAATATTTTCCTCTTGATATGCCATGAACCCAAACACTGATCCCTTCCTAGCAAACTTGAATGGCAAAGTAGGCTTTGCCTAGCTACTAATGTTAGCGTTGCTAGATGTAGGTGCTTTGACTCATGTGATAACATGAGCTTGATATCATTATATTAAATTCTGTTATTTAATTAATGCACCTATATACTTGGTAAATGACGGAAGGCCTAGCCTTTTGCCGGGTGCTTTGTTCCGTTATTGCCGCCTTAGTTACCGGCTACCGGTGTTTGATTCCATATTGATCACTCCTAACACGTTAGGGGTTGTTATGGGGACCCCCTCGATAAGTCGCGTAGTGCTAAGGCTTGTCCGGCAGGACCCAACATTGGTGTTAATTTGCTAATCACTTAATAATAATCTGCATAGGGAATAGCTACCCCGAGGAACTTAATCAACAACCCAGGCCAATGCTCCTCATGAGTGTTGGTTCAAACTGGGCACTGCTCGGGGCCAACTCACGGCAACTTGAGTGATTTCTATCAGGCCATCGTGCGCGTAGCTCATCCAGCGTGTCCTGAGACTGAGATACGCGGCTCTTATCAGGGTCGTCGACACGTCGGGAGGTCGTGCTAGCCTTGCCTTACCTTAGCGATCTATCTTGCGTATAGGAATCCCAAGGAAGCTTTCGTTGTCCCCAGAGTTGAGGTTTTCCTCTAAGGAATCCGACGAGATCACGAGATTCGTGATAGAGGATTACTTTGCGGCCTGTGTACGTTTGTGATGGACTAGTTGGAGCACCCCTGCAGGGTTTAATCTTTCGGAAAGCCGTGCCCGCGGTTATGTGGCAACTTGGAATATTTTTTTAACATCCGGTATTAGACAACTTAAACAAAAGCTAATAAAATTGCCAACTGTGTGCGTAACCGTGACTGTCCCCTCGAAGATCTCTCTTCGATCGGGAACACGGTGGGGTTATGAATGACGTAGGTAGGTGTTCAGGATCACTTAGTGATCAAGTATTCACGACCGCTAGTATAGTCCACCTTCATAAACGTTCTGCGTAAGTTAGCCACCATATCAAGCTTAGGATGCTGCAACCTTAACCACTTCACCTTATCCTACCTAATAACTTGACTAGTTCTGGCACCAAGGTCTTAGATTGCTGAGTCCCCGTGGCTCACGGATTCCTCCACAATACCAACAGGTTCAGGTACACCAGAGACAGATGATCTCGACGGCACGCAGCTGGCGTGGCAGTACAATGAGGAGACCGATCGCCTGTACGTGAACTATCCAAAAGATTGAGGCGTGGTCGTGATCATGGGCCAGCAGGCAAGGTAGCATAGCCTTTTGTCTTGTTTTGTAGTCCGTAGCGGAACTACTTTGGTTGTATGCGTGATGAACTCTGATATATTTATGAGAAGGCAATTGAACCCCTGATTGTCTAGCTTTTATTATTATGTATGTGCTGTGTTACCTGTTTGCGAGACGCTTAGATGCGCTCCTTTCCAATTCGGGGCCTCGATCCCTAGATCAGAAAGGACCGCATCTTGGTTGTTACAAGTTGGTAATCAGAGCCTTACGACCATAGGAGCCTTTGTGTGATCGTACTTGGCCGAGTCGAGTCTAGAAAATGTTTTGAGTCTTAGTTATATCGGAGAGTAGGATTCTTTTTTCTCCTCTTCTATGTTCTGGTGAGGTTCCCGGCTTAGGAAATCTTTAACTCTACTCCTTTTCTCGCTCAATTTTTTTTGGATCACGCGGGTATTTGTGAAATCTATATGATTTCTATGTGATGGAGTCCTGTCCTGGTGCCTCCTATCTGCTTTGAGTTTCAGGGGAGTTGAGCTCCAGGGGATTCTTGCGCACATCGCCATCATTCAGATTTCTGAGTATCTAAGAACAAAGGATGTTCGTAATTGCTTCAATACTGGTAGTGGCGAGATAACCCCAATGTCCCCAGTACTGGTGCAGATTGTTCGGGAGTACTGCATACTTAGTATCGTTGTGATCACGAGGGTCTATTCTAGATGAAGGTCCGAGATGTTGGTTGTGTGTTAACGGATGTGATACAGGTGACGGGTTAGTTTAGGAGTTGTGTGATATACTCCTTGTATCTGTGTACCAGATTGCATGACCAGTTATTTCGGGAATTCATAGGTGGGATATCAAGTAGTATCTTATAGGACTATCTTCCTACATACGCATGATTGAGGTTGGGGAAATCTCGATCATATGTTTGTTCCGAGCAATTCTAGCTCACACTTGTTTGCAGTGGTCCCTATCGGAATTTTGTAGTCCGTCACTTTGAGGATGCATTCTTGCTATGTTGTTCAAGTGCAATTGTTAAATTCTGTTCAGATATTCTGTCTTTTGATTCAGAAATATCTTCAATTATTCTGTTGACTAATATGTTGTCCGTCTTCAGGATGGCTCCTCTGACTCGTCAGAACCCAGGGCGTGAGGATATGCCGCCTCCACCTCCTCCTTCGGAGAACCCTCCTCCGCCGCCGCCTCCTCCTGCAGAGGCCTGGCAAGCGATGATGACAACTACTAATGCAAACACCTAGATGTTGATTCAGTTGCTGCAAGAGAGAGCCAACCAACAACAAGGCAATTTTCAACATGGTGGAAATCAGTTTCGAGTCTGAGTCAGTTTCTGTCGAACCAGCCAAAGACGCTCACTTCATGCGACCAGCCATTTGATGCAGAAGATTGGATCCGTGATATGAACAAACATTTCGAGTGTAGCAATGTGCGTCCGGAGGATTATGTCAAGTTTGCAACGTTTCAGTTGAAGGGGCATGCTTCTATATGGTGGCAGCAGCTGAAGGACTCCAGAGGCGCCAGGGTGATTTCTTGGGATGAGTTCTGTCATGACTTCAGATCCCACTACATCCCTTCCAGTTTTGTGGAGGAGATGCGTGAGAAGTTCAGGCCTTTGAAGCAGGGTGGCAATTCCGTGTACAAGTACAACGTTGAATTCCACGAGCTGGCCCGTTACGCGCTGCAGGATATCCCGGATCAGAAGAGCAAGATTTATCAGTTCAGGGGTGGCTTGAAAGAAGATTTGCAGTTAGCTCTTGCGTTGCACGATCCTGAGGAGTTCGACAAGTTCTACAACCTAGCTCTCAGAGCAGAGGCAACCTTGCTCAGGGTGGAGAATTCCAAGAAGCGCTTCAGAGATTCCATCTCTTCCTCGACTCAGGTGGTTCAGAAGCAACAAAAGTTTTGGGTTTCTCCTCCTCCTCCTCGGCACTCGCAGCAGCTTAAGCACTCAGGTGGTCGTGGTTCTTCCCACCCACCCAACCCTGTCTTCCAGCAGAGATTCCAACATCAGAAGCATGGGCCTCCTCAGACTCAGTACCGGCACCCAGCAGATGTCACTTGTCACAAGTGTGGGCAGAATGGTCACTATGCCAACAAATGTACTTCTCAGCTCCGACTGCCGTCTCCTCCTCTAGGCAAACCTCCAAGGAACGCTCTTGTCAAGTTCAACCCCAGATCAGCTCGAGTCAACATGGTGAACGCAGCTGAAGCACAGAACTCGTCAGATGTGATCATGGGTAACCTCCTCGTCAATGATATACCTGCTAGAGTATTATTTGATTCTGGTGCTTCTCATTCGTTCATGTCTAGACCATTTGCATGGAATCATGATTTCATTTCTAAGACCTTAGACAAACCTTTTCATGTGGTTTCCCCGGGAGCGTTGTTGAGCTCTAATGTGGTCATTCCGGATGTTTCTGTCAAGATGGGCGCTTATGCTTTTCTGGCATCTCCTATTGTCATGGGCAATTCCGACATCGACTTGATTCTTGGTATGGATTGTCTGGCCATGAAAAAGGCGTCAATTGATTGTGAAGCCAAAGAAGTGAAGCTTACCCACTCTTCGGAGGACGTGATTATATTTGCGGCGCGCGATGATACAATCCGACTGTTCTCCTTGAATGAAAAGGGTGCGATCAATCCTATTGAGCAAGTCCCAGTGGTCTGCGAATATGAAGATGTCTTTCCTGAAGATCTGCCAGGCATGCCTCCGCACCGTGAAGTTGAGTTTGTCATTGAGCTTGAGCCAGGCACAGAGCCAGTGTGCAAACGGCCGTACAAGCTGGGTCCAGAAGAATTGAAGGAACTTAAGAGGCAACTCGATGAGCAGGAGCGTTTGGGTTTGATCAGACCGAGCTCGTCTCCGTGGGGCTGTGGTGTTCTGTTTGTCAAGAAGAAGGATGGCACAGACCGGCTGTGTGTCGATTACCGTCCATTGAATAAGAAGACAATCAGAAATAAATATCCACTTCCGAACATAACTGAGTTGTTCGAACAGTTGAAAGGTGCTAAGGTCTTCTCCAAGCTTGATCTCAGAATGGGCTATCATCAAATTCGCATTCGCGAGGAAGATATTCCGAAGACTGCCTTCAGGACTAGTTTTGGCTCGTATGAGTATACGGTCATGTCTTTTGGTCTGGCAAATGCTCCTCCGACATTCTGTCGATTGATGAACTATATATTCTCTCCGTTCAAGAATGACTTTGTCTTGCTCTATCTCGACGACATTCTGGTCTTTTCTGAAACTGAGGAAGAACATGAAGAACATCTCAGATTGGTGCTTGATAAGCTGAGAGAGTACAAGCTGTATGCCAAGTTTTCCAAGTGCGAGTTCTGGCTGAAAGAAGTGGTGTATCTTGGGCACATTATCTCTGCCGAGGGCATTAAAGTTGATCCGTCCAAGGTTCAGGCCATTGTTGAGTGGGAGCCTCCGCAGAATGTGAAGCAGCTTCGAAGCTTTCTCGGGCTTGTTGGCTATTGCAGAAGGTTCGTTGAGAACTTCTCCAAGCTCACCAAGCCGCTCTCAAGTCTTCTTCAGAAGGGTGTTAAGTATGCTTGGTCTCCAGAGTGTCAACTGGCCTTTGATACACTCAAAGAGAAGCTTACCTCCACTCCAGTCTTGGTCCCTCCGGATGATTCCAAGCCGTACCAGGTCTTTTGCGACGCTTCTCTCCAGGGTCTTGGTGCAGTCCTGATGCAAGATAAGAAGGTGGTTGCTTATACCTCCAGGCAGTTGAAGCCTGCGGAGAAGAACTATCATGTGCATGATCTTGAGCTAGCAGCTGTGGTACACGCCTTGATGACTTGGAGACATCTCTTGTTGGAACGTAAGGTTGAAGTCTTCACCAATCACAAGAGTCTCAAGTACATCTTCACTCAGCCTAACTTGAATCTTCGGCAAACACGTTGGGTGGAAATGCTCCAGGATTTTAATCCGAGTGTTGAGTACACGCCAGGCAAGGCAAATGTCGTGGCAGATGCATTGAGCAGGAAGGCATATTGCAACAGTCTGATTCTGTAACCTCTCCAGCCTGGTCTTTGTGAGTCTTTCAGGAAGCTCAACCTTGAGCTAGTACCTCAGGGATTTCTGGCAAACCTTCAGATCTCTCCTACCTTGGAAGATCAGGTCCGAGCAGCACAGCTTCTTGACGCTATGGTGAAGAAGGTCAAGATTGGCGTGGGAAAGAGTCTCCCCAAGTATAAGTGCTTCACTATTGATGCCAGTGACACGTTGTTTTTCGAGGATCGCCTTGTCGTCCCGAAAGGTGATCTCAGGAAGGGAATCATGGAGGAAGCTCATAACTCTCTGCTCTGTATTCATCCTGGCAGCTCCAAAATGTACCATGACTTGAAGTAGACCTTCTAGTGGACTCGTATGAAACGTGAGATTGCTCAGTTCGTAAACGAGTGTGATGTATGTCGAAGGGTGAAAGCAGAACATCAACGCCCAGCAGGCCTTTTGCAGCCTTTGCTGATTCCCGAGTGGAAGTTCGATCACGTTGAGATGGATTTCGTCACCGGGTTTCCAAAGTCCAAGAAGGGTAATGATGCTATCTTCATCGTCATCGACAAGTTGAGTAAAGTGGCTCATTTTCTTCCAGTCAAGGAGTCCATTTCAGCAGCTCAGCTGACAGAGTTGTACACCTCCAGGATTTCTTCTTTGCACGGTGTGCCTATGATGATCTCTTCAGATCGCGGAAGTATCTTCACTTCCAAGTTCCGGGACTCCTTTTAGTCTGCTATGGGCATGAAGATCCGCTTCAGCACAGCGTTCCATCCTCAGACTAGTGGTCAAGTGGAGAGACTGAATCAAGTTCTTGAGGATATGCTGAGAGCATGTGTTATCTCTTTTGGCATGAAGTCGGAAGATTGTCTGCCTTTCGCGGAGTTCTCGTATAACAACAGTTATCAAGCTAGTTCTGGCAAGCTCCGTTTGGAATTCTCTATGGCAGGAAGTGCCGTACTCCGCTCAACTGGTCCGAGATAGGCGAGCGTCAGATCCTTGGGAATGATATGATAGAAGAAGCTGAGGAGATGTGTCGGATCATTCGCGACAACCTCAGAGCAGCTCAGTCCCGTCAGAAGAGCTATTATGATAGCAAGCACCGTGACATGTCTTATGAGCTTGATGACTTCGTCTATCTCAAGTTGTCGCCTATGAAGGCTATGCAGCGCTTTGGCATCAAAGGCAAGCTTGCGCCTTGTTTCGTTGGTCCGTTGAGAGTGGTAGGCAAGAGAGGCGACCTTGCGTACCAGCTCGAGCTTCCGGCAAACTTTGCAAAGGTCCATGATGTGTTCCATGTTTCTTAGCTTCGGAGGTGTTTCAAGACCCCCGAGCGCACTGTGCATCTTCAAGACATCGACCTCCAGCCTGACCTTTCTTATCGTGAGCATCCAGTTGCGGTTCTCGAGGCGACTGAGCGCAATACCCGTAACAAGATTATCAAATTTCTCAAAGTGTAGTGGTCACACCATTCTGATAAAGAGGCGACTTGGGAACGCGAGGATTACCTCCGTTCTGAATTTCCTGATTTCTTTCAGTCTTAGATCTCGAGGGCGAGATCTTCTTTGTAGTGTGGAAGAGTTTGTAATGCCCCAAGTGTGTAATTGCCATATTTGAAACCTATTGCAAGTGGGTCCACCTTGTCTTGGATATGATGTTGTCATTTTGAGCCATGATTTCATGTGTGTCCCTTATTACTTCCTTCCCTTGCATGCATGCATAACATATCATTTCATGTCATGTCTTGTGATGTTGCTTTGTGGTCTTATGCTTCCTTGTGTTGTGATCTTGTGAGTTCATGTGTGATGCTCATGAGATGTGGGGTGAGTAGATATGATGTGGTGGTTGTTTACTCCAAAGCCCTTCTCAATTCAAAGACCCTTTTCTCTCTTTATTCCCTAGTTCAAATATTTACTTGCTCCTAAGCTGGTTTAAAAATGTGTGTTAATTAGGGGATATTGTGGCTGTTAAGTTGTGCAAGTTTGGTGATTTTAAAAAGTGTTTTAAAGAGGTGCAATAAATACAAAACAGAGGCATTAATTATGTTTTGTGAAATATTACTTGCTCCTAAAAATCTTGTTCTTGTTTTATTTAAATAGGTCATATTTTTCTATGACCAGGGGGTATTTTCTTTGATTTATCCCCAGTAGTTTTTGCCTTGTTTCATTTTTCTTTCTTTCTGGCCTTTCCTTTAAATAGAAGAGCCCACAGGGGTTTCTTTTTCTTTTAAGTAGCGCCAGTGGGCTTACTCCCACCTAGGCCGGCCCATCTTCTCCTCCTCTTCATGCCAGGAGCCCACCTCATTGTCGCTCGTCTTCCTCCTGGCGACGTCACGCCTGTACGAACAGCCCTCAGCCTCCCGATCGCCCTTGCCTTGATCTTGCGGCTCTAGCTCCCCCCCCCCCCCGAGGTGTTATAAGTTGTGGCTCGTCTCCCCCTGCAGCTAGGGTTCCATCTTCCCCCTCCTCTCCTCCTTCCAGCGCCACCAGGAAGTTCCTCGTCGTCTCCAATGCCATGGCCGGCTCCAGGTGAGCTCGATGCCGGCGGATCGTTGCTCCTCCTCCTGCTCCAACTAGTGCAAGAGGGTGTTGTCAGGCTCTGCTTACTCAAGAGACAAAAAACAAGGGAATTCTACTCGAGCTAGCCACTTTACTCACTGAATTAAGGCCGAAGGCCGAGTTTATGTTACAAAACCAGCCAGGAACACTGGCGGCGCATAAGGGGGAAACCCTAGAAAAGATAAGCTGCCCTACACGAACTCGATCATGGCTTTATATAGCCTTACAGAGAGGAGAGGCGAGGTAAAGCTTAAAGAAGAAAGAAGTGAAGGGTGATCGTGCTGGAAGCGCGACAGTGACGCTCGAGGCTACTATCACCGCACGATCTGAGATCAACGGTTGTCGAGGCTTCACTTAAAGTGAATCGGTACGATGGCCTGTCATGCATCGGATCCTGGATGGACGGCTTCCGTTGCTTCCTGCCATCATCTTGTTTGAAACAGAGTTGATCAGCGCCAGTAGACCTTGGGTCCTGACAATCCCCCCCGAGAAACACCAGACCTGTCCTTAGGGCTGGAATGCTGGAAAGACTTTCTGTATGAAGGAGGCATCCACCCAAGTAGCATCCTTTTCCTCCAAATTAGTCCATTTGATGAGCCACCTCACCACTGGGATCTGAATATCCCCTTGCACTCTTGGGATCAGTTTTCTCTCCAAGAGTTTCTCAGGTTCCAGGAGGATTGTTCCATCAGTGTGTAGTACTGGCAGGTTGGGGTTTGGGATTGCTTGAGGTCCAAGGTGCTTTTTGAGTTGACTGACATGGAATGTAGGGTGTAGTTTGTAGTGCTCAGGTAACAACAACTTGTAAGCTACAGTTCCAACTTTTAGGATGATTCTGAAGGGCCCATAGTACTTAGAGTGCAACTTGAGGCATCTGTGCAAGCTAAGTGTTGTATGCCTGTAGGGTTGCAATTTTAAGTATACCATGTCTCCTACTTCCAAGGTCCTTTCTGATATTTTTCTGTCAGCATACATCTTCATCCTTTTTGAGGCTTAAGCAGGTTTCCTTTGATCTGGGCTGCAATCTGCTCTGCATTGAGAATGGAGGAAAATTCTTGGGCTAGATCAGCAGGGTAAAGAGCAGCTTCAGACAACATATTTGGTGGTCTGTTATACAGGGCTTGGAAAGGAGTGAGCTGTAGTGAGGAGTGATAACTAGTGTTGTACCACCACTCAGCTAGAGGGAGCCAATGGAGCCACTTTTGTGGTTGTAAGAAGGCCATGCATCTCAAGTAATTCTCCAAGCATTGATTGACTCTTTCTGTCTGTCCATCAGATTGAGGATGATAGGATGTGCTCATATGGAGTTCAATGCCCAGTTTCTTGAACAATTCTTGCCACAGGTGGCTTGTGAATATTCTGTCTCTGTTAGTAACATAACTGAAGGGAGTCCATGTAGTTTGAAGATATGTTCAGTGAAGGTTTTTGCAACAGTAGTGACAGTTATGGGGTGTTTCATGGCAATGAAATGGCTGTATTTAGTGAACCTGTCCACTACTACCAGTATCATGTCCTTTGCTTGTGAGATGGGGAGACCTTCAACAAAATCCATGCTGATGTGGCACCAAGCAAAGTCAGAGACTGGGAGAGGCTGCAAAAGACCAGGATATTTGCAATGTTCTGGCTTGTTAATCTGGCAGGTAGGGCACTGTTTGATGAAATCCACAATAAACTTTTTCATGCCAGGCCAGTGGAAAAGGAGCTTCATTCTCTGATATGTTGCTCTGTGTACAGAGTGGCCACCCAGTTCAGAATTCTGTAAGGCAGACACACGTTTAGTTCTCAGGTCAGTGTTTAATCCAATGACAATTCTGTTTTTGTATCTTAACAATCCTTGCTTGAGAGAATAGTTAGGGACAGCATTGTCAGAGATTGCCAGTTCTGACAAAAGATCCTTGCATCTTTGATCATTCACATAACTGTGAACCACTTCAGTTAACCATACTGGTTGAGCTTGACTTGCAATAAGTGCTTGCAATCTGTATTTGACCCTAGATAAGGCATCAACAACTTTGTTGTTCTTCCCTTGCTTGTATTCAATTATGAAGGTGTACCCCAACAACTTGATCAGTAGTTTGTGTTGGATGCCTTCTGTGAGCTTTTGCTCTTGTATATATCTCAAGCTCTGCTGATCAGTTCTTATCACCGGGGCAGAAGCAGCAAAATAGTGTTTCCAATGTTTAAGAGCTTCAATTATTGCTAGTGCCTCCTTATCATAAGTTGACATAGCAGCAGCCTTTGGTCCAATGGTTTTGCTGAAATAGGAGAGGGGCCTACCTTCCTGCATTAGGAGAGCACCAATCCCATAAGCAGAGGCATCTGTTTCCAGTATGAAAGGTTGAGAAAAATCTGGTAAGGCTAACACTGGAGCTTGGGTCATCTTGTGCTTTAATGTATTAAAAGCATTCATTTGCTCAAACCCCCAAATGAAATTGTCCTTCTTCAGGGAGTTAAACAGAGGCTTGCAGATAAACCCATAGTGCTGAATAAACCTTCTGTAGTAACCAGTTAGTCCCAAGAAACTTCTCAATTGAGTGACATTTTCAGGTGCTGGCCATTGTTTGATTGCTTCAATTTTAGTAGGGTCAGTAGCAACTCCATCACCTCTGATGACATGTCCAAGATACTCCACTTGTGCTTGAGCAAAGGAGCACTTGCTCAATTTTGCAAATAGTTGATTAGCTTTTAAAGCTTCCAGGACCAGTTGTAAGTGCTGCAGATGTTCCTTCATATTTTTGCTTTAGATGAGAATATCATCAAAGAAGACCAGGACAAACTTTCTTAAATAAGGAGCTAGGATGGTGTTCATGAGTAGTTGGAATGTTGCAGGAGCATTAGTTAAGACAAAGGGCATCACCAAGTACTCATAATGCCCACAGTGTGTACTGAAAGCAGTCTTTTCAATGTCCTCCTCCTTCATTCTTATCTGGTGATAGCCACTTCTTAGGTCTAACTTAGAGAACACTGTTGCTCCCTTTAGTTCATCCAAGAGATCTTCAATAACAGGGATTGGATATTTGTTCTTTAGTGTTTGCTCATTAACTTTTCTGAAGTCATTAACCAATATCCATGTCATGTCCTTCTTCTTTACTAAGAGAGCTGGTAAGGAATAAGGGCTATTGCTGTCTCTTATTACTTTAGACTTGATCATGTCCTGCACTATACTTTCCATTGCATCTTTCTGGTGATGTGGGAGTCTATAAGGCCTCTGATTAATCACTTTAGCTTGAGGTGTGAATGTAATCACATGGTCTATAGCTCTCTTTGGAGGTAAGGAAGTAGGGGTGCTAAAAACAGGGGAGTAATCATCCAGAATTTTCTGTACTGGCTCAGGCACCATTTGATCCACAGGTTCTTGCACAATGATCCTGTTTAGTATTAAGACAGAACCACAAACAGGCCGCTCAGGTATTGCTTCTGTGAGAGATAGTTCTTGAACTGGAACAGTAGGTAAACTCTCATCTTGGAATATTTTCTTTTCTCCATCAGGTAATGTGACCTTCACATGCTTTTCATCAAAGTCAAGCTCAATAGGGCTGTATGAGGCCATCCAGTCAGCTCCGAGGATAACATCATAGCCCTGCAACTATAACACTCTGAAGTCAGTGGAAAAGCCTGTGCCTTGTAAGGAAAAGGGACAGTTTAATGCAATAAACTCTAACCACAGTGTATCCCCATTTGCCACAATTACTTGTCTTTTCTTGGTGGGAGTTAGAGCACACTTAGCTTTCTTAGCCAAGGTTGGAGTGAGGAAGGTTGCAGTACTGCCACTATCAATTAGTGTTGTGGCTGGTGTATTGCCTATCATAACTGTGACTGTAAAACTGAGCTTCCTAGTAGTTCTAATTCCCATCAGAGCAAGCATGGAAATGTGAAGAGGAAGATCATCTTGATCAACAGGGGGAGGTGTTTCTGCTTCATCACTCTCAGCAGTGTAATATACCAGTCCTGCATCATCAGGGTAACACTCCTGCAGTGCTTGGATTTGTACTTGGTTTGCCAGCTTACAGACTTTCTTGTGACCAGGAAACCATGGGTCCTTGCACTTGTAGTAGATGCCTTTCAGTTTTGCTTGTTGAATCACAGCAGCATTGGAGTTTGTAGGTACTTTACCAGGGTCAAATTGAATCTGTCTTTTCAGTGCTTGGTTCAGAAAAGGTGGAGGAGGCCTTTTAACAGGTTGTGCCTGCTCCATTCTTTTAGCTAACCAGATAGCTTTCTGTAGGTCAGGTGGTTCATGGCATTGCACATTATGTTGGATGCTGTTAGCAAGGCCAGCAATGAAACTTGCCTTGAAGTAATCAGGAGGTAATGCAGGATTATCCCTTCTGATAAGGTTCATTGACTGTTCAAATTTCAGTACATAATCATTGACAGTTCCATTTTGATTCAAGGCATGGAATGTTCTGACATTGTCACACACTGAAGTTTCAGAGAATCTATCACCCAACAGTCTACAAAACCTATACCAGGGCAGGGTGTTTGCTGTGATTCCAGTTCCTCTCCACCATTCAATAACATGCCCTAGATAGGAGACAGCAATTCCAGTTTTCTGTTCCAGGGGAGTTCTTGCTGCTTAAAAGTATATCTCAATAGTTTGGATCCAAGAGTCAGTATTAGAACCATCAAACTCTGGGATATTGTACTTAGCAGGCTTCACCAGAGTGTGCACTCTTCTGTTATCCTAAACCCACTCTCTGTTGGCCATGCCAAATCTCCTGTCCAAGTGTGCATTTTGGGTATCACCTTGGTGCTGTTCCACATTTATCACCTGCTGGCCAAGTCCAACTTGTTGAGCAGCAGCTAGGTTTTTGATCTCCACCTGTGGTTGGTTGTTGTCCACAAAGTGAGGATGTTTGTAAGGCAACTTAAGTGTACCATCCAAATTCAGTTCTTTTCCTGATGTTTTGTCCACTAATGTTGCAGATCCAATAGTGGCAGGGGAGGGATGTGCTTCCAAGAATTTGTTCACAGTGCCCTGTGGAGAATGAGCAATTGTGCTAGCTTGGGGAACCTCTGGGGGTGGTGTTGCACTTCTCTAGGTTTTGGAAAACCAGAAATGAAAGTGGCCAAGGAACCCTGCAAATCACCCAAGGTTTTGTGCAGAGATTGAAAAATTTCATGCACCAGATCTCTGAATTCATCAAATTCCTGTTTATCTTGCTCTCTGTTTTTCTGAAGTATTTGAACATCTAGTTGGAGAGAGGAGAATTCAAGCTGATATGTGGAAGTTGAGTCTGTAGGTCCCACCATCTTTGCCATGAGACAGCCGGAGAGGGTTTTGACACGGAAGTGCAGTTACCTCATCGATGATCAACAGACCAAGAGAGGGATTTTACTACAGCCTCTGCTGCAACCCGAGCTTGGTGATGTTAGTTCTACCGCCGCCAACACCGCCGCCGTCGCCGCGCCACCAGAGTACACCGGATCTGGGAGGGTGGTGGGATTTTACTACGCAAGCAATGAGCTTTTGCAACCACTAGCCTGACCCAAACCTGTACCGAATGATCGCCGCCACCATGGTGTCGCCGCCGCCTAGATCGAGAGGGAGGGAGGGTTTTCACCGGCCAACCCCCAGCATCACGTCTACCAGATCTAGCCTATGCCGAGGATGAACTTGCTCTGAATACCATTGTCAGGCTCTGCTTACTGAAGAACCGAAAAACAGGGGAATTCTACTCGAGCTAGCCACTTTATTCACTGAATTAAGGCCGAAGGCCGAGTTTATGTTACAAAACCAGCCAGGAACACTGGCGGCGCACAAGGGGGAAACCCTAGAAAAGATAAGCTGCCCTACACGAGCTCGATCATGGCTTTATATAGCCTTACAGAGAGGAGAGGGGAGGTAAAGCTTAAAGAAGAAATAAGAGAAGGGTGATCGTGTCGAAAGCGCGACAGTGACGCTCGAGGCTACTATCACCACACGATCTGAGACCAACGGCTGCCGAGGCTTCACTTAAAGCGAATCGCTACGATGGCATGTCATGCGTCGGATCCTGGATGGATGGCTTCCGTTGCTTCCCGCCATCATCTTGTTTGAAACAGAGTTGATCAGCGCCAGTAGACCTTGGGTCCTGACAGGTGCAGTGGTCAAGGGGGCCCATTCCCGTCAAGAGCGAGCAACGGGAGCGATCACGTCGTCGGCCTCGTCGTCCTCCTCTTCCTCCTCTACGGTGGCCGTCCCTGCTGCACCTCGTCACCGCTTCTTCTTCTTCCACGACGCGTCGCCCTCCTCTCTCGTCTTCCCCTCGGTGAGCAGCTTAGACCAGCTCCCTCCTCTCTAGCGCATAGACTCGAGCTCCTTGTCGTTGGGTCGCTCGGGTGCAGTAGCAGGGTGCAACGCTTGCAGACGACAGCAGCTTCTGCTGGTTGATAGTTGCGGCTCAAGGGTGGTTTCGAGGCGGGAATGGTTCCCCTGCGGATCCTACTTCCCCCTCCGCAGCGTAGTTTGGCCGTTGGTGGTCGTGGTAGTCGCCGCCGTCCACCTCTGTTTCGGTCGCCGACGAAGTGTTCCGTAGCAGAGAGGTGCTCGTGGTGCATGTGTGTGCTTGGGGTGCAGAGATTGTGTGTAGTGTGGTGCTCGCATGTTTCGGCAGCAGAGAGGGGTGTTCTCCTTGTAGCCCTAGTGCCTCCCGTCGTAGCGCAGCAGTAGCAACAGAGCAGCACCGGCGAGACCCCTCCTCTGTTCCGGCAAGCCATCAGCAACAGATAAGCAGAGAGGGGCTCTTTTTCTGTTTCGATGTGCTTATATGTTCAGACGCCGTATCGTAGCCCAGTGGTAGCAAGTGTTGTGTGCCTGATGGAGGCCGTGGGTTCGATTCCCCCCTCCGCACCTTTTATTTGTTTTGCTTGCTCCTGCACAGTAGCACACAAGGACTAGTTAACCTGTCTGGGCATCCTACTCTGTCGAGCAGAAGGCAGTAGCGCAGTGGTTGTGCAGTGGTGTTGCACCAGGGGCACAGGGGTTCGAATCCCAGGCTGCCCCTTTTTCTTTTTTTCCTTCTTGCTATTTTTTCCCCTTTGCATTGTTTGCTACACTTGTGCCTAATTCAATAGGTGACAAGTGGCATTGTATTACTCTTTTGCTGGCTAGAGAGGTGGCAGATTGTATGTGTGTTCATATGTGAGGTGTAGGTGTGTGTGTGTGCACACACATGTGGTGATGCTCACATAAGTAGTGGGTGTGGTGCTTCCCTTGTATAGTAGTATGTGTAGGTGTCTTGTTTCATTGTGCTTATGTGGCTAGTTATATGGCAGTAGGTGTGTGCATGTGTGTGTATGTGTTGCACACACATGTGGTGATGCTAGTGTATGCATGATGTGTGTGTGTGTGTGGGTGATATAGTGAGAGAAGTGTATGTGTTGTTGATGTGCTTGACACCAACATGGGGTCCAAACCCTCATGTCCATATTGTCTTTGTGCACATGAGCATAGCTATGTGATAGTTGTTCTAGTGAGAGTTGCATGAAATGTTGCACTATTCACTATGTAGGAATCTGTGTAGCTTTTCCTTCCTAGTTTGTGGCCACTTGCCCTAAACAAGAGTATGCATATTATATATGATTTCGTGGTAGAATCTCCCAAGGAACCCATTGGTGAACTCAGTTTTTCCATTGGAACATTTTCTGGAGATGACATACTTTCATTTTCTTCTATGTTTAGAGCTTGGTTCCATGAGTTGTGATGTGCTCTTGTGTTTGTTTCTTGGTTGTGCTAGTAGAGGGTGACCCCCTCTACCTCTTGTTGGTTTCATCTCATGATTAGGATTCCATATGTGCAAGTTATGCCCACTCAAAGTAGGCATGTGGCTGAAATTCCAGATTAGTGAAAATCTGAGATTTTCACCAAGTCTGAGAATCTGTTTATATTTTCTTCTTCTGTAGATGAGGTTGTGCTGGTCATTGTGTTGTGATCTAGCCCTAGCTTTCAACTAGAAAGTTTGACCTGATATGTTTTTCTAGCTCCCTGTAAAATTTCATGTCATTTGGAGCCCTGTAGGTATTGTTTTGGCTGCTGTCAAAAAGCTTCAAAGCAAAGACAGAAAGTTAGGTGCAGGAATTTTCACTAAGTCCCTGAGATCTGGTGGTTTTGGGCAAGTTTGCAGCCTTATAACTTTCTATGTTTAATTCCTTTTTGTGTGATTCTTGCTTGTGCTGGTAGTATTCTTGGCTAGCTACAGCCACATATATTATTTGTCATAGTTGGGTGGCTGTAGGTGCATTGCATGTAGCTCACAAAGTTCTATGATGCAGTTTATGGCAGATTGTGTAGTTTTGTCATTTTGATGGTTGTGAGTGCTTAGTTGATGTTGTGGTGTTCATCTTTTCTCCACCCCATCCATGATGGGTTGTTTTGTGTCTTGGCAACCTGGGAATACCAGATTTGTGCCATTTGAGTGTGTGGTGATGATGTTGACACGCAGGGCTTCATATCTTGTGTCGTTGATTCCCGTTGATCCGTAGCTCCGATTGTATTGTTCTTTATATGGTTTTGCATCGTTTTCACGGGACGCATCTGATCATGTCATTCTCATGCATGTCAAAATAGGTTAGCATGCAGTTCTGTCCAGGAACTTGTTTTAGCTTCTTAAGCTTGTGTTAGTGATAAAAATAGTGATGCATGCTCATTTTCATCTCATGCATCATGTGCTTGTTGCATCTTGAGGTGCTGTTGTTCATTGGATGTTATCCTTATGTTGGGTAGCACCGGGATCGGATAACGAATACGTGGAGTCAGGAGAGTACGTGCAGGACGATCAAGAACCATTCCAAGCTGAAGATCTCACAGGCAAGATGATATGACCTTGATTCCATCTCTAGACTTGTTATGCTAGATTACGTTTCCTTTGTCATATGCTCGCTGCCTACCACTGAAATATTTGCTTCTTGATATGCCATGAACCCAAACACTAATCCCTTCCTAGCAAACTTGAATGGCTTAGTCTTTGCCCAGCTACTAATGTTAGCGTTGCTAGATGCAGGTGCTTTGACTCATGTGATAACAAGAGCTTGATATCATTATCTTAAATTATGTTATTTAATTAATGCACCTATATACTTGGTAAATGACGGAAGGCCTAGCCTTTTGCCGGGTGCTTTGTTCCGTTATTGCCGCCTTAGTTACCGGCTACCGGTGTTTGATTCCATATTGATCGCTCCTAACACGTTCGGGGTTGTTATGGGACCCCCTCGATAAATCGCGTAGTGCTAAGGCTTGTCCGGCAGGACCCAACATTAGTGTTAATTTGCTAATCACTTAATAATAATCTGCATAGGGAATAGCTACCCCCAGGAACTTAATCAACAACCCGGGCCAGTGCTCCTCATGAGTGTTGGTCCAAACTGGGCACTGCTCGGGGCCAACTCAGGGCAACTTGAGTGATTTCTATCAGGCCATCGTGCGCGTAGCTCATCCGGCGTGTCCTGAGACTGAGATACGCGGCTCTTATCAGGGTCGTCGACACGTCGGGAGGTCCTGCTAGCCTTGCCTTACCTTAGCGATATATCTTGCGTATAGGAATCCCAGTGAAGCTTTGGTTCTCCCCAGAGTTGAGGTTTTCCTCTAAGGAATCCGACGAGATCACGAGATTCGTGATAGAGGATTACTTTGCGGCCTGTGTATGTTTGTGATGGACTAGTTGGAGCACCCGTGCAGGGTTAAATCTTTCGGAAAGCCGTGCCCGCGGTTATGTGGCAACTTGGAATATTTTGTTAACATCCGGTATTAGACAACTTAAACAAAAGCTAATAAAATTGCCAACTGTGTGTGTAACCGTGACTGTCCCCTCGAAGATCTCTCTTCGATCGGGAACACTGTGGGGTTATGAATGACGTAGGTAGGTGTTCAGGATCACTTAGTGATCAAGTATTCACGACCGCTAGTATAGGCCACCTTCATAAATGTTATGCGTAAGTTAGCCACCATATCAAGCTTAGGATGCTACTACCTTAACCACTTCACCTTATCCTACCTAATAACTTGTCTAGTTCTGGCACCAAGGTCTTAGATTGCTGAGTCCCCGTGGCTCACGGATTCCTCCACAATACCAACAGGTTCAGGTACACCAGAGACAGATGATCCCGATGGCACGCAGCTGGCGTGGCAGTACGATGAGAAGACCGACCGCCTGTACGTGAACTATCCAGAAGATTGAGACGTGGTTGTGATCGTGGGCCAGCAGGCAGGTTAGCATAGCCTTTTCTCTTGTTTTGTAGTCCGTAGCGGAACTACTTTGGTTGTATGCGTGATGAACTCTGATATATTTATGAGAAGGGAATTGAACCCCTGATTATCTATCTTTTATTATTATGTATGTGCTGTGTTACCTGTTTGCGAGACGCTTAGATGCGCTCCTTTCCAATTCGGGGCCTCGATCCCCAGATCGGAAAGGACCGCATCTTGGTCGTTACAGTTACTTACAACATTTGCACATAATACGTTGCTGAAAATTGCTTGTCATTTCCTTACGCTCCTCGCTGAGTTCGACATTCTTACTTATCGAAAGGACTACAATTGATTCTCTATACTTGTTGATCATCAATCAACAATTCTTCAAATCAATTGGAAGCAACCGACCTATAGAAACTTATCAATCCTAAGCATCCTCTCATCACTTAGAAAAAAATAGCCCCGACATGTGATACTCTAGCACCAATATAGTACATGCATCCACCGACGCAAAAGAGATTTCCACATAAGTTTGAGTTGATTAGCAGATCACACTGCGAAAGCCCATGAGAACACCACACTATATTAATAGAAAAACACTATCATCTTCCCCACTTACCAAATCTAATACTCACTCCATTCTAAAAACCTAACACGTGTTAGTTCATTGAAAAGTCATTTTTTTAAGCTTTGATCAAGTTTAGATGCAAAAATATCGACATCCACAATACTAAATAATAAAATATAAAAATTTATTTCATGGTGAATCTAAGAATGTGAGTTGATATTATGAATAATGATATATTTTTAAAAAACGTTCTCAAATGTAAAGAGGTTTGACTTTGAGAGAATGCCTTATTTAACACCGTCTTAAACTTTTATTCCCTATTTGACATTGCAAAAATATTTCTTCCCTATCTAACACAACCTTTAAATTTTGTTCCCAATATAGCATTCCCATCAATTTTCTATACAAATAGTGTTAAATGGGACATGAAATGACAATTCTGCCCTCAAACATCTGTTTAATCATTTTCTCATCTTATTTATAGGTGGAGTCCACGGTTAGTGTAACAGGATAAGCCGGTGTCGTATTCCGGTGTCATACTCGTGGAAATCATACATAACAAGCAGCTAGGTCCCTATTGTGCATGGATTACTTAAACTAGCTTGCACACGCATTTGTAAATCAACACGGCCGCCGGCTTGCTTGATGGACGTCTTGACTCGACGAAACACGGCGTACGCGAACAATATGAGGAAACACCCAGTTGATCGCAAAAGGACTATGTTGTGCCTTTGAATTTTTAATTGTTATTTCCAATTGGGGTCACGGTTCAGTGTACGTATATATATCAGCTGCCAACATAAGCTAGCTTATTCAATATCAAACTCTAGCCCTATACAATCTCAATGCATACACATGCATACGTACATCACACGTAACACATAGACGTTGGATTTACTTCTAACGTCGATGTCCTGTGCAAGGGGATTGTGCGCCGGGTAAAGCCCATTACAATGACCTTGACCTGGCATAGGTGCTTCTTGTGTGAGGGGTAAACTTGTCATTTCATGTGTCATTTAACATCATTAGGTAAAAAAAGGACGGAAGTGTTATATTGAAAACAAAAATTTAAAGTTGGTATTATATAAGGAAGAAATATTTCCTTAGAAGGAAACGAAATTGAAAACAACGCAGCAAAGCAGGTTCAGTCCTTCTACTTAGATTTCATCGGGATGTAGAATAGACAGCATAGGAACAAATCAAACGGATGAGCCACAACAACAAGGGGCTCGAATGTAATTAGCATTGCTATTTAATACCGACAACCCATGTGCTACAATTTAAAGGATGATGCAAACCTTGTGTTTGGCGGGTAAGGCGTCCAGCAAAAGATCGCTAAGCACAGCAAGAATCCGTGAATCACCTTATAGTAAGACATATTTCAACTCTGAGACGAACACATTAGGACAGCGGGACCGCTAATTAAAACGAGCGTTTTAGGTCGCTGTATACATCAGATCTGAGGGTCAGAAAAGTGTAGATCAGCGAAATGGACGGCCATGGGGGCTGGCCTTGAGCAAAGCGTCTAACCTACAACCTTAGCGAGCCGGCCGGCGGGTCTCCCGGTCCACACTCCACACATGCTGCACGGCGTGGCGATCGAGACGATGATACGCGCGCGTCGCATTCCTTCTATACACTAGTGGCACACCACTTCTTTCCAATCACCCATTGCTCTCTTTCTCTCTCATCTATTAGCTTGTGCTCGTTGCTATCAATCATGGGCGCGTCTCTTACTTGCACGCTCGATCAACCACGAACAACTAAATTACAGATATTTCAGCGGTAGTAATTTTTCGGCGTTTTTGTTTCCAATTTGTCCGGAGGACCGAAATTTTCACTTGGATTGGATCGAGTTCAAACAAAATATATTTTTTAAATGAAATAATTTGAATTTGTGTGTAGTACCGAAATTGGTGAAATATTAGGCCGAAAGAAGAATATGTATGTATGTTGTACCGAAACTGCTGAAATTTCAATGGAAAGGTGATAACCATAGGTAGTGCCACAATATGGAGCAGCCATTGTTAGTTGGGCAGGTGATGACTTATTTTCCTTGCGAATCTTTAGAGCATCTCCAACAGTCCGTATGTTCAATCGTTGGTATAAGTGTCCACATCATCAACCAACAGCACATCATACAAGCTATTCAATGAAGTATATGTTAATCGTATGTAAAATAACTAAGCGGGTCCACTAAACATGGAAGAAATAAACATGCTTGCCCCGGAGCTTGTGCGTGAACCGTTGCTTCAAGTTCATACGATTTCATTCTCTCTCTTCTTTTATTATGCGTCATGTCATCAAAATCATCTATGTGGCAATTTTACCAACGATGATCATACAACCATTGGAGATGCCCTTATGGTAGTAGTACGATTTCTTGGCGCACGTCTGATGAGTTATCTTTATCGGGAAAAAAAGTCCCCCCGTGAGTGCACAATTGTCAAGCTGTATTCTCTGTCTTAAGCCTCTGCCGGCGCTAAACGTGTGTGAAACCCAATTAGCCCCCTCAACCAAAGTAATGTGAAAGAATCTCTTTGTACTCCCTCAAATCACACAAGAACAGATTAACCCCAACGACCACACACAAGACATTACTACTTACGAACTTACGGACCAAGATAGCAGTACTAGTACAGCACCAAAAACCAACCAACCCCCGAAAGGCTGAAGCAAGTAGCAACAGAAAAGGCAAAGAGAGAAAGGAAGCCTTCCACACAGGGCGCCATGGTGTTCGACGCGGTGGCCGGCAGCGGCGGCGGGTCGCCGGCGGCGGCGCCGAAGGGCCCTCTGCGCGTGATCTTCACGGCATGGTTCGCCCGGCAAGTGGCCGTGGGGAGGTGGTTCACGGTGTTCGCGAGCTTCGCCATCCTCACGGCGTCGGGGGCGACCTACATCTTCAGCATCTACTCCAAGACGCTCAAGTCGTCGCTGGGGTACAACCAGCAGACGCTCAACACCATCTCCTTCTTCAAGGACCTCGGCGCCAACCTCGGCGTCTTCTCCGGGCTCATCAACGAGGTCACGCCGCCCTGGGTCGTGCTCGCCATTGGCGCCGCCATGAACCTTGTCGGCTACCTCATGGTCTACCTCGCCGTCGATGGACGCACCGCCCGCCCGCCCGTCTGGCTCGTCTGCCTCTACATCTTCATCGGCGCCAACTCGCAGTCCTTCGCCAACACCGGCGCGCTCGTCACCTGCGTCAAGAACTTCCCGGAGAGCCGCGGCATCGTGCTCGGGATACTCAAGGGCTTCGTCGGCCTCAGCGGCGCCGTCTACACGCAGCTCTACCTCGCCTTCTACGGCGACGACACCAAGTCGCTCATCCTCCTCATCGCGTGGCTGCCGGCGGCAATCTCCGTCGTGTTCGTGCACACCATACGGATCATGCCGTACCCGCGCCGCCGCGGTGGGCAGGAGACCAGCGGCGACCCCTTCTTCTGCTTCCTCTACATCTCTATCGCGCTCGCCTGCTACCTGCTCGTCATGATCGTCGTGCAGAAGCAGTTTACCTTCTCCCATGGAGCCTACGCCATCGCGGCCACGGCGCTCCTCATCGTCCTCTTCCTCCCGCTCTGCGTGGTCATCAAGCAGGAGTACAAGATTTACCGAGAGCGCGAACTGGACGCTGCCCTCCTCGCCAACGACCCGCCGCCAACCATCACGGTGGCTGGCGACCAAGCACAGGTCGAAATGTCCACCGGCGCCAAAGCAGAGCAGCAGGCGGAGCCGCCGGCGTCCCCTTCGTGCTCTTTCGGCGGGTGCGTGAAGAACATGTTCCGGCCCCCGGCGAGGGGAGAGGACTACACGATCCTGCAGGCACTGGTGAGCGTGGACATGCTGGTGCTGTTCGTGGCGACCATCTGCGGCGTCGGTGGCACGCTGACGGCGATCGACAACATGGGCCAGATCGGGCAGTCGCTGGGGTACCCGGCCAAGAGCATCAACACGTTTGTGTCCCTCATCAGCATCTGGAACTACGCCGGCCGCGTCACGTCCGGCTTCGCCTCGGAGGTGTTGCTGGAGCGGTACAAGCTCCCCCGCACGCTGATGCTGACGGGCGTGCTCCTGCTGGCCTGCGCCGGGCACGTCCTGATCGCGCTCGGCGTGCCGCAGTCGCTCTACGTGGCGTCCGTGATCATCGGGTTCTGCTTCGGCGCGCAGTGGCCGCTCGTGTTCGCCATCATCTCCGAGGTGTTCGGGCTCAAGTACTACTCCACGCTGTACAACTTCGGCGGCATGGCCAGCCCCGTCGGGTCCTACATCCTGAACGTGCTGGTCGCCGGGAGGCTCTACGACGCCGAGGCCGACAAGCAGCCCGGCGGCGGGTTCACGGCGGGAGGAGGGCGCGACAAGGTGTGCCTGGGCGTGGAGTGCTTCAAGCGGTCGTTCCTCATCATCGCGGCGGCCACCGTGTTCGGCGCGCTGGTGTCGCTGGTGCTGGTGTGGAGGACGTGGAGCTTCTACAAGGGGGACATCTACGCGAGGTTCCGCGACGGCGAGAGACACGACGGCCGCCTGCCCGTCGACCACCAAGACCAAGGTCGGAAGCCGGAGGAGGAGTCAGCCTCAGTCAATGCCACGGCACAAAGGTGAGAACGCAGAAGGCTTTGCAGGCTTGACCGGGTCAACCCTGGAGCAGCAACCTAACACCACGACTGATGAGGTGGAGTGGTCAAAAGAGAACCTATACGAGGGCTACGTATTATGTATTGTATACTGTATTTGTGTTGAGGAGATGTATTTGTGCGCATATTTTAAAGGGCTAGAGAAGGACGCCGTAGCAGGGCCGGTAGGGGGTCGGGTGCATGGTCCTGCTTGATGCCAGCTGGTCACTGACACACGCCATGTTTGTCGCGTTGCACTGCACCAAGTCCGGAGCGCGTCATTGACCATGGTCCATAACGTGCTTCTAGATATGAATCAAGTCTTTTTCCACCCTCTCGCAAAGCGATTGAACTAAAAGCACTTCTTCCCTTGATCTGTGTGTAAGGACATTTTCAGCAATAATCCGTAAATTTCCTCCGCTGTTTGCGGATCGGACCGATTCTTACATACAGATGCGACAGATTGATATCCAACTCTATCAATGTATATGTTCGTTAGTAATTTCAAATTTAATAGTACTCCAATCTATATAGCGTGTCGGATCACAATAACATTGGACCGTATGTCAAATCACAATAAAAAAAAAATCTCTATTATAAAGGGGATCTGCCGTCTGTCGTGATGGTTCGACCACGACAGATTTTCGTCGCTAGCACTTCCACCGTCAGCAGTTACATCGATTTTTTTCATCCCTCCATAAACCAAACGATTAATTAATCTCTACTATCCGGTTCACCGTTTTTTTCTAGATATATATGTGCCTTATTCCCTGGTTGCGCTTCACGAAATCCCTCCTGCCACATACGTTAGCTCCGCCACTCCAGCAACGAGAAATGGCGCTCGCCGCCGCCGAGATCGACCACCTCCGGGCCCTCGTAGCCCAACGCGTGCGGCACCTCGCCCGTGTCCACGCCTACCACTTGACGTGCCTCTGCCTCGGTGTCCTGCTCCCCGACAGCCATGAAGGCGAGGAGCAGGATCATGAGGACGGGATTACTATCCGGAGCTCCGCTGCCACAACGGGAAGTACTACTATGACGGCAGGCAGGAGGGGAGCGAGGAGGATGTCGTGGCGTGGATCTGGAGCGCAGGATCCGCCTCCTCGAGTGCTATTTCGGCGGGCAGGAGGGGAGCGAGGAGGATGCCGTGGCGTGAATCTGGAGCGCAGGATCCGCCTCCTCGCGAGTACTATGATGGTGGGCAGGAGGGGAGCGAGGAGGATGTCGTGGCGAGGATCTGGAGCGCAGGATCCGCCTCCTTGAGAACTGACAAGATAGGGATGCAGGTGAATTGCCCCCCCCCCGTATGCAGACGAGGCATTAGAAGTTCATTAAACTTTTAATATGAAGCATTTGTGCAGATTCGTTGATCTTGCAAGATCCAAATACAGAAAAACAATCTATCATATCTTGGATAGGTTTTGCCATAGAAGTATGGTATGATTGTTGTTGAATGTTTCCACAGAATTTGTTTGTATTATTGTCCTGAGGCATGGAGATGAGTACTGGTACAAATTTGCTATCAGTTTACTTAAAATAGCTTTTCAACTTTGCTTCCTATTCAATTACGTTCAGATTTTGTGAGATAATCTCGTCCTAACATGTTTCCAGTTTTGATTGTGTTTGTTCCTCTGGATTTTAGGAAAGGAGGGCAGCTTCATGGAGGGCTAACAAGCAAGGTGATGCTATTTTGTATATTATCTGTAGTTTGTTTGAAAGAAGTCGCACTGATTTCTCTTGATATTTATCTACTTGCACAGAAGTTAGTCAAAGGCAGGCTTCCGTTAAGACAGATCTAGAACCGGTTGAACAATGCCAACATTGCATAGTTGGATGTCATTAAGGGTTGTCTCAGTTTCATATCGCCCGGAGTTTTGTGATGTCTCCGAATATGTTGATGTCCCGAGGTAAAAAAATTGCAACATTATACTTAGCATACTTAGAATGAGGTTAAATCATGCATGTGTTTAAGAACTAAGTTCAAAATCATGATTTGTTGTTAGTTTCTTTAATTTCTGAGTCGCAAGCTCTTTTTTGGGAATGGGGAAATATTTGGTTGTGCTCGATTTGTATTTTTTACGCCTTTGGTCATCATAGTAATATATATTTTGTCGCAATTCATGGACATTCAACTATGATATCAAATAATTTTTCACTTATTGGTCAATGGATTTGCTAAATTGTGATTTTGACTCATGTTGCCCGTAGCAATGCAAACAATTGTAGTGGGTCGACAGTTGAGCAGTTGATAAGGGGGTGGAGATATAACAACACAAACTAGGAAATATAATGGCACAACTGGGGAAAATGAATATAAACAAAACTAAAAAAGAGAAAGCAAAAAAATAAATAAAAAAAAACGAAAGTACTCATGTTACATGTAGCAATGCACGGGTATCTCTATTATTAAAGGGGGATATGTCGTCGTGATGGTTCAACCAGCATCCCCCTTTCTTCCGATCCCCACTTTCCCGATAAAAATAGAGAAACTACATCTGGAAAAAAAATACCCATGACCACGCACCCACGTCACCAACTCTCCCCAAACTACCCGATCGCTCCTCCCACCCCATCCCTCCCGAGAAAAATCCCACATCACTGTCGCGCCAGCACCACCAGCAGCCGGCGCGACGACGACATACGCATACCCTTGTCTGGGGTTGTGAGGGGAGAAGGGAGGATGCTCACCTTCACCGATCTATCGTGCCCGGCGGGCGGCAAGGAGAAGCCCCGGCCGTCGACGCACAGCTCTAGCTGGCATGCGCGGGGAGCATGTGCGCCGTGCCGCCCGTCGGCGCCGCCGTCTACTACTTCCCACAAGGCCATGCCGAGCAGGCCACGGCCGCCGTCGATCTGTCTATCGCACGCGTCCCCGCGCTCTTCCCTACCGCGTCTCCGTCGTGCGCTTCATGGCCGACGAGGAGGTCTTCGCCAAGATCTGCCTCATCCCGATCAGCCACGGCGACCCCGCGGTCGACGTGGGCGCCGCCGCCACCGAAGGGAGGGCGGAGGACGACCGCCCCAAGCCGGCCTCCTTCGCCAAGACGAGTAGGTAGAGGGTGGAGGCAGCGGGAACCCAATCTCCTCAAGCACATGCCAAGACAAGGCATCCATGAGCGCCTCCACACACACCAAGCCTCATAGGACGCCAATCGCTGAGTGCCTCATGGCCGTCGCGGCCGCGGCCGCCATGCCATGCCCTAGGGCGTGCTCAAGCATGAGCCCGATCTTCGCGCAGCACCGGTTGTCTGTGGACTGTGGGCATCACGGACATCCCGCCAATGACGACACCGCCCGGGCAGATGGCGTGGAACCAGGGCGTAGTCGTGATGGTGTCCCGGAGATGTGCTGCAACCATGCCAGCATGTCCTTCGGCATGCTCAGGACGTCACCCTTCCTCCCACACCGCTTCGAATAGCAGCGGCCCCCGCACGACCTGCAACGGTGTGTATCCCTCCATCACCCGTGTGCAACCCGACGCTGCACAATCCCGTACGTGAGCATATTCTCAAGACGAGCTAGAAACGATGACCCTTGCGATCATCGGTTCATGCCCTACATAGCAAGATGATATTCAGCACACTCGGTGTTAGCTCATAGCCTGCTTTACATGTCCTGACTGGCAGTTCATACCCGGCTTAGTTAACCCTACTCACTCCAGCTAACCATGCCCCTTGACGATCTTCCTCCATATTTTCAAGTTATTACCTGGTTTACATGTCTATATTGTTGGGTTGTGAGCTAACACCTTTACATTGCATCATAGGCATCCGCTACAATTATTTGTTTGCTTCACTTACATGTGTTGTCACCCATAGCAACGCACATGTATTTAACTAGTATGCTTAGTTTTTACAACCAGAATTCAAAAGAATATCAACTCGTGCATTTCTACCCTGCCGGACCGGCAATCCCACTCGTTTTCTCCCCGATCAAGGGGTGTTGTTGCCGCCGCGTAGGCAGCCTCCGTGTCTGCCTTCACCACGTCCTCATAGTCCACCGCCAACAACTCGTATTTCCGCCGCTACAACATCTCGCAGCGAACAGATTGCACGATGGTCTTGTGTCGGCATCAAAAGAGTCAACATTCAAGGTCAACGTCTTGGCTTCCTCCGCATTGGCGGTGATCTTTGACCTTTTTTCTCGAGCATGGCATTCCTCTCTTTGATCATCTTCCTCCTCTCTTCGAGCTTGAGCTTCTTGTCCGTCACCTCCATCAACACTTTAAACCTCTCTGCCTTCTTCTCCTCCTTGATGTCCAAGTGCCTCAAGCATGCCTCCTCCTTCTTCGCCAAGATGTCCTGAGACCTCTCCGTGTGCTTGGCTGCCGCACCTTCTCGCTTCGTGCTCTCCTCCTCCCTCTTCTTCCCCCATAAATTCCTTGTAACTTTCTTCGACGGTTCTTGGGTTGGGTCGGTAGGATCACCATCTTCCTTGTTAGCTTGGGCATCGGTCTTGGCAATGAAAAGGTTCCACTTTGCCTACCCATTCAACTTCAACCAACAATGCATGACGGCGAAGGACTTCTTCTCTAACTTCTTGCGCAACACACAAGCACGACTAGGCTACAAAGTGAAACAATATTGACCATGCATATCCATCTAGTGAGCAACAAAACAATACATGTCATGTTAGTGATCAACAAAATAATACATGTCTAGCTAGCGATCAACTTACTTGCTCGATGATTTATGTACCACTAGACCATTATGCGATGAGATGCTTCAAGTGCTCGCAATACATGGACACGACCTCTTGGATGGTGTACGATCGATGGCTGAGGGACTTCGATTCACGATTGTGGATGAGCACGTGAGAGTAGGGCGTGAAATTCTGGTATTCATGGAACTATATGTGAATGTTCCTCAAAAAGGTTGTGCCCTTTTTGATCCGTGCCATGGAATAGACTAGTGCTAGTGGCCAACCATGCATTTCACAACAACTCGTCCTCTCGCATCTTGAAGCTTTCACCTCTACCCTTCTTCTTGAGATCACTGGTTGTATCATCCAGATGATCATCGTCATCGTGTCCTCCTCGTCCTTTGACTATTCCTCTCCGGTGGCCCAATGTTGTTGTTGTTGTGTGCCATCATCGATCTGGGTGTAGCATTGATGTGTGGCTGTTTGATTGGAAGACTGATGTTGCCGATAGTTGCTGGACTAGGTGGGATCTGAATCTTCCACCTGCCCATCCTCCTTCCTCGCCCCCATCATGGATGATGATGAGCATCTTCAAGTATGCATTATACGCTGACTCCCCCGCTCTAGGCATTACAACAAACAACGTGCGGTCACCCATGTGCTCCCTCGTTGTCGTCCGCGCCCAAACAAGCTGCGATGAAGAATGCTCGGAGAAGAGTGACGTCGTGTTAACGTCGATGATGTAGGGCACCATACCTACGGGGTCCTGATCTGCTTGGCGGTGTAGTAGTACGGAGGCTTGTAAGGCTCCGGCCACGACCTCGTTGTCTCTACTATGCGTGCATCCGTGTGGCGGCGACCACCACGACCGCGCCGACCGCCTCGTCCACCACATCACCACCACCAAGCTCATCGGCGATCAACCGCTTCTTGTGATTCTCCTCATTTGTGGCCTTCGCTTTGACGCGACGATCCTTCCACGTAGTCGAGCTGATCTTCCAGGCGAGCATGATACTCGAATCCTTTGGCACCTCTCCCGGCTCCACCCCCTATGGGTTATCCAATGATTCTATGCGTTAGGGTGGCATAAAGAGTGGGAATTTGGCAAAGAGCGACTGAGAATCAAAGAAGGGAGTGGGGGATTTTGGTGTGGAAACAGTGCGAGATGGTATATAAGTGTGGGCTTCGCCTTCCTTTTAGGTTCGTGAGGGGATAGATAGCGATGTTTCGCATGTCTGGACTACCGCACCCCCCCCCACACACACACATTTGTCTCTGGTTTGCGGGAGAAAACATGTCTGATCTGCGTCACGGACCGCTAGAGGACCGCGGTCCAAAAAATGTAGTACGGACGGTTTCTCGAGGTTTGCGGGCTAGCCCTGGAGATTCCCTAAGTGATCTCATTAATTCGTCCCCTCTTTATCGGCTGCTTCGCCGGCCAGTGGCGGGGTGGGCATCCTCGACTTTGGCTAGTAGACGAGTTAGGATTTTTAATTCTTGCAAGGGTAATGTTCGAATCGTATGACGGTGTTTCTTTTTTATAATCAGTAACTCGGTCCTGTACTTCTCAAATTTGTTCGTTGGGACGAATTAGATATAGCTCGAGCATATTTTCTTGCTAAATCCTTGAAGCAGATGGTAGGGTTTATCGCCCTCCATATGCGACAATGAGATTTTGTGTCGCATTCTTGGAATTGATTCAAGGGATCAACCATGACGATTGCAACTCCATGGCACTGTTACTTAGGGGCACATGCATGAAGACTTTATGTTCGTCATCGACAAGGTCAAGTCAACTTTGGTATGGGAGCAGTGACAAAGACTTGTCAGCGGCTCGTTCTGATGGTGGCGATGGTTATTTGGTGGTTCACGCATCTTGGTGCAATTTTAATATGTGTTTGCGTGCTTTGTACTTCTCATGATCCTTTGTATTGGATCCTTTTTGCATAAAAGATCATAATGCATCGACATAACTTCCCTCTTGGTTGCTCCATTAGAGCATCTCCAACGCGGATCAACAAAATGTTCGCAAGTATTCATACCAAGCCATCCAAGCACTATTATCGATTCAACATGGATCACCAGAATGGGCTAGAATGGTGTGGGTGTTGGAAATCTCACAAACCAACATCCAAATGGGGGAGCTCATGGGGAGTTTGGACATTGCCAGGTCAACCTCCACCACCCAAGTACCACCCCCAAAACCCTCTTTGGCTGGCTCTAGAACCCTTCACGTGTTCACATTGGTTTCATCGGCCTCCTACCTACCCACATTAATGACACCATGCAAGAAACCTACACCAGCTATAAAGTTGGTTGACCAACCTCCTACACAAACTTAAAGTCTGAAAGCACAATTGCTACCTAAGGTGGTTTTGGTAATTAATCACAACATATGCATCATTGGAGTAATGAGTTTTTCCAAGTACATTTCAGAAAAGTTCAAAGATGCTTTGGTTATAGGATTGAGTGGAGATGCCCCTTTGATGAAGGAAGGAATAAGATTGTCTGAAACTTCAAGCAAGAAGACTCTTCATTTTACACTTTGTGAGAAATCACATTTGATTCCATAGGAAAGCCAATACTATTAAAAGGGGATGAGGTGTTATGATGAACTGGTTGCTCAAGTGCTTAGAGTTAGCCACCAAAAATACTCAACAACTCTTCCACAAAATATATCCGCCCCAACCCAAATATCCAAACTCGGTGCCACCAACATTTATCACTCGGCCCCTCCGAGTTTAGACTTAGACAAATTCTAGCCAAACCCTATCTTTTTGGTGCTACCGAGTTTAGGTGACCAACTTTTTGTTGCCTCAATACACAAAAACGGAATTTACGAGTTTGAGTATCCGTGTCACCGAGTTGTGTCATCTAACCGTTAGTCACCTTTTCGGTGCCACCGAGTTGTGTGTATCTCGGTTCCATCGAGATTCAAAGTTGCTACCTTTTGAGCAAGTCGGTACCATCGAGTTTGTAACTTCAGTGTCACCAAGTTGGTCAATTATGGTGTAACGGCTGGATTTTGTGTGTTGCCTATATATACCCCTCCACCTACCTCTCACTCGCAGAGGAAGCACTTCGAACACACACTTCATTGCCAGATTCATTTTCCTGAGAGAGAGCCACCTATTCATGTGTTGAGATCAAGAGATTCCATCCCAACCATTTGAACCTTGATTTCTAGCCTCCCTAAATTGCTTTCCACAAGATCAATCTCTCCTACCCCTGCCAAATCTGAGAGAGAGTGATTGTGTGTTGAGGAGACTATCTTTAGAAGCACAAGAGCAATGAGTTCATCGTTCTACCACGTCTATTTCCTTTTGGAGGGTGGTTCCTCCTAGATTGTTATAGGTGTCGCTTGGGAGCCTCCTACTTCGTGTTGTGGAGTTAAACCAAGATGTTTGTAAGGGCAAGGAGATCACCTACTTCGTGAAGATCTATCGTGAGTGAGGCTAGTCCTGTGTGGACGGAAGCCATGGTGGAATAGACAAGGCCGCTTCTTTGTGGACCCCTTGTGGGTGGAGCCCTCCGTGGAATCTTGCATCCGTTACCCTTCGTGGGTTGAAGTCTCCACTAACATGGACGTACGATAGCTCCACCTATCAGAACCATGCCAAAAGTCGTCGTGTCAACCTCATGCGTTTGATCTCCCTACACTTCCTTACTTTACACTTGCATGTTTTACTTTCCGCTGCTATACTCTTAGATGTGCATGTGTAGGGTGTACTTGACTAGTCATAGTTGCTAAAAATAGCCCACACTAAAATTGGGAAAAGGCTAAGTTTTTATCTTGTCAAGTAGTCTAATTACCCCCCCCCTCTAGACATACTTTCGATCCTACAAAGTCATTTCATCCGTCTTCGTCTACGGCTCCGTACATCGTGAATGAGGAGTCAGTCTTCGATGACTTGGAGTCAAAGCCTCGCCTTCTCCCCCCGATGGTGGCGACAAGAGATGATCATGCTGCATTACACATTGGTCAACCTCGTCCAGCGACGCCGTCCTCTTCGCGTAAACACGAAGCGCAAATCATACGTCACCGTTAGAATCAATCCGAGGTGCATACTCGATTACCCAAGGACCAACCAATCACATGGAGCTCAACATCGAGAATTGTTAATGTGGTTCACACAAATCGACTAAATCCCCGGGGCCTACAGGTGCTCCTCCCCGTGACACCATCACAATACCGCACCCCGACCATTGATATGTCCATTTTTCTCATGTTTTCCTACTCATATTTATTATGATTTGGGTAATTATTTCGCTTTATGATGCAATCCTAATGCCTTTTCTCTCTTCCTTTGTGATAAGTATCCACCGTATCTATAATTTTTTATTGTGCCACGCTATTATATTATCATTCGAAGATACTTCCTAAGCATTTACTTGTTGTTTTATATTATTTTTAGCAATAACCTATTAACCCACTGCGAAGTGTCAGTTGTTATTTTCTGCATGTTTTTGACCTTTTAGGAATACTGTACCAAACGAAGTCCAAATACCCCAAAAAAATTTGATGATTTTTTCTGGACAGAATTAAGACCTGGAAGTTTTGGAGCAAGATCACAAGGCACACGGGGTGCCACCAAGCCAACATGGCATGCCCAAGGGGGGTGTCGTGCCCTGATGGCTTGGGGCCACCTTCCAACGCTCCTGGCCCTATTATTTGGCCTATGAATTCACATATATTGCAAAACCATAGAGAGCCTCCCGAAACACTTTTTCCGCTGCCACAAGTCTCTGTTCCTCCGTCTGCCCATCTAGAGCCATGTTCCAATGCCCTGTCTGAGGGGGATCAATCACGGATGGCCTCTACATCAACCTTGTTGCACCCATGATGATGTGTGAGTAGCTCATTACACACCTATGGGTCCATAGTTAGTACCTAGATGCTTATCTCTCTCTATATGTTCTTCATTGCCAAGATCACCGCGATTCCCGCGGTGATCTATCTTATGTAATCACTCCTGTTCGATGCGTTTGTTGGTATCTGATGAATTGTGGGTTTATGTTCAGTTTATTGATGAGACTATATTGAGTTCCTTGTTGGTCTTTCATATATATGCAAGACTATGATAGCTTCGTAATTCTCTCCGATCTATCGGTTTGGGTTGGCCAACTAGACTGATTTATGTTAAGTGGCAGAGGTGCATTGTAGTGGGTTCAATCTTGCGGTGCTCAATCCCAGTGACAGAAAGGGACATGACATGTGTCGGATTGCAGCCACTAAGGGTAAAACGATGGGGTTTATTCATACTAATTGGATTTACTTTGTCTATTGCATGTCATCCTCCTCCAAGCATTACTCTGTTTTTACTTAATACTCTAGATGCATGATGGATAACGGTCAATGGGTGGAGTAATAGTAGTAGATGTAGGCAGGAGTCGGTCTACTTGCTTTCGGATGTGATACCTATATGTGTGATCATTGCCATGAATAAATATTGCATAACTATACGCTTTTCTATCACTTTCCCAACATTAATTTGTCTACCCCCGGGTCAATTCACAAATATACTTACAAATACTCAAAATACCTAGCTGCCATTATTTAAGTTCTTTTTATTTTGATTTATATTTATCAAGTTATTTATCTACCACTACTTATCACTTCCATGTAACAAGTTCAAGGGGATTGACAACCCTCTTGCCCGCGTTGGGTGCAAGTGTGTATTCTTTTGTGTGTAGGTGTTGATGACAGGAAATTAATAATAACCCACATGTATAGGGTATCGCGATAGTCTTCACGGGTAGTATTACACCCTGATTTATTGATTCGACACAAGGGGACCCAAATAATATTTATTGGTCTTAGCAGCTGTGTTGTCAATTCAACCACACATGTGATATCTCTATGCATCAAAGATTTAGTAGCACTGAAAATGGTAGTAGAATCGTAACGACATCAGTTTTGTAGAGATTGTAAGAATAGCAGCAGCAATGCTGACTTAGAAAGATTTAGTATATGAAAACATGGGCACATGGACCGGTGATGGATAATGATTTAGATGACGTAAATCATGTAACAGTTACACACTAGAGCAACATAGAACTAGCTCCATTTCGTCAATGTAATATAGGCATGTATTCCCTATATAGTCATACAAGCTTGCGATAAGAACTTGCAAGCTATCTTTTGTCCTGCCCTCCCATGGTATTGAGGTCCATACGGAAACTAAGGGATATTAAGGCCTCCTTTTCATAGAGAATCGGAACAAAGCATTAAAACATGGTGAATACATGAACTCCTCAAACTACGACAATTAGTGGAAAGAATCTCAGTTATTACCAACTTGGGGTATGCGGATCATGACACGTAATAGGTGCATACAACTTGCAAGATCGGATCTAAACAATTTCATATTAAAAGAAAACATAATAGGTTTACATCTAAAATCATGGCAGTTGGGCCCTGGTGACAAGCATTAAGCATAGCAAAGTCATAGCAACATCAATCTCAGCACATAGTGGAGACGACAGATCAAGCCCTATCAAAATAAGTCGATTACATGATCAATCTCATCCAATCCCATCACCATCCAGCAAGCCTATAAAGGAATTACCCACTCCCAGCAGTGAGCATCATTAATTATTGATGGAGAAGGGTTGGTGATGACGACAATGATGAATCCCCCTCTCCGGATCCCCAAACAGACTCCAGATCAGTCCTCCCGGGGAAGGACAAGAGGTGGCGGCGGGTCCATCTCATAAACCGCAATGAAATCTTCTCTCCTATTTTTCTCCATAATTGTGATTATATAGGACAGGAAATAGGGCCGGAGGAGCCACGAGGTGGCCCCAAGCCATGAGGGCGCACCCACACGGGTGGGCGCGTCCTGTTGGCTTGGCACCAACAGATGGCCCCCTCTGGTGGGTATTTGCTCCAATAATTCTTATATTTTCCAAAAAAAATTCACAAAAGGTTTCATTCGATTCCGAGAACTTTTATTTCTGTACAAAAACAACACCATGGCAGTTTTGCTGAAAACAACGCCAGTTCTGGGTTAGTTATATTCAAATCATGCAAATTAGAGTCTAAAACAAGAGCAAATGTTTTTGGAAAAGTAGATACGTTTGAGACATATCAACTCCCCCAAGATTAACGCATTGCTTGTCCTCAAGCAATTCAGTTGATAGACTGAAAGTGATGAAGGAAACTTATACAAACTCTTTTGTTCTCCTTGCTATATATATGCTTTGCTAGTGCTGAGGTTTTCAGCATAAATCATAAATAACCATATCCATGATAACAATTAAACATCATATTCACTCATGGCAATACATAACCAACTAGCAAGCAATAATAAAATATTTCACATGCCAACAATTTGTCAAAACAATCATGATATAATTTGATGATATGGTATATTGCTAGCCCTTTCCGAGACCGCAAAACATAAATGAGAGCACTTGTGAGACCCAAGGAGTAACTACACATTGTAATTCATAGTAGAAAAGATCCATTCATGCTCACATCCAACATTGACTATACCCAATGCATAAGAATGACAATAGTGCTCTCGGGTCTGGTGCTTTTTAGTAAGTAGATGATGACTCAAATAAAAGAAAATAACATGAAAGTAAATACCGTAAAGGTAAATAGGAAGGCCCTTCATAAAGAGAATGATTGATGTGCAGATGTGTGAGAGCTCAAGATTTAAAACAAAGATGAAATTGTAATTTTGGGTGGTGTGATTTTCCTGTCAACGTCATGATAGAGTTTTCGGTATTTTCCATGCTAAACACATTATTGGTGGTTCCCAAGTGGAAATATAATGTTATTCCTATCCACCATCCATACACTAGCCAGGGCTAACCGAATCCATGATGCCTTCCAACATATCAACTGTCCCAGGAGTTTTGTTCAATTTATTTTTTGATTATGGAGGAGTGGGCATCCTTTTTACCAGTCTCTCTCGTGCACATGATATGCAAATAAATGCCGATCTTGAGAATAATATGCTTAGCATGGAAGATACCGATCGCTCCATCGCTTCATGAGCAGTACGAGCACACAAAACAGAAGTTTATTTGAATGTTTAGAGGTGGCACATGCAAATTTACTTGGAACTGCAGGGTAATACCACATATAGGTAGGTATGGTGGACTCATTTGCTAATACCACAAGTAGTATTCCCTCTTAGTAGAGGTGAAGGCTAGCAATAGATTGACAAACGACCAGCTAGAGAGCGAAAACAGCCATAATCATGCATTGAGAATAATTAACATTGAATATTAGCATGAGTACGATATGGACACTCTAAATTTAAATATCATGAAGACTACGTTGGTTTTGGATCAACTACATGTTTAAACATGGGCCAAGTCAAGCCGCTTGAATTAGTCAAAGGGAAATACCATACTACTGATATGTTCATTTTGCATCATGATTTGATACTATTATTTATAGTGTCTTTTTTGCATTATACCACTTTATGGAGTAATTGTGATGCATTTTATCTCGTAATATGCAAGGTTTACACCAAGAGGGAGAATGCCGGTAGATGGAATTCTGGACCTGGAAAATCTACGTCAAAGATACCTATTCTGTACATCTCCAAATGGGTTGAAACTCCACGAAGAATTTTTATGGAATAAATAAAAATACTCGAAGAAAGAAGTACCTCTTCGGTACCGTGCATTGCCCTTTCTCACATTGAGAGTTGGTGCAAACTCCGCCGGTGCATCCAAACCCATGACATGATACGCTCTGTCATACATAAGCCTCATTATATCTTTCCTCAAAACAACCACCATACCTACCTACTAAGGCATTTCCATAGCCTTTCCGATATACATTGCCATGCAACATACACCATCTCATGACTTGATCTTCATGTCATACATGCTTTTGCTTGATCGAGGAGTCGCATGCTAGTTGTGCCTTGCCCTTATTACTGCTACATGATGCACTAGTATCATTACATATCGTGCTACACTGGCAGAGGCATACATTTGCATACATCATGATAGTTTTCACTTGTCTTTATGTTGAGTACTTCTTATAAAGTGTGATGATTTTTCTTTTCTTCATGTAAAACATAGAGTGTTTCCCTTAAGTGAGGAAAAGATCCCAAAGTGGACAAAACAAAAGATCCCAAAGAGGACAAATGAGAGATAAAAAGAAAGAGCCAAAGAGGCCACATAAAAATAAAATAAAAGAGAAAAATAAATAAAAAGAGAGAAGGGGGCAACACTACTATTCCTTTTGAAAGATCTACACTCGTACACCATTGCTATATTGGTACTACATAGAGATTCATTCATGCATAACTATGTGGGGACCCTTACACTATAGAACTTGGTTTGCATATTCCAATGATGAGCCTCCTGAAATGGGCTCTAGGTCTTCATGAGAAAACAAGTTGGATGCACCCCCACTAGTTCCATTGGAGAGCTTACCTTAGCTCATATGTGCATCCGTCACATGGCAATCCCTACTCCTCACATCATATCTATCATTTGGCTTTCTCTCGCCTATTGTTGTCCTCATTGATGTGAGCCTTTCACACCTTTTTGTCTTCCTTCCCCATCATTATTCTATTTGCCATCCTAAGTGCCAACATATCCTTCTTACGCTCATCCATTGCATGAGTGCTCAAAGTCGAAAGGGAGAGGATCATTTTGACCTGTGCCTGACTAGTGGTCTCGGGATGAGTCAAAATAAGATTCCAAAGGAAACTAAGTGTGAAGTTTTAGTAGATTGATTTCTCAATTAATTTTTTTATGATCGCAACCCATCTCCCACTTCTTATACGCAAACACCATTTGGAGATATTCGAGTCACAGACAGCGAGAGCTCTTGCACCTTTATGTTCTTACTTTGCTAAATTCAATACTAGATATAGACTCTTGCTTGTTATTGTCTTGACTTGAATTGCATATCTCACTTGCTTTACTTTGAAGTTCTTTTATGTGTGTTAGCATGTCACCACAAAAATTATTGTGTTATCATTCATCTACTCGAGGACGAGCAAAAAATAATCTTGGGGATGTTGATACGTCCCAAACGTATCTATAATTTCTCCTTGTTCCATGATCTTTTGGGTGACATTGTTATATATATGTTTTGCTACACTTTTACATCATTTTACACATATTTGGACTAACCTACTAACTCAGTGCACCCGGTGCCAGTTTTTGTCTCCTGATGTCTATTTTGCAGGGGATTTTACCCAATTTTCCGAATCCCGAAAAATTCGAAAAAATATATATAAAAAATCAGCGAAACAGAAGCTTCCAGATCGCCGAAGATGAGCCAGAGGGGGGCGAGGAGCCTCCCAGGCGACCTGCTGGCGCTGCGAGGCGCTTGGCCGTGCGAGGAGGCCGTCTGGGTGGGGCCCACCTCCTCCGGTGCCCTCCTTTGGCCTATAATTAGAGTGCCGAGAGGATACCCTTCCAGAACTTCTGGAATCGCGAATTTCTCCATCGTTCCGCCGCCGCGGCGCTTCCGATATCGGGAGTGTAAGGGGACCTCTTCCCGGCACCCTGCCAGAGGGAGGATTGACCTCCGGGAGCTTCTCCACCGTCATGGACGCTTCCCGAACATGCCGTGAGTAGTCCTCCTTTGACCACGAGTCCATGAACAGTAGCTATGTGATGTCTTCTCTCCAATCTTGTGCTTCAGTGGTTAGTCCTTGTGAGCTGCCCTACATGATCAAGGCATCTATGTAATTCGCTTGCTATTGCTATGCTCGGTGTGTTGGGATCCGATGGATTATGAGATTATGTTCAGATTGTTATGATTTATATATTTGATTATCCTTTTATATTATGTTCCTTAGTGTTTCATGCATATTCTCCGTTGCTATTTATTGCTTTGGCCGAGTAGTAGATTGTAACTCCAAGAGGGAGCGTTATGCATGATTGTGGGTTCACGCCCCTCGATGTCTAGCTTGAGTGACAGAAACATGAGACTAGGGGATGTGCTTGTTGCCACCAGGGAGAAAACAACGGTGCTTGTGACCACGATTGCAAGGATTGTTTACCTTACGCATAGTTCGTTAATGCAGTTGTCCGTTGCTTTGAGTTTACACTTTGGGTGGGGCTCTCAACTTAATACCGGAGAGATGTTCTGGATAGATATCTCAAGGTGGATGATTACTAAGTAGATGCTGATGAATAAACAGTCTACTTGTCTTGGCGTACTGCCCATTACTATTGAACCTCTAACTATCAAGTAGCATAATTAGCATTGTCGTGCAATCATAATTCTGTCAATTGCCCAAATGTGATTTGTTTACCCAAGCATAGTTGTTTATCGTCTTTTGGGAGAGAGACATCACTAGTGAACATCATGTGACTCTGATCCATATCACCATCATTGTTTACACCTCCATCTTTTGCTGCTTTCATTTACTTTTCCATTGCAATCACTATTACTTTCCCGCTTGTGTTTTGATCCTTTGCAGACTACAAGGCCGGAGAGATTGACAACCTCTCTGTACTCGCTGGGAGCAAAGTTATTTGTTGTGTGTGCAGGTCCACGTCTTCTGCTAGCGCCAGGGTGGAAGACACCTACTTGTTGAGCCTAGGAGTCCTCCTGGTTCTATAAACCTTAAAGTTTCCGTGTAAGGGAAATCTGTTGGTGACTACATATCCACCTTCCACTTGGTGTAACCAACGAGTAGTGAGAAGTATATCCATCAACTCGTCATCAGTCGAACAATTGCCAATTGATGTAGGAGATAAGGAACCTTCGGAAGCTATCAAAGACTCGTCCATTGGCAAGATTTGTCCCATGGAGGTGAAGGAAAGCACTTCATCAACTCAAGTGGCAGCTCCCATTTCGCATCAAGGCGAACCACGAAACGACATGGAAGCATCCATAAGCGGTTCACAGCATGATGAAGAAGAGGAAGAAGAACATCGTGATGATCGAACTCAACCTTCCTCACCACCACCTCAAGGACATGATGACGTCATGAAAATGCTCAAGATGCTGATGATGAAGAAGAAGCTCCACCATCCAACAAGAAGAAGCTGTCAATAGTTAGAGCAAGAGTAGACATAGATCATCCGTTGAATCAACTCTATGGTGACATAAAAAACGGGAGAATCACTCGCTCTAAATCTCGTTTAGCTAACTTTTGTGAGCACTATTATTTCATCTCTAGTATTGAACCTTTGAAGGTTGAAGAAGCCCTTCAAGATCTGGATTGGGTGAATGCCATGCATGAAGAGCTACACAACTTCGAGAGAAACGAAGTATGGACACTTGTTGAAAAGCCTGAAGGCTAGCAGAATATCATTGGTACAAGATGTGTGTTTCAGAAAAAGCAAGATGAAGACAGACAAGTTGTACGCAACAAGGCACGTTTCGTAGCCCAAGGATACAATTCGAAGGTATGGACTATGGTGGGACTTATCTCCTATTGCTTGACTTGAAGCCATTCCCATTCTTCTAGCTTATGCCAATCACCATTATATAACTCTCTACCAAATGGGTATCAAAAGTGCCTTTCTCAATGGAGAAATTGAGGAGGAACTTTATGTTAAACAACCTCCTGGTTTTGTGAACCCTAAAAAACCTGATCATGTCTACGAACTTCCTAAAGATTTATATGGACTTAAACAAGCCCCTAGAGCTTGGTACAAATGCCTAACGAAGTTTCTCATTGAAAAGGGTTTTGAGATTGGTAAAATTGATGCAACCTTATTCACCAAAAGAGTTAATGGAGAATTATTTGTTTGTCAAATATATGTGGATGATATTATCTTTGGTTCTATTAACCCACATTTTAGTGAAAAGTTTGGAGAGCTGATGTCAGAGAAGTATGAGATGTCCATGATGTGTGAACTGAAGTTCTTCCTTGGATTGCAAATCAAACAATCATAAGGTACGTTTATCTCTCAAACCAAGTACACCAAGGACTTAATCAAGAAGTTCAACATGCAACAATGCAAAGGTATGAGAACCCCCATGCCTACGAGTGGACATCTTGACCTTACTAAGGAGGACAAACCAGTTGATCAAAAGGTTTATCAATCAATGATTGGTTCATTGCTATATTTATGTGCCTCCCGTCCTGATATCATGTTGAGTGTTTGTATGTGTGCCCGATACCAATCAGCACCAAAAGAGTGTCATCTATTGGCTGTGAAAAGGACAATGAGATACCTTATACATACATCCAACTTTGGCATATGGTATCCTAAGGGATCTTATTTTAATCTTGTTGGTTATTCCGACTCGGACTATGCCGGAGACACGGTTGACATAAAATCCACCTCGGGTACATGTCAATTTCTTGGGAGATCTCTTGTGTCTTGGTCATTTAAGAAACAATAGTCGGTATCCTTATCTACTGTCGAAGTTGAATACATTGTCGCTGGATCATGTTGTGACCAATTACTTTGGATGACTCAAACTCTTAAGGATTATGGCACTCATGTTAGAAAAGTCCCATTGTTACGTGACAATGAAAGTGCTATTAATATTGCCTATAATCATGTGCCACATTCTAGAACAAAACATATCCAAGTGCGACATCATTTCATTCGTGATTATGTTGCTAAAGGAGATGTCGATTTCAAGCATGCTTGTACTGACAAACAACTAGCTGATATATTTACCAAACCACTTGATGAGAAAGTGTTTTGTCATTTTAGGAGTGAGTTGAACATCATTGATGCTTCAAACTTGAGCTAGACTCACTCGGATGCATGCAAGGGCATGAGCTTGACTGACTATTCCTTGATGCCATTGATACGACTATCTTATATCTTGGAAACTATGCTCCCTTGTATTGCATCTAATCCTTTGTAGGTACTTGGAAGAAATATACTTCACAAGATTACAATCAACTCACATCAAAAGAAATCTTGATATGGCCAAGTATCAACAACCCCTACTTCGAAGATGAAGGAAGAAGACAAGAAAATCATACCCTTGACAATTATATGATGATGAAATTAACTCATGCCATTTGGATATATTATGTTCTTCCTTGCATGACTAACCATTGTAGGTGAAAAGTGAATCAAAACGACATGGATAACTCCCAACTCAAGATGATCTTCATCAACATTGAGCATCCACAACAAGTTCACCTACATGCCATGTCATCAACATCGTTCGAAGGTATGTACTCATATTCTTGATAAATCTTTACATCAACTCATGAGGTAAAGCAACTCAAGTAATATGAAGACATTGAAATGCTTAATCGAAAAATGGTAACCCCATTTTTGTGCTTAACGATGAGTATGACCTATGATCAAGTAATCTTGCTTGACTCCTCAAGTCAAATACTCTAATATAGGTGAGCTAGTCACCACCCCACATCTAGATGGAGTTTCTTGTATGATTCACATTTGACATTGCAAACTTCATTGACACCAATCAACTCTCATCTATATGTATGTACATTTAAAAAAATATTTTGTTTTCTCTTGTTTTCTTTCTCAATTGGTATCCTTTACAATTGGTATATTATTCTCCTTTCTTTAAAAGTTCGAGAAATTTTTCTGTTCATCTCCTAGTTAAGGAGTTGATCTTCTTTGCAACGCGGTTTCACCAATTTGGGAATCAGTCCAACTGATTTCTCCCAGAGGCCTGAATCTCATTCTCGGTTCTACCAAATCACTTTGGCTCGGTGACTCCGATATTTTCATTGCTTTTTTCTTTCTTCTATTTTCTGGCCATTTGCCTTAGGGGGAGAAAGTTTATCAATGATCCCATGTTTCATTGCCCTATATGTTTTTACTTAATATTTTATTAAACAAATCAGTCGTAGCATTGTTTTCTAGGGGGAGACAACTTCTCTAGGGGGAGAAAACCTCAGTGATCCCATATACTATAAGAGGGAGAATTATCCATGATTCCTATTATAGGAGGAGATAGTTCAAGGAACTCTAATTCATAATGAAGTGGGAGAACTTTCAATGAAACCTTACCTACTATCAAGGGGGAGAAAAGTCAAATTCAAGGAACCCTTATGAAGAGATAAGTATCAACGATCCCTTTCTCTCAATCCGCCCTTACCCTCTAACCTTTTTGGAAATTAATGCCAAAGGGGGAGAAATATCAAATCTTCCAATGAACCTATTTATAGGGGAGAAATATCATCAATAAGCTTACTTAAAGAGGGAGAAATATCTCTAAGGGGAGATATCTATTCCTTAAGGAAGGTCCACCTAAGGGGAGATATACCTATGGGGAGATGTATCAAACCTTACATATTAAGGGGGAGAGAGATAAATTTGTTTCTGTTATCTCTGTTAAGAGATTGAAATTTTCTTTCCCTATCTACTCCCAATATCTACATGCTATGATTCAGGGGGAGAGGTAATCCTACATATTCATTCTTAGGGGAGAATGTTCTTATTTCTTTTGGAGACATATCTATCATCAAATTCTATTTGAAATATGTCTTCAATATCTTGGTATTTTTAAGCTCTTTACATCTTTACAATGGAGTACTCTTGTGTTTTCTAACATTTGTTTTCCCATTTGTACTCCTACTTCTAAGATGCTCAAGATCCTCAAGGTAAGTATATGCATCATATCCATGTTCATGATGATCTCTTGTTTCTTGCACATATTGTTTGCAAGAGGGAGTCTTGATCATGGAAGCCCTTCATTCACACATGTTTGATGTACATAGCCAAGATCTATATGACTTGGCTTGTCCTTATACCATGTGTGTGCTCATCATTCAAAAGAAACTATCCTTTAAAGGAATGGCACACATTTAGGGAGAGCTTGCACTAGTCATATTTCTTTCAAAGCTGTCATATTCTTATGCTTATCTTTATTTGAAGCTTTGATTGTATGTTGTCATCAATTACCAAAAAGGGGGAGATTGAAAGCACATATACTCCCTTGGTGATTTTTATAATTCATGACAACATACAATGTCTCTTGGACTAACACTTTTACCTAAATATTTCAGGAATAGTCCATGGAGAGCTTGGGATAAAGGTTTATGTGGAGATGCCCCTTGATGCAAGAAAGGAATAATATTGTCTCAAGCTTCAAGATAGAAGGCTATTCATTTTATATTTGCGATAAATCACTTTTGAGTCCATAGGAAGGCCAATACTATTAAAAGGGGGTGAGGTAGTAAAATGAACTCGTTGCTCAAGTGCTCTAACTTAGCCACCAAAATACTCAGTCATTTTTCCACATAACCACTCTGTCAAATTCCATATACACAAATTCGATGTCACCAACTTCCATATTTTGGACCCACCGAGTTTGACCTCAGACAGAAACCCTAGCCACTGCCACCAAATCGGTGCTGTCGAGTTTGGGTGACCAACTTTCGGGTGCCTTGGTACACAAAATCAAAATTTCTGAGTTTGAGTATCGGTGCCACCGAGTTTGCCATCTAACTGTTAGCTACCTTTTCGGTGCCACCGAGTTTCATATATCGGTCTCATCGAAATTCAAAAGTTCACACCTTTGTGATAATCGTTACTAATGTCTACTACACAACCTTCTTCTTGTAGACACGTGTTGGGCCTCCGAGCGTAGAGTTTTCTAGGATAATAGCAAGTTTCCCTCAAGTGGATGACCTGAGGTTTATCAATCCGTGGGAGGCGTAGGATGAAGATTTTCTCTCTCAAGCAACCCTGCAATCAAATAACAAAGAGTCTCTTGTGTCCCCAACACACCCAATACAATGGTAAATTGTATAGGTGCACTAGTTCGGCGAAGAGATGGTGATACACGTGTAATATGGATGGTAGATATAGGTTTTTGTAATATGAAAATATAAAAACAGCAAGGTAACAAATAGTAAATAACGAGCAAAACGTTATATAAATGCTTGGAAACAAGGCCTAGGGTCCATACTTTCACTAGTAAAAGTTCTCCCAACAATACTAACATAGTTGAATCATATATAAATCCCTCACATGCGACAAAGAGTTCACTCCAAAGTCACAAATAGCGGAGAGCAAACGAAGAAATTATTGTAGGGTATGAAACCACCTCAAAGTTTTCTTTTCCGATCAATCTATGAGCTATCCCTATAAGTGTCACGAACAACCCTAGAGTTCGTACTAAAATAATACCTTAAGATACACATCAACCAAAACCCTAATTTCACCTAGATACTCCAATGCCACCACAAGTACCCATGGGCTTGATTATATGATATGAATCACACAATATCAGATTCATCATGTTCAATCCAACACAAAGAACTTCAAAGAGTGCCCCAAAGTTTCTACCGGAGAGTCAAGACGACAACATGTGCCAACCCCTATGCATAGATTCCCAAGGTCACAGAACTCGCAAGTTGACCACCAAAACATACATCAAGTGGATCAGTAGAATACCCCATTGTCACCATGGATATCCCATCACAAGACATACATCAAGTGTTCTCAAATCCTTAAAGAATCAATCCAATAAGAAAACTTAAAAGGGCAAACTCAATTCATCACAAGAAGATAGAAAGGGGAAAACTCCATATAATTCATCTATATTAATAAAGCTCATGATACATCAAGATTGTGCCATGTCAAGAACATGAGAGAGAGATCAAACACATAGCTACTAGTACATACCCTCAGCCCCGAGGGTGAACTACTCCCTCCTCGTCATGGAGACCGCCAGGATGATGAAGATGGCCTCCGGTGATGGTTTCCTCCTCCGGCAGGGTGCCGGAACGGGCTCCCGATTGGTTTTTCATGGCTCTGGAGGCTTGTGGCGATGAAACTCCAATCTAGATTTCTTTCTGGAGGTTTCTTGATTTATAGGAATTTTTATCGTCGGTCTCACATCAAGGCGGTGCCCGAGGGGCCCACAAGACAGCGGGGCGCTCCCCCTGGCTTGTGGCCAGGTGGTGGACCCCCTTCAATTGATTGTTTTGCCAGTATTTTTTATATTGTCCAAAAATATTCTTCGTAAACAGCGTCAGTCCGGGTTAGTTCTAATCAAATCATACCAAAATCATATAAAATTATTGTAAACATGGCATGAATACTTCATAAATTATAGATACGTTGGAGACGTATCAGCATCCCCAAGCTTAATTCTTGCTCGTCCTCGAGTAGGTAAATGGTAAAAGAAATAATTTATGAAGTGTGAATGCTATCAAGTGCAAAAATTTGATCAATGATACTTCCAATCACTTTTTCTAGCATCCATATAAACCATAAACAGTAGCTCATCTCATAAACCTTCTCATGATCAAGTAATAATCTATTCACATGTTAAAGTATAGACCAAAAAGTTTCTTGGAAACTAACAAACCATAATCCTAGTCATCGAACAATTGCAATTCATCTTATTTTCAGGAAGGGTCTATGTAAGAGCTTTGATTTAAAAAATTCCACATACTCAACTATCATATAGTATTCCATGATTATTGACACCCAAAGCATATTTTAAGAACAAATGGCATCCATCGAACACACACAAAGATAGGGGCTTAATGTTTCGCCCCCAAATAATTTATCATATAGACAATTGTCAACAATAATAATTCATGATCAGATATATTTGTGTGGATATATATGTCTAGATAATTCCCCAACACATGATGTTTGCCAAGATAAAAAGGCGAAATATAGGAAGTGGTGAAGATCACCATGACTCTTACATAAAGGTAAGTACTAGAAAGTAAAAGATAGGTCCTTCGTAGAGGGAAGCAGAGGTTGTCATGCGTTTTTTGTTTTTGGATGTGCAAACCCTTAATGCAAAGGAACGCCACGTTGTATTGCCCTTTGTGATAGCAACTTTTATTATGCAGCCCTTCACTTTTATTTCTTTACCATCACAAGTTTGTACAATGCTTATTTTCCCTTACAATAAAAGATCATAAATATTTAGGAGCAATTTTTATTGCTTTTTGCACCGATGATAACTTATTTGAAGGATCTTACTCAATCCATAGTAGGTATAGTGGACTCTCATGGCAAAACTTGTTTAAGGGTGTTTGGATGCACAAGTAGTATCTCTACTTGATGCGGAAGTTTTGGCTAGTATGAGGTGGAAGCAAGCACCACATGTTGGAGGATCCATAACAATATAACTTATATACAAATATACCCAGACATAACTCATTAAGTTGTCTTGCTTGTCCAATTTTAACTAATTTACTCGAGTTTGAAAATAATTAATGAGCTCACAATCATAGAAGATGTCCAAGATAGTATATTTATATGTGGAATCTCTCTTCCTTCAATATTCTTTCATGAATTTTTCAAGTGACCAATGTGGTGTTTGCTAACTTTCAATAAATTTTACCACCTATAATTATTATGTGTGAAGTCATTACTCCCCATGGGATAAGTATATGAAGCATATCTAATTTTAGATTTATGATATTCAATTCATTTAACCATATACTCATAGGATATAAGTGAAGCACGAAAGTAGATGACAAAACTACTCCAAAAAATATAAGTGAAGATCAATGAGTAGTCAAACAATTAAGTAGCTATGTGAGGACTTTCTCTCTCTCTATTAATAAAGATTTCCAGATCTGAGTATTTTATTTAAACAACAAGCAAAATAAAAATAGCACTCCAAGAATAGGATGCATCGTGTGAACGAATAAAAATTTAGGCTCAACATGGGCTAACCGATAGTTGACAAAGAGAGGTGGGATGCGTAGCATCCCCAAGCTTAGATGCTTGAGAGTTCTTGAAATATTTACTTGTGGTGCCTTGGGCATCCCCAAGAGTGAGATTTTGTATCTTGTTCAATCCTCTCCTATCCCGGTTTCACCTATTCTCAGAAACTTCATCCACACAAAACTTGAAAAGAACTCGTGAGATAGGTTAGTGCACATAATAATAAATCAACTCTTTATGTACTCCCAAGACATGTTGCATAATAACTGCAAACATCATCTACTGTTCACTATTATTTACACAATTTATATCTGTCCATATAGGCTATGGAAACTATAGGATAAGTAGATAACAAAACTATGGCAACAATCTGTCCAAACAGAATAGTCTGTAGCAATTTATGAAAAAGTGTACTTCTGTAACTCAAACAATTATTAAAATTTATTACGTGCTATAAAATTTATATGAAAACACTGTGTGAACATTTCAGAAACTTTTCACGTTCGAGTAAAATATGGAAATTCAAACACTACAGCTGCAGTTTGTGTTTTTACACAACACCAATCAAAGCATGCAATGCAAGCATCCTAATGCAATTATTGGAACTTTTTGTTGAAAACAAGATTATAAATAACACCTAACAGGGAACAACAAAACAAAATTACGCTCCAAGCAAAACTCATATAATGTGACGAATAAAAATATAGCTACAAGTAAGATATACCGATAATGTTGAAGACGAAAGTGGGGATGCCTTCCGGGGCATCCCCAAGCTTAGGAGCTTGATTATTACTTGGATGTTACCTTGGGGTTACCTTGGGAATACCAAAGCTTAGGTTCTTGTCACTCCTTATCCTACTCATATTGGTATCTCACCCAAAACTTTTTAACTTCAATGACACAAAACTTGACGGAACTTCGTGAGATGGGTTAGTATAGTAAATAATGATCATTCACTTAGGTACTGTCAAGACAATATTCATAATTGTTACCACATGATAAATACTATATTCTACCATTACCATAATATATATCACTGAATATAAGCTATGGGAACACTAAAACAAGCAAACTATGCATGCAAAACAGAATATGTCAAAAACAGAACAGTCTGTGAAGATCTGTAGTGTAACAATACTTCCCTGTCTCTAAAATTTATGAAAAATTAATAAAATCCATTAAATTTGTATAAAAATAATGTGTAAAAAATTCAGATCAAAATCATGTTCAAGTGAATTTACAAAGTTCCTGGACTGAGAGCAAATGTTTCTGTTTTTGCACAGAATCAAGTCAATTATCATCCACACTATGCCAAAGGCTTTACTTGGCACTTTATTGAAATAAAAAAGCATAAAACATGATTACTAAAGTATCTTAATCATGTGAACACCAAAAAACATAAATGCAAAGTGTTGGGTTGTCTCCCAACAAGCGCTTTTCTTTAAAGCCTTTTAGCTAGGCATGATGATTTCAATGATGCTCACATAGGAATAATAATTATGACATGCAAAAGAGCATCATGAATCTAATCATAAGCACATTTAAGCCTAACCCATTTCCTATGCATAGGTATTTTGTGAACAAACAATTTATGGGAGCAAGAATCAACTAGCATAGGAAGGCAAAACAAGCATAACTTCAAAATTTTGAACACATAGAGAGGAAACTTGATGTTATTGCAATTCCTAGAAGCATATGTTCCTCCCTCATAATAATTTTCAGAAGCATCATGAAGGAATTTCACAATATAACCAGCACACAAAGCATTCTTTTCATGATCTACAAGCATAGAAATTTTACTAATCTCCACACAAGAAAATTTCTTCTCATGACTAATAGTGGGAGTATCATAAAAGAATTGAATACTAAAAATTGTTCCACATTAAAAGAGTAATATTCAGTAAAAGGACATTTATAATTATGACAAGTATCATAATAGTAATCATTACTCTTTTTCATCACGTAAGTATCATCACAATAGTCATCATAAGTAGGAGGCATGCAATCATCATAATAGTTTTGCTCGTCAAAACTTGGGGGACTAAAAATATCATATTCATCAAGCATAGCATCCCCAAGCTTGTGGCTTTGCATATAATTAGCAACATGAATATTCAGATAATTCATCCTAACAATATTTCTATCATGCTCATCACTCAAAGATTTAGTGCCAAACATTTTAATAACTTCTTCTTCTAGCACTTAAGCACAATTTTCCTTTCCATCATTTTCACGAAAGACATTGAAAAGATAAAGCATATGAGGCAAACTCAATTCCATTTTTTTGTAGTTTTATTGTATAAAACCAAACTAGTGAAAAACAAGAAACTAAAATATTTAATTACAAGATCTAAAGATATACCTTCAAGCACTCACCTCCCTGGCAACGGCGCGAGAAAAGAGCTTGATCTCTACTATACAACCTTCTTCTTGTAGACTCGTCTTGGGCCTCCAAGCGTAGAGTTTTGTAGGACAATAGAAAGTTTCTCTCAAGTGGATGACCTAAGGTTTATCAATCTGTGGGAGGCATAGGATGAAGATGGTCTCTCTCAAGCAACCCTGCAATCAAATAACAAAGAGTCTCTTGTGTCCCCAACACACCCAATACAATGGTAAATTGAATAGGTGCACTACTTCGGCCAAGAGATGGTGATACAAGTGTAATATGGATGGTAGATATAGGTTTTCATAATATGAAAATATAAAAAAAGCAAGGTAACAAATAGTAAACAACGAGCAAAACGTTGTATAAATGCTTGGAAAAAGGCCTAGGGTCCATACTTTCACTAGTGCAAGTTCTCCCAACAATACTAACATAGTTGAATCATATATAAATCCCTCACGTGCGACAAAGAGTTCACTCCAAAGTCACAAATAGCGGAGAACAAACGAAGAAATTATTGTAGGGTACGAAACCACCTCAAAGTTATCTTTTCCGATCAATCTTATGAGCTATATCTATAAGTGTCACGAAGAACCCTAGAGTTCGTACTAAAATAACACCTTAAGATACACATCAACCAAAACCCTAATGTCACCTAGATACTCCAATGTCACCACAAGTACCCATGGGCTTGATTATATGATATGCATCATGCAATTTCAGATTTATCATCTTCAATCCAACACAAAGAACTTCAAAGAGTTTCCCAAAGTTTCTATCGGAGAGTCAAGACGACAACATGTGCGAACCCCTATGCATAGATTCCCAAGGTCATGGAACCCGCAAGTTGACCACCAAAACATACATCAAGTGGATCAATAGAACACCCCATTGTCACCACGGATATCCCATCACAAGACATACATCAAGTGTTCTCAAATCCTTAAAGACTCAATCCGATAAGAAAACTTCAAAGGGAAAACTCAATTCATCATGAGAATATGGAGAGGGGAAAACTCCATATAATTCATCTATATTAATAAAGCTTGCGATACATCAAGATCATGCCATCTCAAGAACACGAGAGAGAGAGAGAGAGAGAGAGAGATCAAACACATAGCTACTAGTACATACCCTCGGCCCCGAGGGTGAACTACTCCCTCCTCGTCATGGAGACCGCCGGGATGATGAAGATGGCCTCGGATGATGGTTTCCCCCTCCGACAGGGTGCCGGAATAGGCTCCTGATTAGTTTTTCGTGGCTCTGGAGGCTTGTGGCGGCTGAACTCCCGATCTAGGTTTATTTCTGGAGGTTTCTTGATTTATAGGAATTTTTTGCGTCGGTCTCACGTCAAGGCGGCGCCCGAGGGGCCCACAAGACAGGGGCGCGCCCTCTGGCTTGTGGCCAGGTGGTGGAACCCCTCCGGTTGATTCTTCCGCTAGTATTTTTTATATTTTCCAAAAATATTCTTTGTAAATTTCCACCTCATTCCGAGAACTTTTATTTCTGCACAAAAACAACACCACGGTAGTTCTGCTGAAAACAACGTTAGTCCGGGTTAGTTCTAATCAAATCATACCAAAATCATATAAAATTGTTGTAAACATGGCATGTATACTTTATAAATTATAGATACGTTGGAGACGTATCTTGTACCACGGAGTTTTCAACTTCGGTTTCACCGAGTTTGCCACTTTGTGTGTAACGCTTGGATTTTGGCTGCTACTTATATATACCCCTTCACCCACCTCTCATTCGTGGGAGAAGCACTCCAAACACACTACTTCATATCCAGATCCATTTCCTGAGAGAGAACCACCTACGCATGTGTTGAGACCAAGATATTCCACTCAATTCATTTGAATCTTGATCTCTAGCCTCCCCAAACTACTTTCCACCAAATCAACCTCTCCTACCCATGCATATTATGTGAGAGAGTGATTTTGTGTTGAGGAGACTATCTTTAGAAGCACAAGAGCAAGGAGTTCATTGATCTACAACAACTATTACCTTTTGGAGGGTGGTGCCTCCTAGATTGGTTAGGTGTCGCTTGGGAGCCTCCTACTTCGTGTTGTGGAGTTGAACCAAGATGTTTGTAAAGGCAAGGAGATCACCTACTTCGTGAAGATCTACCGTGAGTAAGGCTAGTCCTCCATGAACGGAAGCCGTGGTGAAATAGACAAGGCCACTTCCTTGTGGTCCCTTCGTGTGTGGAGCCCTCCGCGGACTCTCGCGGCCGTTACCCTCATTGGGTTGAAGTCACCACTAACATGGATGTACAATAGCGCCACCTATCGGAACCATGCCAAAAATCACATTGTAAACCCCATGCATTTGTTCTCCTAACTCTACTCATTTACATGTGCAAAGTCTTTTTTTCCGCTGCCATATATGTTGACTAGCATGTGTAGGGTGTACTAGACTTGTTAGAACTGCTAGATTTTCGCCTTCCTTGAAATTGGGTTAGGCTAGGAATTTTTATCTTGACAAGTAGTCTATTCACCCCCCCTCTAGACACATCTTCTATCGATCCCTGAGAACACGAAGAGAGAGGGGTTCAACATCCTCATTGTTGCTCCTCCCATGATGTGTGATTAGTTAATACCAGACCTATGGGTCCATAGGCAGTAGCTAGATGGCTTTCTCTCTTGTTTTGTTTATCAATACGATGGTCTCTTGGAGATCCATATGATGTAACTCTTTCTTTTGCGGTGTGTTTGTTGTCATCCGATTAATTGTGAGTTTATGATCATATCTATGAAAACATATTCATGCTTGATTATTATAGCCTCGTATGTCTTCTCCGATATTTGGTTTTTGTCTAGCCAACTTGATCTTTTATCTTGCAATGGGAAGAGGCGCTTTGTGATGGGTTTGGTCTTGCGGTGCTTAATTTGAGTGACAGAAAGATACATGAATAGATCTTGAATACATCATGTCATCGTTCTTAAGGCGTTACTCCGTTTCTGCATGAACCTAGATGCATGCTGGATAGCGGTCGATGTGTGGAGTAATAGAAGTAGTTGGAGTCAGAAGTCGGTCTACTTATCTTGGACGTGATGCCTATATACATGATCATTGTCTTGAATATCTTCATAATTATTTTCTCTTCTATCAATTCCTCAACAGTAATTTTTCTACCCACCGTTTGCTATTTTCTCAAGAGAAGCCACTAGTGAAACCTATGGCTCCCGGGTCTACTTCACATTGTCTATTTGCAATCTCTACTTTGCTATTTGGTTTTCTACTTTATTTTCTATTTTGTTTTCAGATCTATATTATTAAAAACCCAAAAATATCTTGTTGCGTTCTATTTGCTATCACTCTTATTTGCATCTATCAATCTATCCTTACTTTACCCATGAGGGATTGACAACCCCTCCACGCGTTGGGTTGCGAGGATTTGCTATTTGTCTGTAGGTGGTGCTTACATAGTCTTGTGGATCTTCCTACTATATTGATACCTTGGTTTCTCAACTGAGGGAGATACTTGCCGTCATTGTGCTACATCACCTTTTAATCCTGGAGGGAAACCAACGCATCTACGCGACGAAACAAGATTTCTGGCACCGTTGCCCGCGAAGATCAAGTCAAGATCTATCAGGTTCCTACACACAAATCTCATCTCCTTGCAATTACATTATTTGCCATTTGCCTTTCGTTTCCCTCTCCCCCACTTCACAAAAATTTGCCTTTTATTTTCCTTATTTACCTTTGTTGTTTTTCTTGCCAGATCTTTTGTTTACTTATTGCTATGGAAAACTCCTCCCTCGCTATGAGAACCCATGAGATTGAAGTTATCAATTTTAAGCAAAGGCGAGGAGAAAGTTTGAAAGATGCTTGGCATAGGATTTTCAATGCTCATGATAGATCTATCCACAAGGAATCTACTACCGTCCTTCTTTAAAACTTTTTATATGGTAATTACGACTTGGTATAGATTTGTTCTTGATAATATCACAGAGGGAAATTTCTTAAGATGTCCACCCTCTGATGCTCTCAATGCCATGGGAAGTCTATTGGAGTCTCCACCTGTGATTATAAATGAAACGTTTTTAACGCTTGATCATGTTATGCAAAAGATAGATGATATTGAAAAGAAAATTCTTACCAAATAACATGTTGAAAATTTTGATAAAAAGTTGCAATATCATGTTAATCGTATTTGTTCAAGGATGGGAGACGCTATTAAAATGGTAAAAGAGAAACAACCCATAACTAATAAAAGGGTAGTAGAGAGTCCCGCTCGAATTGATAAATTACAGGAAATTTTCAGTAACTTGAGCACAACCTTTTATTCCTTTGAATATATTGAAAGAAACTCCTCTTGTCAAGAAAACTACCCAAACTCTCAATAACAAGGGTGCCTCTTCTAGCAACAGCGTAGATCTTAAGATAATTAGGGCTCACTTCAACATAAGTGAACCTCCTCATATGAATGAATTCTTTAGCTTTATCCCTAGGAGTGTAATTTCTGAGAATATGAATGCCAAATATCTAAGAAATCAGGGATGTGTCATTGAGGAGTTGGAAATTAAGAATGACATCGCTTAAAATCTACGATATATGCCTAGCTAGGGGCATAAAACGATAATGCCTGTTGGGAGGCAACCCAATGAATAAAATTAATTTTCACTTTTGCTTTCTGTTCTTGAGTGTTTGCACAATTATTCTACTATTATAATTGTGTTTTTTGTGTTTTATTTAGTGTTTGTGTCAAGTAAAGCCTTTGGGATCATGTGGGGTGTTAGTTGCTTTAATCTTGTTGAAAAACATAAATTTTTGCGTCCACTAAAAAAAATCCCTAAAATCAACGAAATCTCAAAAGTGTCTGAATTTTTACATAAGATTAATATACAAATTCCCAATGTTTTCCTAACTTTACATAATTTTTGGAGTTACAGAAGTATAAGTAAATTTCGAATCTTTACAGACTATTCGATTTTAACACATTATGTTTTCTTTGTGTTAGGTGCTTATTTTAATGATTCAATGGTTTATATCAGGGGACATTGTTGGAAATAATCCCTAGAGGCAATAATATATTGGTTATTATTATATTTCCTTGTTCATGATAATCGATTATTATCCATGCTATAATTGTATTGATTGGAAACTCAAATACATGTGTGGATAGATAGACAAAACACTGTCCCTAGTAAGCCTCTAGTTGACTAGCTCGTTGATCAAAGATGGTTAAGGTTTCCTAGCCATAGACAAGTGTTGTCACTTGATAATGGGATACAAACATTAGGAGAATGACGTGATGGACAAGACCCAAACTATAAACGTTGCATATGATCGTGTCAGTTTATTGCTACTGTTTTCTGCATGTCAATGTATCTGTTCCTATGACCATGAGATCATGCAACTCTCGGACAATGGAGGAATACCTTGTGTGTATCAAACTTCGCAACATAACTGTGTGACTATAAAGGTGTTCTACAAGTATCTCCGAAGGTGTCTGTTGGGTTGGCGTGAATCGAGACTCGGATTTGTCACTCCGTATGATGGAGAGGTATCTCGGGGCCCACTCGGTAAGACAACATCACAATAAGCCTTGCAAGCAATGTGACTAAGGAGTTATCCACGAGATCTTTTATTACGGAACGAGTAAAGAGACTTGTCGATAACGAGATTAAACTAGGTATAGAGATACCGACGATCGAATCTCGGTCAAGTAACATATCGAAGGACAAAGGGAACAACATACGGGATTAACTCAATCCTTGACATAGAGGTTCAACCGATAAATATCTTCATAGAATATGTAGGAGCCAATATGGGCATTCAGGTCCCACTGTTGGTTATTGACCGTAGAGGTGTTTCGGTCATGTTTGCATAGTTCTCGAACCCGCAGGGTCTGCACAAAGGTTCGGTGACGTTTCACTATAGTTGAGTTATAGTTGTTGGTAACAGAAAGTTGTTCGGAGTCCTGGATGATATCCTGGATGTCACGAGGATCTCCAGAATGGTTCGGAGGTAAAGATTGATATATAGGAAATCCTATTTTGGTCACCGGAAAAGTTTCGGGCTCATCGGTAGTGTACCGGGAGTGTCGGGAGAGTAGCGGGGACCATCAGGAGGGGTGTCATGCCCCGATGGGCCTTATGTGCTGTGGGAGGATACAAACCAGCCCCTAGTGGGCTTACATAAGCTCCCACTAAGGCCCATGAGGTTTGAGAGGCAAAAAAACAAAGGTGGAAAAGGTGGAAAGGGTTTCCAAGTGGAAAGGAGGAATCCTACTCCTAGTACGATTGGAGTAGGACTCCTCCACCTCCAATTTCGGCCAAACCTTGAGGGTTTGAGGCTTCCTCCTCCCCTACCTCCCTATTATATATACTAGAGGTATTGAGGGTTTTTGAGACACACAAAAACAGCCATGTGCTTCCTCAACTTCTCTCTAGATCTGTTTCTCCTCTAGTCTAGTTCGGCGGTGCTTAGGCGAAGCCCTACTGGATTACTTCACCACCACCACCACCACGCCGTCGTGACGGAGAAATCATCTACCTCTCCGCCCCTCTTGATGTATCAAGAAGGCGGGGATCGTCATCGAGCTGTATGTGTGTTGAACGCGGAGGTGCCGTTCGTTCGGCACTAGATCGGGATGGGATCACGGGACGGGCTACGATTTGGATCACGAAGATGTTCCACTACATCAACCGCGTTATATACGATCCTCTTAGAGATCTACAAGGGTATGTAGATTCACTCTCCCCTCTTGTAGATGACCATCACCATGGATAGGTATTGCGTGTGTGTAGGAATTTTTTTGTTTCCCATGTGACGTTCCCCAACAGTGACATCATGAGCTAGGTTCATGCGTAGATGATATCTTGAGTAGAACACAAAAGAGTTTGTGCGCATTGATGTTCAATTTTCTGCCCTCCTTAGTCTTTTCTTGATTCGGCGGTATTGTTGAATTGAAGCAGCCCGGACCAACTTTACTCGTACGCTTACGAGAGACCGGTTTCATCGACTGACATGCAACTTGTTGCATAAAGATGACTGGCAGCTGTCTGTTTCTTCAACGTTAGTTGAATCGGATTTGACTAAGGCGGTCCTTGGAGAAGGTTAAATAGCAATTTGCATATCACCGTTGTGGCTTTGTGTAAGTAAGATGTGATCATACTAGATACCCATAGCAACCACGTAAAACATGCAACAACAAATTATAGGACGTCTAACTTGCTTTTGCAGTGTATGCATGTGATGTGATATGGCCAAAGACATGATGTGATATATTGGATGTATGAGATGATCATGTTGTAATAGTTAAATATCGACTTTCACGTCGATGCTACGGCAACCGACATGAGCCATAGGGTTGTCTTTAAACTAACGTTTGTGCTTGCAGATGCGTTTACTTTATTGCTAGGTAGTAGCTTTAGTAGTAATAGCATATATGGCATGACAACCTCGATGGTGGCACAATGATGGAGATCATGGTGTGGCGCCGGTGACGATGGAGATCATGCCGGTGCTTTGGTGATGGATATCAAGAAGCACAAGATCATGGCCATATCATGTCACTTATGATTTGCATGTGATGTTAATTCTTTTTATGCACCTTATTTTACTTAGAACGACGGTAGCATTATAAGATGATCCCTCACTAAAATTTCAAGATAAAATTGTGTTCTCCCCGACTGTTGATACGTCCCAAACGTATCTATAATTTCTGCTTGTTCCATGATCTTTTGGGTGACATTGTTATATGTTTTGCTACACTTTTATATCATTTTACACATATTTGGACTAACCTACTAACTCAGTGCACCGAGTGCCAGTTTCTGTCTGCTCATGTCTATTTTGCACGGGCTTTTACCCAATTTTACGAAGCCCGAAAAATCCCAAGGAAAATATATAAAAAATCAGCATAACGGAAGCTTCGAGATCACCGAAGATGGACCAGAAGGGGCCCACGGGCCGCCAAGCGACCTCCTGGCGTGGCCTACCCCCTGGTCGCGCCCACAGGCTGCCTAGGTGGGTCCCACCTCCTCCAGTGCCCTCCTTCGGCCTATATTTACCTCTTCGAGAGTAAACCCTTCAACATGATCTAGAATCGCGAATTTCTCCATCGTTCCGCCGATGTAGCACTTCTGGGATCGGAAGCACCAGAAGACCCCTTCCCGGCACCCTGCCGGAGGGAGGATTGACCTTCGGGAGCTTCTCCACCGCCATGGACGCTTCCCGGACCTGTCGTGAGTAGTCCTGTTTGGACCATGAGTCCATGACCAGTAGCTATGTGATGTCTTCTCTCCAATCTTGTGCTTCAATGGTTAGTCCTTGTGAGCTGCCCTACATGATCAAGGCATCTATGTAATTCTCTTGCTATTGCTATGTTCGGTTTGTTGGGATCCGATGGATTATGATATTATGTTCAGATTGTTATGATTTATATATTCGATTATCCTTTTATATTATGTTCCTTAGTGCAGTTCTCCGTTGCTATTTATTGCTTTGGCCGAGTAGTAGATTGTAACTCCAAGAGGGAGCGTTATGCATAATTTTGGGTTCATGCCCCTCGATGTCTAGCTTGAGTGACATAAACATGAGACTAGGGGATGTGTTGTTGCCACCAGGGAGAAAACAACGATGCTTGTGACCACGGTTGCAAGGATTGTTTAACTTACGCATAGTTCGTTAATGCAGTTGTCCGTTGCTTTGAGTTTACACTTTGGATGGGGCTCGCAACTTAATACCAGCGAGATATTCTGGATAGATTTCTCAAGGTGGATGATTAGTAAGTAGATGTTGATGAATAAATGGTCTACTTGTCTCGGCGTACTGCCCATTACTATTGAACCTCTAATTATCAAGTAGCATAATTAGCATTGCGGTGCGTTCATAATTTTGTCAATTGCCCAACTGTAATTTGTTTACTGAAGCATAGCTGTTTATCATCTTTTGGGAGAGAGACATCACTAGTGAACATCATGTGATTCCGGTCCGTATCACCATCATTGTTTACACCTCCATCATTTACCGTTTTCATTTACTTTTCCGTTGCAATCACTACTACTATTCCCGCTTGTGTTTTGATCCTTTGCAAAACTACAAGGCCGGAGAGATTGACAACCTCTCTGTACTCGTTGGGAGCAAAGTTATTTGTGTGTGTGCAGGTCCACGTCTACTGCTAGCCAGGACAACGGACACCTATTTGTTGAGCTTAGGAGTCCTCCTGGTTCGATAACCTTACAGTTTCCGTGTAAGGGAAAACTTGCTGCTCACTACATCTTAACCTTCCACTTGGGGTGACCAATGAGGAGCGAGAAGTATATACATCATCTCGTCATTAAGCAAAGTTTTTTGGCGCCGTTGCCGAGGAGTACAGTCTTCAAGATAGGGGAGTTGCACACTATCTTTTACCTTTGCTTTTTAGTCTAGTTAGTTTGCTTTCTAGTTTTTTGCTTTTTTGTCTTATACCAAAAACCACAAAAAATTTAGTTCCTTTGCTTTGTTTAGTTAGTATGCCTAAATCCTTTGCCTCTTGTGTTGCACCTGAAGGAGAGTTTCTCACCTTCAAACAAAGGGTTGGAGAAAGTTTGAAAGATGCTTGGTATAGAATTAAAAATTCTCAAGATAGAGCCACCAAGAAGCAATCCACCACTATTTTGCTTAGAAATTTTTATGTTGGTATTACTTCTTGGCATAGGTTTGTTCTAGACACATCAATAGGAGGGAATTTTTTGGAAGCTCCCATTGGAGAGGCTCTTAACATCATGGAAAATCTTCTCGAAATCCCACCTATTGTTGACATAAAGGATGATATCACTTTAGCTCACGTTATGAGTAAACTTGAGAAGATAGAGCTAGAGATGCCAAGCATGAGTAAAATAAATGAAGAATATCGTAGGATTCAAGGGAACTTAAATAGACTTGATAGCTCCATCCACAAAATTTGCAAAACTTTGGAGACCCTTAAATCCCATGATTTGGATCCTTCTAGGTTTGATAAGATCAAGGATATTTTTGAAACTTTAGGAACTACTCTATCCTCCATCAAGACTAAAAAGGTAGTAATCCCTGCAAGGAAGGGACCTAGGTTCTTTAACATACCCAAGGTTCCTCAACCCAAAACAAATATACCTATTGCTAGGGGTGTTCAAACTGCGAAGACCTTGGAAGCGATATGTCTCTTAAATAGAACTAGAAATGAAATTCCAATTGGTCGTACTACCTTTTATTTTGTTCCTAGAAGTGTTGCCACTAAGCCTCTCTTTGAGAGTCCTCTTAAGAATAGTTGTACAATTGAATACCTCTTTGACGATCTTGATGATGGTTCAATTGATACAACTTGATCTTTTTTGCATTATGCCTAGCTCAAAGGCACAAAAGAAAGCGCTTGTTGGGAGGCAACCCAATTTGTTTTTACTTTCAGTTTTAGTAGTCTTGATGCTTGTTACTATAGTATCAACATCATTATATCTTTATTTTTAAGCTTTGTACCAAGTTATAACCTCCGATTGCAAGAAAGTTCAAAAATTGTGACATGCTGTCGAGAAATAGATTATGTCTGCTTGACGGAAAAATTCGCCAAAAATCACCAGATCATCTTTTTGATCTGATTTGTTTTGACAGAATGCTCTACATAATTGCCTTTTTGTCATATATTCTGAGCTTTTTGATTTGAGTAGCATAAGTGCCCCAAATAAATTATTTACTACCTGTTGTTCTGTTTTTCGCAGATTCTGCCACGTTTTGCGTTTTAATTGTTTTGCAAATCCTAAGCTTACTTTTTATTTGCAAAAACCTTTTGGCAATCATGAGAAACAGTAGCTATTCATGAAAATATTTATTTCCAGTAGGTAATAAATTATTTTATTAAGGGTACTAACCACTCTAATCAGCTTATGATGAGTTTCGTATGAAGGGAGTTTTCAAGTATGTGATGGGAGATGATGAAAGAAGATACAGGAGTGTCAAGTGCTCAAGCTTGGGGATGCCCCCATTCACCCCAAGAAATATTCAAGGAGACTCAAGCGTCTAAGCTTGTGGATGCCCCCGTGCATCCCTTTCTCTATCAACAATCATCAGTTCGTCCGTCTCCATGCTATATTTTTATCACTTCATATGTTATGTGCTATGCTTGGAGCGTCCCGCTATTTACTTTTTAGTTTGTTTTAGTTTTGCTTGTTGTTCATAACAAGTCGGAACCTAGCCTGCCTTGTTTGGGAGAGAAACACGCTCCATTCCACTCTAGAACACAACATAGGTTTCCATGTCTATATTTTGTGTGTGTTCTTTATCTTTCCATAGCTACTGTCATGCTTAGCTCTTAGTTTTGATGCTTATATTTTTAAGATCTTTTATTTATATTGATTTTGGAACTCTCTTGAGTTATCATGCTTATCTTATTTAGAGAGTTAGCTTGTTGTACTGAGTTGTGTGTCTTGCATGAGTAGGTAATTAAGATTGCTATTTAAGTATAGTAGTAACTTGCAATAGTTTTGAGGTATTGATTTGAGTAATGTTTGGACTATTGGTGCCAAGAGCTTGAGCCTATTAGTGATAGGTGTTGTATTTTGGGAAATCTGTGTGTTTTTCAAAAAGTAAAAATTAGTTCGGAACTCTAGCTACTAAATTGATCGCTAACCTCTGGAGGGGTTGGAATATATAGAGTAACCTCACGTTACCATGAGTCGAGGATGCGCAAGGATAACCAAACCCCCAAACACTCCTCCTCGGGATACTTGTCCCTTTGTGAATTTCCTAACTAGATAGAGAGTTACCGATAATAAGTGTATGAGTTCTTCGGACTAATGTGAGTATTCGATTGCTGGCACTTCCACCATCCATATTTTGCTAACCTCTTTGGTGCCATGCATTGCCTTTTTTCACATTGAGAGTTGGTGCAAACTTCGCCGGTGTAGCGACCTGACTCAAGACGAGTCAAGCCTCTGGTGTTTCCGTACCATCCCAAGATCATGCTGGTACACACTCAATACATAATGTATATATTCAAGAGTTCAATCACACAGCTTTATTAATCGAAATCTCATAAAGAGTACTTTATTACAATAAAGTATTACAATAAAGTGGCTGAGGGCCATCTCATGAGATATCTAACGAAGACTAGCAGAAGCATCAGGTAGACGAGTCCATCCGACTCCAGGGCATGTCGCTGAGCGTAGATCGTAGCCTCACTCCTAGTCGGAAAAGTACTCTGCAACATGATACGTTGCAGTCGTGTAGGTCACCATATGGAATATGCTGGCAAGTCATCAAAGAGAGGAGTAAAATAATAATCAACTATCTCTACATGCATATTTGGCCCATAGGGCTATAAGTTTTGCATAAAGCCAATTTTATCCTACAACAAGAGGGGCTGGAAGCAAAAATATTACTACATTGTTTGTTGTTAACGAGATGGTTCCGCCAACCAATTCTCGTACCCAAATAGTTGTTAACACCCACATCATTATTAAGTTGTGTCGAGAGTTCAGGGGAATTTCAATGCCTTCGGCTCAAGTTGTCCATGACCGTGGACACAGCTAATCGATTAGGTTGGGCACTCTGCAGAGTTTTGCACACGTTCCCCACAAGATTTGATCGCCTCCGTGTATGTCCTCGCACTTCAGAGTGTTTGAAGACCGGATGATCAAAACATGGTCTTTCAACGGGTCCCTCTGAATCCGTGTCGGTGCCCATCCATTCCTACCGTTCTTCTACATCTGCTAGCACCGCCTGTCCAGAGTCGCCGCGTTGTCCAACCAAGCCAGAGCCCATAATGGCTTGTGGCTGTGCAGGTAAGCCTTGAGTCTTGAAGTCTTCGTCCGTCTCTTCGAGCCTGGGTGAAGCTTTCCGCAGGATGTCATGGCCGTCTCCAGCATCCCGGGTCATCCACTGGTTTCTCCAGGGCGCCGATCAACCGTCCTTCACCCAGAGTTGCATTGCGTCCGAGGTCTTGAAAATCATGTCTTAACCGGTCTTGATTATTTAATCAACCTCGCATCACTCGTGTTATGCACTCAACCGAAAACCCGTCTACTCAAGCATAGCAAATATGAAATTGTCGTCCCGGGGCCAAGTATCGGGGTTGTTGTGTGCCTACCACATGATACTACAACTTATACTAAAATTTCCAAGTACCTAAGCAGCATGCAATTGGGCAAGGAAAGGTGAAACTACCATGCATCGAAAACATAGGAAATAACATGATCAAAATGACTTGCCTTGATGATAGTTGTCTTGATCGAGCGCTTCTAAGCAACACGCTTCGCACTCCGGGTGATCTACCGATACAAAAAAATACACACCATAAGCACTACAATCAAACAACATGTAAAAATAACATGACAAGTAAAAGTTTGCTATGGCCTAAGTGAAAGAATTCAATACACGTCACGAAGGCAGAAACTTGTTTCTGTTAAAAACCCAAGTAAAAATATTTAAAAAAAATTGAAATCTTCTACCACAGTAAGATATAATCACTAGGAAGCAGTAGCAAAAAAAATCAACTCAAAATCATTTTTTAAACTCCTGGAATAGGCAAAACAAGGTTTAAACTAAATCTGATCTAATTTATATTTGAAAATTTCAAACATAGACAAATTATATGTTTTTAAAAACTACAGAAAAAATTGAGATCTACTGGCACAAGAATCAACATCATTGGGTTCGGGATCAAAAGCTATGGTCAAAACAAAACTGAAACTATTCTGTTTTTGGAACTAAACAGAAAAAAAAATAAAACAATAGCTCACGGACAGGGGGGTACACGTGGCGCTCTATGAATGGCTGCGGGGGTGTGTGTTGCTGGTGTTAGGAGCAAACGGCCGAAGCCTAACAAGAACCCGCTTCGGCTAATAGTTAAGTAAAATAAAACCGAGCGGTTTTCTTAGCTAAACCGAAAAGGTAACTACTTCTAATCTAGCACGTTCGTGTAGGATCCAACGGTGCTGGAGGGATGGGGGTGCTCACCGTGGAGATGAACTCTGGCAGGAGCTTGACGGTGGCGGCGGCTCGGGCGCGGGCGGGGACGGCGCTGCAGAAGGTCTTCGGCGACGGCGAGGGCTCCAGAGGGTGCGGGCGAGGGCAGCGAGCGCGATGGTGGCGTCGGGGCGGTGTCGAGGTGGCCGGAGGTGGTGCCTCGGGTGGCCGAAGGTGGCCGGCTTCGGGTGCTCCGGCGAGGGCAGCAAGGGGCGACGGGGCGGGGCTTGGGCGCGGCGGCGGCGGGTGGAACGGAGTGCGGTGGACCGGGGCAGTATTTATAGGGGGAGAGGGGGAGAGGGGAGGGAAAGGAAAGGGGGATCCCGGGTGGATCCCGGCGAACCTGGGGACTCGGGCTCGGGGTCGGGCTCTGTTTTTGGAAAGGAGAGAGGTGGGAGGTGACCGAGCTGGGAGAGGGGTCGGGCGGTGGGGTCCAGCGCCAAAGAGAGGGGCTCGGGGATCCTGGGGCGGTCGGCCGATCCTTAAGGGGATCGGGATCCCGGACTCTGGGGGATTCGGCCCACTGCTATTAAGCGCCGGCTGCGGTTTCCTTTGAAAAAAAATCTTTCCTAATTCTAGTCTTTTTCCGAAACAGAAAATAAAAGGGAATAAAAAGGAAACAAATAAAATATTTAATATGGGGTATTATATACCAAAAAAATCAGAAAAATATCCTCTACTCGAATAACATGTTTCCAAAGCAAAAATAAAAACTTTAAAAAAATGTTTTTTTTCAGAAATTCCCTAAATGCTTTATTTCTTTTTGCAAATATTCTCACGATAAAACTTTGGATTCCTTGGCTCCAAATATTTCATAAATGCCCCGCACTTTGGAGGGTCATTTTCCTCCGCTCTCTCTCTTGTGTGCAAGAGAGTATTTTCCCGGCATTTCTCGTGTGAGGAAAAAATGGCAATGCAAAATCAAAAGTCGAAAGAATTCAAATGCCAACTTTATTTCAATCAATATGCATAGATGCTTAGCTACAATGTAAAACATTCCCAATTAGGAAAATTGGGATGTTACAAACCTACCCACCTTAAGATGAATCTCGCCCTCGAGATTCGGGTTGGCTAGAAAACAGGTGCGGGTGGTCTCGACGAAGATCCTCTTGTCGTTCCCAGGTGTCTTCTTCCTCGGTGTGATGGCTCCACAACACCTTGCAGAACTTGATGATCTTGCTGCGGATAACTCTGTTGGCAGTCTCGAGAATCTTGACGGGTTTCTCCTCATACGTCAGATCACTGTCAAGCTGTATGGCCTCTAGGGGCACTGTATCTCTCAACGGAACATCGGCCATCTCAGCGTGGCATTTCTTCAACTGGGAAACATGGAAGACATCATGAACTCCGGACAATCCTTCCGGCAGTTCCAGTTTATATGCAACTTCACCTCTACGCTCAAGAATTTTGTAGGGGGCAATGAAACGGGGTGCTAACTTTCCTTTCACACCGAATCTCTTGATTCCTCGAAGTGGAGACACCCGAAGATATGCTCGGTCTCCCACTTCATACGTTACTTCCTTGCGTTTGCTATCAGCATAACTTTTCTGCCTAGACTGAGCTATCTTGAGTCGGTCACGAATTAGCTTGACCTTCTCTTCAGAATCTCAGATAAGGTCGGGACCAAAAAGTTGTCGGTCTCCAACTCCATCCCACATCAACGGTGTTCTGCACCTCCTTCCGTATAGAGCTTCGAAAGGGGCCATCTTCAGACTGGTCTGGTAGCTGTTGTTGTATGAGAACTCGGCATAAGGTAAATTGTCATCCCAACTAGACCCATAATCTAGTGCGCAAGCTCTCAACATGTCCTCCAGAATCTGATTGACTCTCTCGGTCTGTCCATCTGTCTGTGGGTGAAAAGCTGTACTGAACCCCAATCTCGTTCCCAAGGTTTCATGCAGTTGGTGCCAAAATTTGGATGTGAACTGAGTCCCTCTATCTGACACAATGCTCTTCGGTAATCCGTGCAGACATACGATCCTCGTCATATATATCTTGGCCAGCTTGGCACTCGTGTAAGTAGTCTTCACAGGAATGAAGTGAGCTACCTTGGTCAAACGATCGACCACAACCCAAATAGAATCATAGCCAGAACGGGTCCTGGCTAATCCTGTGATGAAGTCCATACCAAGCTTTTCCCATTTCCACTCGGGTATCGGCAGAGGTTGGAGCAAACCTGCTGGCTTCTGATGCTCGGCTTTTACTCTCTGACAAACATCCCATATTGCTACGAACTCGGCAATGTCTTTCTTCATTCCTGTCCACCAGAAACTTTCTTTCAGATCCAGATACATCTTGGTGTTGCCGGGGTGTATCGAGTACGGGGAATCATGGGCCTCCTGAAGTATCAACTTCTTGAGTTCGGGATCATTGGGCACATAGATGCGATCCTCAAACCATAAAGTTCCGTGTCCATCCTCACGAAAACCTTTAGCCTTCCCGTCTTTCATTTTCTGCTTAATCTCAGCTATCTCCTTGTCTGATTTCTGTGCCTCGTGGATCTTTTCTGTCAAAGTAGACTGAATTTCCAGTGTGGCAACAAATCCTCTTGGAATTATTTCCAATTTGAGCTCTCGGAGGTCATCGACTAACTCCTGGGGTAATCCTCCTGCCATGAGTGTGTTCACATAACTCTTGCGGCTCAATGCATCGGCTACAACATTTGGCTTGCCTGGGTGATAATGCAATCTCATGTCATAGTCCTTGATCAACTCTAGCCATCGCCTCTATCTGAGGTTCAACTCCTTCTGCGTGAAGATATATTTCAGGCTCTTGTGATCAGTGTAAACATCACAACTATTTCCGATCAGGAAATATCTCCACGTCTTGAGAGCATGCACTACGGCTGCTAGTTCCAAGTCATGTGTGGCGTAATTCAACTCATGGGGTCTGAGCTGTCTGGATGCATAGGCTACAACTTTACCTTCTTGCATGAGCACTGCTCCGAGTCCTTGACGAGAAGCGTCACAGTAATCCTGGAAATCGTTCCGAATGTTCGGCAATATCAGCACTGGGGTTGTAACGAGACGTTTCTTCAACTCTTGAAAACTGATTTCACATTCCTCAGTCCAAACATACTTGGATTCCTTTTTCAACAACTCTGTCATGGGCTTGGCGATCTTTGAGAAATTCTCAATGTACCTCCGGTAATATCCGGCAAGTCCGAGGAAACTGCGGATCTCCTTGACTGAAGTGGGTGCTACCCATTCGGTGACTGCTGCGACCTTGGCAGGGTCCACTGCTATTCCTTCTCCTGAGATGACGTGTCCGAGGAATCCGACTTCCTTCAACCAAAACTCACATTTTCTAAACTTTGCATATAGCTTATGCTCTCGAAGTTTCTCCACAACTAGACGCAGATGTTCCTTGTGTTCCTCTTCGTTCCTGGAGAATATCAGTATGTCATCGATGAACACCACGACAAACTTGTCCAAGTATTCCATAAATACCTTGTTCATCAGATTCATAAGATATGCCGGAGCATTAGTCAGTTCAAATGACATGACCGTGTACTCATACAAGCCGTACCGAGTGGTGAAGATTGTCTTGGGTATATCCTGTTCACGAATCTTCAACTGATGATACCCGGATTGAAGATCGATCTTTGAGAATACGCGAGCTCCAACTAACTGATCAAACAAACCATTGATCATCGGCAAGGGGTACTTGTTCTTGATGGTCACCTCGTTCAATGCACGATAATCGACAACCATTCTCAAGGACTTATCCTTCTTTTCAACCAAGAGCACTGGGGCTCCCCAAGGCGAAGAACTTGGGCGAATATACCCTTTGTCCAACAACTCCTTAATTTGCTTCTTGATTTCTACCAAGTCATTTGCGGGCATCCGATAGGGTCTCTTGGATATCGGGGCTGTTCCGGGTAATAGCTCAATCAGGAACTCAATCTCTCTATCAGGTGGCATGCCCGGCAATTCCTCCGGAAATACATCTGGGTACTCCTGTACAATCGGTACTTCCTCCTGGACTACTCCCGTGAGAGATTTTACTCGTTTAGTCCGTGTCGGGCGCTGAGACACGTACTTAATCCGCTTCTGCTCAGGGGTGGTGAGCAAAATAGACTTAAGGGCACAATCAATATTCCCTTCATACTTGGCCAACCAATCCATGCCTAGGATTACATCCAATCCCTGGGACTCTAATACGATGAGGTCGGTGGGAAAATTATGGTTCCCGATCTTGAGACTCAAAGCATGGCATCCTATCTCGGCTGTCATCATGCCTCCTGGGGAACTGACCTTAATAGGCTGGCTTAGGGTTCTAGTTGGCAAACTATACTTTTCCACAACTACCCTTGATATGAATGAATGCGTTGCACCAGAATCAAAAAGTACCAATACTGGACGTGAATTTAGCAAAAACTTACCAACCACGGTATCGGGGTGATCATAGACCTCTTCAACATCAATGTGATTCACCTGAGCTCGAGGAAAAGGATTGGGCTTCTTTCCTGCGGAGTTGCCATTGCCGTTTCCATTTCCCTGCTTGTTCTGGGGACATTCAGTGGCATAGTGTCCCGTCTTCTGACACTTGAAGCAGTTGATGTGATTCAGATCCTTCTGAGCTAGAGCTGAATGTTGCTGAGTGCCAGTTCCGCCATTCTTGAAGTTGTTGTTGTTGCGGTGGTTCCCATTTCCTCCAAGGTTGTGGCCTCCAAGGTTGTGCACTGGGTGGTTATGCTCGACGTGTCCTCCAAACTTACCGGATCCAGTCCCGGTATTCCTTGAATAGGGGGTGTAGCGAGGCTTTTGCTGAGTGCTGGAGTTGAACTTTCCAATCCCATACTTCCGCTTGCGGTTCTCCATCTGCTGGTGTTTCCCCTCCAAGATGAGGGCCTTATCCACCAGCTCCTGATAGTTGCTGAAGGTGGCTACAGTCAGCTGAATGCTCAGCTCATCATTGAATCCTTCCAAGAACTTTTCCTGCTTGGCCGCATCATCGACCACATCTCCAGGTGCATAACGGGCGAGCATGCTGAATTCATCGACATACTGAGCTATAGAGCGATTCCCCTGGCGTAAGTTGCGAAACTCACGCTTCTTCAGACTCATTGCACCAGCTGAGACATGTGCGGTACGGAAGGCTTGCTTGAACTGCTCCCAAGTGACTCCAGCAATGGGGTATGTGGTGGTGTAGTTCTCCCACCATGCAGCTGCAGGGCCTTCAAGTTGATGCGCGGCAAAGCGCACCTTCTCAGCTTTAGTACAACTAGCAGTGATAAGTTCACGCTCCATCTTGCGGAGCCAATCATCTGCCACAATGGGCTCAATGCTGCTGGAGAAAGTTGGAGGGTTCAACCTCAGGAAACGGGTGAGATTGTCGGCCTGGTGTGGATGATGGTTGTTGTTATTGTTCTGGTTCTGGATGATCAGCTGCATCATGGTGTTCTGTTGCTGGATCAACTGGGTGAGTTCTGGCGGAAAGTTGGACTCAGGGGCGCGTCTCGGAGGCATCTAATGTTTGTAGAGGGGTGAGATTAGCATAGAACAATGGTCTAAGAGTAATTACACTACCCATATGAAATGCAACAAACAAGTATCACACCACACATTTTCTTCAATACCATCACAAAGGTTCACACGGGGATACAAAATTCGATAATGCTAAACATCGGCCTAAGCGTTTAACGATAAAGTAAATTTGGTGGTCTAGTCTAAGTGTCCTCCTCAGAAAAGCATGGTGATGGGTCCTTCGGTGGAGCTTTCTTCATAGTCCTCGTCATTGCTGATCAAGGGGGCTACGTCACCTTCAGGATGAAGGTTCTCGCCCATGTCCAGTTCCTCCTCGAGGTATGCAACTCGAGTCTTCAGCTTCTCGATCCTCTCCAGAAAGTCCTTCACCTCCAGTTCATGCTCATAGTGGGCTTCCCGGGCTGCTTCTTCGAGTTCGAGTTCGCGGAGCGACAATTGCTTGATCTTCCTGACGTCCTTGATCACACGATGCTCCAGAGTCCCACTGTGCTTCTCCAAGGTCTGGGCATAAGAGAGGAGAGCGTCCTTGGTCTTGCTTGAGATGATTTCTCCATCTTCGCTTCTCCGGGATACCGTGAATAGGTCTGGTGAAATAGGGCAGCCTTTGTACTCTTCCTTGATACGTCCGAGTGCACAATGGACCGCCATGTCCCTTCCTAGAATCCAATTGGGTGCGATGAACTTGAAATCCACCGGCTCAGTGCGCGCCTCGAATGTCCTTTCGGGAACGTGCACCTCGATCCTGTAGCGTGAATCCTCCGGGTAAGACGAAGTCGGCTTCCCTGTGATAGTCGGCAGAGCAATCCTCAAGTCCTTGGTGATCTGTACCAGCTCCTTTCCAAAAGGCATAGTGGCGCCGGGCTGGCAAAACTCCGTGAACTTAACAGGGATGAAGGTGGCCATCTAAAACATTGGAAAATCGGAGAGAAGTCAGAAATGATCAGAAGAGAAAATAGAGGATTTATAGACATAAGGAAATAGTTTTCTTTCTAAGGCTTTTCCATTCCTAGAGGTTACGTCCTATGGTCAGCGTGTGCTCTGAATACCATTTCTGTAGCGACCCGACTCAAGACGAGTCAAGCCTCTGGTGTTTCCGTACCATCCCAAGATCATGCTGGTACACACTCAGTACATAATGTATATATTCAAGAGTTCAATCACACAGCTTTATTAATCGAAATCTCATAAAGAGTACTTTATTACAATAAAGGATTACAATAAAGTGGCTGAGGGCCATCTCATGAGATATCTAACGAAGACTAGCGGAACAATCAGGTAGACAAGTCCATCCGACTCCAGGGCATGTCGCTGAGCGTAGATCGTAGCCTCACTCCTGGTCGGAAAAGTACTCTGCAACATGATACGTTGCAGCCGTGTAGGTCAGCATATGGAATATGCCGGCAAGTCATCAAAGAGAGGAGTAAAATAATAATCAACTATCTCTACATGCATATTTGTCCGGTAGGGCTATAAGTTTTGCATAAAGCCAATTTTATCCTACAACAAGAGGGGCTGGAAGCAAAAATATTACTACATTGTTTGTTGTTAACGAGATGGTTCCGCCAACCAATTCTCGTACCCGAATAGTTGTTAACACCCACATCATTATTAAGTTGTGTCGAGAGTTCAGGGGAATTTCAATGCCTTCGGCTCAAGTTGTCCATGACCGTGGACACGGCTAATCGATTAGGTTGGGCACTCTGCAGAGTTTTGCACATGTTCCCCACAAGATTTGATCGCCTCCGTGTATGTCCTCGCACTTCAGAGTGTTTGAAGACCGGATGATCAAAACATGGTCTTTCAACGGGTCCCTCTAAATCCGTGTCGGTGCCCATCCATTCCTACCGTTCTTCTACATCTGTTAGCACCGCCTGTCCAGAGTCGCCACGTTGTCCAACCAAGCCAGAGCCCATAATGGCTTGTGGCTGTGCAGGTAAGCCTTGAGTCTTGAAGTCTCCGTCCGTCTCTTCGAGCCTGGGTGAAGCTTTCTGCAGGATGTCATGGCCGTCTCCAGCATCCCGGGTCATCCACTGGTTTCTCCAGGGCGCCGATCAACCGTCCTTCACCCAGAGTTGCATTGCGTCCGAGGTCTTGAAAATCATGTCTTAACCGGTCTTGATTATTTAATCAACCTCGCATCACTCGTGTTATGCACTCAACCGAAAACCCGTCTACTCAAGCATAGCAAATATGAAATTGTCGTCCCGGGGCCAAGTATCGGGGTTGTTGTGTGCCTACCACATGATACTACAACTTATACTAAAATTTCCAAGTACCTAAGCAGCATGCAATTGGGCAAGGAAAGGTGAAACTACCATGCATCGAAAACATAGGAAATAACATGATCAAAATGACTTGCCTTGATGATAGTTGTCTTGATCGAGCGCTTCTAGGTAACACGCTTCGCACTCCGGGTGATCTACCGATACAAACAAATACACACCATAAGCACTACAATCAAACAACAAGTAAAAATAACATGACAAGTAAAAGTTTGCTATGGCCTAAGTGAAAGAATTCAATACACGTCACTAAGGCAGAAACTTGTTTCTGTTAAAAACCCAAGTAAAAATATTTAAAAAACATTTAAACTTCTACCACAGTAAGCTATATTCACTAGGAAGCAGTAGCAAAAAGAATCAACTGAAAATCGTTTTTTAAACTCCTGGAATAGGAAAAACAAGGTTTATACTAAATCTGATCTAATTTATATTTGAAAATTTCAAACATATACAAATTATATGTTTTTAAAAACTACAGAAAAATTGAGATCTACTGGCACAAGCATCAACATCATTGGACTTCGGGATCAAAAGCTATGGTCAAAACAAAACTGAAACTATTCTGTTTTTGGAACTAAACAGAAAAAAAAAGAAAACAATAGCTAACGGACAGGGGGGGTACACGTGGTGCTCTGTGAATGGCTGCAGGGGTGTGTGTTGCTGGTGTTAGGAGCAAACGGCCGAAGCCTAACAAGAACCCGCTTCGGCTAATAGTTAAGTAAAATAAAACCGAGCGGTTTTCTTAGCTAAACCGAAAAGGTAACTACTTCTAATCTAGCACGTTCGTGTAGGATCCAACGGTGCTGGAGGGATGGGGGTGCTCACCGTGGAGATGAACTCTGGCAGGAGCTTGACGGCGGCGGCGGCTCGGGCGCGGGCGGGGACGGCGCTGCAGAAGGTCTTCGGCGACGGCGAGGGCTCCAGAGGGTGCGGGCGAGGGCGGCGAGCGCGATGGTGGCGTCGGGGCGGTGTCGGGGTGGCCGGAGGTGGTGCCTCGAGTGGCCGAAGGTGGCCGGCTTCGGGTGCTCCGGCGAGGGTAGCAAGGGGCGACGGGGCGGGGCTTGGGCGCGGCGGCGGCGGGTGGAACGGAGTGCGGTGGACCCGGGCAGTATTTATAGGGGGAGAGGGGGGCTCTGGGAGGGAATGGACATGGGGATCCCGGGTGGATCCCGGCGAACCTGGGGACTCGGGCTCGGGGTCGGGCTCTGTTTTTGGAAAGGAGAGAGGTGGGAGGTGACCGAGCTGGGAGAGGGGTCGGGCGGTGGGGTCCAGCGCCAGAGACAGGGGCTGGGGGATCCTGGGGCGGTCGGCCGATCCTTAAGGGGATCGGGATCCCGGACTCTGGGGGATTCGGCCCACTGCTATTAAGCGCCGGCTGCGGTTTCCTTTGAAAAAAAAATCTTTCCTAATTCTAGTCTTTTTCCGAAACAGAAAATAAAAGGGAATAAAAAGGAAACAAATAAAATATTTAATATGGGGTATTATATACCAAAAAAATCAGATAAATATCCTCTACTCGAATAACATTTTTCCAAAGCAAAAATAAAAACATAAAAAAAATGTTTTTTTCAAAAATTCCCTAAATGCTTTATTTCTTTTTGCAAATATTCTCACGATAAAACTTTGGATTCCTTGGCTCCAAATATTTCAGAAATGCCCCGCACTTTGGAGGGTCATTTTCCTCCCCTCTCTCTCTTGTGTGCAAGAGAGTATTTTCCCGGCATTTCTCGTGTGAGGAAAAAATGGCAATGCAAAATCAAAAGTCGAACGAATTGAAATGCCAACTTTATTTCAATCAATATGCATAGATGCTTAGGTACAATGTAAAACATTCCAAATTAGAAAAATTGGGATGTTACAAACCTACCCACCTTAAGATGAATCTCGCCCTCGAGATTCGGGTTGGCTAGAAAATAGGTGCGGGTGGTCTCGACGAAGATCCTCTTCTCGTTCCCACGTGGCTTCTTCCTCGGTGTGATGGCTCCACAACACCTTGCAGAACTTGATGATCTTGCTGCGGGTAACTCTGTTGGCAGTCTCGAGAATCTTGACGGGTTTCTCCTCATACGTCAGATCACTGTCAAGCTGTATGGCCTCTAGGGGCACTGTATCTCTCAACGGAACATCGGCCATCTCAGCGTGGCATTTCTTCAACTGGGAAACATGGAAGACATCATGAACTCCGGACAATCCTTCCGACAGTTCCAGTTTATATGCAACTTCGCCTCTACGCTCAAGAATTTTGTAGGGTCCAATGAAACGGGGTGCTAACTTTCCTTTCACACCGAATCTCTTGATTCCTCAAAGTGGAGACACCCGAAGATATGCTCGGTCTCCCACTTCGTACGTTACTTCCTTGCGTTTGCTATCAGCATAACTTTTCTGCCTAGACTGAGCTATCTTGAGTCGGTCACGAATTAGCTTGACCTTCTCTTCAGAATCTCAGATAAGGTCGGGACCAAAAAGTTGTCGGTCTCCAACTCCATCCCACATCAACGGTGTTCTGCACCTCCTTCCGTATAGAGCTTCGAAAGGGGCCATCTTCAGATTGGTCTGGTAGCTGTTGTTGTATGAGAACTCGGCATAAGGTAAATTGTCATCCCAACTAGACCCATAGTCTAGTGCGCAAGCTCTCAACATGTCCACCCGAATCTGATTGACTCTCTCGGTCTGTCCATCTGTTTGTGGGTGAAAAGCTGTACTGAACTCCAATCTCGTTCCCAAGGTTTCATGCAGTTGGTGCCAAAATTTGGATGTGAACTGATTCCCTCTATCTGACACAATGCTCTTCGGTACTCCGTGCAGACATACGATCCTCGTCATATATATCTTGGCCAGCTTGGCACTCGTGTAAGTAGTCTTTACAGGAAAGAATTGAGCTACCTTGATCAAACGATCGACCACAACCCAAATAGAATCATAGCCCGAACGGGTCCTGGGTAATCCTGTGATGAAGTCCATACCAAGCTTTTCCCATTTCCACTCGGGTATCGGCAGAGGTTGGAGCAAACCTGCTGGCTTCTGATGCTCGGCTTTTACTCTCTGACAAACATCCCATATTGCTACGAACTCGGCAATGTCTTTCTTCATTCCTGTCCACCAGAAACTTTCTTTCAGATCCAGATACATCTTGGTGTTGCCGGGGTGAATCGAGTACGGGGAATCATGGGCCTCCTGAAGTATCAACTTCCTGAGTTCGGGATCATTGGGCACATAGATGCGATCCTCAAACCATAAAGTTCCATGTCCATCCTCACGAAAACCTTTAGCCTTCCCGTCTTTCATTTTCTGCTTAATCTCAGCTATCTCCTTGTCTGATTTCTGTGCCTCGCGGATCTTTTCTGTCAAAGTGGACTGAATTTCCAGTGTGGCAACAAATCCTCTTGGAACTATTTCCAATTTGAGCTCTCGGAGGTCATCGACTAACTCCTGGGGTAATCCTCCTGCCATGAGTGTGTTCACATAACTCTTGCGGCTCAATGCATCAGCTACAACATTTGCCTTGCCTGGGTGATAATGCAATATCATGTCATAGTCCTTGATCAACTCTAGCCATCGCCTCTATCTGAGGTTCAACTCCTTCTGCATGAAGATATATTTCACGCTCTTGTGATCAGTGTAAACATCACAACTATTTCCGATCAGGAAATGTCTCCAGGTCTTGAAAGCATGCACTACGGCTGCTAGTTCCAAGTCATGTGTGGCGTAATTCAACTCATGGGGTCTGAGCTGTCTGGATGCATAGGCTACAACTTTACCTTCTTGCATGAGCACTCCTCCGAGTCCTTGACGAGAAGCGTCACAGTAAACCTGGAAATCCTTCCGAGTGTTCGGCAATATCAGCACTGGGGTTGTAACCAGACGTTTCTTCAACTCGTGAAAACTGATTTCACATTCCTCAGTCCAAACATACTTGGATTCCTTTTTCAACAACTCTGTCATGGGCTTGGCGATCTTTGAGAAATTCTCAATGAACCTCTGGTAATATCCGGCAAGTCCGAGAAAGCTGCGGATCTCCTTGACTGAAGTGGGTGCTACCCATTCGGTGACTGCTGCGACCTTGGCAGGGTCCACTGCTATTCCTTCTCCTGAGATGACGTGTCCGAGGAATCCGACTTCCTTCAACCAAAACTCACATTTTCTAAACTTTGCATATAGCTTATGCTCTCGAAGTTTCTCCACAACTAGACGCAGATGTTCCTTGTGTTCCTCTTCGTTCCTGGAGAATATCAGTATGTCATCGATGAACACCACGACAAACTTGTCCAAGTATTCCATAAATACCTTGTTCATCAGATTCATAAGATATGCCGGAGCATTAGTCAGTTCAAATGACATGACCGTGTACTCATACAAGCCGTACCGAGTGGTGAAGATTGTCTTGGGTATATCCTGTTCACGAATCTTCAACTGATGATACCCGGATTGAAGATCGATCTTTGAGAATACGCGAGCTCCAACTAACTGATCAAACAAACCATTGATCATCGGCAAGGGGTACTTGTTCTTGATGGTCACCTCGTTCAATGCACGATAATCGACAACCATTCTCAAGGACTTATCCTTCTTTTCAACCAAGAGCACTGGGGCTCCCCAAGGCGAAGAACTTGGGCGAATATACCCTTTGTCCAACAACTCCTTAATTTGCTTCTTGATTTCTACCAAGTCATTTGCGGGCATCCGATAGGGTCTCTTGGATATCGGGGCTGTTCCGGGTAATAGCTCAATCAGGAACTCAATCTCTCTATCAGGTGGCATGCCCGGCAATTCCTCCGGAAATACATCTGGGTACTCCTGTACAATCGGTACTTCCTCCTGGACTACTCCCGTGAGAGATTTTACTCGTTTAGTCCGTGTCGGGCGCTGAGACACGTACTTAATCCGCTTCTGCTCAGGGGTGGTGAGCAAAATAGACTTAAGGACACAATCAATATTCCCTTCATACTTGGCCAACCAATCCATGCCTAGGATTACATCCAATCCCTGGGACTCTAATACGATGAGGTCGGTGGGAAAATTATGGTTCCCGATCTTGAGACTCAAAGCATGGCATCCTATCTCGGCTGTCATCATGCCTCCTGGGGAACTGACCTTAATAGGCTGGTTGAGGGTTCTAGTTGGCAAACTATACTTTTCCACAACTACCCTTGATATGAATGAATGCGTTGCACCAGAATCAAAAAGTACCAATACTGGACGTGAATTTAGCAAAAACTTACCAACCACGGTATCGGGGTGATCATAGACCTCTTCAACATCAATGTGATTCACCTGAGCTCGAGGAAAAGGATTGGGCTTCTTTCCTGCGGAGTTGCCATTGCCGTTTCCATTTCCCTGCTTGTTCTGGGGACATTCAGTGGCATAGTGTCCCGTCTTCTGACACTTGAAGCAGGTGATGTGAGTCAGATCCTTCTGAGCTGGAGCTGAATGCTGCTGAGTGCCAGTTCCGCCATTCTTGAAGTTGCTGTTGTTGTGGTGGTTCCCATTTCCTCCATGGTTGTGGCCTCCATGGTTGTGCACTGGGTGGTTATGCTGGACGTGTCCTCCAAACTTACCGGATCCAGTCCCGGTATTCCCTGAATAAGGGGTGTAGCGAAGCTTTTGCTGAGTGCCGGAGTTGAACTTTCCAATCCCATACTTCCGCTTGCGGTTCTCCATCTGCTGGTGTTTCCCCTCCAAGATGAGGGCCTTATCCACCAGCTCCTGATAGTTGTTGAAGGTGGCTATAGTCAGCTGAATGCTCAGCTCATCATTGAGTCCTTCCAAGAACTTTTCCTGCTTGGCCGCATCATCGGCCACATCTCCAGGTGCATAACGGGCGAGCATGCTGAATTCATCGACATACTGAGCTATAGAGCGATTCCCCTGGCGTAAGTTGCGAAACTCACGCTTCTTCAGACTCATTGCACCAGCTGAGACATGTGCGGTACGGAAGGCTTGCTTGAACTGCTCCCAAGTGACTCCAGCAATGGGGTATGTGGTGGTGTAGTTCTCCCACCATGCAGCTGGAGGGCCTTCAAGTTGATGCGCGGCAAAGCGCACCTTCTCAGCTTTAGTACAACTAGCAGTGATAAGTTCACGCTCCATCTTGCGGAGCCAATCATCTGCCACAATGGGCTCAATGCTGCTGGAGAAAGTTGGAGGGTTCAACCTCAGGAAACGGGTGAGATTGTCGGCCCGGGGTGGATGATGGTTGTTGTTATTGTTCTGGTTCTGGATGATCAGCTGCATCATGGTGTTCTGTTGCTGGATCAACTGGGTGAGTTCCGGCGGAAAGTTGGACTCAGGGGCGCGTCTCGGAGGCATCTGATGTTTGTAGAGGGGTGAGATTAGCATAGAACAATGGTCTAAGAGTAATTACACTACCCATATGAAATGCAACAAACAAGTATCACACCACACATTTTCTTCAATACCATCACAAAGGTTCACACGGGGATACAAAATTCGATAATGCTAAACATCGGCCTAAGCGTTTAACGATAAAGTAAATTTGGTGGTCTAGTCTAAGTGTCCTCCTCAGAAAAGCATGGTGATGGGTCCTTCGGTGGAGCTTTCTTCATAGTCCTCGTCATTGCTGATCAAGGGGGCTACGTCACCTTCAGGATGAAGGTTCTCGCCCATGTCCAGTTCCTCCTCGAGGTATGCAACTCGAGTCTTCAGCTTCTCGATCCTCTCCAGAAAGTCCTTCACCTCCAGTTCGTGCTCATAGTGGGCTTCCCGGGCTGCTTCTTCGAGTTCGAGTTCGCGGAGCGACAGTTGCTTGATCTTCCTCGCGTCCTTGATCACACGATGCTCCAGAGTCCCGCTGTGCTTCTCCAAGGTCTGGGCATAAGAGAGGAGAGCGTCCTTGGTCTTGCTTGAGATGATTTCTCCGTCTTCGCTTCTCCGGGATACCGTGAATAGGTTTGGTGAAATAGGGCAGCCTTTGTACTCTTCCTTGATACGTCTGAGTGCACAATGGACCGCCATGTCCCTTCCAAGAATCCAGTTGGGTGCGATGAACTTGAAATCCACCGGCTCAGTGCGCGGCTCGAATGTCCTTCCGGGAACGTGCACCTCGATCCTGTAGCATGAATCCTCCGGGTAAGAAGAAGTCGGCTTCCCTGTGATAGTCGGCAGAGCAATCCTCAAGTCCTTGGTGATCTGTACCAGCTCCTTTTCGAAAGGCATAGTGGCGTCGGGCTGTCAAAACTCCGTGAACTTAACAGGGATGAAGGTGGCCATCTAAAACATTGGAAAATCGAAGAGAAGTTAGAAATGATCAGAAGAGAAAATAGAGGATTTATAGACATAAGAAAATAGTTTTCTTCCAAAGGCTTTTCCATTCATAGAGGTTACGTCCTATGGTCAGCGTGTGCTCTGAATACCATTTCTGTAGCGACCCGACTCAGTCAAGCCTCTGGTGTTTCCGTACCATCCCAAGATCATGCTGGTACACACTCAGTACATAATGTATATATTCAAGAGTTCAATCACACAGCTTTATTAATCGAAATCTCATAAAGAGTACTTTATTACAATAAAGGATTACAATAAAGTGACTGAGGGCCATCTCATGAGATATCTAACGAAGACTAGCGGAAGCATCAGGTAGACGAGTCCATCCGACTCCAGGGCATGTCGCTGAGCGTAGATCGTAGCCTCACTCCTAGTCGGAAAAGTACTCTGCAACATGATACGTTGCAGCCGTGTAGGTCAGCATATGGAATATGCCGGCAAGTCATCAAAGAGAGGAGTAAAATAATAATCAACTATCTCCACATGCATATTTGGCCGGTAGGGCTATAAGTTTTGCATAAAGCCAATTTTATCCTACAACAAGAGGGGCTGGAAGCAAAAATATTACTACATTGTTTGTTGTTAACGAGATGGTTCCGCCAACCAATTCTCGTACCCGAATAGTTGTTAACACCCACATCATTATTAAGTTGTGTCGAGAGTTCAGGGGAATTTCAATGCCTTCGGCTCAAGTTGTCCATGACCGTGGACACGGCTAATCGATTAGGTTGGGCACTCTGCAGAGTTTTGCACATGTTCCCCACAAGATTTGATCGCCTCCGTGTATGTCCTCGCACTTCAGAGTGTTTGAAGACCGGATGATCAAAACATGGTCTTTCAACGGGTCCCTCTAAATCCGTGTCGGTGCCCATCCATTCCTACCGTTCTTCTACATCTGCTAGCACGGCCTGTGCAGAGTCGCCGCGTTGTCCAACCAAGCCAGAGCCCATAATGGCTTGTGGCTGTGCAGGTAAGCCTTGAGTCTTGAAGTCTCCGTCCGTCTCTTCGAGCCTAGGTGAAGCTTTCCGCAGGATGTCATGGCCGTCTCCAGCATCCCGGGTCATCCACTGGTTTCTCCAGGGCGCCGATCAACCGTCCTTCACCCAGAGTTGCATTGCGTCCGAGGTCTTGAAAATCTTGTCTTAATCGGTCTTGATTATTTAATCAACCTCGCATCACTCGTGTTATGCACTCAACCGAAAACCCGTCTACTCAAGCATAGCAAATATGAAATTGTCGTCCCGGGGCCAAGTATCGAGGTTGTTGTGTGCCTACCACATGATACTACAACTTATACTAAAATTTCCAAGTACCTAAGCAACATGCAATTGGGCAAGGAAAGGTGAAACTACCATGCATCGAAAACATAGGAAATAACATGATCAAAATGACTTGCCTTGATGATAGTTGTCTTGATCGAGCGCTTCTAAGCAACACGCTTCGCACTCCGGGTGATCTACCGATACAAAAAATACACACCATAAGCACTACAATCAAACAACATGTAAAAATAACATGACAAGTAAAAGTTTGCTATGGCCTAAGTGAAAGAATTCAATACACGTCACTAAGGCAGAAACTTGTTTCTGTTAAAAACCCAAGTAAAAATATTTAAAAAAAATTGAAATCTTCTACCACAGTAAGATATAATCACTAGGAAGCAGTAGCAAAAAAATCAACTCAAAATCATTTTTTAAACTCCTGGAATAGGCAAAACAAGGTTTAAACTAAATCTGATCTAATTTATATTTGAAAATTTCAAACATAGACAAATTATATGTTTTTAAAAACTACAGAAAAAATTGAGATCTACTGGCACAAGAATCAACATCATTGGGTTCGGGATCAAAAGCTATGGTCAAAACAAAACTGAAACTATTCTGTTTTTGGAACTAAACAGAAAAAAAGAAAACAATAGCTCACGGACAGGGGGGTACACGTGGCGCTCTATGAATGGCTGCGGGGGTGTGTGTTGCTGGTGTTAGGAGCAAACGGCCGAAGCCTAAAAAGAACCCGCTTCGGCTAATAGTTAAGTAAAATAAAACCGAGCGGTTTTCTTAGCTAAACCGAAAAGGTAACTACTTCTAATCTAGCACGTTCGTGTAGGATCCAACGGTGCTGGAGGGATGGGGGTGCTCACCGTGGAGATGAACTCTGGCAGGAGCTTGACGGTGGCGGCGGCTCGGGCGCGGACGGGGACGGCGCTGCAGAAGGTCTTCGGCGACGGCGACAGCTCCAGAGGGTGCGGGCGAGGGCAGCGAGCGCGATGGTGGCGTCGGGGCGGTGTCGAGGTGGCCGGAGGTGGTGCCTCGGGTGGCCGAAGGTGGCCGGCTTCGGGTGCTCCGGCGAGGGCAGCAAGGGGCGACGGGGCGGGGCTTGGGCGCGGCAGCGGCGGGTGGAACGGAGTGCGGGGGACCGGGGCAGTATTTATAGGGGGAGAGGGGGAGAGGGGAGGGAAAGGAAAGGGGGATCCCGGGTGGATCCCGGCGAACCTGGGGACTCGGGCTCGGGGTCGGGCTCTGTTTTTGGAAAGAAGAGAGGTGGGAGGTGACCGAGCTGGGAGAGGGGTCGGGCGGTGGGGTCCAGCGCCAGAGAGAGGGGCTGGGGGATCCTGGGGCGGTCGGCCGATCCTTAAGGGGATCGGGATCCCGGACTCTGGGGGATTCGGCCCACTGCTATTAAGCGTCCGGCTGCGGTTTCCTTTGAAAAAAAAAATCTTTCCTAATTCTAGTCTTTTTTCGAAACAGAAAATAAAAGGGAATAAAAAGGAAACAAATAAAATATTTAATATGGGGTATTATATACCAAAAAAATCAGAAAAATATCCTCTACTCGAATAATATTTTTCCAAAGCAAAAATAAAAACTTTTAAAAAATGTTTTTTTTCACAAATTCCCTAAATGCTTTATTTGTTTTTGCAAATATTCTCACGATGAAACTTTGGATTCCTTGGCTCCAAATATTTCATAAATGCCCCGCACTTTGGAGGGTCATTTTCCTCCGCTCTCTCTCTTGCGTGCAAGAGAGTATTTTCCCGGCATTTCTCGTGTGAGGAAAAAATGGTAATGCAAAATCAAAAGTCGAAAGAATTCAAATGCCAACTTTATTTCAATCAATATGCATAGATGCTTAGCTACAATGTAAAACATTCCCAATTAGGAAAATTGGGATGTTACAGCCGGTGCATCCAAACCCATGACATGATACGCTCTGTCATACATAAGCCTCATTATATCTTTCCTCAAAACATCCAACATACCTACTTATAGGCATTTCCATAGCCTTTCCGAGTTACATTGCCATGCAACATCCACTATTTCATGACTTGATCCTCATGCCATACATGCTTTTGCTTGATCGAGGAGCCGCATGCTAGTTGATCCTTGCCCATATTATTGCCACATGACGCGCTAGTATCATTGCATATCCTGCTACACTGGCTGAGGCATACATTTGCATATATCATGATAGTTTTCACTTGTCTTTATGTTGAGTACTTCTTATACAGTGTGATGATCTTCTTTTTATTCATGTAAAACATAGAGTGTTGCCCTTAAGTGAGGGGAAGATCCCAAAGAGGAAAAACAAAAGATCCCACACAAGACAAATGAGAGATAAATAGAAAGAACCAAAGAGGCCACAGAAAATAAAAAATAAGAGAAAAAAGAAAAGGAGAAAAAAGAAATAAAAGAGAGAAGGGGGCAACACTACAATTCCTTTGAAAGATCCACACTCGTACTCCATTGCTATATTGGTACTACATATAGATTATCGTTCATGCATAACTATGTGGGGACCCCTAAACTATAGAACTTGGTTTACATATTCCAATGATGAGCCTCCTCAAATGAGCTCTAGGTATTCATGAGCAAACAAGTTGGATGCACCCCCACTAGTTCCATTGGAGAGCTTACCTTAGCTCATATGTGCATCCGTTACATGGCAATCCCTACTCCTCACATCATATCTATCATTTAGCTTTCTCTCGCATATGATTGTCCTCATTGATGTGAGCCTTTCACACGTTTTTGTCTTCTTTCAACATCATTATTCTATTTTCTATCCTAAGTGTCAACATATCTTGCTTACACTCATCCATTGCATGAGTGCTCAAAGTCGAAAGGGAGAGGATCATTTTGAATTGTGCCTCACTAGTGGTCTGGGGATGAGTCAAAATAAGATTCCGAAGGAGACCAAGTGTGAGGTTTAGTAGATTGAGTTCTCAATTAAAATATATATTTTATGATATCAACCCATCTCCCACTTCTTGCACGCAAACACCATTTGGAGACATTCGAGTCACGGACAGCGAGAGCTCTTGCACCTTTATGTTCTTACTTTGCTAATTTCAATACTGGATATAGACTCTTGCTCGTTATTATCTTGACTTGAATTGCATATCTTACTTGCTTTACTTAGAAGTTCTTATATGTGTGTTAGCATGTCACCACATAAATTATTTGTGTTATCATTTATCTACTCGAGGACGAGCAGATATGAAGGTTGAGGATGTTGATACGTTCCAAACGTATCTATAATTTTTTCTTGTTCCATGATCTTTTGGGTAACATTTTTATATGTTTTGCTACACTTTTATATCATTTTACACATATTTGGACTAACCTACTAACCAAATGCACCTAGTGCCAGTTTCTGTGTGCTGATTTCTATTTTGCACGGGCTTTTACCCAATTTTCCGAAGCCCGAAAAATCCCGAGAAAAATATATAAAAAATCAGCGTAACGGATGCTTCCAGATCACCGAAGATTGGACAGAGGGAGGCCAGGGGCCGTCCAGGCGACCTCCTGGCGCGACCTACCCCCTTGCCGCGCCCACAATCCGCCTCGGTGGGTCCCACCTCCTCCGATGCCCTCCTTCGGCCTATATTTACCTCTTCGAGAGGAAACCCTTCAACAGGATCCACAATCGCGAATTTATCCATCGTTCCACCGCCACAACGCTTCCAAGATCGGGAGCACCAGTAGACTCCTTCCCGGCACCCTCTCGGAGGGAGGATTGACCTCCGGGAGCTTCTCCACCGCCATGGACGCTTCACGGACCTGCCATGAGTAGTCCTCCTTGGACCATGAGTCCATGACCAGTAGATATGTGATGTCTTCTCTCCAATCTTGTGCTTCAATGGTTACTCCTTGTGAGCTGCCCTACATGATCAAGGCATCTATGTAATTCTCTTGCTATTGTTATGCTCGGTTTGTTGGGATCTGATGGATTATGAGATTATGTTCAGATTGTTATGAGTTATTTATTTGATTATCCTTTTATATTATGTTCCTTAGTGATTCATCCATGTTCTCCATTGCTATTTATTGCTTTGGCCGAGTAGTAGATTGTAACTCTAAGAGGGAGCGTTATGCATGATTGTGGGTTCATGCCCCTCGACGTCTAGCTTGAGTGACAGAAACATGAGACTAGGGGATGTGTTGTTGCCACCAGGGAGAAAACAACGGTGCTTGTGACCATGGTTGCAAAGATTGTTTACCTTACGCATAGTTCGTTAATGCAGTTGTGCGTTGCTTTGAGTTTACACTTTGGGTAGGGCTCGCAACTTAATACCGGCGAGATATTCTGGATAGATATATCAAGGTGGATGATTAGTAAGTAGATGTTGATGAATAAACGGTCTACTTGTCTCGACGTACTGCCCATTATTATTGATCCTCTAACTATCAAGTAGCATAATTAGCATTGCGGTGCGTTCGTAATTCTGTCAATTACCCAACTGTAATTTGTTTACCGAAGCATAGTTGTTTATCGTCTTTTGGGAGAGAGACATCACTAGTAAACATCATGTGATTCCAGTCCATATCACCATCATTGTTGACACCTCCATCATTTACCGTGTTCATTTACTTTTCCGTTGCAATCACTATTACTATTCCCGCTTGTGTTTTGATCCTTTGCAAACTACAAGGCCAGAGAGATTGACAAACTCTCGGTACTCGTTGGGAGCAAAGTTACTTGTGTGTGTGCAGGTCCACGTCTAGTGCTAACCAGGACAGCGGACACTTACTTGTTGAGTCTAGGAGTCCTCTTGGTTCGATAACCTTACAGTTTTCATGTAAGGGAAAACTTGTTGCTGACTACATCTCAACCTTCCACTTGGGGTAACCAACGAGGAGCGAGAAGTATATACATCATCTCGTCATCAACTTTGCACCGTTATGACAGTTCGTCGTTCGAGACACCTTGTGATGATCGGGTGTGATAGACTCAACGTTCACATACAACGGGTGCAAAACAGTTGCACACACGGAACACTCGGGTTAAACTTGACGAGCCTAGCATGTACAGACATGTCCTCGGAACACAAGAGACCGAAAAGTCGAGCATGAATCATATAGTTGATATGATCAACATGGAGATGTTTACCATTGAAGCTAAACTCGACTCACGTGATGATCAAACTTGAGTTAGTGGATTTGGATCATGCGCCACTCGAATGACTAGAGAGTTGTCTATTTGAGTGAGAGTTCTTAAGTAATATGATTAATTGAACTCATTATCATGAACATAGTCAAAAGGTATTTACAAGTTATGTTCTAGCTTGCATTGTAGCTCTATTGTTTTAGATATGTTCCTAGAGAAAATTTAGTTGAAAGTTGATAGTAGCAATTATGCGGACTGGGTCCATAAACTAAGGATTGTCCTCATTGCTGCATAGAAGGCTTATGTCCTTAATGCACCGCTCGGTGTGTTGAACCTCGAGCATCGTGTGTGGCTGTTGCGAACATCTGACATACACATTTTTGACTACGTGATAGTTCAGTGCATAATGCTTAACGACTTAGAATTGAGGCGCCGAAGACGTTTTGAACGTCACGGAACATATGAGATGTTCCAAGAGATGAAATTGGGATTTCATGTTCGTGCCCTTGTTGAGAGGTGTGAGACCTCCGACAAGATTCTTTGTCTACGAAGTAAGGGGAAAAAACTCAATCGTTGAGCATGTGCTCAGATTATCTCAGTGCTACAATCACTTGAATCGAGTGGGAGTTAATCTTCCAAATGAGATAGTGATGGTTCTCCAAAGTCACTGTCAGCAAGCTACTAGAGCTTCGTGATGAACTATAAACATATCAGGGATAGATATGATGATCCTTGAGCTATTCGCGATGTTTGACACCACGAAAGTAGAAATCAAAAGGAAGCATTAATTGTTGATGGTTAGTAAAACCACTAGTTTCAAGAAGGGCAAGGGCAAGAAGGGATACTTCATGAAACGGCAAACCAGTTGCTGCTCTAGTGAAGAGACCCGAGGTTGAACCCAAACCCGAGACTAAATGCTTCTGTAATGAGGGGAACAGTCACTGAAGAGGAACTACCCTAGATACTTGGTAGATGAGAAGGATGGAAAAGTCGACAGAAGTATATTGGATATACATGATATGGATGTGTACTTTACTAGTACTCCTAGTAGCACGAGGGTATTAGATACCGATTCAGTTGCTAAGTGTTAGTAACTCGGAATAAAAGCTATGGAATAAATGGAGACTAGCTAAATGCGAGGTGACGATATGTGTTGGAAGTGTTTCCAAGGTTGATATGATCAAACATAGCACGCTCCCTCTGCCATCGGCATTAGTGTTGAACCTAAATAATGTTATTTGGTGTTTGCATTGAGCATGAACATGATTGGGTTGTGTTTATTGCAATACGGTTATTCATTTAAGTTAGAGAATAAAAGTTATTATGTTTACATGAATAATGCCTTCAATGGTCATGCACCAATATGAATGGTTCATTAAATCTCGATCGTAGTGACACACATGTTCATAATATTGATGCCAAAAGATGCAAAGTAGTAATGATAGTACCACTTACTTGTGGCACTGACAGTTGAGTCATATTGGTGTAAAACGCATGAAGAAGCTCCATGCTGATGGATCTTTGGACTCACTCATTTTTGAATCGTTTGAGACATACGAACCATCCCTATTGGTGTAAACGCATGAAGAAACTCCATGCAGATGGATCGTTTGGACTCACTTGATTTTGAATCACTTGAGACATGCAAATCATGCCACATTGGCAAGATGACTGAAGGCCTCGTTTTCCATTGAGATGGAACAAGAAAGTAACTTTTTGGAAGTAATGCATTTTGATGTATGCAGTCCAATGAGTGCCGAGGCACGCAGTGGATATCATTATGTTGTGTAACATCCCAAAATTATAAATTTTGGAATGTTATAAGAAATAAATAATTAGGATTTTTTTGCTTGAATGATGTGTGATTGACTGTTTGAAATTGAGTGGAATTTGAAATTTTTTAAAAACTTAATGAGAGGGAATAAAATGACTTTCCCAAAATTTTCTATTTTGAATCCCTATTCAATTTTGAGTTTGAATATTTTCAAAACCTCCTGATAAAAAATCAAATGAGAGGAGGAAAATGACACTCCAAAGTGAGAGACAATGTCTTGATTCAAATTTTAAGTATTTGCAATTTATTTGAAATTCAAATTCCTTTTCATTTTAAAGTTATTGCAAAAAAACCTAAAAGTATTTTATTTGGTCTTTGAAATATGTTCATGTTGTAGGAAATTTTATTCTGAAAATTTTGATATATAATATGCAAATATAAAAAGTCTGCTTTATTTTTGTATTTATTTTTCTTTGATGTTGTTTTAAAAAACAAGAAACACTATTCATGGATAAGTACAATTCATCCGGGAAAAAAAATCAACAACTAAAGTGCACTCACCGCGGCTGGCCGAAACTTTTGGCCCATGCGGCACCTCTTTCCCTCTTTTTCTACATTTCATATATGTTCTATCCCACATTGCCTATCTATTAACCTTTAGACTTTCCTTTCACCTATAAATATAGATTTATATGAGCATCCAAAAATCATCTACTTCGGGTTAAATCAATCTTTTGGTTTGACTATATTTATTAAATAAAAATATTCTCTTCTATTCGGCGGGATTTTTCGAAGTCGTCTCCTCTTTGGAATTACCTCTTTTGTACATTCTAAAGGTATTCTCTTCATAATTTTCTTTTATACTCCCATAGTTTTTTGTTTTTAGACTAGTATTTCTAGACTAGTATACGGTAAAGTGACTCGGTTATTAATTAGTCTTCATATTTACATATTAGTGCTAGAATTCTTTTAGACATAACATTTTTTTCTTCCGTAAAAAACCTTGCCCTGATTTTTCAAATAACCATAACTTTTTACTCATTCACTCAAATTAGATGAAACCAATGCCTAGATTTTAGTCTTGACCTCACCTATCCAGTGAACCTATAAACGAACTTTTCAAAATTTTCTAATTTCTAAATTTGTTCAGATTAATATTCAAACTTCTTTTAATCATATCTTTTTATCCATAACTCTGTTTTAGATGAATTCAATTGCATCGGATTCGTATCAAAGTAATCTTTTGTTTGTATCAATTAGTGTTATCTTTCCAACATATAATATCGATTATAGTCATTACTCGAGTAGTCCACAGTAGTGTTGCCACACCGCGTTCTAACTAGATTCAATGTCGTATTGAATTACTTATATCTTTTGATCCGTTATTTGAAATCTAGCAATTCTTTTTCTACATGTTCATATTGACCTCCCATTTTAAGTAGCTTAATTAGTTTCAACCTTTGAACCTTTCAAATTTGAGCGATTCAAATTTGAATTCGAACCTTCGTTTGATCATACCTTGCAAACAGTAGCACCTTTTCCATTGATTTCTTTTGCCCCTAAACACTCGTGTTATGTACTTTCTATTCATACCCACGTTAAGCTAGTACTTGTTGTTGCACCAGGAGTTGTTACACCAGGCACAACCATGCTCCAATTCAAATACTTTTGACCTTTATGGAATTCAAATTCTATTAATACTTCAATTCGCTATAACTTGCGTTGTAGTGCTCCATTTCAATTAATTCTTTTTTTGCAACTAAATTTCTCCGCATAGTTGGGATCGTCTTTCATAGTATCTCCACCCTAAGCGTATATATCAATAGTTCATCGTCCATTAACTCTTTTGATCTCATTTCTGTACCTTCACTTTACAACACACTTAGAGCCTATTTTTTTATTAAACCTTAGTGTGTTGTTATTTTGCACCAGGACATGTTTTGTTTTTATGTTCTTTTGGTTCTTCCTCTTGGCATGGATGTTTATTGAATGCTATTCATTTACAACAGATTGCTCGGAGTGTGACGAGTAGAATTATCATGATTATGAGAGTGACCATCTTCACCAAGTAATAACAGGCAAGTTCACATTGATAATCTTTTTACCTATGGTTTTATTGCATTAGTTAGACCTCATCCACCCAGTGCATGCAAAGTAGGTACTTGGAAATTTGGTTCTTCATGTAGTATCATGTGGTAGGCACTCATAAACCCTTGTTACTTTGGTCGGGACATCACTTTTCTATGCTTCTGGTTGACGGGATTTGGTTGAGTGTTTATCATGAGTGTTGTGAGAACTTAATAATCAAGACCTGAACACTTCAGGACTTTCAATACCTCATGATGCAATATACCTCTGGGTGAAGAACAGTTCAGATGGGCACCCTGGGGAAGCCAGTGGATGACCCAGGATGCATGGGGAAGCGCCATCACATCTTGCGGAAAGCTTCACCCAGGCACAAAGATATGGATGGATTCTTCAAGACCTGAGGCTTACCTGCACAACCACAAGTCATTATGGGCTCTGGCTTGGCTGGACATTGTGGTGACTCTCGACGGGCGATGCTATGAGATTTAGAAGAACGGAAGGATTGGATGGGCACCGACAATGTCTCAGAGGAACCCTTTGGAAAACCATGTTTTGATCATCCGGTTCTCAAACACCCTGAAGTGCGAGGACTTCAACGGAGGCGGTCAAATCTTGTGGGGAACGTGTGCAAAACTCTGCAAAGTACTCAAACCTAATCGATTAGCCGTGTCCATGGTCATGGACAACTTGAGCCAAAGGAACTGAACCTATCAGGAATTCTCAACACAAATAACTTAATGATGTGGGGGTTATTGATAACTTGGGTATGAGAAATGGTTGGTGGAACCTTCTCATTAACAATCAACAATGTAGTAAATTTTGCTTTTACCTCTCTCTTGTTGTAGGAAAAAATTGCTTTACGCAAAACTTAAACTGCAGCCCCACCTGCCATATATGCATATAGTATAGATGATATTTTCACCTTCTCTTTTGTGACTTGTCGGCATATTCAATATGCTGACCTACACGGCTATAACGTCTTATGTTCCAGATACTTTCTACGACGAGTAAGAGTACGATTCAGGATTACGGTCTGCACTCAACCTGCCGTTAGTGTTTATTGGGACAACACTCCCATTGACTGTTTCCGCCGAGATTTTGAGGTATATATTAGTTTTATGTTATTTACATGTGATTGCACTTTCATATATACATTGATGTACTGTGTGTGCCAGCATATTGATCCAGGGATGGCACAAAACACACAAAGGCTTGACTCGTTTTGAGTCGGTTCGCTACATGTTCTTACTTCATAGATGATTTGAATAGATACTGGTATATTTACTTGATGAAACACAAGTCTGAATTATTGAAAGGTGCAAGCAATTTCAGAATGAAGTTGAAGATTGTCGTGACAAGATGATAATATGTCTATGATGTGATCGTGGAGATAAATAACTGAGTTGGGAGTTTGGTATACATTTAAGACAATGTGAAAATTGTTTCACACCTAATGCCACCTGGAACACCATAGTGTGATGGTGTGTCCGAACGTCGTAGACGCACCCTATTAGATATGGTGCATATTATGATATCTCTTATCGAATTACCACTATCGTTTTGGGGTTATGCATTGGAGACAGCAACATTCACTTTAATAGGGCACCAAATAGTTCCGTTCAGATGACACTGTATGAACTATGGTTTGGAGAAACCTAAGTTGTCGTTTCTTAAAAGTATGGGGCTACGATGCTTATGTCCAAAGGCTTCAGCCTGATAAGATCGAACCCAAAGCGGATAAATACATCTTCATAAGATACCCAAAATAGTTGAGTATACCTCCTATCTCAGATCTAGAAGCAAAGTGTTTGTTTCAGAAAACGGGTCCTTTCTCAAGAAAGGGTTTCTCTCGAAAGAATTGAGTGGCAGGATGGAGGAACTTGATGAGGTTATTGAACCAACACTTCAACCACAGAGTAGAAGGGCGCAGGAAGCCGTTACTATACCGCCTACACCAGTTGAAGTGGAAGCCAATGATGGTGATCATGAAGCTTCAGATCAAGTTACTACCAAACCTTGTAGGTTGACAAGGATACGCGCAACTTTAAGACAGAATGGCTGGAGGCCATGAAATCCGAGAGAGGATCCATGTATGCAAACAAAGTGTAGATTTTGGAAGAACTACTTGATGGTCGTAAGACTATTAAATACAGATGAATCTTTAAAAGAAGACAAACAATGATGGTGAAAGTCACCATTTAAGAAAGCTCGACTTGTTGCAAAGAGGTTTCCGACAAGTTCAAGGAGTTGACTGCGATGAGACTTTCTCACTCGTAGTGATGCCAAAAGTCTATTGGAATTATCTTAGCAGTTGCTGCATCTTGTAGATGGATGTCAAAACATTGTTACCTCGACGGTTTCCTTGAGGAAAGGTTGTATGTGATACAACCAGAAAGTTTTGTCGATCCTGAGGATGCTAACAAGTATGCAAGCTCTAGCGATCCTTCTAAGGACTGGAGTAAGCATATCGGAGTTGGATATGCGCTTTGATGTGATGATCAAAGCTTTTGGGTTTATACAAAGTTTGTGAGAAACTTGTATTTCTAGGGAAGTGAGTGGGACCACTATAGAATTTATGATGAGTATATGTGGTTGACATATTGTTGATCGGAAATGATGTAGAATTTTTGGAAAGCATATAGGGTTGTTTGAAAAGGTGTTTTCAAAGGAAAACCTGGATTGAGCTACTTGAACATTGAGCATCAAGATCTATAGAGATTGATCAAGACGCTTGATAAAACTTTCAATGAAATGCATGCCTTGACAAGTTTTTGAAGGAGTTCAAAATAGATCGGCAAAGAAGGAGTTCTTGGCTGTTTGTAAAGTGTGAATTTGAGTAAGACTCAAAGCCTGACCACGGTAGAAGAAAGAGAAAGGACGAAGGTCGTCCCCTATGCATTAGACATAGGCTCTATAGTATGCTATGTTTTGTACCACACCTGATGGGTGCCTTGCATTAATTTGTCAAGGGGAACAAAAGTATTCCATGAATGGATTATTGGACAACGGTCAAAAGTTATCCTTAGTAACTAGTGGACTAAGGAAATTTTTCTCGATTATGGAGGTGTTAAAAGAGTTCCTCGTAAAGGGTTACGCCAATGCAAGCTTTCACACTAATTCGGTAAACTCTGAGTAGTAAACCGGATTCGTATAGTGGAGCAGTCATTTGGAATAGTTCCAAAATGGCACGTTGGTAGCAGCACCAAAATGGCACGAAGCTGAGATGACAATCTTCACAAAAATGGAAAAAGACTGAGAGAAACACTCCTTTGAATTTGCAAGCTGAGAATGATGACGAGGAACAACACCAAGAATAGCTGAGACACTCCGGAATAAAGAAGAATGAAAGGTTGAGCCAATATGAGAATTAATTCGAATAGATCTTGAAGTAAGTAATATGACTAATGGAAATCTTACTTACTTCATAGTTGAAAAGATTTAGAGATCTCTGGAAAATTAGAAGAGACATATAAGATCCTGGGAAAAACCTGTCGGTTATGGGCCCACTCAAAGAAATCACCGTTGAAAAGATTACTAGAACGGGAGATATTGCACCGGTACAAGAAAACTAGATGAGGTTAGCACCTCAAAATAACTGAATGATTGAAAACCAGAACTTCTGAAATATCTTTAACACTCCGGATAGAAAGAGAGACGAATTGATAAACAAGATAGGCTGAAAGAATTTCCAACGCCGGAAAGAATTTAATGGTTGAAAAGGATATGATGACCAAGGATAATTGAACTGAATTCACCTGTAAGGATGACAAGAATGAATAAAGATGAACATGAAGCTCCTGAGAATCTTCCCAATGAATCACCGGCTACAAAAGGTAGAAGAGATAGCGGAAGCATCACTGAATATAAAGGCACTAGCATGATGACTGAAACATTGAAGAAAAGGGCGGGAGGGCGGGGAAAAACAAAGATGACTTGGGACAGATGAGATGAACTCCGGAATAAAATGAGAGAATGATTTTGCAAAATTACAAAGGATAGAATTCACTAGAGGAGAAGCACACCGGTTGGAAAGAATTGACAAGACGACTCCGGTTGACAAGAACTGATAAGACAACTGATTGAGCAAAGAATTTGCACTCTCATATGAATACGAGAACACTGCTTAGAAAAGATTTGAAGTCACCGCTTGACATCGAAGCAACTTGAATTACCATAATCAACAAAACAAAGGGTAAGGCTTACAATTAGCCAGAACAAACTCATGAGAAAGATTTCGTCCGATATTTTCGTGGACAGGATCGCACGGGCTCGATTTTACAGTAGCCATCAAGTGCAAGGCAGTGCACCCGACATACGAAGCGTCCCCGAGTCGTAGCAAGCTACAAGGACTCTTTAAGACACAACGTGTACCGCTGTAAGTCGACCGTGAACAAATGAATCCACTAGATGTCCAACCCCAACCTAACATCATGCATTTGTTGGAAGATTGTCCTATAAGCAACTACTTGTATTCCCACCTAAGAATTCCCGAAATATCTGGTCATGCAATCTGGTACACGGATACAAGGAGTAATATCACACAACTCCTATACTAACCCGTCACCTGTATCACATCCATCAACACAAGACCAGAATCTCGGACCTTCGTCTACAACAGGCCCTCATGATCACAACGATACAAAGTATGGCAGTACTCCCGAACAATCTGCACCAGTACTGGGGACATCGGGGTTATCTCGCCACTACTAGTATTGAAGCAATTACGAACATCCTTCGTCCTGGTATATTAAGAAATCTAAATGATAACGATGTGCTCGAGAATCCCCTGGAGCTCAACTCCCCTGAAACTCAAAGCACATAGGAGGCACCAAGATAGAACTCCGTCACATTGGCATCATATAGATTCCAAAAATATCCGAGTGATCCTAAAAAATTTTGAGTGAGAAGAGGAGTAGAATTAAATTATTACGTCAAGATTCCTCACCAGAGCATAGAAGTGGAGAAAAAAGAATCCTACTCTCCGATATATAACTAGACTCTAAGCAGTTTTTTCACTAGACTCGACTCGGCCAAGTTTGATCAATCAAGGGGGCTCCTAGGTCGGTACTGCTCTGATACCGACTTGTCACGCCCAAGATGCGACCCTATCCTCAATTTGGCACGAGGGCCTCGTTAGGGATAGAAGCGCATCTCGTCGTGTCGCAAGAATGGATATCGTTACAAGTACATGTACTCAAAAGATGATATATATATTTGGAATTGGCTTACACTTGCCACAAGAAACATCAGAGTCACAACAGTACAATACATATTCATCAAGAGTAAGAGCAGGGTCCGACTACGGACGAAAAACAAACGACAAAAGAAGAACGATGTCCATCCTTGCTATCCCAGGCTGCCGGCCTGGAACCCATCCTAGATCGATGAAGAAGAAGAAGAAGTAACTCCAAATGAACAATCAACGCGCTCGCGTCAAGTAACCTCTACCTGTACCTGCAACTGTTGTCGTAGTAATCTGTGAGCCACAGGGGACTCAGCAATCTCATTTCCAAAGGTATCAAGACTAGCAAAGCTTAATGGGTGAGGTATGGTTAAGTGGTGAGGTTGCAGCAGCGGCTAAGCATATATTTGGTGGCTAAACTTACGAGTACAAGAAATAAGAGGGGGGAGATCTATGCATAGTGGACATGAAGTAACGATGATCAAATGAATGATCTTGAACACCTACCTACGTCAGACAAAACCCCACCATGTCCTCGATCGGAGAAAGAACTCACGAAAGAGACAGTCACGGTTACGCACACAGTTGGCATATTTTAATTAAGTTAACTTCAAGTTATCTAGAACCAGTGTTAAACAAAGTTTCAACGTTGCCACATAACCGCTGGCACGGCTTCCCGAAAAGATTTAACCCTCCAGGGGTGCTCCAACTAGTCCATCACAAATTACCACAAGCCGCATAGAAATCCTCAATCACGAAGCTCGCGATCTCGTCGGATTCCCTACTCGAAAACCTCAACTCTGAGATTACCCAAAGCATCACCAGAATCCCGATGCACAAGATATTTCGTCAAAGGTAAAATTAATACAGCAAGGCCGCCCGACGTGTCGACGATCCCAATAGGAGTCGCGTACCTCATTCTCAGGACACGACGGATGGGTCACACTAGGAGATACCAAACCTCGGGTTGCCCCGCGGTGGCCCCGTAGTCTGCCAATTTGGACCAACACTCATGAGGAGCACTAGCCCGGGGGTTGATTAAATTAGTCCCTGGGTGCCAGCGGGTCCCTATGCATTATTATTAGGTTATTAGGCAAATGTAGTACCAAAGTTGGGCCTTGCCAGACCAGTCTTAATCTAAAACGAATTATCAAGGGGGTCCCCATAACAACCCCGATCGTGTTAGGAGTGCTCATTTATGGAACATAACATCGGTAGCCGAAAACTAAGGGGGTAAAGGTGGAACAAAACACCAGGCTAGAAAGGCCGAGCCTTCCACCTTTTACCAAGTATATAGGTGCATTAAATTAAATAGCATTTAATAGGGTGATATAACAAGGAACCCATGTTTTCACATGGAAGCATCTGAACCTGCAACTAGCAACGCAATCAACAGGGTTAAGCAAGCAGTAACATAGTCAATCAGTGGTTTGCTAGGTTGAATAGGTTGAAGGTTTCATGGCATTGTCGAGAGGCTGATATTTAACATGTGGTAGGCAACGAGACATAATCGATAGAAGCAATAAAACTAGCATGGCAATGATAGTAATGGTATCTGGGGAAATGGTCATCTTGCCTGAGATCCTGCTGAGAAGAAGAACGACTCTGTGAAGCAGACGAACCGACGTAGACGAACATGTCCTCACAATCCGACACGCTTGCGGAACTCTATCGAGGCGAAGCAAACCGGAAACGCAAGTCAACACAAGATATTCACCACACGATGCACAACACATATGATGCATTAGTAGTTGAAAACATGCAAGACACGGCATGACAATTCACACACTCAAGCACTACACATTAAGTGAAGTTCAATATGCAACGAGTTGCATATTGACGAAACTCCACGTTTATTTATTTAGTTCTATCCCGATTAGATACACGGAAATATTAAATGTGGTTAAACATGGCAAGAGGTGAAGCGTAATTAAACTACCTATCTAGGCATTTTAAATGAGGTCGGAAATGACATATAGCACCTCCAAGACGACCTCACATGTTAATTTACAATTCTGTCCGGATCTCAACTAACACATTTAATTAGTTGTTAAACAGCAAAACAAATAGGTTCACGTGATTCTACGCGTCGAAACAAGCAATCTACACATAAAGAACATCTCCAACGGAGCTACGGTTCAAAAGATACAAGCATCGCAAGATATGATGGCATGAATGCAATATGTGTGCAACAACGGTCACGAGCACTTCAAAACATACAACCAACAAGAGAAAATGAAACTACACGAGATTCAAAGCAAGTTTCATATAGGACACGATCAAATCGGAGCTACGGTTCAACAACTACGAGCAAAACAAGAAATCACTACAATCTGCCAAAATCAGCCACATAGCATCTTCTACACCCCACAACTACGAGCTACTCAACTCAAATATATTCAACCAAGGCATGACACGAAAGAGGGTAAGAAGCACTACATCAAACAACTAACAAAAACTAGCATGGCAGCAAGGAACACTAGGAAAAGAAGTCACAAAATGGCTTCTCACACACTATTTCAGACTTGGTGAAAATTACACTTCATGAAAGTGCAGTTTTCGATCTGAAGCCATATTGACAGCAGCAAAATCATAAGCTACAGGACTCCAAATGGCATGAAACTTCACAGCATGCTAGAGAAACACAAGGTTTACAACTAACTCCATTGTACCAACCTCAAAAGAGCTACATATCACAAGATAGAAGCAAAACAAAACAGCAACAAATTATAACATATTCCAGACTTCGAAATATTTCAGCACCTCCAAATCAGCACTATTTCTAGCAACTTGAGAGCAAAAAAACCACACCTAAACATGCATTTCTATTGCAACTAAAAATACCAGGGGCTCGAGTAAACATCCAAGAACAACTCCCTAGTTGACAACTTAATCAAACGAAGCACGGAATAATTCCTACGAAAATGACAAGAGGGAAACATAGCAAAATATCGCCGAACTAACTTGCTCAAAAGCTAAAACTAATTGGAACACATGTAAAACAAGTGGGGTTGCAACACAAAAATATCGCGGCACTTAAATGCGAGAAAATAACCTATGCACGGGAAAATAAACTAGCGGCAATCCCTACACGCAAAAATACGAATGACTACTCTAAAATACATGGGAAAATGGTTCCTAAAACATGGACATTTTATCTAAGGCATACGAGGAATCCGGGCACGCACGAAAAATAAATACGGGCGCTATCCTATTGGAATAGCACGTTAATCTATCCATTTGGCACGGCAAACCACGTCAAACAAATATGCAAGTTTTAAATTCAGATTGTACGCGAAATTCTACCCAAAAACCATATATTACACGTCTCGATCCGATTAACGGAAAATAAACTACGGGCATTCTAATATATCTATTTATCTGGAATTTATATTAATTCAGAAATAAATTCCTAAAAGGAAAAATTACCTACGGGCCTATCTACTAGGTGCAGCATAACTAAAATGCAACTAGGTGAAGAATAGGAGGGCAGGGAGGAGGATCTCACCTCGGCCACGTGGGCCGGCCTGAGGTGGGCCTTGGGGAGGCCTGGGGTCGGTGGAGAGCAACGGCTTGGGCCGGCTGTGGGGGGAGGCCCAGCCAGGCGGTAGGTGGCGCAGGCGGGGCGGAGGCCCAGGCGGCTCAGGTCCCTAGCCTGTCGCGGCCCACGTGGAGGCGGTCAATGGGCAGCGAACGAACGAGGGCTCCCTCGTCCTCCCGAGTGGGAACTGCTGGCGGCGGCGAGAGACGGCGGGGTCGGCGACCTCCAGCGAGGCGAGGGAGGCGAGGGGCGGCGCGGATGGCCTGATCTGGGCAGGATCCACCGGATCCCGGCGGTGGCACCCCGATCTGGGCGTCCGGAGCTTGGGAGGCGAATCCATGGCGGCGGAGGGCAGTGCTCGGCGACGGGGTAGCAGAACCGGCAGGCAGGGCCGGGCGAGGCCGGATCCAGGCGCAGGGCGGCGGAGGGGCGGACCAAGGCGGCGGCCGGAGCGGCAAGCAGAGGGCGGCACGGCGGCTCGGGCTGCAGGAGGGTCGGGGCGAGCGCGGGCTGACGGAGAGGAGCGGGAAGGCGCGGGAGCACGGCGAGGCGGCGGCGGATGGGCTCAGCCGGGCCCGATCTGGGCTCGGCGGGCCAGCGGCGGCTGCTCGGTGGTGGGAGGAGAAAATGGCTCGGTTAGGTTTTCGGGAATTGCACGCTTTTTGAGGCAGGGTTAGGGGAGACCTAAAATGGAAAGGGAGGTGTGTTTAAATAAGAAAGGGGGCCTAGGTTAACCGGAATTTCTTTTCGGATCCAACCGTGTGGTCGGATTCGAACGATTCCGCACGCGGGAACGGGCGAGGCCGTGTAGAGGGGATATTCAGATACGAGAGGGAGAACGGGCGGCGCGGCAACGATTTTTAAAACACCGACAACACTCCCACGGTAGACCGAATACGGTGCCGCTATGGTCGACCATTCGGGTACCAGACAAACTCCGATCGCGACGAAACTTGACACACGGCCTAACTACAACTAATAAAGACCGCGCGTCAAATCTCAACCCGATCAGAGGAAGTTTTCAACACACTTTTAAAAAAAGGTTCGAACGATGCCGCGGGCACGTGTGTTTGGGGTCGGGCTCAAAACGGACAACGACGAGAACCGACAACTAACAACGGATGCAAGTTTTGAAAACTCGCGGCAACAGGGTGCCGATGCAATGCTGATGATGCACATGATGCGATGATGATGCGATAAAATAAAATAGACAAATGACGAAAACGGAATAGAAGGGGAATCTTCTGGAACGTCGGCATCGGGCTGTCACAACTCTCCTACACTACAAGAGGATCTCGCCCCGAGATCCAAGAATGAAAGGGAGAGAGGATGAGAAAAGCAAAAGGTAAAACTTAGTCGCTTCTTTGACAAACGAGTGAAACCAACGATCCTTGAAGGTTGCAAAGAGATGAGGAATGATATGAGAAACAAACAAGAGTTCACGGAAAATTTCGGCAGCACTTCGGTAGAAAAACGGGACAAAAAATTCGATAAGATGGTAGAATTAGACAATATTCGCAACAAACAAGTAAATAGAACAAGGGAACACCATGATCTTGAAAGAACAGCATAATAGACCCAAAGAGCAACATCACAAACCTCCGGAACAAGAGAATATGAACTAGCTCATACGGAAGAAGAGAATGAAGAAAAGAATGACAACTACTAACTCCAATGAACTTGGCAAGCATCCTTGCAAGAAGAATTGGACAGAGTTGTTGGAAAAACAACAACGAAAAGAACAAGATAGTAGTTGGCTTATGAAAATCAACTCAGCATAAATGAGGTGACAACCACCCACTAAAAGAAACAAGGATTGATTGGGAGAAACAAGATATGAAGAAATTTCTTACACCAAGAGGATACATTGAGAACTTGGATTAATGACAAGCACCATGATAGCAACAATCCATAGGAAAGGCTTTAGGTGAAATCCAAACCAAGATAACTCAAGGAAGAAATCATGGGTTGAAAATATCTCATGATCATAGAATTGGTGGGTTTAATTATCTCATACTTGAAATGAAATCTCTTCGAAACTCCTACACTAACAAGAATGCTATAATACCACCTCAAAGGAAGAAGGAAGAACAAATGCACTTGGAAATGCAAGAGAAGAAAACTTGAGGTTCTCCAACAGAATCTTGAAGAACACTTGAGAATGAATTGAAATCATGAGCCGCTCCGGAAGAAGAATTCAGATTACTATGAACAAGAATAAGAATTATGTTATGCTTGTCCTTCATCAAGTTTAATTGATGACAAGCAACGGATTTAGCATACCACTTATTCTTCTTGAAATGATCTTGAAGAGTCACAGAGATAAGCACCACTTGAAGCATAATTGAAGGAAGCACCGGTAAGAATTCACAATTGAAAGGGAACACCACAAATTAATGGAGATACATGAGAATGAAGAGATCATAAGCCAGCTGAGAGAAGAAAACTAGAACAAAGCGCCGGAATAACCGAGAGACGAACGAAGAGACAACAATTGAGAAGAATTGAGGATGAAAGCTGAAAGCTAAGAACGAAGAATCTTCAGAAATGATGGCCTTCAGAGGATCGAGAATAAAAACAACTCAGAAATGCACCGGGTAGCAAGAAAGGGATTACTCATGATTGACAACAAATGAGAGGATAACACGAAGCTGAGATGACAATCTTCACAAGAATGGAAAAATACTGAGAGAAACACTCCTTTGAATTTGCAAGCTGAGAATGATGACGAGGAACAACACCAAGAATAGCTGAGACACTCCGGAATAAAGAAGAATGAAAGGTTGAGCCAATACGAGAATTAATTCGAATAGATCTTGAAGTAAGTAATATGACTAATGGAAATCATACTTACGTCATAGTTGAAAAGATTTAGAGATCTCTGGAAAATTAGAAGAGACATATAAGATCCTGGGAAAAACCTGTGGGTTATGGGCCCACTCAAAGAAATCACCGTTGAAAAGATTACTAGAACGGGAGATATTGCACCGGTACAAGAAAACTAGATGAGGTTAGCACCTCAAAATAACTAAAGGATTGAAAACCAGAACTTCTGAAATATCTTTAACACTCCGGATAGAAAGAGAGAGGAATTGATAAACAAGATAGGCTGAAAGAATTTCCAACGTCGGAAAGAATTTAATGGTTGAAAAGGATATGAGGACCAAGGATAACTGAACTGAATTCACCGGTAAGGATGACAAGAATGAATAAAGATGAACATGAAGCTCCTGAGAATCTTCCCAATGAATCACCGGCTACAAAAGGTAGAAGAGATAGCGGAAGCATCACTGAATATAAAGGCACTAGGATGATGACTGAAACATTGAAGAAAAGGGCGGGAGGGCGGGGAAAAACAAAGACGACTTGGGACAGATGAGATGAACTCCGGAATAAAATGAGAGAACGATTTTGCAAAATTATAGAGGATAGAATTCACTAGAGGAGAAGCACACCGGTTGGAAAGAATTGACAAGACGACTCCGGTTGACAAGAACTGATAAGACAACTGATTGAGCAAAGAATTTGCACTCTCATATGAATATGAGAACACTTCTTAGAAAAGATCTGAAGTCACCGCTTGACATCGAAGCAACTTGAATTACCATAATCAACAAAACAAAGGGTAAGGCTTACAATTAGCCAGAACAAACTCATGAGAAAGATTTCGTCCGATATTTTCGTGGACAGGATCGCACGGGCTCGATTTTACAGTAGCCATCAAGTGCAAGGCAGTGCACCCGACATACGAAGCATGCCCGAGTCGTAGCAAACTACAAGGACTCTTTAGGACACAACGTGTACCGCTGTAAGTCGACCGTGAACAAACGAATCCACTAGATGTCGAACCCCAACCTAACATCATGCATTTGTTGGAAGATTCTCCTATAAGCAACTACTTGTATTCCCACCTAAGAATTCCTGAAATATCCGGTCATGCAATCTGGTACACGGATACAAGGAGTAATATCACACAACTCCTATACTAACCCGTCACCTGTATCACATTCGTCAACACACGACCAGAATCTCGGACCTTCATCTACAACAGACCCTCGTGATTACAACGATACAAAGTATGGCAGTACTCCCGAACAATCTTCACCAGTACTGGGGACATCGGGGTTATCTCGCCACTACTAGTATTGAAGCAATTAGGAACATCCTTCGTCCTGAGATATTAAGAAATCTGAATGATAACGATGTGCTCGAGAATCCCTTGGAGCTCAACTCCCCTAAAACTCAAAGCAGATAGGAAGCACCAAGACAGAACTCCGTCACATCGGCATCATATAGATTCCAAAAATATCCGCGTGATCCTAAAAAAAATTGAGTGAGAAGAGGAGTAGAATTAAATTATTACGTCAAGATTCCTCACCAGAGCATAGAAGAGGAGAAAAAAGAATCCTACTCTCCGATATATAACTAGACTCAAAGCAGTTTTTTCACTAGACTCGACTCGGCCAAGTTCGATCAATCAAGGGGGCTCCAAGGTCAGTACTGCTCTGATACCAACTTGTCACGCCCAAGATGTGACTCTATCCTCAATTTGCACGAGGGCCTCATCAGGGATAGAAGCGCATCTCGTCGTGTCGCAAGAATGGATATCGTTACAAGTACATGTACTGAAAAGATGAGATATATATTTAGAATTGGCTAACACTCGCCACAAGCTACATTAGAGTCACAACAGTACAGTACATATTCATCAAGAGTAAGAACAGGGTCCGACTATGGACGAAAAACAAACAACAAAAGAAGAACGACGTCCATCCTTGCTATCCCAGGATGCCGGCCTGGAACCCATCCTAGATCGATGAAGAAGAAGAAGAAGAAGAAGCAACTCCAAATGAACAATCAACGCGCTCGCGTCAAGTAACCTTTACATGTACCTGCAACTAGTGTTGTAGTAATCTGTGAGCCACAGGGGACTCAGCAATCTCATTTCCAAAGGTATCAAGACTAGCAAAGCTTAATGGGTGAGGTATGGTTAAGTGGTGAGGTTGCAGCAGCGGCTAAGCATATATTTGGTGGCTAAACTTACGAGTACAAGAAATAAGAGGGGGAAGATCTATGCATAACAGACGTGAACTAACGATGATCAAATGAATGATCCTGAACACCTACCTACGTCAGACAAAACCCCACAGTGTCCTCGATCGGAGAAAGAACTCACGAAAGAGACAGTCACGGTTATGCACACAGTTGACATATTTTAATTAAGTTAACTTCAAGTTATCTAGAACCAGTGTTAAACAAATTCCACCACATAACCGCGGGCACGTCTTTCCGAAAAGATTTAACCCTACAGGGGTGCTCCAACTAGTCCATCACAAATTACCACAAGCCGCATAGAAATCCTCAATCACGAAGCTCGCGATCTCGTCGGATTCCCTACTGGAAAACCTCAACTCTGAGATTACCCAAAGCATCACCGGAATCCCGATGCACAAGATATTTCGTCAAAGGTAAAACTAATCCAGCAAGGCCGCCCCACGTGTCGACGATCCCGATAGGAGTCGCGTACCTCGTCCTCAGGACACGATGGATGGGTCACACTAGGAGATACCAAACCTCGGGTTGCCCCGCGGTGGCCCCGTAGTCTGCCAATTTGGACCAACACTTATGAGGAGCACTGGCCCGGGGGTTGATTAAATTAGTCCGCGGGTGCCGGCGGGTCCCTATGCATTATTATTAGGTTATTAGGCAAATGTAGTACCAAAGTTGGGGCTCGCCAGACCAGTCTTAATCTAAAACGAATTATCAAGGGGGTCCCCATAACAACCCCGATCGTGTTAGGAGCGCTCATTTATGGAACATAACACCGGTAGCCGAAAACTAAGGGGGCAAAGGTGGAACAAAACACCAGGCTAGAAAGGCCGAGCCTTCCACCTTTTACCAAGTATATAGGTGCATTAAATTAAATAGCATTTAATAGGGTGATATAACAAGGAACCCATGTTTTCACATGGAAGCATCTGCACCTGCAACTAGCAACGCTATCAACGGGGTTAAGCAAGCAGTAACATAGCCAATCAGTGGTTTGCTAGGTTGAACAGGTTGAAGGTTTCATGGCATTGTTGGGAGGCTGATATTTAACATGTGGTAGGCAACGAGGCATAATCGATAGAAATGATAAAACTAGCATGGCAATGATAGTAATGGTATCTGGGGAAATGATCATCTTGCATGAGATCCCGCTGAGAAGAAGAACGACTCCGTGAAGCAGACGAACCGACGTAGATGAACGGGTCCTCACAATCCGACACGCTTGCGGAACTCTATCGAGGCAAAGCAAACCGGAAACACAAGTCAACACAAGATATTCACCACATGATGCGCAACACATATGATGCATGAACAGTTGAAAACATGCAAGACACGGCATGCCAATTCACACACTCAAGCACTACACATTAAGTGAAGTTCAATATGCAACGAGTTGCATATTGACGAACTCCACGTTTATTTATTTAGTTCTATGCTGATTAGATACACGGCAATATTAAATGTGGTTAAACATGGAAAGAGGTGAAGCGTAATTAAACTACCTATCTAGGCATTTTAAATGAGGTCGGAAATGACATATAGCACCTCCGAGACGACCTCACATGTTAATTCACAATTCTGTCCAGATCTGAACTAACACATTTAATTAGTTGTTAAACAGTAAAAAGAATAGGTTCACGTGATTCTACGCGTCGAGACAAGCAATCTACACATAAAGAACATCTCCAACGGAGCTACGGTTCGAAAGATACAAGCATCGCAAGATATGATGGCATGAATGCAATATGTGTGCAACGACGGTCACGAGCACTTCAAAACAAACGACCAGCAAGAGAAAATGAAACTACACGATATTCTAAGCAAGTTTCATATAGGACACGATCAAATCGGAGCTACGGTTCAACAACTACGAGCAAAACAAGAAATTGCTACAATCTGCCAAAATCAGCCACATAGCATCTTCTACACCCCACAACTACGAGCTACTCAACTCAAATATATTCAACCAAGGCATGACACGAAAGAGGGTAAGAAGCACTACAGCAAACAACTAACAACAACTAGCATGGCAGCAAGGAACACTAGGAAAAGAAGTCACAAAATGGCTTCTCACACACTATTTCAGACTTGGTGAAAATTACACTTCATGAAAGTGCAGTTTTCGATCTGAAGCCATATTGACAGCAGCTAAATCATAAGCTACAGGACTCCAAATGGTATGAAAATTCACAGCATGCTAGAGACACACAAGGTTTACAACTAACTCCATTGGACCAACCTCAAAAGAGCTACATATCACAAGATAGAAGCAAAACAAAACAGCAACAAATTATAACAGATTCCAGACTTAGAAATATTTCAGCACCTCCAAATCAGCACTATTTCTAGCAACTTGAGAGCAAGCAAACCACACCTAAACATGCATTTCTATTGCAACTAAAAATACCAGGGGCTAGAGTAAACATCCAAGAACAACTCCCTAGTTGACAACTTAATCAAACAAAGCACGGAATAATTCCTACGAAAATGACAAGAGGGCAACATAGCAAAATATCGCCGAACTAACTTGCTCAAAAGCTAAAACTAATTGCACAGAAAAATCCCATGGATTTTTCTACCCCGAAAACATGTAAAACAAGTGGGGTTGCAACACAAAAATATCGCGGCACTTAAATGCGAGAAAATAACCTATACACGGGAAAATAGACTAGCGGCAATCCCTACACGCAAAAATACGAATGACTACTCTAAAATACATGGAAAAATGGTTCCTAAAACATGGACATTTTATCTAAGGCATACGAGCAATCCGGGCACGCACGAAAAATAAATACGGGCGCTATCCTATTGGAATAGCACATTAATCTATGCATTTGGCACGACAAACCACGTCAAACAAACATGCAAGTTTTAAATTCGGATTGTACGCGAAATTCTACACTAAAACCATATATTACATGTCTCGATCCGATTAATGGAAAATAAACTACGGGCATTCTAATATATCTATTTATCTGGAATTTATATTAATTCGGAAATAAATTCCTAAAAGGAAAAATTACCTACGGGCCTATCTACTAGGCGCAGCATAACTAAAATGCAACTAGGTGAGGAATAGGAGTGCAGGGTGGAGGATCTCACCTCGACCACGTGGGTCGGCCTGAGGTGGGCCTTGGGGAGGCCTCGGGTCGGTGGGGAGCAACGGCTTGGGCCGGCTGTGGGGGGAGGCCCAGCAGGGCGATAGGTGGCGCAGGCGCGGCGGAGGCCCAGGCGGCTCAGGTCCCTGGCCTGCCGCGGCCCATGTGGAGGCGGTCAACGGGCAGCGAACGAACGAGGGCTCCCTCGTCCTCCCGAGCGGGAACTGCTAGCGGCGGCGAGAGACGGCGGGGCCAGTGACCTCCAGCGAGGCGAGGGAGGCGAGGGGCGGCGCGGATGGCCTGATCTGGGCAGGATCCACCGGATCCCGGTGGTGGCACCCCGATCTGGGCATCCGGAGCTTGGGAGGCGAATCCATGGCGGCGGAGGGCGGTGCTCGGCGACGGGGCAAGAGAACCGACACGCAGGGCCGGGCGAGGCCGGATCCAGGCGTAGGGCGGCGGAGGGGTGGACCAAGGCGGCGGCCGGAGTGGCTAGCAGAGGGCGGCACGGTGGCTCGGGCTGCAGGAGGGTCGGGGCGAGCGCGGGCTGACGGAGAGGAGCGGGGAGGCGCGGGAGCATGGCGAGGCGGTGACGGATGGGCTCGGCCGGGCCCGATCTGGGCTCGGCGGTCCCGCGGCGGCTGGTGGGTGGTGGGAGGAGAAAATGGCTCGGTTAAGGTTTTGGGAATTGCACGCTTTTCAAGGCAGGGTTAGGGGAGACCTAAAATGGAAGGGGAGGTGTGTTTAAATAAGAAAGGGGGGCTAGGTTAACCGGAATTTCGTTCCGGATCCAACCGTGCGGTCGGATTCGGACGATTCCGCACGCGGGAACGGGCGAGGCCGTGTAGAGGGGATATCCGGAGACTAGAGGGAGAACGGGCGGCGCGGCAACGATTTTTAAAACACCGACAACACTCCGACGGTAGACCGAATATGGTGCCGCTACGGTCGACCGTTCGGGTACCAGACGAACTCTGATCGCGACGAAACTTGACAGCGGCCTAACTACAACTAATAAAGACCGCGCGTCAAATCTCAACCCGATCAGAGGAAGTTTTCAACACACTTTTAAAACAAGGTTCGAACGATGCCGCGGGCGCGTGTGTTTGGGGTCGGGCTCAGAATGGACAACGACGAGAACCGGCAACTAACAACGGATGCAAGTTTTGAAAACTGGCGGCAACAGGGTGCCGATGCAATGCTGATGATGCACATGATGCGATGATGATGCGACAAAATAAAATAGACACATGTCGAAAACGTAATAGAAGGGTAATCTTCTGGAACGCCGGCATCGGGCTGTCACACACATGCTCCCTCTACTTCTCTCTAGATATGTTTCTCCTCTAGTCTAGTCCGGCGGTGCTTAGGCGAAGCCCTGCTGGATTAGTTCACCACCACCACCATCATGCCGACGTGATGGAGAACTCATCTAACTCTCCACCCCTCTTTCTGGATCAAGAAGGCGGGGAGTGTCATCGAGCTGTACGTGTGCTGAACGCGGAGGTGATGTCCGTTCGGCACTAGATCGGGATGGATCATGATGGGATCGCGGAACGGATCGTGATGAGATCGCGGGATGGGCTACGATTTGGATCGCGAAGATGTTCCACTACATCAACCGCATTATATATGCTTCCGCTTAGCGATCTACAAGGGTATGTAGATTCACTCTCCCCTCTCGTAGATGATCATCACCATGGATTGGTATTGCGTATGCGTAGGAAAAATTTTGTTTCCGATGCGACATTCCCCAATAGGCATAAGCCATAGTGAAGTTAGAATACAGTAGGTATAATGCAAAAAAAAACATAATAGGTTTTCAACGGTACCTATAGTAAACTTTGGTTTTCTTATATTAGCGAATCTCACGAAAATTTTGTTGAGTTTTGTGTGATTGAAGTTTTCAAGTTTTGAGTGATATCATGATGGATGAAGGAGTAAGGAGTCATAAAAGCCTAAGCTTGGGGATTCCCCATGGCACCCCAAGGCAATATCTAAGGAGTACCAAGCAGCTAAGCTTGGGGATGCCCCAGAAGGCATCCCCTCTTTCTTGTAGAAACCATCGGTAATTTTACTTGGAGCTATATATTTATTCGTCACATATCATGAATTTTGCTTGGAGTGTCTTGTATCATTTTTGTCTTTGCTTTCTTTGTTGTTTAGTTAGTCATAATAAACCTTGCTGGACACACTCATTTGAGAGAGCCAAATTATGCTATGATTTGTTAGAATCGTTCTTTATGCTTCACTTAAATTTTTTGAGCCATGGAATTGCTCAAGTGCTTCACTTATATCTTTTTGAGCATGGTTGTGCTGTTATTTTGAAGAAATTTGCTCTCATACTTCACTTAGATTATTTTGAGAGTTGCTAAAATTTTGAAGAAATCCTCTCTTGCTTCACTTATATAATTTTGAGAGTTGAAAATTTTAAGGAAACTTGTGCTCTCGTTCTTCATTTATATTTGTTTGAGAGCTTGTTATTTGCATTGGCAATTTTCTTTAAATGAAAATTTGTCCTAAAGTGATGAATTTCTAGGAACGATATAATAAAAACTTTCATGAAGATCACTGGATATTAATCTTGATTCTTTACAATAGTTATGCGATATGAAGATAGTAATATGTGAGTTATGTTTATGAGTAATTATGCTCTAGTAAGAATATTGATGCTAAGGTTTGTGATTCCCTATGCATGAACATGAAGTCAATAATTATGCTATGAAATTACATCCTACTTGTGTTGCATTATTCGGTGTTAGTTATGTTTAATTTCACTTATGATGATTTTTGTTCCTTGGTTTGGCGCTTCTCAATCTATTTGGTAGCCTTCACTTGTACTAAGCGGGAATATTGCTTGTGCATCCAAATCCTAAACCAAAAGTTGTGCCAAATAAGTCCACCGTACCTACCTAAACGCGTTATTTCAATGCCGTTCCAAGTAAATTTGTATGTGTCAACTCTAATGTTCTGAATAAATTTTTGTTTTGTGTGCGTGTACGGCTCATGAAGCGACGAGGGGTGGCCGACATCTTCCATGTTAAATAGGCTATTCTCGATATGAGTGTTTATTCACTTATCATTGCACGAGATTATGGCGGTAATAGGGATGCCCAGTCCCAAAAATAAAAAATATATTTTATGTTGTCAAATAATAAATTCCTTGGGACAGTTGGTATGGACGGTACCCGTGGATAGAGCTAACCGTGGAATGTGAAAGAATGGTGGAAAAAGGAATGAACTTTATTTTTAGTTTTTCAACCGCCTAAAAAAAATTTAGCATGGAGGATATTGGAAACTCTTAGTTGTTCTCATTGACAAGAACATCATGCATCTCTGGAAACCAAGGATGACAATACTTAAAAATCTATCCTATATGCCTAGCTTGGGGCGTAAAATGATAGCTCTTGTTGGGAGGCAACCCAAAAATTAAATTTATTTTCGTTTTTGTTTTTTGTTCTTGAGTGATTGCACAATTATGACGCTATTACAATTGTGTTTTCTGTGTTTTATTTAGTGTTTGCACCAAGCAAAGCCTTTGGGATCATGCGGGGTATTAGTTGCTTTAATCTTCGTGTGAAACAGAAACTTTTGCGTCAAGTAGAAAATATCCTAAAAATCACAAGACGTCAAAAGTGTCTGAATTTTTTACACAAGATTAATATACAAATTCCCTATGTTTTCCTAATTTTTCAGATTTTTTGGATTTATAGAAGTATAAGTAAATTTCGAATCTTTACAAATTGTTCCCTTTTTAATGGATTATGTTGTCTTTGTGTTATGTGCTTTTTTTAATGATTATATGGTTTATATCGGGGGGTATAAGCCATGGTAAAGTTAGAATACAGTAGGTATAATGCAAAAACAAAATTGCAATGGGTTTTCAACAATATCTGTAGTAAAGTTTGGTTTTCTTATACTAATGGATCTCACAAAATTTTCTTGAGTTTTATGTGATTGAAGTTTTCAAGTTTTGAGTGAGATTATGATGGATGATGGAATAAGGATTGATAAAAGCCTAAGCTTGGGGAAGCTGATACGTCTCAAACGTATCTATAAGTTTTGATGGTTTCATTCTATTATCTTGTCAAACATTGGATGTTTTGTATGCCTTTTATATATTTTTTGGGACTAACTTATTAACTCAGTGCCAAGTGCCAGTTCATGTTTTTTTCATGTTTTTGACCCCTTTCATAGGAGGCTTTTGAACGGAGTCCAAACGGAATGAAACTGCCAAAAAGATTTTTTCCAAAACAGAAAAAGATCGGAGAGCCGGAGAATCAGGGCAGGGGCCCACCAGGGACCCCACAAGCCCTCATGGCGCGGCCAGGGGGAGGCCGCGGCCCCCTGGCTTGTGGGCTCCGTGAGGCCCCTTTGCCCTAGGTTTTGCGCCTATATATTCCCTAAAATCCCAAAAAAATCAGGAGATCATCGAAAGTAATTTTCCACCTCCACAAGCTTCTGTCTCCGCAAGATCCCATCTGGGGCACGTTCTGGTGCCCTGTCGGAGGGGGGGATTCGGATACGGAGGGCTTCTTCATCAACACCATGACCTCTCCGATGATGCGTGAGTAGTTCACCATGGACCTACGGGTCCATAGCTAGTAACTAGATGGCTTCTTCTCTCTCTTGGATCTTCAATACAAAGTTCTCCATGATCTCCATGCAGATCTATCCGATGTAATCTTCTTTCTCGGTGTGTTTGTCGAGATCCGATGAATTGTGGATTTACGATCAGATTATCTATGAATCTTATTTGAGTTTCTTCTGATCTCTCTTATGCATGATTTCATATCCTTGTAATTCTCTTCGAGTTGTGGGTTTTGTCTGGCCAACTAGATCTATGATTCTTGCAATGGGAGAAGTGCTTGGTTTTGGGTTCATACCGTGCGGTGACCTCACCCAGTGACAGAAGGGGTAGCGAGGCATGCATCATGTTGTTGCCATCAAGGGTAAAAAGATGGGTTTTTCATCATTGGTTTGAGATTATCCCTCTACATCATGTCATCTTGCTTAAGGCGTTACTCTGTTCGTCATGAACTCAATACACTAGATGCATGCTGGATAGCGGTCGATGTGTGGAGTAATAGTAGTAGATGTAGAAAGTATCGGTCTACTTGTCTCGGACGTGATGCCTATATGTATGATCATTGCCTTAGATATCGTCATGACTTTGCGCGGTTCTATCAATTGCTCGACAGTAATTTGTTCACACACCGTAATACTTGCTATTTTGAGAGAAGCCTCTAGTGAACACTATGGCCCCCAGGGTCTACTCCACACCATATTTTCAGCCTTACACTTTTTACTTCGTTGCACTTTCCGCCTTGAGATCTGACTTTGCAAACAATCTTGAAGGGATTGACAACCCCTTTATAGCGTTGGGTGCAAGCTCTTTTGTGTTTGCGCAGGTACTCTGGACTTGACGAGATTCTCCTACTGGATTGATACCTCGGTTCTCAAACTGAGGGAAATACTTACTACTCCTATGCTGCATCACCCTTTCCTCTTCAAGGGAAGAACCAATGCAAGCCCAAGAGACGACAGAAGGATCTCTGGCACCACTGTAGGGGAAGAACTTTTGTTGCCGTAGCAGAAGGATTTCTCGCGCCGTTGCCGGGGAGGATCAAGTCAAGAACTCATCCAAGTAAGTGTCACAAACTCTTCTCTTGCATTTACTTTGTTTGCCAGTTGCCTCTCGTTTTCCTCTCCCCCACTTCACCAATTTGCCTTTTTCGTTTGCCTTTTCGTTCGCCCTTTTCTCGTTTGCTCTTTGCCTGCTTGTCTGCCCGCTAAACATGGCCCGACCAAGAGATTTTGATGCTCACTATGCAAGGTTAGAAGAGATTGAAACTAGTGTTAAGGGCTTCATGTCTACACAGTTTGAATACAACAGTTACTTTCATAGAGAACTAAAGGAGCAAATCTCTTTTCTGGCTTTTATGAGTAGAGAAGTTGATGATATGGCCAAAGATTTTCTTGCGCTAAATTCTTAGTTTGCTCGTCCTGAAAAGTTCGTAGGTGCTAGCAGTCCCCGGCAACGGCACTAGAAGAATGTTGTTGACGTGTTCCTGACTTGATGCCTCCCCAACAGTCTTGCAATGGCCCACCAGCGCGTGGGTTCGCGACAGTTTTCGAGGGTAGAGTATTCGACCCAAATTTGTTGGTTTGCCGGATAGGAAGTGAGAGGATACTCTCAAGTATTAGTAGCTGAATGTGTCAGATTCAACCACACCTGAAAGATTAGTATCTTCAAGCAAAGTATCAGCAGCAAAGTAGTATGATAACAACGGTGTCAGAAACGATCTGGTGACAAGGCAGACTATTCCTAACTATCGTATCAATGGCGCCAGAAGTTGCCCATGGACGGGAAATATTCTTTCCCGTCAACGTCGTGCGAACTAGTATTGTAGCAGGGAGCAGTAGTGTAACGAGTAGCAATAGTGGCAAGGAACAACAGTAGTGACAGCAGTAGCAAGTAGCAGAGCAAAGCAAGTAACAGCAGCAGCAACAGTAGTAACAGCAGCAGAGCAAAACAAGTAACAGAAGCAGTGGGACAAACTCGTAGGCAATGGGTCGGTGATTTGTTTGGATGATATTCATCATGCAATAGCTATAACACGGAGAGATATGTGGCTAGCTCCCGTTCGTCAATGTGATGTAGGCATGCATTCCGTGTGTCGTCATACGTGCTTAGGGAAAAGAACTTGCATGACATCTATTGTCCATCCCTCCTGTGGCAGCGGGGTCCAAAAGGAAACTACGGGATATTAAGGTTCTCCTTTTAATAAAGAACCAGACCAACGCATTAGCACTTGGTGAACACATGAACTCCTCAAACTACGGTCATCACCGGGAGTGGTTCGGTTATTGTCACTCCGGGGTTGCCGGGTCATAACACATAGTAGGTAACTACAACTTGCAAGATCGGATCTAAAACACACATATATTGGTGACAACATAATAATTTCAGATCTGAAATCATGGCACTCGGGCCCTAGTGACAAGCATTAAGCATGGCAAAGTAGTAGCAACATCAATCTCAGAACATAGTGGATACTAGGGATCAATCCCCGTCAAAACTAACTCGATTACATGATAGATCTCATCCTACTCATCACCGCCCAGCGAGCCTACGAATAGATTCCTCACGAACGATGAAGAGCTTCATGGAATTGGAGAGGGGAGAAGGTTGATGATGACGATGGCGACGATTTCCCCTCTCCGGAGCCCAAAACGGACTCCAGATCTGCCTCTAGATGAAGAACAGGATGTGGCGGCGCCTCCGTATCGCAAACGCGACGAAATCTTCTCTCTTGATTTTTTCTGGGATAAAAGTGAATTTATAGAGCTGAGTTTGGGGGCGGCAGAGCCACGTGGACCCCACAAGCTTGCTAGCCGCCACTAGGGGATGGCGGCTACAGGGCTTGTTGTTGGGGAACGTCGCAAGGGAAACAAAAAATTTCCTACGCGCACGAAGACCTATCATGGTGATGTCCATCTACGAGAGGGGATGAGTGATCTACGTACCCTTGTAGACCGTACAGCAGAAGCGTTAGTGAACGTGGTTGATGTAGTGGAACGTCCTCACGTCCCTCGATCCGCCCCGCGAACAATCCCGCGACCAGTCCCACGTTCTAGTACCGAACGGACGGCACCTCCGCGTTCAGCACACGTACAGCTCGACGATGATCTCGGCCTTCTTGATCCAGCAAGAGAGACAGAGAGGTAGAAGAGTTCTCCGGCAGCGTGACGGTGCTCCGGAGGTTGGAGATGACCTTGTCTCAGCAGGGCTCCGCCCGAGCTCCGCAGAAACGCGATCTAGAGGAAAAACCGTGGAGGTATGTGGTCGGGCTGCCGTGGAAAAGTCGTCTCAAATCAGCCCTAAAACCTCCGTATATATAGGTGGGAGGGAGGGGACCTTGCCTTGGGGCTCAAGGAGCCCCAAGGGGGTCGGCCGAGTCCAAGGGGGAAGGCTCCCCCCCCCAAACCGAGTTGGACTTGGTTTGGTGGGTGGGAGTCCTTCCTTCCCTTCCCACCTCCTCTTTTTTTTCTCTTTGATTTTCTTTCCTAGGCGCATAGGGCCCTTTTGGGCTGCCCCACCAGCCCACTAAGGGCTGATGCGCCACCCTCAAGGCCTATGGGCTTCCCCGGGGTGGGTTGCCCCCCCGGTGAACTCCCGGAACCCATTCGTCATTCCCGGTACATTCCCGGTAACTCCGAAAACCTTCCGGTAATCAAATGAGGTCATCCTATATATCAATCTTCGTTTCCGGACCATTTCGGAAACCCTCATGACGTCCGTGATCTCATCCGGGACTCCGAACAACATTCGGTAACCAACCATATAACTCAAATACGCATAAAACAACGTTGAACCTTAAGTGTGCAGACCCTGCGGGTTCGAGAACTATGTAGACATGACCCGAGAGACTCCTCGGTCAATATCCAATAGCGGGAACTGGATGCCCATATTGGATCCTACATATTCTACGAAGATCTTATCATTTGAACCTCAATGCCAAGGATTCATATAATCCCGTATGTCATTCCCTTTGTCCTTTGGTATGTTACTTGCCCGAGATTCGATCGTCAGTATCCGCATACCTATTTCAATCTCGTTTACCGGCAAGTCTCTTTACTCGTTCCGTAATACAAGATCCCGCAACTTACAATAAGTTACATTGCTTGCAAGGCTTGTGTGTGATGTTGTATTACCGAGTGGGCCCGAGATACCTCTCCGTCACACGGAGTGACAAATCCCAGTCTTGATCCATACTAACTCAACTAACACCTTCAGAGATACCTGTAGAGCATCTTTATAGTCACCCAGTTACGTTGCGACGTTTGATACACACAAAGCATTCCTCCGGTGTCAGTGAGTTATATGATCTCATGGTCATAGGAATAAATACTTGACACGCAGAAAACAGTAGCAACAAAATGACACGATCAACATGCTACGTCTATTAGTTTGGGTCTAGTCCATCACGTGATTCTCCTAATGACGTGATCCAGTTATCAAGCAACAACACCTTGTTCATAATCAGAAGACACTGACTATCTTTGATCAACTGGCTAGCCAACTAGAGGCTTGCTAGGGACGGTGTTTTGTCTATGTATCCACACATGTAAATGAGTCTTCATTTAATACAATTATAGCATGGATAATAAACGATTATCTTGATACAGGAATTATAATAATAACTATAATTATTATTGCCTCTAGGGCATAATTCCAACAGTCTCCCACTTGCACTAGAGTCAATAATCTAGCCCTCACATCATCATGCGAATTACATTGTAATAAATCTAACACCCATACAGTTCTGGTGTTGATCATGCTTTGGCCGTGGAAGAGGTTTAGTCAACGGGTCTGCTACATTCAGATCCGTGTGCACTTTGCATATATTCACGTCCTCTCCTTCGACATAGTCGCGGATGAGGTTGAAGCGTCGTTTGATGTGTCTGGTCTTCTTGTGAAACCGTGGTTCCTTTGCTAAGGCAATGGCACCCGTGTTGTCACAGAACAAGGTTATTGGATTCAGTGCGCTTGGCACCACTCCAAGATCCGTCATGAACTGCTTCATCCAGACACCCTCCTTAGCCGCCTCCGAGGCAGCCATGTACTCCTCTTCACATGTATAATCTGCTACGACGCTTTGCTTGGAACTGCACCAACTTACCGCACCCCCATTAAGAATAAATACGTATCCGGTTTGCGACTTAGAGTCATCCGGATCTGTGTCAAAGCTTGCATCGACGTAACCTTTTACGGCGAGCTCTTCGTCACCTCCATACACGAGAAACATCTCCTTAGTCCTTTTCAGGTACTTCAGGATATTCTTGACCGATGTCCAGTGATCCACTCCTGGATTACTCTGGAACCTACCCGCCATACTTATGGCCAGGCTAACATCCGGTCTAGTGCACAGCATTGCATACATGATAGAACCTATGGCTGAAGCATAGGGGACGGAGCGCATATGCTCTCTATCTTCATCAGTTGCTGGGCACTGAGTCTTACTCAATCTCGTACCTTGTAAAACTGGCAAGAACCCTTTCTTGGACTATTCCATTTTGAACCTCTTCAAAACTTTATCAAGGTATGTGCTTTGTGAAAGTCCTATCAGGCGTTTTGATCTATCCCTATAGATCTTAATGCCTAGAATGTAAGCAGCTTCTCCTAGGTCCTTCATAGAGAAACTTTTATTCAAGTAATCCTTTATGCTCTCCAAAAACTCCACGTTGTTTCCAATCAGCAATATGTCATCCACATATAATATTAGAAACGCCACAGAGCTCCCACTCACTTTCTTGTAAATACAAGATTCTCCAACCACTTGTATAAACCCAAATGCTTTGATCACCTCATCAAAACGTTTGTTCCAACTCCGAGATGCTTGCACCAGTCCATAAATGGATCGCTGGAGCTTGCACACCTTGTTAGCATTCTTAGGATCGACAAAACCTTCGGGTTGTATCATATACAACTCTTCCTTAAGGAAACCGTTAAGGAACGCCGTTTTGACGTCCATCTGCCAGATTTCATAATCGAAAAATGCAGCTATTGCTAACATGATTCTGACGGACTTAAGCATCGCTACGGGTGAGAATGTCTCATCGTAGTCAACTCCTTGAACTTGTGAAAAACCCTTTGCCACAAGTCGAGCTTTATAAACGGTCACATTGCCGTCAGCGTCCGTCTTCCTCTTAAAGATCCATTTATTCTGAATAGCCTTGCGGCCCTCAGGCAGTACCTCCAAAGTCCACACTTTGTTCTCATACATGGATCCTATCTCGGATTTCATGGCTTCAAGCCATTTGTTGGAATCTGGGCCCACCATTGCTTCTTCATAATTTGCAGGTTCATTGTTGTCTAACAACATGATTGATAAGACGGGATTACCGTACCACTCTGGAGCAGCACGTGGTCTCGTCGACCTACGTGGTTCGACAGAAACTTGAACCGGAGTTTCATGATCATCATCATTAACTTCTTCCTCAACCGGCGCCGCAATGACAGAGGTTTCCCCTTGCCCTGCGCCACCATCCAGAGGGATGAGAGGTTCGACAACCTCGTCAAGTTCTATCTTCCTCCCACTCAATTCTCTCGAGAGAAACTCCTTCTCGAGAAAAGCTCCATTTTTAGCAACAAACACTTTGCCCTCGGATTTGAGATAGAAGGTGTACCCAACTGTCTCTTTTGGGTAACCTATGAAGACGCACTTTTCCGCTTTGGGTTCTAGCTTTTCAGGCTAAAGCTTTTTGACATAAGCATCACATCCCCAAACTTTAAGAAACGACAACTTTGGCCTTTTGCCATACCACAGTTCGTATGGTGTCGTCTCAACGGATTTTGATGGTGCCCTATTTAAAGTGAATGCAGCTCTTTCTAATGCATAACCCCAAAATGATAACGGCAAATCGGTAAGAGACATCATAGATCGCACCATCTCTAATAAAGTACGATTACGACGTTTGGACACACCATTACGCTGTGGTGTTCCAGGCGGTGTCAACTGTGAAACAATTCCACATTGTCTTAAGTGAGCACCAAACTCGAAACTCAGATATTCACCCCCACGATCACACCGTAGGAACTTGATCTTCTTGTTACGATGATTTTCCACTTCACTCTGAAATTGCTTGAACTTTTCAAATGTTTCAGACTTGTGCTTCATCAAGTAGACATAACCATATCTACTCAAATTGTCAGTGAAGGTGAGAAAATAACGATATCCGCCGCGCGCCTCTACGCTCATCGGACCACACACATCGGTATGTATGATTTCCAACAAGTCACTTGCACACTCCATAGTTCCGGAGAATGGAGTCTTAGTCATCTTGCCCATGAGGCATGGTTCGCACGTGTCAAGTGAATCAAAGTCAAGTGACTCAAAAAGTCCATCAGCATGGAGTTTCTTCATGCGCTTTACACCAATATGACCTAAGCGGCACTGCCACAAAAATATGGCGCTATCATTGTTAACTCTAACTCTTTTGGTCTCAATGTTATGTATATGTGTATCGCTATCAAGATTCAATATGAACAATCCTCTCACATTAGGTGCATGACCATAAAAGATGTTACTCATAGAAATAGAACAACCATTATTCTCTGACTTAAAAGAGTAACCGTCTTGCATTAAACAAGATCCAGATATAATGTTCATGCTCAACGCAGGCACTAAATAACAATGATTTAAGTTCATCACTAATCCTGATGGTAACTGAAGTGAAACTGTGCCGACGGCGATTGCATCAACCTTGGAACCATTTCCTACGCGCATCGTCACTTCATCTTTCGCCAACCTTCGTCTATTCCGCAGTTCTTGTTTTGAGTTGCAAATATGAGCAACAGAACCGGTATCGAATACCCAGGCACTACTATGAGAGCCGGTTAAGTATACATCAATAACATGTATATCCAATATACCTGATTTTTCTTTGGCCGCCTTCTTATCAGCCAGATACTTGGGGCAGTTGCGCTTCCAGTGACCCATACCCTTGCAATAGTAGGACTCTGTTTCAGGCTTAGGTCCAGCTTTGGGTTTCTTCGTCGGATTGGCAACAGGCTTGCCGCTCTTCCTTGAATTACCCTTCTTTCCTTTGCCATTTCTCTTGAAACTAGTGGTCTTATTCACCATCAACACTTGATGTTCTTTACGGAGTTCAGACTCTGCGACTTTCAGCATCGCAAACAACTCGCCGGGTGACTTGTTCATCCCTTGCATGTTGTAGTTCAACACAAAGCCTTTATAGCTTGGCAGCAGTGATTGAAGGATTCTGTCAGTGATAGCCTCTTGTGGGAGTTCAATCCCCAACTCAGCTACACGGTTTGAGTACCCAGACATTTTGAGCACATGTTCACTGACAGACAAGTTCTCCTCCATTTTGCAAGCATAGAATTTATCGGAGGTCTCATACCTCTCGATCTGGGCGTTCTTCTGAAAGATGAACTTCAACTCCTGGAACATCTCAAATGCTCCATGATGCTCAAAGCGACGTTGAAGTCCCGGTTCTAAGCCATACAAAACTGCACATTGAACTACTGAGTAGTCCTCCTTACGTGCTAACCAAGCGTTCTTAACATCCTGATCAGCCGTAGCGGGTGGTTCATCTCCTAGCGTAGCATTAAGGACATAATCCTTCTTCCCAGCTTGTAAGATTAGCTTAAGATTACGAGCCCAGTCTACAAAGTTGCTTCCATCATCTTTCAACTTAGCTTTCTCTAGGAACGTATTAAAATTCAGGGTGACAGTCGCGTGAGCCATGATCTACAACACAAATATATTCAAAGTGGACTTAGACTATGTTCAAGATAATTAGAGTTTAACTTAATCAAATTATTTGCTAAACTCCCACTCAAAAAGTACATCTCTCTAGTCATTTGAGTGGTTCATGATCCACTTACACTAGCTCAAGTCCGATCATCACGTGAGTTGAGTATAGTTTCAGTGGTAAGCATCCCTATGCTAATCATATCATCTATATGATTCATGATCGACCTTTCGGTCTCATGTGTTCCGAGGCCATGTCTGCACATGCTAGGCTCGTCAAGCTTAACCCGAGTGTTCCGCGTGCGCAACTGTTTTGCACCCGCTGTATGTGAACGTTGAGTCTATCACACCCGATCATCACGTGGTGTCTCGAAACAACGAACTGTAGCAACGGTGCACAGTCGGGGAGAACACAATTTCGTATTGAAATTTTAGTGAGAGATCACCTCATAATGCTACCATCGTTCTAAGCAAAATAAGGTGCATAAAAGGATTAACATCACATGCAATTCATAAGTGGCATGATATGGCCATCATCACGTGCTTCTTGATCTCCATCACCAAAGCACCGGCACGATCTTCTTGTCACCGGCACCACACCATGATCTCCATCAACGTGTTGCCATCGGGGTTGTCGTGCTACTCATGCTATTACTACTAAAGCTACATCCTAGCAAAATAGTAAACGCATCTGCAAGCACAAACGTTAGTATAAAGACAACCCTATGGCTCCTGCCGGTTGCCGTACCATCGACGTGCAAGTCGATATTTTCTATTACAACATGATCATCTCATACATCCAATATATCACATCACATCGTTGGCCATATCACATCACAAGCATACCCTGCAAAAACAAGTTAGACGTCCTCTAATTTTGTTGTTGCATGTTTTACGTGGTGACCATGGGTATCTAGTAGGATCGCATCTTACTTACGCAAACACCACAACGGAGATATATGAGTTGCTATTTAACCTCATCCAAGGACCTCCTCGGTCAAATCCGATTCAACTAAAGTTGGAGAAACCGACACTTGCCAGTCATCTTTGAGCAACGGGGTTACTCGTAGCGATGAAACCAGTCTCTCGTAAGCGTACGAGTAATGTCGGTCCAAGCCGCTTCAATCCAACAATACCGCGGAATCAAGAAAAGACTAAGGAGGGCAGAAAAACGCACATCACCGCCCACAAAAACTTTTGTGTTCTACTTGAGAAGACATCTACGCATGAACCTAGCTCATGATGCCACTGTTGGGGAACGTCGCAAGGGAAACAAAAAATTTCCTACGCGCACGAAGACCTATCATGGTGATGTCCATCTACGAGAGGGGATGAGTGATCTACGTACCCTTGTAGACCGTACAGCAGAAGCGTTAGTGAACGCGGTTGATGTAGTGGAACGTCCTCACGTCCCTCGATCCGCCCCGTGAACAATCCCGCGATCAGTCCCACGATCTAGTACCGAACGGACGGCACCTCCGCGTTCAGCACACGTACAGCTCGACGATGATCTCGGCCTTCTTGATCTAGCAAGAGAGACGGAGAGGTAGAAGAGTTCTCCGGCAGCGTGACGGTGCTCCGGAGGTTGGAGATGACCTTGTCTCAGCAGGGCTCCGCCCGAGCTCCGCAGAAACGCGATCTAGAGGAAAAACCGTGGAGGTATGTGGTCGGGCTGCCGTGGAAAAGTCGTCTCAAATCAGCCCTAAAACCTCCGTATATATAGGTGGGAGGGAGGGGACCTTGCCTTGGGGCTCAAGGAGCCCCAAGGGGGTCGGCCGAGTCCAAGGGGGAAGGCTCCCCCCCCCAAACCGAGTTGGACTTGGTTTGGTGGGTGGGAGTCCTTCCTTCCCTTCCCACCTCCTCTTTTTTTTTCTCTTTGATTTTCTTTCCTAGGCGCATAGGGCCCTTTTGGGCTGCCCCACCAGCCCACAAAGGGCTGGTGCGCCACCCTCAAGGCCTATGGGCTTCCCCGGGGTGGGTTCCCCCCCCCCCCCTCGGTGAACTCCCGGAACCCATTCGTCATTCCCGGTACATTCCCGGTAACTCCGAAAACCTTCCGGTAATCAAATGAGGTCATCCTATATATCAATCTTCGTTTCCGGACCATTCCGGAAACCCTCGTGACGTCCGTGATCTCATCCGGGACTCCGAACAACATTCGGTAACCAACCATATAACTCAAATACGCATAAAACAACGTCGAACCTTAAGTGTGCAGACCCTGCGGGTTCGAGAACTATGTAGACATGACCCAAGAGACTCCTCGGTCAATATCCAATAGCGGGACCTGGATGCCCATATTGGATCCTACATATTCTACGAAGATCTTATCGTTTGAACCTCAGTGCCAAGGATTCATATAATCCCGTATGTCATTCCCTTTGTCCTTCGGTATGTTACTTGCCCGAGATTCGATCGTCAGTATCCGCATACCTATTTCAATCTCGTTTACCGGCAAGTCTCTTTACTCGTTCCATAATACAAGATCCCGCAACTTACAATAAGTTACATTGCTTGCAAGGCTTGTGTGTGATGTTGTATTACCGAGTGGGCCCCGAGATACCTCTCCATCACACGGAGTGACAAATCCCAGTCTTGATCCATACTAACTCAACTAACACCTTCGGAGATACCTGTAGAGCATCTTTATAGTCACCCAGTTACGTTGCGACGTTTGATACACACAAAGCATTCCTCCGGTGTCAGTGAGTTATATGATCTCATGGTCATAGGAATAAATACTTGACACGCAGAAAACAGTAGCAACAAAATGACACGATCAACATGCTACGTCTATTAGTTTGGGTCTAGTCCATCACGTGATTCTCCTAATGACGTGATCCAGTTATCAAGCAACAACACCTTGTTCATAATCAGAAGACACTGACTATCTTTGATCAACTGGCTAGCCAACTAGAGGCTTTCTAGGGACGGTGTTTTGTCTACGTATCCACACATGTAAATGAGTCTTCATTCAATACAATTATAGCATGGATAATAAACGATTATCTTGATACAGGAATTATAATAATAACTATATTTATTATTGCCTCTAGGGCATAATTCCAACACTTGTGGCCCACTGGCCCATCCCCTCCGGTGGATCTTTGCGCAGGTTTTTTTCATATTTTCCAGAAATATTCTTCGTAAATTTTCAGGACGTTCTGAGAACTTTCATTTCTGCACAAAAACAACACCAAGGCAATTCTGCTAAAAACAGCGTCAGTCCAGGTTAGTTCCATTCAAATGATGCAAATTAGAGTCCAAAACAAGGGCAAAAGAGTTTGGAAAAGTAGATACGATGGAGACGTATCAGTAGGCCAGATCTCTGATAAGCAGGCTACCTTAGTCAATAAAATGGATGCTAAACCCGAAACTCGTGATGAGAATCACGAAGATCTTAAAGTGCTTGGTGTGACTCACATTGAATCTTTGTTTTCTTGTGTCAAACCTAATGATGATGGGGCTGGATATGAATCCACTTTGGTTGAAAAGAGCCCCAATGATTCGGAGTCCATCTATCTTGATGCTAAAAGCATTGAAAGTGGAGTAGAAGATGTTAAAACTTTGAGTAGTAATGAAATTACTACTATGGATTTCAAGGAATTCAATTATGATAGTTGCTCCTTGATTGAATGCATTTCCTTGATGCAATCCATGTTAAACTCTCCACATGCTTATAGCCAAAACAAGGGCTTTACCGATCATATCGTCGAAGCTATGATAAAACCTCTTGAAGAGAAACTTGAATTGGAAGTCTCTATCCCTAGAAAGCTTCATGATGAGTGGGAACCTACTATCAAAATCAAAATCAAAAACTTTGAATGCAATGCTTTGTGTGATTTGGGTGCTAATGTTTCCGCGATTCCAAAGTCTTTATGTGATGTTCTGGGTTTTAATGAGATTGAAGAGTGTTCTCTTAATTTGCATCTTGCTGATTCTACTGTCAAGAAACCCATGGGAAGGATCAATGATGTTCTTATTATTGCAAATAGTAACTATGTACCCGTGGATTTCATTGTGCTTGACATTGATTGCAATCCTACATGCCCTATTATTCTTGGTAGACCTTTCCTAAGGACTATCGGTGCTATCATCGATATGAAGGAAGGGAATATTAGATTTCAATTTCCTTTAAGGAAGGGCATGGAACACTTTCCTAGAAAGAAAATAAGATTGCCTTATGAATCCATGATGAGGGCCACTTATGGTTTGAGCACCAAAGACGACGATACGTGATTCTATCGCTTTTATGCCTAGCTAAGGGCATTAAACAATAGCGCTTGTTGGGAGGCAACCCAATGAATTTATCTTTTTCTTTCTGTTTTGTTGCGTCCACACCATTATAATTCTGTTGTGATTATGTTTTTTGTGTTCCTTTTGTGTTTGAGCCAAGCAAAACCTTTATGATTAGTCTTGGTGATGGTTGTTTGATCCTGCTGGAAAAAGACAGAAACTTTTTGCTCACGAGATGATTTTTCATTTTTATTCAGAAATATATTTTGAGTTGATTATTTTTTCTTCTGGTTTATATGCCTTTTGCCCAGGCAGTCATAATTTGTGAGATTTTTTGAGGTACTAGAAGTATACAGATTGCTACAGACTGGTCTGTTTTTGAGAGATTCTGTTTTTGTTGAGTTGGTTGCTTGTTTTGATGAAACTATGGTTAGTATCGGGGGTACTAGCCATGGAAAAGTGAGAATACAGTATCCCAACACCAATATAGATAGAATTCAAGTTTTCTACAATACCAAAAGAAGTGGTAGTTTGTTTTCTTGTGCTAATGTTATCACGAGTTTCTGTTTAAGTTTTGTGTTGTGAAGTTTTCAAGTTTTGGGTGATGTTATCATGGACAAAGATATAAGGAGTGGAAATAGCTCAAGCTTGGGGATGCCCAAGGCATCCCAAGCCAAATTCAAGGACACCAAAAAGCCGAAGCTTGGGGATGCCCCGGGAAGGCATCCCCTCTTTCGTCTTCAATCCATCGATAACATTACTTGGAGCCATATTTTTATTCACCACATGATATGTGTTTTGCTTGGAGCGTCTTGTATCATAGGAGTCTTTTATTTTTGTTGTGTCACAATCATCCTTGCTGCACACCTTTTTGAGAGAGAGAGACATTCACTCATCGTGATTTTTGCTAGAATGCTCATAGTGCTTCACTTATATCTTTTGAGCTAGATACTTTTGCTCTATGTGCTTCACTTATATCTTTTAGAACACGACGGTGTGTGACTTGGTAGTTGTCTTATGCTATGAAAGTAGTCCCAAATGTGATAGGTACCCAAATAGGATACAAAAACCTCCATCTTCATGTGCATTGAGTAGAAAGAGAAGTCTGGATTCCTCTCAATTAGTTTTGAGACGTGGATTCGGTAATATTAAGAGTTATGTTAGTAGGGTGTTGTGAATATAGAAATACTTGTGTTGAAGTTAGTGATTCCCGTAGCATGCACGTATGGTGAACCGCTATGTTAGGAAGTCGGAGCATAATTGATCTATTGATTGTCATCCTTTGTGTTGAGGTCGGGATCGCGCGATGGTTTACACCTACCAACCCTTCCCCTCGGAGTATGCGTTTAGCACTTTGTTTCGATTTACTAATAAAAACTTTCGCAACAAGTATGTGATTTCTTCATGACTAATGTGAGTCCATGGTATAGATGCACTTTCACCTTCCACCATTGCTAGCCTCTCTAGTGCCGCGCAATTCTCGCTGGTGCACAAACCCATTATATGCCTTCCTCAAAACAGCCACCATACCTACTTACTATGGCATTTTCATAGCCATTCCGAGATATATTGCCATGCAACTCCCACCGTTCCGTCTCATGACTTGTGTCGTCACTCTCATATTGCCATTGCATGATCGTAAGATAGCTAGCGAGATGTTTCAACGTCATACGCCATGCTAGATCGTTGCACATCCCGGTACACTGCTGGAGGCATTTCCTATAGAGTCATCATCGTTCTAAGCTTTGAGCTGTGAGTAAATAAAAGTGTGATGATCATCATTATTAGAGCATTGTCCCATGTGAGGAAATAAAAAAAGGCCAAAGAGCCCAAAAATAAAAAAAGAGGCCTAAGAGCCCAAATAAAAAAAAGAGAGAAAAAGAGAGAAGGGACAATGCTACTATCTTTTTCCACACTTGTGCTTCATAATAGCACCATGTTCTTCATGATTGAGAGCTTCTTACTTTGTCACTACCATATGCTAGTGGGAATCTTCATTATATAACTTGGCTTGTATGTTCCAATGATGGGCTTCCTCAAAATTGCCCTAGGTCTTCGCGAGCAAGCAAGTTGGATGCACACCCACTAGTCCTCCTTTTGAGCTTTCACATAGTTATAGCTCTAGTGCATCCTTTGTATGGCAATCCCTACTCATTCACATTGATATCTATTAATGGGCATCTCCATAGCCTTTTGATACGCCGAGTCAATGTGACCATCTCCTCCTTTTTGTCTCACAACCACCACCACACTCTATTCCACCTATAGTGCTATATCCATGGCTCGCGCTCATGTATTGCGTGATAAAAAGTTTGAGAAAGTAAGAGTGCAAAAACAATTACTTGGCCAATACCGGGGTTGTGCATGATTTACATTAGTTGTGTGAGGATGATGGAGCATAGCCAGACTATATGATTTTGTAGGGATAACTTTCCTTCGCCTTGTTATTTTGAAAGTTCATGATTACCTTGCTAGTTTGCTTGAAGTATTATTGTTTTCATGTCAATAGCAAACTATTGTTTTGAATCTTATGGATCTGAACATTCATGTCACGTGAAAGAAGTTGCAAAGGACAACTATGATAGGTAGCATTCCACATCAAAAATTCATTCTTTATCACTTCCCTACTCGAGGACGAGCAGGAGTTAAGCTTGGGGATGCTTGATACGTCTCCAACGTATCTATAATTTTTTATGGTTTCATGCTATTATCTTGTCAAACTTTGGATGTTTTGTATGCCTTTTATATATTTTTTGGGACTAACTTATTAACTCAGTGCCAAGTGCCAGTTCCTCTTCTTTCCATGTTTTTTACCCCTTTCAGAGGAGGATTTTGAACAGAGTCCAAACGGAATGAAACTGTCAAAAAGATTTTTTTCCGGAACAGAAAAAGATCGGAGAGCCGGAGAATCAGGGCAGGGGCCCACCAGGGACCCCACAAGCCCTCATGGCGCGGCCAGGGGGGAGGCCGCGGCCCCCTGGCTTGTGGGCTCCCTGAGGCCCCTTTGCCCTAGGTTTTGTGCCTATATATTCCCTAAAAATCCCAAAAAAATTAGGAGATCATCAAAAGTACTTTTCCGCCGCAGCAAGCTTCTGTCTCCGCAAGATCCCATCTGGGGCACGTTCTGGTGCCCTGCCGGAGGGGGATTTGGATACGGAGGGCTTCTTTATCAACACCATGACCTCTCCGATGATGCGTGAGTAGTTCACCATAGACCTATGGGTCCATAGCTAGTAACTAGATGTTTTCTTCTCTCTCTTGGATCTTCAATACAAAGTTCTCCATGATCTTCATGGAGATCTATCCGATGTAATCTTCTTTTGTGGTGTGTTTGTCGAGATCCGATGAATTGTGGATTTATGAACAGATTATCTATTAATCTTATTTGAGTTTCTTCTCATCTCTCTTATGCTTGATTTCATATCCTTGTAATTCTCTTCGAGTTGTGGGTTTTGTCTGGCCAACTAGATCTATGATTCTTGCAATGGGAGAAGTGCTTGGTTTTGGGTTCATACCGTGCGGTGACCTCACCCAGTGACAGAGGGGGTAGCGAGGCACGCATCGTGTTGTTGCCATCAAGGGTAAAAAGATGGGGTTTTCATCATTGGTTTGAGATTATCCCTCTACATCATGTCATCTTGCTTAAGGCGTTACTCTGTTCGTCATGAACTCAATACACTAGATGCATGCTGGATAGCGGTCGATGTGTGGAGTAATAGTAGTAGATGCATAAAGTATCAGTCTACTTGTCTCGGACGTGATGACTATATGTATGATCATTGCCTTAGATATCGTCATGACTTTGCGCGGTTCTATCAATTGCTCGACAGTAATTTGTTCACCCACCATAATACTTGCTATTTTGAGAGAAGCCTCACTATGGCCCCCAGGGTCTACTCAACACCATATTTTCAGCCTTGCACTTTTTACTTCGTTGCACTTTCCGCCTTCAGATCTCACTTTGCAAACAATCTTGAAGGGATTGACAACCCCTTTATAGCGTTGGGTGCAAGCTCTTTTGTGTTTGCGCAGGTACTCTGGACTTGACGAGATTCTCCTACTGGATTGATACCTTGGTTCTTAAACTGAGGGAAATACTTACTGCTCCTGTGCTGCATCACCCTTTCCTCTTCAAGGGAAGAACCAACGCAAGCCCCAGAGACAACAGAAGGATCTCTGGCACCACTGTCGGGGAAGAACTTTTGTTGCCGTAGCAGAAGCCCATGGCACCCCAAGGCAATATCTAAGGAGTACCAATGAGCTAAGCTTGGGGATGCCCCGGAAGGCATCCCCTCTTTCTTGTAGAAACCATCGGTAATTTTACTTGGAGCTATATTTTTATTCGTCACATATCATGAGTTTTCCTTGGAGCGTCTTGTATCATTTGTGTCTTTTATTTATTTTCTGATTAGTTTGTCATAATAAACCTTGTTGGACACACCCATTTGAGATAGCTAAATTATGCTATGATTTGTTAGAATCGCTATTTATGCTTCACTTAAATTTTTTGAGCCATGGAATTTCTCAAGTACTTCACTTATATCTTTTTGAGCACAGTGGTGCTGTTATTTTGAAGAATTTTACTCTTATGCTTCACTTATATTATTTTCAGAGTAGCTGAAATTTTGAAGAAATCCTCTCTTGCTTCACTTATATAATTTTGAGAGTTAATTTTTTAAAAGAACCTTGTGCACTCGTGCTTCACTTATACTTGTTTGAGAGCTTGTTATTTGCTTTGGCAATTTACTTTAAATGAAAATTAGTTCCAAAGTGAGGAATGTCCACGAAAGATATAATAAAAAAAATTCATGAAGATAATTGGATGTTAAACTTGATTCTTTGCAATAGTTTTTGCGATATGAATATTGATGAGTAATTATGCTCTAGTAAGAATATTGGTGTTAAGGTTTGTGATTTCCTATGCATGCACATGAAGTCAATAATTATGCTATGAAATTACATCCTACTTATGTTGCATTATTCGGTGTTAGTTATGTTTAATGTTCACCTATGATGATTTTTGTTCCTTGGTTGGGTGCTTCTCAATCTATTTGCTAGCCTTCACTTGTACTAAGCGGGAATACTGCTTGTGCATCAAAATTCCAAACCAAAAGTTGTGCCAAATGAGTCCACCATACCTACCTATATTTGGTATTTCAACGCCGTTCCAAGTAAATTTGCAAGTGCCAACTCTAATACTCTAATATGTGATATTTTTAAAGACTTAGTTGCTTGTTGATATGCTTGAGTGTTGAAATCTTCATGTCAAATTATTGACTATTGTGTTGTGTCATCTACAAGTCCATATGTCCATGCTGAAAGAAAAATAATACGATAAACATGTGAGGAAACATTCCACAATCAAAAATTTTGTTTTTATCATTTACCTACTCGAGGACGAGCAAGAATTAAGCTTGGGGATGTTGATACGTCTCCAACGTATCTATAATTTTTTATTGTTCTATGCTGATATGATATCATCCTTGGATGTTTTATAATCATTTTATAGCAGTTTTAAATCATTTTTTGGGACTAACCTATTGACATAGTGCCTAGTGTCAATTGTTGTTGTTTGCTATTTTTTCCTTCGCGGAAAATACATATCACATGAGGTCCAATTGCCATGAAACTTTATGAAGATTTTTTGGGACCAGAAGGAAATTTGGGGGGCAAGAATGAGCAGCAGCCAAGTCCCACGGGGGCTACTAGACACCACGGAGTGCTAGAGGCCCCTAGTGTGGCCTGGTGTCTAGTGGGGCCCTCTGGAAGCTTCTCCGCCGCCATTGAGCTCTATAAATATCCCAATATTCAGAAAACCCTAGAGGAGTCGACGAAAAATCATTTCAGCCGTCGGAAATTCCAGAGCCATGAAAACCAATCTAGAGCTCGTTCCGGAAAGGAACACAATCACGGAGGGGTTCACCATCCTCATTGGCGCTCCTCCAGTGATGATGCGTGAGTAGTTCATATCATACCTACGGGTCCGTAAGCAGTAGCTAGATGGTTTTCTATCTCGTTTTATTTCTCAATACAATGGTCTCTTGTAGATCCATATGATGTAACTCTTTCTTTTGTGGTGTGTTTGTTGGGATGCGATGAATTGTGAGTTTATGATCAGATCTATGAAAACATATTCATGCTTGATTATTACAACATCGTATTTCTCCTCTGATATTTGGTTTTTGTGTGGCCAACTTGATCTTCTATCTTGTAATGGGAAGAGGTGCTTTGTGATGGGTTCGATCTTGCGGTGCTCAATCTTAGTGACAGAAAGAGACATGACACACATGTATCGTTGTTATCAAGGATAAAACGATGGAGTCCATTCCTACATGAATAGATCTTGTCTACATCATGTCATCGTTCTTAGGCATTACTCCGTTTCTCCATGAATCTCAATACACTAGATGCATGCTGGATAATGGTTAATGTGTGGAGTAATAGAAGTAGATGCAAGCAGAAGTCGGTCTACTTATCTTGGACGTGATGCCTATATACATGATCATTGTCATGAATATCTTCATGATTATTTGCTTTTCTATCAATTGCCCAACAATAATTTGTCTACCCACTGCTTGCTATTTTCTCGAGAGAAGCCACTAGTGAAACCTACGCCCCCCAGGTGTACTTCACATCATCTATTTGCAATCTCTACTTTGTTATTTGCTTTTCTACTTTATTTGCTCTTTTGTTTTCAGATCTATATTATCAAAAACCCAAAAATACCTTGATGTATTCTATTTGCTATCACTACTATATGCATCTATCAATTTATCCTTACTTTACCCACGAGGGATTGGCAACCCCTCTACGTGTTGGGTTGCGGGGATTTGCTATTTGTGTGCAGGTATTGATTACATAGTCTTGTGGATCTTCCTACTGGATTGATACCTTGGCTTCTTAACTGAGGGAAATACTTGTCATCGATGTTCTGCATCATCCGTTAAGCTTGGAGAGAAACCAACGCACCAGTGAGGAACATCACGTCATCAAACCGCTTGTTCAGAAGGTCGAGTTCTTCTTCAGAGCTCTTCAGCTTCCGGTTCATTTCCGCCAACTCTACGGATTTGGGGGTGCTGCCGAGGACGAGGCTTGCAGAAATGCGTGTTAGACTCTCAATTTATCAGATTTTTTGAAATCCTGTGCTAGGATCTTTTCATTGTCCTACTAGCGTCTTGGGGGCTACGGTTCACTTTTTATAACTATATGGGTGTGTTTTCCCGCACTACTTTGACGCCCTGGATGAGATTTTTAAACTCACACAGGGCTCGGGGGCTACTGAATATAGGGATTGCTTATAAACCCATAAAACACAATTACTTTGTAAAAAAGACTGTGAATTACCTTGAAGCGTGCGAGCAGGCCGTCGAAAGCCTCTTTCAATCCAATGTCGACGGATCAAATGCTTTTCAAAACCGCACCCACAAGAGTGTGGTGTTCTTGAGGGATGGAAGAGTCATTTAGATCCTCCTCCATCATAGCCGAACACCCGGATTGGGGCCGTTCTGTTGTGAACGGCTATGTGTACGGCATTATAGTTTCCCTTTGCGGAGAAACTTTTGCAGATGGTTCCAGAGGTTGATAGGTCTCCGAAATTGTATTTGGAGAAGACCCGGAGTGTCTGAGCTCTCCTTACTTGCTTACCAGGAGGGATTCATCTTCCTGGCCCTTGGCGGCCGAGGTATTAACCTCAGCCATAATATCGTTACCCCGACCCTGATTTCCAGTTCTGGGGGATTCTCTCGAGACACTGCCTCTCCAATCTCCTTGATGGCGGCGGCGGGGGGGGGGGGGGGGCGTGTTGTGTTAAGCGACCCCGCTTTCCCGCGAGATTGGCTCGCAAAGAGTCCCCCTCCGAGATCTGATCAGTGGGAAAATCACGTTGTGGGCTGCAATACGGAAAGAAGACCTAACCATTAACACATAACCTCAAAACTATAGGATGTTTGGGTGATTGGATCCATACCTTTGCGATTAGGGTTTCACCCCGAGGGTCCTTCGAGGGACCAATTCAAAATCCTCAGATTCCTCGTTGGAATCTGAAACATCATCGAACATGGCCAGTGGGGCCCTGCATTGCCTCTTCGGGGCAGAGGGAACTAGATCTCCCTCGATGTCTTCGGACGCTGCCCTCTTCTTTGTGTGGGAGTATCCACTCTCCTCCTCATCATCTTCTCCCTCTTCTCCCTTCAGATTGGAGGGAGCAAACGTGTCTTCGGACCTGGTGTCCGATGGACCCTTCGATCGAAGACCCTCTCGGGCCTTTTTCTTCTCCTTCTTCTTCTCGTCCTTCTCCTTCGAAGCCATGTACGGCTTCTCGACCAGCATGGTTGTTGTCAATAAGACCGTCTTGGGGTCCTCGGGCAAGGGCATCGGACAGTTGATCTGCCGAGACTTTTTCATCGAAATCTACAAACATGGAGGAAAAGAGAAGTAAGAATCTTGTTAAAAGGAAAGGGAAAAAACAAAATATATGATAAAACCTTACCGGTCTCAGAGGGTTGATAATGGTGATACCGATGTCTTCCTTTTCAGCTGGCCAAGTCTTCCGAGGCTTGAACATCACCTTGCACAATTTCTCGTGGGTAATGCGGAAAAAGTTCTGCACGGTGGCCGGATCGTTCAGATTGTAACCCACACCGGAGTAGCCCGACGTTGAAAGGGAAGGAGGCGGCGATGTAGCATTACTTGGACTACATTGATGAGCTCGATTTTCTTCTCCAGCAAGACGGAGATGCATTTTCATCAAAGGAACGCCACATCGTCTCTGACATTCGAACTCCACTTGTGAGAAAGGCAATCAAAATGACCTTGGCCGAGATTCGGTAGCTCAAGAAGGGAGGAAATGTGCGCCGCCCGATTTCGTGACGATTTAACTCAACCCGCAGGCCGCAGCCGTGAGGGCTACGCGAGCCAAACCCGGACGTCTCCCCGGCAACCACATGGACCGCGCGGCGCCGCACCACCACCTGCCTACCAACCGCGGCCCGCGTCCTCACTCGCCGCTACCGCCTGCCACCATCACATCGCACCCACACCGACCCGGCACGCCCCTTTTCCCCGTCAGACGCCAGCCAGCCAGCAAGCTGCTTGCTTTGCTTCGGTTAGCTCGCTGCGCGGCGCCGCCCTCGGCTCTCCCGCGGCCGGGCTGCTCCGATGGCGGGGCGGCCGGGGTACGTCACGCTGCCCATAATCTCGGTGCTCGCCGCGATCGGCTACGTCTACTACACCGCGGTGTTCCTCGCGATCCCCGCGTGGCTGGGGCTCGCCACGGCGGCGGGGGTCGCCAACGCCGCCGCCTACACCGCGCTCGCGCTCGCCTGCGTCGCCGCCTACGCCCTCGCCGTCACGCGCGACCCGGGCCGCGTGCCGCCCGCCTTCGTGCCGGACGTCGAGGACGCCGAGACCCCGCTCCATGAGATCAAGCGCAAGGTATGACCGGCCGCCAGCCTCCCTCGTCCTGCACCGGCACTGCACCCAGATCTCGCTTCAAAGATTGGAGATTGGATCTTTCCGGTGGCTCCTATGTTTCGATTGCCGAATTTAGGCCTCAGACATTGGGGTCTTGGATTTAGATGTGGTTGTGGTAGAACATTACCTGGAAGCAAGATTCAGTGAGCTGGTGATTCCGTCTGTGGGGTTTGGATCTTTGAAGCGGAAGGCTGCTTTACCATTTGTAGCTCAATCAGTCAATCTTGGTAATGTCTCAGTCGGAGATGGGTCTGACGAGTGTCCTGCTCTGCATCCTTGCACACTGACACACTGTACTTAGTGACGGTCCCAGGATTTCAGGATGGGGTGCTTGGCAACCTAACCATACAAGTCCACAAAAACGAAAATGGAAGTACAGACTGTTTACGCAATGTCGTACTCCCTCCGTCTCAAAATAAGTGTCTTAAGCTTAGTATAAATTTGTACTAGAGCTTATACAAAGTTGAGACAGTTATTTTGGGACGGAGGGAGTATAATTTATAGAAAACAAAATTAGCAATCAGTATAAATTACATTTGTCATGGCAAGCAAGATATGATGGGCATGGTGTCACCACTCACCATCCTTAACCTGCACAAAGAATTCACATTCACCAAATGTAACACATCAGTTTTTATATCATTAAACTCCTGTTCTATCTTTAGCTTACTTATCACACAGTTTATTATAATATAAGTCTCAGCCCTAACTATAGCTATGGAAAGAATTAGTGTTAGCAGCATTTTAAGAAGCCCGCCTTGCTCCGCGCCACAAGGAAAAACACAGCATGCCGACAATGAAACCGTTACCAATTTCTTGAAGGATGACGGAAGGATGTAAAAGTTCATTCTTCATGAAGGGGAACAAAATACTAAAAAACAAACTAAAAGAATAAGCATAGGATTGTGTCCCCCATTTTCAAGAGCAAAGGTGACGCAACTGATCAAAAACATGAAACAATGTCGCGACCTGCTGCCAGTTGCTAGTTGTGCCTCCTACCAGTGGGTCAGCTTGGATTTTATCTATACTTATGTCATGGCCGGCACCAGTGCCGCCTACGACAAACCTTGAAGAACAAGTGGGTGTCGTTAGTGTCAGGCGTTAGCGATTTGCCGACGTTTGGGTCTCGTGTGACCTGTAGTGGCAAGCAAGCTAATGATGGTGTCACCACTCACCATCCTTAACTTGCACAAAGAATTCACACTCACCAAATGTAACACAGCAGTCATTATATCATTAAAACCCTGTTCTGTTTTTAGCTTATTTATCACAGAGTCTATTATAATATAAGTCTCAGCTCTAACTATAGCTATGGAAAGAATTAGTGTTAGCACCATTTTAAGAAGCCTGTGTTGTCCCGCACCACAAGGAAAAACACAGCATGCCGACAATGATCCCGCTACCAAATTCTTGAAGGATGTCGGAAAGATATAAAAGTTTATTCGCCATAAAGGGGAACAATATACTGAAAATAAAATAAAAGAATAAACATAGATCCCCCCCCCCCTTTTCAAGCACAAAGGTGACGCAACTGATCAAAAACATGAAGCAATGCCACGGCCAGCTGCCAGTTATTAGTTGTGCCTCCTACCAATGGATCAGCTTGGATTTTATTTATGCTTTTGTCATGACCGGCACCAGTACCGCCAACGACAAACCCATAGAACAAGTGGGTGTCACTAGTGGCAGGTTAACGATTTGCTGACGTTTGTGTTTCGTGTGACCTATAGTGGTGTGTGTTATATCTGATTATCTAGCAGGTGGATCTGACTCGTAAGGGAAGGATATATAACTCCTATTGTCTTTGTTCTCAAGAAATGAAAAGAGAAATCTGAATTTTTCCCTTAGTTGCTCTCTCTTCCCTCTCAATTCTGCTGTTCTGCTGTATCTTATTGCCTTGCTTCTGTATCTTGTCATCTGTGTGGCAAGGACCTTACAGACTACTGTAGTCAACAAACGACTTTACAGACGACTGTACTCAACAAAGTCTTTATCTCTATTGTTGATCTGTATAAATATGAAGATGTGCAAATTTTACTGATGTGTTCTTATGCTTGCTTCAAGCTGTTGCCATCAGTACCTTGTTCAGACTGGTCTTATTGGTTGAAACATGGGATGGTGCACCTTTTCTGTGTGCTTCTTCACCAAGAGGGGCTTACCGTTGTTATTTATATAGCAAGTTTTTAGTGTTAGCTTTCTGCTGCACAGAACTTCTAGTCTGTAAGAACTTCTCAGTGTTTCCCATAATGGAAAACGTAGGCCCTCCTTCTATTTCTAAAAATAAGAAAATAAAATACCGATCTTTTGCCAAAACTTCTGTGTGTACGTCTAGTATACCCCTGACGCCTGACCCAACATGGGTCCCTGACTCTAATAGTTAAGATTTGATTGATGAATAAAAGGAGCCATTTTCAACTGAAGGGTGGGACAAGAATGCACAGAGTGTGATATTCTCTGAATCTCATACAGATTACAGTTGTTACTTATTAGATAATACATACTCCCTCCGTCCGGAAATACTTGTCCTAGAAGTAGATGTATCTAGACTTATTTTAGTTATAGATACATCAATTTTATACATTTCTAGGACAAGTATTTTCGGACGGAGGGAGTATATCTTAACATAAACTATAGGTCCAGTCTTGCATGGAGTGCTTAATGATGAATGGGTGGACTTGTATGCGCATACATATTATCTGCAGTTGATTTGACAAGCTTAATCTATGTCACCGAAATAGGGTTATGTTCATTGCTGTATAGTGAAAGACATGTGACTGTTTGCCGATGTACGATAAGATATAACTTACCTTGTTGTCCGTGTTTAATTCTTATTAACAATATCTTACCAGCCTCCACGTTGTCATTGCAGGGTGGTGACCTGAGATACTGCCAGAAGTGTTCTCATTATAAACCTCCTCGCGCTCATCATTGTCGTGTCTGCAAGAGATGTATTTTGAAAATGGTGCTGATTATTGATTATGATTCATGTGGCCCTTTTCTATTGTGTGGTTCTTATTCACATTTGTTCTGATTTTTTATGCAGGACCACCACTGTATTTGGATTAACAATTGTGTTGGACATGAGAATTACAAAATTTTCCTCGTCTTTGTGCTGTATGCTGCAACCGCAAGCATCTATTCTATGGTACTTTAATATCCTTGATTTACTCTAGTGAATATGCCTGTGTTGTGATTGAGCATGAGAAGATTCAGATTTATGTCAGGCTCTGATAATTGGAGGCGCAGTGCATAGTGCGCCTAAAGATGAACAATCAGGAATTGATTCTCCAAGAAAATCGATAGTAAGTGAATTGAGAAAGTTATTTCAGTTTTCAGCATATAAAATGCTGGCGGATAAAACATATCTTCTAGATAACTAACACAAGAATGTTAAAAATGTGCAGATTATTTGTGGTGTCATTCTGTGTCCAATGGCTTTGTCATTGGCTACCCTCTTGGTCTGGCATGTTTACCTCGTCTTCCATAATAAAACTACTATTGAGGTTTGAAAAAGTAGAATCCTCTTTATCTTTGAGGACTTAATTGTTTGTCCATCTATAATGGTAGCTGTGTTTTGCAGTACCATGAAGGAGTTAGGGCAATGTGGCTGGCAGAAAAGGCTGGAGGTCTTTACCATCATCCGTATGATCTCGGTGTCTATCATAATATTGTTTCTGTAAGAACTCTTCCCATCACTTCTCTTTTACACACACCGCAATCACTTCAGCACTGAAGTATGCTTACCATGCAATGATTCAAATGCCTTGTTAGTAACTTTGGTAATAGCCTCTCTAAGTCCATGACTCTGCTTTCTACTTGTCCTTTCAAACGGAGTAAATGCAGTAATCTAGAGAAAAAAAAGTTAACAAAAAATAAAAACAGCATTTATATCTGAAAATTTTGGCAAGAAATATTCAGACCTCTATTACATCTTCTATCTCTTATGTCTAGCATGGCTTATATGACATTTTTCATATTAACCATTTGGCTAGATTTGTTTATGTCTATCACAAGTGAGCACGGTGCATATCTCTGCACAATTTTTTTGGTAGTGCTAATATTCGCATACATTACATAACTATTTAATATTTCAATCTTTTTCGAAATGGGCAAGTGGACATACTTGATAGCGAGTGCATGTCCGTACGTGCCTATAATTTGCATTCCGTTTTTCTTACTAAACGCCAGTTCAGAATGCTTCTTAATTTGTAAATTTATCTCTTAAAAAGTATAACAGGAACCATGGGGGCATCAGTTTTCTCAGCTCTTTTCCTCCCCTATGGCAGGTACTAGGCCCCAACATGCTATGCTGGCTCTGCCCTGTATCGAGGAACATAGGCAACGGCGTTCGTTTCCGCACATCATATGATATTCCGCTATCTACACCACCACCTAAAGCAGAAAAGCATCTGGCAATGTCTTGAGCTCTTGCATTGAGAGCTTATATTGTGGGATCAAATCCGTGAATCATGCTGCAAGTGTAAGGTACATAGCGAGGGCCGAGGAGCTTCAAGAGTATTTCCTCCAGGCCCCAAGGATGTATCTAGAGTTAGAAAAATACTAATCTAGCTAGTTATTCCATTATACTTTTTGACATGCTCGATGAGAAGAATCACCGATACCTCTCCTTAGATTTGGAGTGGCCTGTGCTCAGTATACAAAAGTCTGAAGTGAAGAGGCAAAGACTACTCTGTTGTAAAGTAAGTGTCGTTTCCCCTGAAGTCCGTATATTGCGTTTTCGTGTCACGGAGGGTTAAGGGACAAATGTCCAATTTAGTCGATTTGTATAGAGCTGTTGTGTTATAGATGTTGAATCCGTGAAATCTGCTTACAAAATGTGTGTCTGTCTGTATATGTGCTTGTGACCGGACGCAGGTTTTTTCGTGGTCAGACCGGAAAGCGGGCCATTTTCTGTGAAACCTATGCAGCCTGTGACGCTTGAGAAGCTGTAATGGCTAAATTTGGAGGTTTCAAATACAATTTAGGAGTTGGTTACCTTGTTCGCTGAAGGCTGCTACGAGACGGTGGCAGCAGGAGGGCAGCACAGCAAGTCGCCTAGATAGTTTAGGACGTCTGGATGTGTAGGTACAGTGTGGACAGTTCGGAGTAGCAAACTTTGTTTTAGCCGTGAATACAGTAGCCAACATGATTAAAATTACAGGTTTTTATAAAATACTACCTCCGCCCCAAATAAGTTTGTCTTAGATTTATCGAGATACGGGTGTGTCTTTCTAACACTAAAAAGACGGAGGGAGTATAACCTACGGAGGTAGTACTATTGGTCTGAAACCAAGCATAATGCTTATGATTTCTACTCATCTGCTGCAGGGGTAGTAACACTAAATGTAAAAAAGAGAAGCACGGCAAGAAAGCTGATGGAGGCTCTGAATCTAGACCAGTATCACGTGTGCTATGATGCTCCTACCTAAACCTGCAAAACCCAGCACCTAAAACCCTCACCTCACCTTGTCCCTTCCTCTCTTGCGACTCGCACTCGCAGTTTGCGTCCCCACCAAACCTGCAAACATCAAAATCAAAACATGAAAATGTGCCCCATTCGGGCAAGAAAAATAGTGCTTCAAAGTTAGCTTCACATCTGCTTCATCTGCTCATACAACAATTGACAGGTAACCAACCAGACCACGCACTGACTGACCTGCTCGTTGAGGTACCAAATGGCGTTCTCCGGTTCCTGCCGCGTCGCCATCGTGACGAAACCGAACGGGGAGCGCCCGGCTTCTCTTCCGCGGTGGCGGTGGTAAACAACTTAAGCATCGACCACTTCCCTCGTAGTCACTGAACAGCTGCTTCAGATTAGAGCTGCTCACTTTCCAGGGAGATTGTCCACATAGATCTTGAACGAAGAAGACACTGATCGACAGGGGTGGGGAAACGGTGTTTCTTCTGTCCGGGCAGCTCCGGTAGCAGCTGTTTTGTACACAGTCAGGGTCAGCCTGCCGTCCATCTCCTGCATGTTCAGATTAAAGGCAAGTCAGCAAAGCATGAAAATTTCTATATTCTTAAGTCAGCAAAGCATGAAAATTTCTATATTAATAAGATTGTATTACATGAAAGGTGTGCAGATGCAAACCAGGGGAAGACATTCCATCCATACTGATACTGCCATGATATACTTGCTCAACTATGAGCACAGGAGCTGCAGCTATGATAGAAGAATTGGTCCCTTATTAACTTAAAAGAGAGTGGCCGCGCCAAGTTATCATTTACTCCCTCCATTTGTAAATATAAGACCTTCTAGAGATTTCATTATAAACTACATATGGATATATGTAGATATTTTTAAAGTATAGGTTCATTTATTTTGCTACGTATGTAGTCCATAGTTTTCTTGGCCTCCTCAGCAGTACTCATGGTGACACCCATATCCACAGCTCTCGCATGTTCCCCTCTCATAAATGATCTGCACAGACACAAAGTAGAAACTGTATTTCAGAACAAAGAAAACACATACAAGTCTTAATAACTTTATTGTCTAACTGCCTATTCAATAACACTGATGAAACAGATATCCATAGCGAATGAATAGCCTAGAGAAGGCCAAGAAACATGTCTAAATTATTTGAGAGTTTATTAAGAAGCTAGAAATAAAAAGAGTATAATGACCAAACCAAGTGGCTAGAAATGAATACGTAACAATCTTGTAATCAACAGCATATCCACACAGCACAAACATCGGTCGAAACAAGATCATACAGGTACAACCTGCAACGTAAAGATATCACACAAGCTCACAAAACAGCCAGCTACTATTAGATTCCAGCAGCTTCACCCTATGGATTTCAACAATGTACATGGCCAATAACAACAGGGGGAGTAGAGAACTGTGTGTCTTGCTACCAGTAGTTGCAGGGCCATATTGAGTCGTGCATACACTACTCATGAATCAGGAACTAGAACACGACAATGCCGACATCCATGAAGAGCAGGGCACGGTCCTTCTTGTCAATGTCATACGGCAGGTTCCCAATGCACGTCGTGGCCTCCTCGTCCGGCTCGGAGTACCCCTCTGGTGTGTATTCCTCGTAGTATTCCTGTTGTCTTGGGGATGGCGTTGTTGGGTATTACACAACATTTGGGCCTTCCTCCGGATAAGATGCTGGCACACTTTTGCACTTAAATGTTTGCCTCAGTGTTTTCCACTTTGTTTCCTTGTCAGTGCCATGGCAATGATCATCATTCAAGAGCCCTTTGCCCCAGTACTTGCATGGAGCTGGAGCATCGCATACAAAACAGTAGCACTGCATTTGGAGAACAGTAATTCAATCAGATTAGGAAGGCTCAACTGTCTACTCTGCTAAGATAATCTTTGTCAGGTTTAAACTTAAGTTCAGTAGCCATGGTGGGATCATCATCATCGTCATGGAGTAGAGGTTTTCGTTTTCAGCATAAAATCCTGGACTGAAACTCTGCGAAGTGTTCGGTTCAGGGAGTAGTGTAGGTTTAGGCAAAACCCTCGCTGATTTCTAGCTGGCCTAGTCATGGGATGGCACGACGGAATAGGAGGGCTGATGGAGTCGTCGAGGGCCACTTCATGCGCGCATGATCCGAATCGTGGGATGGCACGAGTCACGAGGATCGCCGCCGTGAAGATAGCATCGGACGTTGGTGGCCTTTTGTTTTTCTTTCTGTCGCTGTAACAGAATAAGTATGCAAAGCCTGAAAAGCTGCAAGAAAGTTGCGCAGCACAAATATCTCTCTCTCGCGTGTGAGCTTCTCTTCTTCTTGATCGCCGGTGAGCTCCGGCGAGACGCTAGCCGAAGGGGTTTCGTCCGACAATTGGTATCAGAGCCTCGTGCTCGACGACCTGTGAGGGATGACGGAACCTAGCAGTCCGGCGAAGAAGAACAGCGAGATCAGCGGGTCGGCGGGAGGCGCGATGGTTGTGCACCAGCGCATCGTGCGTGACATCGGAGGCGCGTGGCCTATGCTCACGCGTACGAACTACTCCGACTGGGCCCTCCTGATGCAGGTCATGCTGGAGGCGCGACAACTCTGGGTCGCCGTCAATGACGGGACGCCGGAGCGAGACACTGATCGCACGGCAATGGAGTGCCTGCTGCAGTCGGTTCCCCCTGCGATGGTGTCCACACTCGCCGCGAAGGACACGGAGAAGGATGCGTGGGACACAATCAAGACGATGCGGCTCGGCGTGAGCCGCGTCCGGGAGGCCAAGGCAACGGCCCTCCGCCGGCAATTCGAGGCGATCAAGTTCGGCGATGGTGAAAGCATTGATGACTTTGGTATGCGTCTCTCCTCCCTGGTCACGCAACTCGAGCTGCTGAGTGACAAGATCGGCGAGCCCGCAGTCGTCCGCAAGTTCCTCTCGGTCGTGCCCAAAGCCTACTCCCCGATGGCGTGCGCGATCGAGACACTTGTGGACCTGAACACACTCCCTCTCGAAGAGCTGATCGGGAGGCTTAAGGCGGAGGAGGAAAGATACGAGCTCGACACCGCGCCCGGAGCGGGCGACAACAGCGGCAGGCTGCTCCTCACGGAGGAGGAGTGGTTTGCGCGCATGAAGCAGCGGGAGGGAGACGGGTCCTCGAACAGCAACGGTCGGGGGCGCGGCCGTGGCCGCGGCCGTGGCCGCGGACAGAGCTCGGGCCGTGGCGGAAGCTGTGGCGACAAATCCAAGGACATCTGCCGCTACTGCAAGCAAGTAGGGCACTGGGCACGAGAATGCAAATCCAAGCCCAACGGGGAAGCGCATCTCATGCAGGCGGGCGCTGACGATGAGGAACCAGGGCTGCTGATGGCCCAGGTATGCGGCCTGGTTGACAACAACCCCGACAGGGCGCTGGCTGCGCCCGTCCACCTCGTCGAAGACACTATCCAGGCCAACCTCGGACACGAGGGGAACGGCGGCAGTGGAGTGTGGTACCTGGACTCCGGAGCGTCCAACCACATGACGGGAGATCGCTCCTCTTCGTCGAGCTCGACACCACCGTCACCGGGACCGTCAAGCTGGGAGACGGATACACGGTCAACATCTGTGGCCGGGGGACGACCCTCCTCACCTGCAAGACCGGCGAGCACCGCGCGATTACGGGGGTGTACTTCATACCCAGCTTGCGCTCCCACTTCATCAGCCTGGGCCAGCTCGATGAGAGTGGATGCCAGGTGCTGATCCAGGACGGGGTACTCCGTGTTCGTGATCGTCAGCGACGCCTACTCGCGAAGGTGCATCGAGCACCAAATCGCCTGTACACCATCGCCCTGCAAGTCAGTCAGCCTGTGTGCCTCGCGGCGGCAAGCGCAGAGGACGAGGGATGGACGTGGCACGCGCGTTTCGGGCACCTGAACTTCGACGCCCTGCGCAAGCTAGCGCGGGAGGGAATAGTGCATGGGCTGCCATTAATCGACCAGGCGGATCGGCTCTGTGACGCATGCCTGGCGGGAAAGCAGCGGCGCACCTCCTTTAGCAGGCAGGCACGGTACAGGGCACAGAGCGCCTCGAGCTGGTGCATGGCGGTCTCTGTGGTCCGATCACGCCTACAACGCCGGGCGGGAAGAAGTACTTCCTCCTCCTGGTGGACGACGCCACGCGTTTCATGTGGGTCGTGCTACTAGCGTCCAAGGACGAGGCGCCGGCGGCAATCAAGAGAGTACAAGCCGGCGCAGAATCTGATCCGGGCGGAAGCTGAAGGTACTGCGAACAGATCGCGGCGGGGAATTCACCTCGGGATCATTCACAGCTTACTGCGCCGAGCTGGGCGTGGCAAGGCACCTCACAGCGCCGTATTCACCCCAGCAAAATGGAGTGGTGGAGCGGCGGAATGGAACGGTGGTGGGCATGGCTCGTAGCTTGTTGAAGGCCAAGCGCATTCCAGGAGAGTTCTGGGGAGAAGCGATCACGACGGTCATATTCCTGCTGAACCGATCGCCGACGAAGAGCGTGGAAGGTATGACATCGTACGAGGCATGGCATGGGCGCAAGCCGAATGTGGGATACCTTCGCACGTTTGGTTGTGTAGTCTATGTCAAGGACACGCGCCCAGGACTGAAGAAGCTGGATGATCGCAGCAGGAAGATGATCTTCGTCGGGTATGAGCAAGGGACGAAGGGCTACAGGGCGTATGATCCTGTCACAAAGCGGGTGCACATCACCCGCGATGCAGTGTTCGATGAGAACGCGCACTGGGACTGGAGTTCGGAAGAAGCAGTGGCGAACACCTTCAGTGGTAGCAACACTTTCACGATCGATCAGCTCGTGAGTGGTGCTACAGTCCAAGCTAGCGGTGGAGCGGAGTCAGAAGCAGAGCCTGCTACGCCGGCCGTTGGAGCGTTCGTACCTCCGCCGAGTACCCCTCTCGGTGGCCTCACCACACCAGCACCCCTAGACGCGCGCGTGGAGTTCGCGACACCACCTACTGATGCAGCAAAGGATCTCGACGTCGACGATGATCCAGGGCGGAAGCACCGGTTTCGCACGCTGGAGAACGTGCTGAAAGCCGGACCAGCTGCAGAACCTGACGAAGAACTTCACCTCCTGGCAATGGAGGAGCCTGGATCGTTTTCAGAAGAAGAACAGGAGGCGGCGTGGCGACATGCAATGCTCGAAGAAATGACAGCTATCGAAGAGAATCAGACATGGCGCTTGACGGTCCTTCCTCCGGGACACCGGGCGATCGGGCTCAAGTGGGTCTTCAAGCTGAAGAAAGACGCGCAAGGAAAAGTTCTCAAGCACAAGGCCCGGCTGGTTGCAAAAGGATATGTGCAGCAGCACAGGATCGACTACGACGAAGTGTTCGCGCCAGTTGCTCGACTTGAATCAGTTCGATTGCTCCTGGCGCTCGCAGCAAGCTCGGGTTGGGTTGTGCACCATATGGACGTCAAGTCAGCTTTCCTCAATGGCGAGCTCGAGGAGGAAGTCTACGTGCAGCAACCCCCCGGTTTCACCATCGCCGGGAAGGAGGATCACGTGCTAAGGCTCGACAAAGCACTGTACGGACTCAAGCAGGCTCCGAGGGCGTGGAACACGAAGCTGGACTTGTGTCTGACAGACCTGGGGTTCTCGCGCTGTGAATCAGAACATGCGGTGTATGCCCGGGGCACGGCGAGTTCACGGCTGATCGTGGGAGTGTATGTCGATGACCTGGTGATCACTGGATCAGATACAACAGAAATCACAAGGTTCAAGGAAGAGATGCAGAATCTGTTCAAGATGTCAGACTTGGGGTTGTTGAACTTTTATCTTGGGATCGAGGTGAAGCAATCGACAGAAGGTATAGAGATCGCCCAGAGCGCGTATGCACAGCGCCTGCTGGAGAAGAGCGGCATGGCAGGATGCAAGCCATGTCAAACCCCGATGGAGCCAAGATGCAAACTGTCCAGGGACAGCAAGGCACCAGCAGTGGATGCAACAAAGTACAGGAGCATAGTGGGGAGCCTACGGTACCTCGTCCACACGCGGCCAGACCTGACGTTCTCCGTTGGTTATGTCTCTCGGTTCATGGAGGCGCCCACGGAAGAACACTACACTGTTGTCAAGCACATCCTCCGGTATGTCGCGGGCACACTCCGTCTGGGCTGCAGGTATGTGAAGGGAGAAGGGGCAGCACAGCTTATGGGATACAGCGACAGCGACCTAGCTGGAGACGTCGACACGCGCAAGAGCACCTCCGGGACCTTGTTCTTTCTAGGAGGTGGAGCGGTAAGTTGGCAATCCCAGAAAAAGAAGATTGTGGCCTTATCTAGCTGCAAATCCGAGTATGTTGCAGCGACGACAGCGGCCTGCCAAGGAATCTGGCTCTCACGTCTACTTGGCGAGTTCAGAGAAGCCACGGTGGAGACGGTGAAGCTCAAAGTGGACAACAAATCAGCTATATCGTTGGCAAAGAACCCAATACTCCATGACAGATCGAAGCACATTGAGCTGAGGTATCATTTCATTCGAGATTGTGTGGAGACCAAGCGGATCGAGCTCGATTTCCTTGCAACCGAACTGCAGCTCGCGGATATGCTCACCAAGCCTCTCGGTCGTGTTCGTCTTCAGAAGCTGTGGTCGAGTGTAGGGATGGTGGAGATGACCCCTGGACCCTAAGTTCAGGGGGTGATTGTCAGGTTTAAACTTAAGTTCAGTAGCCATGGTGGGATCATCATCATCGCCATGGAGTAGAGGTTTTCGTTTTCAGCATAAAATCCTGGATTGAAACTCTGCGAAGTGTTCGATTCAGGGAGTAGTGTAGGTTTAGGCAAAACCCTCGCTGATTTCTAGCTGGCCTAGTCGTGGGATGGCACGACGGAATAGGAGGGCTGATGGAGTCATCGAGGGCCATTTCATGCGCGCATGATCCGAATCATGGGATGGCACGAGTCGTGAGGATCGTCGCCGTGAAGATAGCATCGGCCGTTGGTGGCCTTTTGTTTTTCTTTCTGTCGCTGTAACAGAATAAGTATGCAAAGCCTGAAAAGCTGCAAGAAAGTTGCGCAGCACAAATCTCTCTCTCTCGCGCGTGTGAGCTTCTCTTCTTCTTGATCGCCGGTGAGCTCCGACGAGACGCTAGCCGAAGGGGTTTCGTCCGACAATCTTTGTAACCATACTGCCAACAGAATCAAGGACAGGGAGTGAAAAATGCTTGTTGGAGTACTTACCATATGCATTGCTTCGCGTGAGAAGTGATGCTGAAGGGCATCTCAGATTAGAACATGAATGGCGCGAGTGAGGGAAGTCCTTGCATGCTATCTGCAGAAGCATAGCATGTAAATGTAACTGTAACTGGATTGATACAGGAATACTACCACAGGTAAACTGGAGTAGTAGTATAATTCCTTCAGAAAAGCCCTAATCCCTCATGTCTGTCGAATACAACATGAACTGAAACCGCAAATATTCATAGACAATAAAGGCAGGTAGTCAAGGAACCATATTATGTACTTGTTCGGACAATTCATTTCCTATTTACAGCAAATAATAGCAGTATACCTTTTTTGGAGAACCCAATGACGAAACATTGGCGAAAAATATGGTATTTGAATCAGGAAGTATATAATGATGCAACTTTCACGAATTAGATATTCTTTGAATCAGAAAGTAAGGAAACAAACCAATACACACCTTGCCTTTCACCGCAACGATCTCCACCTCGCCCAGTGCACCATACCCCCTACTCCTCCCCTTCGCGCCCGCAACCGGAACCGGCTTATCAGGGTCGCCGTCCAGAACCACCTACTCATCACCCTCGTTGTCGTTGTATTTCCACGACAGATGTCATCGGGTGGCTTATCGAGTGGTTAAGGGCGACGGGTGTGAGCGGTGTCCGAAAGCGGGTGTGAGCGCTGAGCGCTAATGATGCAGATGTACCCAGGTTCATGGCCCTCTAAGGGAGGTAAAACCCTAGTCCTGCAAGGATGACTATGAAGATGTCATAGATTACATGGGTGCTCCTTGAGCTGTAATAAAAATTCTCGGAATCGTCCAAAACTTTTTGACGATTTTTTTTAAGCAAGTAAAAAATACTAGAACGAAGAACCATCGGAGAGAGGCCACCTGTTGGTGTCAAGCCAATAGGGCGCGCCCGACCACCTTGTGGTCCGGTTGACGTGATTCCAACGCTGAAAAAATCTATAAATCCGGAAACATTCGAAAGTTAACCTAGAACTTCCACTCCGCCGACACAAGCCTATGTACCGAAGAAAACTCATCCAGAACCCTGTTCCAGCACCCTACGAGAGGGGGCAATCATCACCAGATGCCATCTTCATTATCCCAACGGTCTCCATGACAAGGAGGGAGTAGTTCACCACCGGGTCTGAGGGTATGTACCAGTAGCTATGTGTTTGATCTCTTCCTCTCGTGTTCATGAGATGTCACGATCTTGATGTATCACGGGCTTTATTAATATAGTGGGATCATATGGTGTTTGTACCTTGCTATCTTGATGTGATGAATTGAATCTTTTCCTTTGAGATTTTATTATGTCGAACTGAGTATTGGATTTGAGATCATTTGATGTATGTATTGCATGTGGCTACCCGTGGTGACAATGGGGTATTCTATTGATTCACTTGATGTATGTTTTGGTACTCAACTTGCGGATCCCATGGTGACAATGGGGTAATCTATGCATATGGGTTGATACACGTTCTTGTTCTACTTTCTCTGATAGATATCTTGGGGTATTCTTTGGAGTTCTTTGTGTTGCATTGAATATGATGAATCTGAAATTGTTTGATGCATGTCGAATAATTAACCCATGGATACTTGAGGTGTCATTGGAGTATCTAGATGATATTGGGTTGATTGATGTGTATCATATGTGTTTTTATAGTACGAACTCTAGGGTTGTTTTTGACAGTTACGGAAACAGCTAAATAGATTGATCGAAAAGAATAACTTGGAGGTGGTTCTACTACCTACAACAATTTCATCTTATGTTCTCTGCTACTTATGAAACTTGGAGTGATTCTTTGTCGCACGTTGAGGGATGATCATATGATTCCATTATGTTAGCATTGTTAAGAGATTGCACTAGTGAAAGTATGAACCCTATGCTTTATTTCCAAGCATTGCAACACCGTTTATGCTCACTTTTGTTGCTTGCTACCTTTATTTTTTTATATTTTCAGATTATAAAAACCTATATGTACTATCCACATTGCACTTGTATCATCATCTCTTTACCGAACTAGTGCACCTATGCAATTTGTCATTGTATTGGATGTGTTGGGGACACAAGAGATTTCTTTTATTTGATTGCAAGGTTGTTTGAGAGAGACCATCTTCATCCTACACCTCCCACAGATTGATAAACCTTAGTTCATTCACTTGAGGGAAAATTGCTACTGTCCTACAAAACTATGCGCTTGGAGGCTCAACAGGGTCTACAAGAATAAAGTTGTGCAGTAGACATCAAGCTCTTTTCTAGCATCGTTGCACGGAGATGAGTCCTTGAAGGTATAACTTTAGATCTTGCAATTGAATATTTTAGTTTATTGTTTATCACTAGTTTGGTTTATAAAAGAAAACTAAAAATGGAATTGAGGTGGCCTCAAATGCTTCGTCCTTATAATGTCTTTCGTGAAAATGATGGATCGGAAAATTATGCCAAAGTGTTAGAAGAAGATTTTAATAAAATGTTTGGCATTAAATCCTTGAATGATGAGCATGATAGCAATTTTGTTAGTATGAATTTTATGAATATCCATGATGCTAATGATATGCAAAACCACAAGCTTGGGGATGCTATATTTAGTCCCCCAAGTTTTGATGAGCAAATTTATTGTGATGATAGCATACCTCCTATTTATGATGATTATATTGATGAGAGTGGATTTGGAACAGTGACAGCTCTAGGTACTAATGTCCCACTATTTTGGAGGGTGTTGAATCTTATTGTAATAATGATGAAAGTGGATTTAGAGAGGTCATCACTTTATTTAGTGATGAGTCCACTATTTAGGAAGAGGTTTCAATTGACTATGACAACAAAGTTGCTATTAATGATGATTACGGTGATGACATGTATGCTATAAATATTGATAGTAACCATGAAACTTGTCATCGTAATTTTAATGTTCAATTTGGTTATGTCAATCAAGTATCTCATGATAGTTATTTTGTTGAGTTTGCTCCCACTTTTATGAATGAGAAGAAATCTGCTTGTGTGGAGAGTAATAAAAATTCTATGTTTGCGGATCATGAAAATAATGCTTTATGTGATAGTTGTATTGTTGAATTACTTCATGACGGTACTGAAAATTATTATGAGGGAGCAACATATGCTTGTAGGAATTGCAATAATATCAAGCTTCCTCCCTATGTGTTCAAAGTTTTAAAGTCATGCTTGTTTTGGCTTCCTATGCAAGTTGATTCTTGCTACAATAAATTGTTTGCTTGCAAAATCCCTATGCATAGGAAGTGGATTAGACTTAAATGTGGTTTTCATGTGATTTATGATGCTCTCTTGCATGTTTCAATTACTATATTTTATGTAAGTATCATTGAAATCATCATGCCTAGCTAAAAGGCATCAAAGAAAAGCGCTTGTTGGGAGACAACCCAACATTTATACTTACTGTTTTTTGTGTTCACATGATTAAGCTACTGTAGTAAGTATGTTTTGTGTCTTCTACTTTAATAATGTGCCAAGTAAATCCTTTGGGATGTGTAGATAGTTGTTGATTTGATTATGTCCAAAAACAGAAACTTTAGCGCCCAACATATGAATTATGTGATTTTATTGGAGAGTCAAAAAATTCTAAATTTTCTAGACAGTTGTTCTATGGAAATTCTACATCTTTCCTATTTTTCAGAATTTTCAGAGATAGGGAAGTATTTCCTAAGTTCGGATCTTTACAAATTGTTCTGTTTTTGACAGATTATGTTTTGCATTCATAGTTTGCTTGTTTTAATGTTTCAATAGCTTATATTTAGTGATATAAATTATGTTAATGATAGAATACAGTATGCATTATGTGAGAACAATTATGAATCTTGTCTTGGCGGTACCTAAGTGAATGATATATTTTTATTACACTAACTCATCTCACGAAGTTTCGTTAAGTTTTCTGTGATTGAAGTTTTTAAGTTTTGGATGAGATATTGATATGAGAAGAATAAGGAGTGGAAAGACCCTAAGCTTGGGGATTCCAAAGGCAACCCCAAGGTAATATCCAAGGAAGACTCAACCATCTAAGCTTGGGGATGCCCCGGAAGGCATCCCCTCTTTCGTCTTCAATACTATATGTATATCTTACTTGGAGCTATATTTATTCGTCACATAATATGTGTCTTGCTTGGAGCATCATTTTTTTGTTAGTATTTTCTTGATGTTATTTATAGTCATGTTTTCAATAAAAAGTACCAAGAATTTTCCTTTAAAATGCATGAATTGCATGTGTGATGTGTGATGTAAAAAAACAAAAACTTTTGTTGTAGTATTTGAATTATGATATTTTACTAGACATGTAAAGTTTATGAAATTTTTAAGCAGTACTTCCATAGAAATTCTTTATCATGTTCTAAATTTTCATAATTTTAAAGTTACATAAGTACACTTTTTAAATTGACTACTACAAAATGTCCCGTTGGGACAGATTGCTATCATAATTTTGTTATCTACTTATCCTAGAGTTTTCATGGCTTATATTGGTAGGTATAAATTGTGAAAATGATATTATACAATACCTAGTGTTTGAAAATTATTACGCAACTTGTCTTGGCAGTACATGAAGTGTTGATTTATTCTTATGTGTACTAACCTATCTCACGAGTTCTTTTCATGTTTTGTGTGGATGAAGTTCCTAAGACTTAGGTAAAACCGGAATATGAGAGGATTGAACAAGATACACAAGATCAAACTTGGGGATGCTACGCATCTGACCTCTCTTCGTCAACAAATATCGGTTAGCCTATGTTGAGCCTAACTTTTTATCTGTCCACATGATATGTGCTATTCTTGGAGTGCATTTTTGTTTAATTTTTTGTTTGAATAAAATTCTCAAATCTGAAAATCTTTATTGAGAGAGTCCTCACATAGTTACCTAATTATTTGACTACTCATTGATCTTCACTTATATCTTTCGAGAGTAGTTTGATGTTTACTCTTGTGCTTCACTTATATCTTGAGAGTAAATTGTGAATGAATGAAATATAATAAATCTGAAATTATCAATGTGTTTTATGCTTAGTTGTAGTTTCACTTCTGGTTTAGAAAATAAAATCTATTGAAGTTTGACAATCACAATATTGGTCATACAAGCAATTCATGAATGATTAGTATAAAAAGAGAACTTTTACATACAAATATATTATATTTGACATGTTTTATGATTGTAAATACCCATTAATTATTTTCAACCTTGATCAAATTGTTGAAGTTGGACAAGGAAGACAACATAATGATTATGTTTGGGTATATTTGCAAGAAGATATATTGTTATGGGTCCTCCAATATGTGGTGTTGGTTTAAAACCTTTTGTTAGCCAAAATTTCATTCTAAGTAGAGATACTACTTGTGCATCCAAATCATTGAGCCAAGTTTCTTTCATGAGAGTCCAACGTACCTACCTACATATGGTATCACATTGCCATCTCAAGTAAATTTGCATGTGTCACCTCTAAAACCATCAAATAAACATCTGTTTTGTGTGCTCGTACTACTCATGGAGCGATCGGCGCGATCAATATCTTCCATGCTAAGCGGGTTATTCTCATGATGAGTGTCTATTCACTTATCATTGCACGAGAGATGCTGGTAAAAAGGATTCTTAGTCCTGCATAATACAATAATAAATAAACAAGAATCCCCCTAAAAAGTTAATTGTTTGGAGGGTACCCGTGGATACGAGTAGCCATGGAAAGTGTTTCAATGGTTGAGGGGAGTAAAATTTAATTCAGTTTGGGAACCACCAATAATGTGATTAGCATGGAAGATACTAAAACCCCTTGTTGTAACATTGAGAGGAAAGGCACACCACCCAAAATATACTCATCTCTATAATAAGCAATGAGCTTTGTCACCTCTACAAATCCCTGCTTCCCTCTGCGAAGGGAAATCTATTTACTTTCATGTTATTTACTTTTCATGTTAAGTCAACTTCTTATTCCAACCTCAATCTATTACTCCCTCCGTAAACTAATATAAGAGCGTTTAGATTACTATTTTAGTTATCTAAACAGGAGTAGTTGGCAAGCATCATGTAGTGGGGAAAGATCAAAAAACATATCACTAGTCAGATATATTTGATCATGATTCATTATTGCTAACAATTATCTTCATGATAAGTACGTTGGGAGGTGAAACATTAAACCCCTATCTTTCTCTATGTTTGATGGATGTTGTTTGTTTTAAAAATATGATTTAAGTATTAGCAATTATATGAGACTATATGATAATTGAGTATGTGTAGCTTTTACTTAAATTCGTTAAAAATAAGATGCATTGAGATTGTTTGATGACTAAGAACATACTCCCTCCGTTTCAAAATATAAGACCTTTTAGAGATTCCATAAGAAGACTATATACGGAGTAAAATGAGTGAATCTATACTTTAAAATATGTCTATGTACATCCGAATGTAGTTCATAATGCAATCTCTAAAAGGTCTTATATTTAGAAACGGAGGGAGTAGATTGTTAAGTTGCATGCATTGTTTGAACCTTATAAACTTCGTGTATACAAGAGATGTAGATTACGGAAATGGTGTTGATTATTCATTATGATTCATGTGGCCCTTTCTACTGTGTGGTTCTTATTCACATTCATCCTAGTTTTTATGCAGGACCACTGCTGTATTTGGATTAGAAGTTGTGTTGGGCACGAGAATTACAAAATCGTCTCCGGTATTTGTGATGTACGCTGCAACCACAAGCTTCTATTCCATGTTACTTTAATATACTTGATTTAAATTAGTGAGTATGATTGAGCATGAGATGATTCAAATTTATGCTATGATAACTGGAGGCGCAGTTCATAGTGCACCTAAAGATGGACAAGTCGAACAGGATGAAAGAAATCTTCAGCATACAAATCACAGCAGCCAAACTACGCCATTCGTAAGCAACAAAACAGACCAAGAGGCAAAGGAGAACATCAATCAAGAACACAAAGCATAGATAGAAGCCAAACAACCACTTCCTCCATCCCATAACATAAGAGCTTTTTTGGCACTATAATAGTGTTAAAAACGCTCTTATATTAGGGGACATTGGAAGTATAAGAGTGCAATTGCCATAATTATGTAGCATCCATTTTGACGATAAAAGAAAGTAGCATAGTTCCACAAACAAAAGCTTAGACGGCAAACAGAGGCATCCTGAGGCAGCACGATTCAAAGTCTTAATAATAACTATAATAAAACAAAGTGCATTAGACAGCTCCCAGCTAGTAAAAACCCTTTACACCGACATCCTAAGCTTCTATCTTCTCGGCTGGTACATCATGGATCAGGGCCTTGGTCGGTTTCGCCAAGATGTCGGTGAACTCCTGGTACGGAGTCTTGGTGAAGGTCGTCTCCCTCCAGAAGTCAGGGGTGAGGAATCCATAGGTCTTCATCAGGCAGTCGAAGGTTGCCTGGAAACAAAAGAGTTATCAGCTCATGTTGGCAACTAGTCAACACAAACAAGAATAGATTCAACCTGACTGACAGGAGTCAAGATCATCATCTGTACAGATGAAAAGAACCTACTGTGTGTGAAATAAAACAGATCATGGCACCCATAGTATAAACATACAAGAGATTAGATGCTCAACCAGAAATGTATAAAATGGTTGTAATACTCCAGTATCACCCTGTTAGTTTGATGCTCAACCAGAAATGTCTAAATAGTTGTAATACATGAACACAAAATGTATCAGAACACATGCCAGGATTCAGCAACTCCAAAATGCATTACATGAACAACTAGGAAACATGAACAGCATCTATACAAATGAGCCGAACTGTTTAAAAAGGTTGCAATACATTTTCAATAAACCAATTTTAGAACAAGAGTATAAAGCAGACAGACACACAAAACATAGACAACCTTAGGCTAAGGTAGCACACTACAATTTCCAGAAGAATTGCTTCTAGACTACTCAATTGACATAGACGAAACTGCATCAAGTGTAAATCAGCAAAGCCCCTTCCAATAGTATGCAAGCTTATATCTAACAAGTATAATAAGGGGTACTGTAGTTCACAAGCTGCACAGAGCAATTACTTCCAAAACAGAACAGAAGATTCGGCGTAGTTAAAATGAACATTCTACAATATGCACACATAATACAAGCAATTATGTACTGAAAGTAAAGTAGCAATGGTGGGAGCAAGGCAGAATATGAAAAGAAAAGGGCAGGGAAAGTTCATACCTTGACGAAGTTGCCAAGGGTCTTGGTGGATCCACGCGAGGAAGTGAAGACATCATCAATACCAGCGAACTGGAGCACCTTCTTGGGGACCCGGGCGGCGACGATTCCAGAACCCCTCGGGGCGGGCACCATACGCACGGTGACAGAGCCGCACTTGCCGGTGACCTTGCAGGGCACGGTGTGGGGCATGCCGATCTTGTTCCCCCAGTAGCCCCTCCTGACGGGGACGATGGAGAGCTTGGCGAGGATGATGGCGCCGCGGATGGCCGTGGCCACCTCCTTTGCGCACTTGACGCCGAGCCCGACGTGGCCGTTGCTGTCGCCGACGACGACGAACGCCTTGAAGCGGGTCCGCTGGCCGGCGCGGGTCTGCTTCTGCACGGGGGTGATCTTCATCACCTCGTCCTTGAGCCCCGGGCAGAGCTGCTCCACGATCTGGTGCTCCTTGACGGGGAGCGAATGAAGGTACAGCTCCTCCATCTTGGTGAAGCGGCCGTCCTTGACGAGGCGGCCAAGCTTCGTGACCGGCACCCAGTGCTCCTCCTCCTGGCGAGGGCCACGGCGGCCGCCGCGGCGCCCGCCACGGTCCCCGCGTCCGCCGCGCCCGAAGCCGCGTCCAAAGCCGCCGCGCTCGCCTCCGCGGTCTCCACCACGCTCGCCGCCGCGGTCCGCCATGGTTGGGTGGGAGTGAGGGGTTGGGGGCTGGGAGGGAGATCGAGGGGTTGGAGGCTGGCGGCGGCGGTGAAGGGGTGGGAGAGAGACGGGGGAGGGAGAGGGGGTGGTTTTTAGAGAGCGTGAGGGTGGTTAGGGTTTCGGGAAGGCTTGAGTGGGCTGGATAGGTGGGCCGAAAGGGCCCTAGAAGAAAATTTCCGATGGACAAAAAAAACAATTGGTAATGGATCACCTCGCGTCCAGCTAAGTAAGCGTACCCTACCAACACTAACGAAGAGATCAAAAGCATTGTGAATGTGCCCAATGAGACATTGAATGACAAGTATCAGGGTATGCCCTCGGCCATAGGCACATCAAAAGATGGTGCATTCAAGATTTTGAAAGATAGATTATGGAGTAAAGTAAAGGGGTGGATAGAGAAGTGCTTATCGTCGGCTCGCAAGGAGGTTTTGATGAAATCAATAGCACAAACAGTCTCGGTTTTCTCGATGTCTTGCTTCAAACTACCAGGTGGCTTGTGTGAGAATCTAAACAAGTTGACCATACAGTTTTGATGGGGATAAAGAAGGAAAACGTAAGCCAGTGTGGATTTCCTCGAGAGACATGACACAACCCAAACACATGGGAGGCCTCGGTTTCTCAGACTTTGAGTTGTTCAACCTAGTACTCATGGCTAGACAGTCTTGGAGATTATTACAACAACTAGACTCACTATGTGCGCGCTTACAGAAGGCAATATATTATCTGCACGGATCGATCCTCTCAGCCGAGCTTGGAAACAAGTTGTCGCATATATGGAGGTCTATTATGGAGGGAAAAGAAGTTTTGAAACACGGTCGGATAAGAAGGGTTGGTGACAAAGAAACCACACATGTATGGATGGATAATTGGATTCCAAAGACTAGATCTCTGAGGTCGATTGCGTGCTTGTCACACAACCCGCCCTCGATGGTTACTGAGCTGATAGATAGCCACAATGCTGCCTAGAACAGAGAAGTTTTGAACCAAACCTTTGTAGCAGCACACTCGGCAACTATTTTGAGCATTCCTATCTGCACTGGATAGATAAATGATCATTGGGCATGGAACTATGAGAAAAATGGCTCTTTATTGTGAAATCGGCATACCGCATGTTAGTTGACACTAAGAGGTGATGAGAGGATTGGCTATAAGGCAATGTGGGGTCGTCCTCTTCTTACGATTACAAGGCATGGACTTTTGTGTGGTTAGTTCAAATACCTAGCAAAATCCATAATTTCTTGTGACGACTAGCCAGGCACTCGATTCTCATCAAAGATGTCTGTCGTAATAAACACATGGCGAACAATGACAAGTCTCAGCTGTGAGGGATGCAAGACACATGGAGACATTCGCTTATAATGCTCGATCGCACGATGCGTATGGGCTTTGGAAGATGAAGATATTGTTGACTATATCCAGGCCGCTACAGAGTCGAGAGCAAAACAGTGGTTGTTTGTACCTTTTGAGGATTTGCCTCATGCTAGCTTGACCAAGATGTTGGTTACCTTTTGAGTATTTGCCTCATGCTAGCTTGACAAAGATGTTGGTTACTCCGTGGGCTATTTGGTGTGTGCACCACAAGGCTATCCACAAAGGTATCCTATAGAGCCCCCATGCAACAAATTCTTCCATAACCAGCTATATTACAAAACTAGCAAGCATAAAGGATAAGGAGAAAGCAGGAATTTAGTCAACTTCACGCACCTATAGGATTCAGACGACACGGTGGGTAGCCCCAGCCCATGAAGTATCCAAGATTCAGGTTGATAGGGGACTCTCCAAGAATGGCAGTAAAGGTGCAGCGGCAACTATTTGTCGTGATCATACATGACTTTTTTTTGGTACTTTAGCAATGGTTTTCTGTGGTGTTACGGATACACCAACTCTTGAAGGACTTTCATGCCGAGAAGCTATGGCCCTAGTTGATGAGGACATGGCTACCTTGGATACAACAAAAAAAAATTACATTTGCATATTTGTGAGGTGATTTTTTATAATAATCATGCAATAATTTAATTATGTTACCCGGAACAAAAATACTTCACCTATTTTTTACTCCATGCCTAAATACAGAATTGTCGGACGCTTGCACGAACCACGTATGAAGATAAAGAAAGAAGAAATGATTAAGTGTTGTTCAAAAAGTACCCTCACATCATCGGAAATGATTATGTGATTTTCAAGAAGTTCTCTCACATCACTTTTAGCCCAAGAGAAGTTAAAATCCAAGTCTCTCACGTTCTGGACTCAGATTCGGACTGCACAAACATACGTGTCTCAAAACGTCAACAACTTTTTCATACACACGCCAAATTGGGAGGTTCTTTTTTGTTGGAAAGTAGATTTTATGTACAGCCCAATTGGAATCACCTTAAAATTCGTCCGGGTCATGGAGATATTAACGAAACAATCTGACGTTGCATCAGAATCCGAGTCAAACTATAAGTCCAAAGATGTTGCATCACCTCCACTTGGGACCATAGGCCTTGTACGACATAGGCTAGTTTTAGGCTGCCTTCGTACGTCCTCCCACCTCCTTGGCCGCCACCCCTTACTCTTATATAAGTAGATCAACCTAGTAGCTTTTTGGTTGTCATTTGTTTAGTTAAAAGTTAGCCATTGCAATTTCGTGTACTTCGTTTTTGTCCAACAACCATACCAAGACCGCTTTCGGATCCCCATCCATATCAATACTTCATATATATTCGTAATATTCATATTGTTTTTATCATATTCTTGCTTGTTTTTCAATTGCTTGCAGGAAAAGACCTTCGTGGTCATGTTGATCGTGCTCCGGCGTGGTCAATAACCTCTTGGAGTTGGTTTAGCGATTGCTAAGGCGTAACGTAGTGGACGTTTATAGTCGGATCGTCAAAGTCGTGTCCACCAAATCGATAGCCACCATCTCATCGAAAGATCGGGACACCCTCGCCTCTATCACTAGCGCTTGATTTGTCCTTGGATCAAGTTGTTATTGCATGTGATTGTGAAGCGGTAGTCAAAGAAATCATGTCCCACACAAAGGAAATATACAATGCCATCATCAAGGAGATAGGACTAGCTGCTCATAATTTTACCAAATGCGAGTTTGTTTTCTAAGTCCGTGAGAGGAATGTTCATGCTCATAATTTAGCTAAATTTGCTTCTAGTTTAGATGACGGACGCCACATGTGGCTCGGTTCACCCCATGACCCTTTTGTTATCCGTGTAAATCGTTCATCTAATTAATAAAGGTTGGTTTACCACTCCAAAAAAAACCTCGCACCCAGCTTCTTCTTAGCCGAGATCTCCTCCTCACCGAAAAAAACTATTTGCCGCATTTTGCGGCCGAATTGATGAAACTCCGCACATCCTCGAGACGATTTGGGCTGCCTGAGTTTCGATTATCATCGGTTTCGGGAACCTTCTACGACATTCCCTCGACCGGTTTTCCCTTTTTTGTTTTTGTTTCTTTTTTTCTCCTTTTTCTCCTTCTTCTTTTCCCCTTTTTTTCAAGATTATATTATTTTACTTTAATTAAATTCATGTTTGAAAGTTGTTTTGAAATTCAAAAAACGTTATTGCTTTTATAAAAATATTCTAAAATTTAAATATTTTCATTTTCAAAAAAATATTCGTAATTTAACAAATGTTGAGTATTTTCAAAAAAATGTTAGGGATTTTTATAAAATATTCTTGTTTTCGTTTTTTTCTTTCTTTTTTCCCCTTTTCTATTCCTTTCCTTTGGCATTTTCTAATTTTTGTCTTGAACTTAAAACAATGTTGTCGTGTTCAAAATTTTGTTCATAATTTATATTAAAATGATGTTGCTTTCAACATGTGTTCATATTTTCAAAAGCGTTTGTGTTTCAAAAATTGGTCTAGTATTCAAAAAACTGCATGATTTTTCAAAAATTGTCTTGTATTTCAAAGTTGTTTTGTATCTCTTACCCTTTTCCTTTTTCTTTTTTATTTACTTATTTCTTTTTTTCATTTTTTTTCCTAATTCCTTTTTCTTCTGATTTTTTGTTTCTAGTTTTTCAGATTTCAAAAAAAGTCCGAAAATTAAAAAAAATCCCTTTTATTATTTTTTGTTCACAAGAAATAAAATAATATTGATTTTTAAAACTGTTCTCGTATTTGAAAAAGTTTTCTCCTTTCAAAAAATGTTCTTGTTTTAAAATTTTGTTCCATAATTCAGAAATGTTTGCAAAATTCAAATAATGCCATGTTCTAATTTTGTTCATAGTTTCAAAATTTGTTCACATATGCAAAAAAATGTTCTTTTTTTATTAAATGTTCGTGTTTTCAAGTCAGCACAGTAGGGTGGATGTGAACGTGCTTTGTCTCACCGGTCGACTGAAAGGCGGACTTAGTAGTTGGCCGTTTGGATGTGAGCAAGTCAACAGGGTCCACCGCCTTCTTGTACCTTTTGAGTTCCGCTGCAGGGACTTGCTCGTTGGCGATCCTAGAGTCGTGCTGGTGGCATTCTTCATCGATCTTTCGATTGTGAGTTATCGTAATCACGCCTTCTGGCCCTGGCATCTTAAGTTTATGATACACATAACATGGACGGGCCTTCGGAAGTCGACCACCTCAAAGGTCAGTCTTTCCATCCTGTAATTCTTTTCACCTCCAAATACAATATTCATGCTGATATGACCGAGTGATTCGGCCTTCTTCCCGGGGTTGACCCCATGGAATAGCATGTTACTCTTGCTCAAGTGGGACAACGGAATGTCCATGGCCCTGAGCGTGTCGACGTAAATGATGTTGGTGCCGCTCCCGCCTTTCATGAGGACCTTCCGCAGTCGGACCCCGTTGACGGCTGGATCGAAGACGAATGCTTTCCTCCCTATGGGGGGGCAATGTTGGCCGTGTGGCGCGACTAATCGAACGTGACGGGCGTCTTTGCCCAATCAAGTACTTCGTGACAGCCGGAGCTGCCATGTTTAACTCTCGATTGATGACTTTCAATTGGCTCTTAGTCTCGACATCGGCGAAAATCACAAGGACTTTCTCGATGTTCGGGTACCCATGGGTAGCCTTCTCATCGTCCTCATCGCGTTTATCCCCGAAGGGTTCTCCGCTCATCTCCTGCCGGAGCAGGCGACGGTCTCGAGCCGTGTGTTTGGCGGTGATGATCCCCCCTCGTCGTCCTTCCTGGCATGAAATGGACATGGTTGGTCCATAAGGTGGCTCTTGGACTCGACCTACTTTTTGTCGGCCCAATCTTTATTCTTCTTTTTCTTGGGCTTGTTTTGGCTTTGCCCTGGGACAACAGGTACTTCGGATTTGCTCGATGGGTCGCCCTTTTGCTTTTGTTTTTTCCCGGCATTGCCCGACTGAGGGGCTTCGATGGCTCGGCCTTTGCCGCTGCTCAGGCGGTCTTCTTCTTTGCCATTTGCGTACCGATTGGTGATTTCCATTGCCCTCACTGAGGGACAGATCCCTCGATCGGCCAAACTTGAGGATGAGCTCCCGGTACCGAGTGGCTGCTTTGAAAGCGCACACGACCTGATGCTCGCTGATGTTCTCCACCGTGTTGTGCAACGTGGTCCATCACTGGATGTACTCTCGGAGAGTCTCGTTGCTCTTCTAGACACACCGATGTTGCTCTGTTAGGTCACCTGGGCGCTTGTAGGTGCCCTCGAATGTTTTGACAAACACTCGAACCACATCCCCCCAGCTGTGGATACTGCTGGAGGGAATCTGTTTGAGCCATTCCCTTCCCGATCCCTCTAGCATGACGGGCGTATGCTTCATCACGATGAAGTCATCGCCACCGCCAATCTGCACGGCCACTCAATAATCTTCGAGCCAGGTCTCCTGTTTGGACTCACTGTTGAACTTGCCGATCCCCGTGGCCAATCGGTAATTGGAGGGGATCTCTGCTTCACGGATGTGCCGCCCAAAGTACTCGAGGCGAGATACTCCACTGCCTGCTCGCGATTGGTCAACCATGTTTTGTGTGATTATGGACCTCGCGCTGAACTGAGGAGCCCGGTTGTCGTCATCCCCATAACCCCTGTACAGGGCCCGGTCGTGCTGAACTGAGGAGCCCGGTTGCCGTCAACCCTGATACGTCTCCATCGTATCTACCTTTTCAAACTCTTTTGCCCTTGTTTTGGACTCTAATTTGCATGATTTGAATGGAACTAACCTGGACTGACGCTGTTTTCAGCAAAATTGCCTTGGTGTTATTTTTGTGCAAAAATCAAAGTTCTCCAAACGTCCTGAAAATTTACGGGGAGCAGTTTTGGAAAATATCAAAAATATCTGCGCCAAGTTCCACCTCAGGGGGTGGGCCAGTGGGCCACAAGCTCCTGCTCCGCCACCACCCCCCTAGTGGCGGTGGGCAGGCTTGTGGGGCCCACAGGCACCTGCCGCCCCCAACTCCAGCTCTACAAGTTGCCTTTCGTCCGAGAAAAAATAAAAAGAGAAGTTTTCGTCGCGTTTTCGATACGGAGGCGCCGCCACCTCCTGTTCTTCATCTGGAGGGCAGATCTGGAGTCCGTCTTGGGATCCGGAGAGGGGAAATCGTCGCAATCGTCATCATCAACCTTCTTCCCTCTCCAATTCCATGAAGCTCTTCGCCGTTCGTGAGTAATCTATTCGTAGGCTCGCTGGGCGGTGATGAGTAGGATGAGATCTATCATGTAATCGAGTTAGTTTTGATGGGGATTGATCCCTAGTATCCACTATGTTATGAGATTGATGTTGCTACTACTTTGCCATGCTTAATGCTTGTCACTAGGGTCCGAGTGCCATGATTTCAGATCTGAAATTATTATGTTGTCACCAATATATGTGTGTTTTAGATCCGATCTTGCAAGTTGTAGTTACCTACTATGTGTTATGATCCGGCAACCCCGGAGTGACAATAACCGGAACCACTCCCGGTGATGACCATAGTTTGAGGAGTTCATGTGTTCACCAAGTGCTAATGCGTTGGTCCTGTTCTTTATTAAAAGGAGAACCTTAATATCCCGTAGTTTTCTTTTGGACCCCGCTGCCACGGGATGGATGGACAATAGATGTCATGCAAGTTTTTTCCCTAAGCATGTATGAAACGACACACGGAATGCAGGCCTACATCACATTGACGAACGGGAGCTAGCCACTTATCTCTCCGTGTTATAGCTGTTGCATGATGAATATCATCCAAACAAATCACCGACCCACTGCCTACGAGTTTGTCCTACTGCTGTTACTTGTCTTGCTCTGCTGCTGCTGCTACTACTGTTGCTATTGCTGTTACTTGTCTTGCTCTGCTGCTACTGTTGCTACTACGTCGCTTGCTACTGCATGTTGCTACTTTCTACTGATGTCACTACTGTTGTTCCTTGCCACTCTATTGCTCGTTACACTGCTGCTACCTGCTACACTGTTGATTTGCTGACCGTTGACGGGAACTGACAACTTCCGTCAACGCGGCAACGGAGGCGCCATTGATACAATCGTTAGGAATAGTCTACCGTCAACAGATCGTTTCTGACACCGTTGTTATCATATTACTTTTCTGTTACTACTGTGCTTGCAGATACTAATCTTTCAGGTGTGGTTGAATCTGACAAATTCAGATGCTAATACTCGAGAGTATTCTCTCACCTCCTGCCTGGCGTACCAACAAATTTGGGTCGAATACTCTACCCTCGAAGACTGCTGCGAACCCACGCGATGGTGGGCCATCAACAACATTCTTCTAGTTTCATTACTGGGGAGTGCTATCAGCATTCTTCTAGTGCCGTTGCATGAGAATGTTTGTTGTCATAAGCATTCGTCTAGCTAACGTCCGAGATTGCACGATCAAACCCCGACCGATTGGAGCTTGGCCTGCGGCCGTGGGCTCAATGTCCGAGTGAGCCACTCATCGGAGGAGGTGTTTTGCTACGAAATCAATGATCATGTCTTCGATCCTCGTGTGGGCCTCTCAGAATAGGAGCAGGTCTTTGACGTCTTCCGGGCACATGCGGGCTATGAGCCGACTACACCGTGTCCGCCTGGACGGACCTGATATGGATATGGTGTCACGATTGCCACACTGTGGAGTTTTGCTGCAAGGCAGTCTTCAGCAATGCATGTATCTGTCGAATGCCTTCTCCGTTCGTGGACTCACTCGGCTGAATGGAACCAACAATCCGAGTGGCGGCGGCCCTGTTCAGCAAAGGTGTTCACATCACCTCAACGTGGCGTTGTAGGTCGTTCGAAAACAACTGCCGATGGTTGCGACTGGAACTCGGCTGGTCTCTCGCGGCCCGAGCGTTGAGTGACTGCTGGAGCCGCTCGAGACGTTCACGCTCGGCCAGAGTGGCTTTACGCGTGTTTTCCAACGCTATCTCCTCCGGGGCGTTCCCGGTGATGGGGGTGCGAAGAGCTTGTTCGCTCCTTCGCCGAAGTCCCTCCCGCTCCTGCTCCGTGAGCGGCTGCGGGATGTGATGACTGCCGTCACCGTGACGATACTCCCCGTCATCGCATTCGAGAGAGTTCTCCGTGGCGAATCCAGGGGCTCCTCCCCTCGTCGTATCGGTCATCAGGACCTCCGCGACGTCTTTGCTGCTTTCGCAGTCGGAATCGCCGAGTGACTCGTCGCTCGTTGACGGGAAGAGGTTGACGGTGGGCTCATCTGAATTGATCATAGCCACCTGTCGTGATGGCCTAGTGGGCCACCACATGCTTGATCTAACGGTGCAGTCGCAAGCGCCCTCAACGCTTGCGACGGACTACAACGGTGCGTGGGGGCACCAAGTGGTACGACACCGATGGTTGCCGGATCAGGAATCCATGCGCAACCGTGCTGAAATGCGACGTACCTCGAGCGGGAAGGGCGTCGGTGTCCAGCGGTGCGTCGTGCAGCCATGCTGAGTCGTCGATGACAAAACTGAGGGAACCGAAGAGGATCTCTTCGCCGAGTGTCATCATGATGATGAAAAAGTTAAAACTCCAACTGCGTCAGATTTGCTAAACACGCAGCCCAAGGTGGGCGCCAAGTGCCGTCGAAATGATCGTCACAATAATACCAGGGGTACGGATGTGGGGCGAAGCCTAGCTAGGGCGCAATGGATACACTCGGATGTACGAGTTTGGCCCCTACTCGAGAGTGGTAACAACCCTACGTCTCGAGCCCCGAGGCTGATGTTTGCTTATGGGGTATGTGATAATATAGGATGCTGAACCCTTGGTGAGGAGCTTGGGAGTGCCTTATATAGAGGGCGTCACGACCGGCCGAGCCTCATTACAAGGGCAAGTTAATGCTAATAACTACGGAAGTTACCGGTAACGACAGCTCAAACTTCAGCGTTGCTGGTAACACATGTCTTCACTGCACTTCATGTGATACTTTAAGTCTATAGCCGTTGTAGTCCCTTCATCGCCAACGCCTTGTGGTAGTCCGAGTGTTGGGGTGCATCCAACTGATACGGGATGATCCGAGTGAGCTTGTACAAGCCGAGTGAAGACACGCTTGCTCGAGTAAGGTCACGACTGCACCGGTGGCTTTTGGAACACTAACGTCCATGTAGGGTCTTAGGTAAGCCTAGGGATGTAGGTTCGTAGGACTACCCCTAATGTACAACTCCGTCACCACCCGCGGATCCGGAGAGGAAGGAGAGGCCCTCCTCCGCCGCCATCGCACGCACGGGTTTTGCATGACGCCGACCATCGACAATGGTGAAGGGGGAGGTGAGCGCTGGGTGAGGTCTAGGCGGAAACGGTTGAGACCTCACGTGTCGCCCGCAAGGGGAGCGACGCGAGACCCTATTCCGATATATGTGATGGTGTAAAGATTAGAATCTAATGTCGAGTGACATCCTTGGGAACTTTCTCTCACGTGATTAAGTTGAGAGTTGAGACACTGTCACAAGAATTCTTCACACTCGGAGGCCCTTCATTACTTTTCTCCCATTCTTTTAAGCATGAAATTGGCGATACAATCTGTTCTTGACTTACAGTCTTCATTATCAAAGCTAGACCAGCTCTTTTGATATGACTGGTAGTCTGCATTGATTATTTGTTCTTTTAAATGAGTCTATTAGTGGTGAAATAATCTCTTAGCCTTAGACATGCTTTTTTGCTTTAGGCCTTGTAAGGGTGATGATCTCTTTCCCCCTCTTCTTTTAATTCTGAATATGCTTTTGCGCATGTTCATTGCATACATATTGTTCCAACTTCTGTTAATCGATTTAGTGCTAGGACATTATCTTCTGGAGTTGTTTTCACTTTTCGGTGACATATTTTACAATTGCTTGATTACTGTTTTGCATGTTCTTTGTTAACGATGTTGGTTATGAGACAGAATCAGTAGTTGAGCTGAGGAACAAGTTGGCAGTGCTAACAGGAACGAGTTTTACAAGATCAAGGAGCACGGCTGTTCAGTTTTCTGCCATTGGTGCACTGCTCAGTCTCTTTCCGTTGACATTTGATAAAACAGTTTCTAACCAGGCTGGACCATTATCAGGTCCATGTGTTCTGCAAGTGAGACAGATTTCTGAATGGTTTGGTCAGTTAAGGAAGGAGAATCAATCTTTTGCTCGTTCCTTTTTTAGCTGAGTCAGTAGGTATCTCAGCATTCAGGCTATCTGCTTGGACTCTGGCTTGGTGTTCTGGTGGATTAAAGAAACCAAGATAAGAAAGTGTGCCCTTATATTTTGGGTTCAGCGCAGGTGCACTCATGATCTTAGAGGATGTCAATATGATTAATCTTTGGCCCAGAGAGCTATGGAAGAGAATGAAGTTAACTTCTCTGCAGACCTTTTGAGCCAGTTGTGAGATTCAAATGCAAAACCACAAGCTGTAGACTAAGGTTTGTGCTTCTTCATGAGTAATCCTTTCCGAAGAAATCTGAATATAAAAGGATCGCTAGAAAGATTTGTCAACAAGGCTAAATTTGAAAGTAATGAGGTACTTTAAAATTGGTACAGGTGACCTGGTTTAACTCAACATCGAATATCTTCAACGTCGCAGGGGGGTCTAAGGTATGTTCTGATCTAAAGGCGCTGCATGGGTCACAAGCCACGAATCGATTCAGGCACCTCAAATCCGACGCTGGCCGACAAATACGTACGTTTTTTGTGTGTGGTTAACGTCAGCTGCTTGATCCGCAAAACAGCAGTTGCACAGAGTATGTTTGTCTGAACTATTTTTCTCTGGAGATGATTCTGAATTTTGTGGTATCACCTTCCGATGTACAACAGCAAAATCCAAGAGGTTTCACCCAGCGCGGGTGTAACTTGTACCTTGTGATGTACTTCCTCCGTCCAAAATTACTTGTAGTGAAAATTAATGTGTTAAGATGTATTTTAATTTCAGATACATTCATTTCTGCGACAGGTAATTTAAATAGGAGGAAGTATGAATGCAAGTTTAGCTTCAGCGCCTTTTCAAATTCCACTTTAGCGGTCCCTAGTATGAATGCTCGTTTTTGTAATGCGAGAGATGAAGTTTCATCATATACTACTTCCTCTGTATCTAAATAATTGTAGTTGTCTAGTTCAATTTTTTTTTATAATTATTTGGATAGAGAGAGAATATAACATAGCGAAATAAGGTTGTAGCGCTCCTAGCAATTTCATATGATTCAGAAAAATTCGGAGTGAAGCCCATAATTTAAATTACAAGATTTGTAGTGAACTACATAGCTTAAATTAGAAGAATAAATATAAATTAATGTGTTAAGATGTATTTTAATTTCAGATACATTCATTTCTGCGACACGTAATTTAAATAGGAGGAAGTATGAATGCAAGTTTAGCTTCAGCGCCTTTTCAAATTCCACTTTAGCGGTCCCTAGTATGAATGCTCGTTTTTGTAATGCGAGAGATGAAGTTTCATCATATACTACTTCCTCTGTATCTAAATAATTGTAGTTGTCTAGTTCAATTTTTTTTTATAATTATTTGGATAGAGAGAGAATATAACATAGCGAAATAAGGTTGTAGCGCTCCTAGCAATTTCATATGATTCAGAAAAATTCGGAGTGAAGCCCATAATTTAAATTACAAGATTTGTAGTGAACTACATAGCTTAAATTAGAAGAATAAATATAAATTACTGCATTTCTGTTTGACAAGCCCGTAATAAAAAGTAGAATCAACAACGGAACACGAAAAAAGACGACCACGCTGGGACTCGAACCCAGAATCTCCCGCTCCGGAGGCGAGCGCCTTATCCATTAGGCCACGCGGTCATATTGGCAGAACAACACTAGAAGGTTATATGACAGCAACTTCATAGCAGACTTAGTACTCCCAGCTGAAACTCAGTAATACCACTGCAACAAAGGAATTATACTCGAATTATGAGTATAATAGGGGGTCTTAGTTTGTTCTTTATCGTAGAAAATTGTATTGTTATTCTTTCATGTTTTACTATAAAGTCTTCAATGGATTAGTTAATAGTTCGTCTAGGAGATAAAAGCACTAGAGACCTAGAAACACAACCCCTTGATTTTTTTGCCAATTCTTTCAAATGTTTGCTCAAAATTGAAACAAATCCATCACAATTTGAAACAAACATAGACAAATTCAAACATCATAACTCAACCACACGCATAAATAAAGTTTGTTGGTCCTATTGAAAAACTAATCATAACCATAATTTGTGCCAAATGACACCGAATGAAAAAGTTCCTTAAAAATATATGTGGTGAACCGAAAGACATCGTAGTTCATATGGATCTGACGCACTTGCGCTGTCATAGTCGACACCACCATGTCGTCGCCACCATTGTTGCAACCATCAAACTTGGCCAAGATCTTCCCATGAGTTAACGCTCATTATTGTCTTGCCTTATTGTCGAGCTTGTTAGGATCCATCCACATGATATCACATTCCTCGGCTGCCATTGCAAGCCTTTGCTCAATTGCAAATTCTTCCTTTCTCTCCTGCCCTCATGGCAAGTCTTTGCTCAATTGCAAATTCTCCCTTTTCTCCCCACTGTGCAAGGCAAGCCTTTGCTAAATTGGAAATTCTCCCGTTTCTCCCTAGCCTCCAAGGCAAGCCTTTTCTCCTCAATCCCAAGTCTTTTTTTCGGCTACCACATCTGTGTCATTTATCGTTACCTTTGCCTTCCAATTCTTCTCCTCCATCGTCTTCATCTCAAAGAGAAAAAAAATCATCTCCTCATCCTTTCGTTCAGTCGCCAATGCCCTCTTCACCTCCACAAACGCAATCAACTCTTCCTTTTATGTTCTAACACCACCATTCTTCATCGCAATCTTTGCAACGGTGCAGAAAAATGTTGGATCCCTCAGTATGGGTTCTAGAGTAGCTGGAAGCCTCAGAGCGGAGGTCGCACGGGGATTTACCCGGTTTCGGGCCTCCGAAGAGTAATACCCTACATACTGTCGGGGAACGTCGCATGGGAAACAAAAATTTTCCTACGCGCACGAAGACCTATCATAGTGATGTCCATCTACGAGAGGGGATGAGTGATCTACGTACCCTTGTAGATCGTACAGCAGAAGCGTTAGAGAACGCGGTTGATGTAGTGGAACGTCCTCACGTCCCTCGATCCGCCCCGCGAACAATCCCGCGATCAGTCCCACGATCTAGTACCGAACGGACGGCACCTCCGCGTTCAGCACACGTACAGCTCGACGATGATCTCGGCCTTCTTGATCCAGCAAGAGAGACGGAGAGGTAGAAGAGTTCTCCGGCAGCGTGACGGCGCTCCGGAGGTTGGTGATGATCTTGTCTCAGCAGGGCTCCGCCCGAGCTCCGCAGAAACGCGATCTAGAGGAAAAACTATGGAGGTATGTGGTCGGGCAGCCGTGAGAAAGTCGTCTCAAATCAGCCCTAATACCTTAGTATATATAGGAGGGAGGGGGAGGGAAGAGGCAGCCTCAAACCCTCAAGGTTTGGCCGAAATTGGAGGTGGAGGAGTCCTACTCCAATCCTACTTGGAGTAGGATTCCACCTTCCCACTTGGAAACTCTTTCCACCTTGTGTTTTTTCCTTCTCAAACCTTATGGGCCTTAGTGGGAACTTATTCCAGCCCACTAGGGGCTGGTTTATCTCTTCCCATAGCCCATGAGACCCCTTGGGGCGTGACACCCCTCTCGATGGTCCCCGGCACCCCTCCCGGCACTCCCGGTACACTACCGATGAGCCCGAAACTTTTCCGGTAATGCACGAAAACCTTCCGGTAACCAAATGGGGTCATCCTATATATCAATCTTCGTTTCCGGACCATTCCGGAAACCCTCGTGACGTCCGTGGTCTCATCCGGGACTCCGAACAACATTCGGTAACCAACCATATAACTCAAATACGCATAAAACAACGTCGAACCTTAAGTGTGCAGACCCTGCGGGTTCGAGAACTATGTAGACATGACCCGAGAGACTCCTCGGTCAATATCCAATAGCGGGACCTGGATGCCCATATTGGATCCTACATATTCTACGAAGATCTTATCGTTTGAACCTCAGTGCCAAGGATTCGTATAATCCCGTATGTCATTCCCTTTGTCCTTCGGTATGTTACTTGCCCGAGATTCGATCGTCAGTATCCGCATACCTATTTCAATCTCGTTTACCGGCAAGTCTCTTTACTCGTTCCGTAATACAAGATCCCGCAACTTACACTAAGTTACATTGCTTGCAAGGCTTGTGTGTGATGTTGTATTACCGAGTGGGCCCCGATATACCTCTCCGTCACACGGAGTGACAAATCCCAGTCTTGATCCATACTAACTCAACTAACACCTTCGGAGATACCTGTAGAGCATCTTTATAGTCACCCAGTTACGTTGCGACGTTTGATACACACAAAGCATTCCTCCGGTGTCAGTGAGTTATATGATCTCATGGTCATAGGAATAAATACTTGACACGCAGAAAACAGTAGCAACAAAATGACACGATCAACATGCTACGTCTATTAGTTTGGGTCTAGTCCATCACGTGATTCTCCCAATGACGTGATCCAGTTATCAAGCAACAACACCTTGTTCATAATCAGAAGACACTGACTATCATCGATCAACTGGCTAGCCAACTAGAGGCATGCTAGGGATGGTGTTTTGTCTATGTATCCACACATGTAAATGAGTCTTCATTCAATACAATTATAGCATGGATAATAAACTATTATCTTGATACAGGAATTATAATAATAACTATACATTTATTATTGCCTCTAGGGCATAATTCCAACAGTCTCCCACTTGCACTAGAGTCAATAATCTAGCCCTCACATCACCATGTGAATTACATTGTAATAAATCTAACACCCATACAGTTCTGGTGTCGATCATGTTTTGGCCGTGGAAGAGGTTTAGTCAGCGGGTCTGCTACATTCAGATCCGTGTGCACCTTGCATATATTTACGTCCTCCTCCTCGACGTAGTCGTGGATGAGGTTGAAGCGTCGTTTGATGTGTCTGGTCTTCTTGTGAAACCTTGGTTCCTTTGCTAAGGCAATGGCACCAGTGTTGTCACAGAACAAGGTTATTGGATCCAGTGCACTTGGCACCACTCCAAGATCCGTCATGAACTGCTTCATCCAGACACCTTCCTTAGCCGCCTCCGAGGCAGCCATGTACTCTGCTTCACATGTAGAATCTGCTACGACGCTTTGCTTGAAACTGCACCAGCTTACTGCACCCCCGTTAAGAATAAATACGTATCCGGTTTGTGACTTAGAGTCGTCCGGATCTGTGTCAAAGCTTGCATCGACGTAACCTTTTACGGCGAGCTCTTCGTCACCTCCATACACGAGAAACATCTCCTTAGTCCTTTTCAGGTACTTCAGGATATTCTTGACCGCCGTCCAGTGATCCACTCCTGGATTACTCTGGAACCTGCCTGCCATACTTATGGCCAGGCTAACATCCGGTCTAGTGCACAGCATCGCATACATGATAGAACCTATGGCTGAAGCATAGGGGACGGAGCGCATATGCTCTCTATCTTCATCAGTTGCTGGGCACTGAGTCTTACTCAATCTCGTACCTTGTAACACCGGCAAGAACCCTTTCTTGGACTGTTCCATTTTGAACCTCTTCAAAACTTTATCAAGGTATGTGCTTTGTGAAAGTCCTATCAGGCGTTTTGATCTATCCCTATAGATCTTAATGCCTAGAATGTAAGCAGCTTCTCCTAGGTCCTTCATAGAGAAACTTTTATTTAAGTAACCTTTTATGCTCTCCAAAAGCTCTACGTTGTTTCCAATCAGTAATATGTCATCCACATATAATATTAGAAACGCCACAGAGCTCCCACTCACTTTCTTGTAAATACAAGATTCTCCAACCACTTGTATAAACCCAAATGCTTTGATCACCTCATCAAAGCGTTTGTTCCAACTCCGAGATGCTTGCACCAGTCCATAAATGGATCGCTGGAGTTTGCACACTTTGTCAGCATTTTTAGGATCGACAAAACCTTCGGGTTGCATCATATACAACTCTTCCTTAAGGAAACCGTTAAGGAACGCCGTTTTGACATCCATCTGCCAGATTTCATAATCGAAAAATGCAACTATTGCTAACATGATTCTGACGGACTTAAGCATCGCTACAGGAGAGAAAGTCTCATCGTAGTCAATTCCTGGAACTTGTGAAAAACCCTTTGCCACAAGTCGAGCTTTATAAACGGTCACATTACCGTCAGCGTCCGTCTTCTTCTTAAAGATCCATTTGTTCTGAATAGCCTTGCGGCCCTCAGGCAGTATCTCCAAAGTCCATACTTTGTTCTCATACATGGATCCTATCTCGGATTTCATGGCTTCTAGCCATTTGTTGGAATCTGGGCCCACCATCGCTTCTTCATAATTTGCAGGTTCATTGTTGTCTAACAACATGATTGATAAGACGGGATTACCGTACCACTCTGGAGCAGCGCGTGATCTCGTCGACCTGCGTGGTTCAACAGAAACTTGAACTGGAGTTTCATGATCATCATCATTAACTTCCTCCTCAACCGGCGTCGCAACGACAGAGGTTTCCCCTTGCCCTGCGCCACCATCCAGAGGGATGAGAGGTTCGACAACCTCGTCAAGTTCTATCTTCCTCCCACTCAATTCTCTCGAGAGAAACTCCTTCTCGAGAAAAGTTCCGTTCTTAGCAACAAACACTTTGCCCTCGGATTTGAGATAGAAGGTGTACCCAACTGTCTCTTTTGGGTAACCTATGAAGACGCACTTTTCCGCTTTGGGTTCCAGCTTTTCAGGCTGAAGCTTTTTGACATAAGCATCACATCCCCAAACTTTAAGAAACGACAACTTTGGCCTTTTGCCATACCACAGTTCGTATGGTGTCGTCTCAACGGATTTCGATGGTGCCCTATTTAAAGTGAATGCAGCTGTTTCTAATGCATAACCCCAAAATGATAACGGCAAATCAGTAAGAGACATCATAGATCGCACCATTTCTAATAAAGTACGATTACGACGTTCGGATACACCATTACGCTGTGGTGTTCCGGGCGGTGTTAACTGCGAAACAATTCCACATTGTCTTAAGTGAGTACCAAACTCGAAACTCAGATATTCACCCCCACGATCAGACCGTAGGAACTTGATCTTCTTGTTACGATGATTTTCCACTTCACTCTGAAATTGCTTGAACTTTTCAAATGTTTCAGACTTGTGCTTCATCAAGTAGACATAACCATATCTACTTAGATCGTCAGTGAAGGTGAGAAAATAACGATATCCGCCGCGTGCCTCCACGCTCATTGGACCACACACATCGGTATGTATGATTTCCAACAAGTCACTTGCACGCTCCATTGTTCCGGAGAACGGAGTCTTAGTCATCTTGCCCATGAGGCATGGTTCGCACGTGTCAAGTGAATCAAAGTCAAGTGACTCCAAAAGTCCATCAGCATGGAGTTTCTTCATGCGCTTTACACCAATATGACCCAAGAGGCAGTGCCACAAAAATATGGCGCTATCATTGTTTACTCTAACTCTTTTGGTCTCAATGTTATGTATATGCGTATCTCTATCAAGATTCAATATGAACAATCCTCTCACATTCGGTGCATGACCATAAAAGATGTTACTCATAGTAATAGAACAACCATTATTCTCAGACTTAAAAGAGTAACCGTCTCGCAATAAACAAGATCCAGATATAATGTTCATGCTCAACGCAGGCACTAAATAACAATGATTTAAGTTCATCACTAATCCCGATGGTAGTTGAAGTGACACTGTGCCGACGGCGATTGCATCAACCTTGGAACCGTTTCCTACGCGCATCGTCACTTCGTCTTTCGCCAGCCTTCGTCTATTCCGCAGTTCCTGCTTCGAGTTGCAAATGTGAGCAACAGAACCGGTATCGAATACCCAGGCACTACTACGAGAGCTGGTTAAGTACACATCAATAACATGTATATCAAATATACCTGATTTTTCTTTGCCCGCCTTCTTATCTGCCAGATACTTGGGGCAATTGCGCTTCCAGTGACCCATACCCTTGCAATAGAAGCACTCTGTTTCAGGCTTAGGTCCAGCCTTGGGTTTCTTCGGCGGATTGGCAACAGGCTTGCCGCTCTTCTTCGAATTGCCCTTCTTGCCTTTGCCGTTTCTCTTGAAACTAGTGGTCTTGCTCACCATCAACACTTGATGTTCTTTACGGAGTTCAGACTCTGCGACTTTCAGCATCGCAAACAACTCGCCGGGAGACTTGTTCATCCCTTGCATGTTGTAGTTCAACACAAAGCCTTTATAGCTTGGCGGCAGTGATTGAAGGATTCTGTCAGTGATAGCTTCTTGCGGGAGTTCAATCCCCAGTTCAGCTAGACGGTTTGAGTACCCAGACATTTTGAGCACATGTTCACTGACAGACGAGTTTTCCTCCATCTTGCAAGCATAGAATTTATCGGAGGTCTCATACCTCTCGATCCGGGCGTTCTTCTGAAAGATGAACTTCAACTCCTGGAACATCTCAAATGCTCCATGACGCTCAAAGCGACGTTGAAGTCCCGGTTCTAAGCCATACAAGACTGCACATTGAACTATTGAGTAGTCCTCCTTACGCGCTAACCAAGCGTTCTTAACATCCTGATCAGCCGTAGCGGGTGGTTCATCTCCTAGCGCAGCATTAAGGACATAATCCTTCTTTCCAGCTTGTAAGATTAGCTTAAGATTACGAGCCCAGTCTACAAAGTTGCTTCCATCATCTTTCAACTTAGCTTTCTCTAGGAACGTATTAAAATTGAGGATGACACTTGCGTGAGCCATGATCTACAACACAAATATATTCAAAGTGGACTTAGACTATGTTCAAGATAATTAGAGTTCAACTTAATCAAATTAGATGCTAAACTCCCACTCAAAAAGTACATCTCTCTAGTCATTTGAGTGGTTCATGATCCACCTACACTATCCCAAGTCCGATCATCACGTGAGTCGGGAGTAGTTTCAGTGGTAAGCATCCCTATGCTAATCATATCATCTATATGATTCATGATCGACCTTTCGGTCTCGTGTGTTCCGAGGCCATGTCTGCACATGCTAGGCTCGTCAAGCTTAACCCGAGTGTTCCGCGTGCGCAACTGTTTTGCACCCGTTGTATGTGAACGTTGAGTCTATCACACCCGATCATCACGTGGTGTCTCGAAACGACGAACTGTAGCAACGGTGCACAGTCGGGGAGAACACAATTTCGTCTTGAAATTTTAGTGAGAGATCACCTCATAATGCTACCGTCGTTCTAAGCAAAATAAGGTGCATAAAAGGATTAACATCACATGCAATTCATAAGTGACATGATATGGCCATCGTCACGTGCTTCTTGATCTCCATCACCAAAGCACCGGCACGATCTTCTTGTCACCGGCGCCCCACCATGATCTCCATCAACGTGTCGCCATCGGGGTTGTCGTGCTACTTATGCTATCACTACTAAAGCTACATCCTAGCAAAATAGTAAACGCATCTGCAAGCACATATGTTAGTATAAAGACAACCCTATGGCTCCAGCCGGTTGCCGTACCATCGACGTGCAAGTCGATATTTCTATTACAACATGATCATCTCATACATCCAATATATCACATCACATCATTGGACATATCACATCACAATCATACCCTGCAAAAACAAGTTAGACGTCCTCTAATTTTGTTCTTGCATGTTTTACGTGGTGACCAAGGGTATCTAGTAGGATCGCATCTTACTTACGCAAACACCACAACGGAGATATATGAGTTGCTATTTAACCTCATCCAAGGACCTCCTCGGTCAAATACGATTCAACTAAAGTTGGAGAAACCGTCACTTGCCAGTCATCTTTGAGCAAAGGGGGTTACTCGTAACGATGAAACCAGTCTCTCGTAAGCGTACGAGTAATGTCGGTCCAAGCCGCTTCAATCCAACAATACCGCGGAATCAAGAAAAGACTAAGGAGGGCAGCAAAACGCACATCACTGCCCACAAAACCTTTTGTGTTCTACTCGAGAAGACATCTACGCATGAACCTAGCTCATGATGCCACTGTCGGGGAACGTCGCATGGGAAACAAAAATTTTCCTACGCGCACGAAGACCTATCATAGTGATGTCCATCTACGAGAGGGGATGAGTGATCTACGTACCCTTGTAGATCGTACAGCAGAAGCGTTAGAGAACGCGGTTGATGTAGTGGAACGTCCTCACGTCCCTCGATCCGCCCCGCGAACAATCCCGCGATCAGTCCCACGATCTAGTACCGAACGGACGGCACCTCCGCGTTCAGCACACGTACAGCTCGACGATGATCTCGGCCTTCTTGATCCAGCAAGAGAGACGGAGAGGTAGAAGAGTTCTCCGGCAGCGTGACGGCGCTCCGGAGGTTGGTGATGATCTTGTCTCAGCAGGGCTCCGCCCGAGCTCCGCAGAAACGCGATCTAGAGGAAAAACTATGGAGGTATGTGGTCGGGCAGCCGTGAGAAAGTCGTCTCAAATCAGCCCTAATACCTTAGTATATATAGGAGGGAGGGGGAGGGAAGAGGCAGCCTCAAACCCTCAAGGTTTGGCCGAAATTGGAGGTGGAGGAGTCCTACTCCAATCCTACTTGGAGTAGGATTCCACCTTCCCACTTGGAAACTCTTTCCACCTTGTGTTTTTTCCTTCTCAAACCTTATGGGCCTTAGTGGGAACTTATTCCAGCCCACTAGGGGCTGGTTTATCTCTTCCCATAGCCCATGAGACCCCTTGGGGCGTGACACCCCTCTCGATGGTCCCCGGCACCCCTCCCGGCACTCCCGGTACACTACCGATGAGCCCGAAACTTTTCCGGTAATGCACGAAAACCTTCCGGTAACCAAATGGGGTCATCCTATATATCAATCTTCGTTTCCGGACCATTCCGGAAACCCTCGTGACGTCCGTGGTCTCATCCGGGACTCCGAACAACATTCGGTAACCAACCATATAACTCAAATACGCATAAAACAACGTCGAACCTTAAGTGTGCAGACCCTGCGGGTTCGAGAACTATGTAGACATGACCCGAGAGACTCCTCGGTCAATATCCAATAGCGGGACCTGGATGCCCATATTGGATCCTACATATTCTACGAAGATCTTATCGTTTGAACCTCAGTGCCAAGGATTCGTATAATCCCGTATGTCATTCCCTTTGTCCTTCGGTATGTTACTTGCCCGAGATTCGATCGTCAGTATCCGCATACCTATTTCAATCTCGTTTACCGGCAAGTCTCTTTACTCGTTCCGTAATACAAGATCCCGCAACTTACACTAAGTTACATTGCTTGCAAGGCTTGTGTGTGATGTTGTATTACCGAGTGGGCCCCGATATACCTCTCCGTCACACGGAGTGACAAATCCCAGTCTTGATCCATACTAACTCAACTAACACCTTCGGAGATACCTGTAGAGCATCTTTATAGTCACCCAGTTACGTTGCGACGTTTGATACACACAAAGCATTCCTCCGGTGTCAGTGAGTTATATGATCTCATGGTCATAGGAATAAATACTTGACACGCAGAAAACAGTAGCAACAAAATGACACGATCAACATGCTACGTCTATTAGTTTGGGTCTAGTCCATCACGTGATTCTCCCAATGACGTGATCCAGTTATCAAGCAACAACACCTTGTTCATAATCAGAAGACACTGACTATCATCGATCAACTGGCTAGCCAACTAGAGGCATGCTAGGGATGGTGTTTTGTCTATGTATCCACACATGTAAATGAGTCTTCATTCAATACAATTATAGCATGGATAATAAACTATTATCTTGATACAGGAATTATAATAATAACTATACATTTATTATTGCCTCTAGGGCATAATTCCAACACATACTGCTCGTGTTTGTTGGATCCATAACCATTTATTCTGAGTCTTGATATATTGAGCAATCAAGCTTTATTTGGCAAGTTTTCACATGATTTTTTTAATGTTATGATGTACGTTTGATAGTTATAAGGCCAAAAATTACTTCGTGTTGCCGAAAAAGAAATGGTTTTCACATGATTATTTTAATGTTATGATGTACTTTTGATAGTTATAAGGCCAAAAAATTACTTCGTGCTGCCGGAAAAGAAATGGCTCGTAGTTTGCTTCAATCTGGGCTCCACCATTAACATAGCAAGTCCACGGTGAAATCATTGTGTAGTTTCTATGCGAGGATCCTAGCGGCATTGCGATCAAAGCAGCTATTCCACTCTCACACATCACGTGGACCTAATGACGTGTGTGGTGGCCAGTATCAACCCCAACCAGGGCCACGCCAAAAGAAATTGACATGTTTGGTTTGCTCGCCCGCATAGAAAAGGCGGTTCGCATGAAACTTAAAGTACTTCGGGCAACTTTAATGCGGCGACCCAAACGGACAACTTTTTTGTCTTTTTTTTATCCGTTTGGGTCGACCGTTCGCGTGTCCGTGTTCGCTTTTTTAAGTGGATCAGCCAATGCACCCAACGATAAGCAAGTGAACGACAACACTGTGACAGTAAATAATAAGAGAGAAGTGGGTGAGGATGAACCAATGAATTAAATAAGTAAAAAGAGGTGGATGGGTGGATGGGGAACTAGTGAGTCAGGCCGGACACACGTGAACAACGCACACACAGAAAATGTTTGCATTGTGTCAATTGTGATCCAAATTTACGTCAGAAATGGATCCAAACGGACGCGAAGCGGACATTTTTTGGATTTGAGTCGGTGCATTAGGCTTCACTTTTGTCCGTACCGGTTCAAACGGACGCGGACAAACTATTTGGATCGCTGTGGTGGAGTTGCTCTTATGGCCCTGTTACAATCAAACGCGTCGCAAATGATCAAAGCTGGATGGATGTGGATGCAACATGGCAGGGCAGAAGCAAAGAAGGCAAATGATCAAAGCTGGATGGATGTGGATGCACCATGGCACGGCAGAAGCAAAGAAGGCAGGGGCCGTATGTGTCGCGGCCGGTCGAGCCCGGTGGGGGTCCGATGCATCATCCCTCCCTCCCGATCCTAGCTTACACCCGCTTTGGTTACCTGCAAAGGGACCAGGGAGCGAGTACTTACTAGGGTGGTCATAGGACCACCGCTGCCCGGCCGGCCGTGTTGGTGTTGGCTGCCTGCTGCGACGTTCGTAGCATGGCAGCAGCAACAGCATGGGCCGGCCCCTGACATCTCCCCAGCATCGACAGATGCTTGCTGGCTGCGTACCTTATACTACGCACTTAACCGTAAGCAGCCACTACGTACGTACGTGTACCTACACGCAAACCATTCAAACTTTCTGATTGCTGGCGACTGAAGCCATGAAGCCTCGTGTAGGATGGGATGCCGCCCGACTGAACCTCCTCCTACGTGCAGCACCGTATATATTGTGTAGGCGTGGCGATCTGGTAGCTGGCTGCAGGGCCTCCGGCTTCCGACTACGCACGCCGCGGCTGGTCCAAGGGAGCCGCGTGCAAAGCACAGGGGAAACAGGGACGCTCAGATACGGAGGTGTCGTCTTGGGGAGTAAATTATTCAGTGCGTCAGCATTCAGCGAGCACCGCACACTTGGGCCTGGCTCGCCTCGGGACGGGTGGCCGCAGCCCCCCCTCAAAAAAGATTGCAACGGTTTTTCTTTCTTTGGCTCCTAGGCTAGATTCCTTCCTCCTCTTCAGCTGCTGCGTTTTACCACGACCAGGCCGTGGTAAATTTCTTGATCTTTGCCAAGGTTGCTACTTACACTACGTAGTGCTAGTAGCAGTGAAAATCTGCCAACGAGTACTAAAAATCCGGCTTAGAATACTAGTAAAAACCTCGCCGGTTGAAATGCTGTCGCTGGTTATTTTTTTTCGAAGGGCGCCGAGAATCCTTTGCTGCCGGTAAGCTGCTACGGGGTGATTTCCAGGAGTAAAGAAAGAATACGGCCGAAGGAAAGCAGCTATGCATGCTACTCCTACTTGTTGCCCAAATGTTAAGATTCGTAGGAGCATCTCCTCGCACTCCGATGAACCACACATCGAGGAGTCAAACAAGGGGGTGATTTCCAGGAGCAGACAAATCAGGAACCCAGCAACGCCCCCTCCCCCAATTTCGACGATCAACACTTCTTCCTCTATCAGATGCTCGCACCACATGACATCAGATCAGAATGCAACAAAATGCGCGGCACTGCGTCGCTCTACTGCTTCTTCTTCCTAACAACAAAGGGTGAAAGAGAAGAAAATACTCCTACTAAATCTACTCTTTACACAGGAGGAGGATCCTCGGGCTGCTGAGAGAGGATGGGAGGGAGCTGGTCCGTCTGGCTGCTGCTCCTCGGTCGGTCGAGCTTCGCACGCGGCGCGGCGCGGCGTGCCTCAGGCGTAGTCGCGCCAGCAGACGAGCATCGTGACGCAGCGGCGCATGATGTAGAACCGCGCGCGCTGCTCCTTGACGAGCCGCGCGCACCGCCCGGAGAAGGACGGCCGCCGGCCATCGCCGTCCGCGCGCGCGCCCTTCCGGCCGCTCCTCTTCCTGGGCGGCGTCTGCTTGTCCTCGGCGCCCAACACCTCCATGAGCACCGGCCACCGCTTCCTTGAGCCTGGACGAAGGAGAGAAGAGAGAGGAGAATCGAGGCGAGTGAGACAGTGAGCTGATGAGGGAGGGAGTGAGGTGGGAAGCTCTAGCTCGCTCTTGGCCGGGAAGAGCATATACCTGTGATTTATAATGGAGGCTGCTCGGGGTGGGGCCGCGCATGACGACCCCAGAAGGACCTACTACTTGGTATTTTTCTACATGTATGCATGCATGGTTTTTTGCTGTTCAGACAAAGCTCACCCACACCCGTTTCTAATAATCTCCTATGTGTTGCCTTTAATTTTGTTGTCTTGCATCCTCGTGCAAGATCACAAAGGAGCGTGTCTGTCAGGGATGGCGCCAGGTTCAAATTTTTTTATGGAGTCACCTTTTCTCTACTACTCCCTCTCTAAACTAATATAAGAGTGTTTAAATTATTAAAGTAGTGTTCTAAATGCTTTTATATTAGTGTTCTAAAGTAGTTTTCTACATGTTTGGTCTCTTAAATGTAAGTTTAAAAAAAAACCACTACGTACTATATATAAATATACATAGATATATTTCATACTTTCTTCGTCTAGATTTTTTTTTTTAGAAAAGGAGGCATAGCCCCACCTCTGCATCAAGTGATGCATACAGTCAAATATTAAAGTCAAAAGCAAGTCTTAGCCGAGTACATAAAGTTTGATGTAAAATCAGTAAAAAACAAAGATACAAGGCATCTCTCAATCCCAAGCCGGTGATGACCAAAAAGAAAATAGATGACTAAACACCTATCATATTAATATGCCGCCATCCAAACCGATTGAAGATACCCTGTGCTACCATCTCCCATCGGACGCACCCACTAACCATAGGCTCCCTGGCTTCCACAAGAGTGAGTAATGACCACGTGCGGATCAGTGCGGTAGCCTTGTAGATAACCTGCAAAAAGTGCAAATCGCGTTTTCTGTTAAAGACCGAGTCATTTCTGCAATTCCATATTGCCCACAGGAGAGCACAGGAACCCACGCGGATAAGTTTAGCAAACTGCACATCAACCCCATTTAGCCACATCCCAAATAACGTGGTCATGCTATTAGGAGGAGTGATGTTAAAGGCAATATGAAGCGAGTGCCAAATAAGTTTAGCCATAGGACAATCGAGAAAAAAGTGTTGAATGGTCTCTTTATCTGGACAAAAGCTGCATCTAACATTCCCATTCCAGTTTCGCTTGGCAAGATTATCCTTTGTTAGAATTACCCCTTTATGAACAAACCACATAAAGATTTTAATTCTAAGTGGGACTTTGATCTTCCAAATATTAGCCGATTTTGGAATAGGTGTGTAATTTATGAGATGCATATACATCGACTTAACCGTGAATATGCCATTACTAGTCAACTTCCAACACACCCTGTCCGGGTTATGGGAAAGGTTGACGTCCATCAACCTCCTCACAAGATGCAGCCAACTAAGCCATCTATCCCCAATGAGAGATCTACGGAATTGAATATTGAGAGGACTCTCATTAAGTATTGACGCAACGGATGCCTGTCTCCGTTGTGCAATATGATACAACTGCGGATATTGAAATGCAAGAGGCGAGTCCCCTAACCAAGTGTCTTCCCAAAAACTAGTGGATTCACCATTACCTATGATGAACCTAGTTCTACTGAAGAAAGCATTTTTCGTCCGCATCAACCCCTTCCAGAAGGGAGAGTCCGATGGACGAGCTGTAACCTGAGATAAGGATTTGCTCTGTAAGTACTTATTCTTCAAAATTTGTACCCACATACCTTTTGTGTCAGAAGATAGTCTAGCCAGCCATCTGCTGAGTAGACATCTATTCTTGATCTCTAAATTTTCAATTCCTAAACCTCCTTGCTCCTTTGGTCTACAGATAATATCCCACCTAGTGATCCTGTACTTAGTCTTGACCTCATCACTTTGCCAAAACAAACGGGATCGAAAGAAGTCTAATCTTTTTCGAACCCCAACGGGAATTTCAAAAAAAGATAAGAGAAACATATGCATGCTTGTTAATACTGAATTAACTAGCACCAGCCGTCCTCCATAAGACAGAAGTTTGCCTTTCCAGCAACTCAACTTTTTTTTCAAACCTATCTTCAATACATTTCCATTCCTTGTTTGATAGTTTTCGATGATGAATAGGAATCCCTGAATACGTAAAGGGCAAGTTCCCAGTTTCACAACCGAATAACTGATTGTAAGCATGTTGTTCATTTTGGGCTGTTCCAAAACAGAACACCTCGCTTTTATTAAAATTAATCTTCAGCCCAGAGAGCTGCTCAAACAAGCAAAGTATGAGTTTCAAATTCCTGGCCTTAACCAGATCGTGTTCCATAAAAAGAATGGTGTCATCAGCATATTGCAGTATAGAAACTCTCCCATCCACAAGGTGCGGAATGAGGCCCCCTATCAGGTCCTTATTCTTGGCCCTTTTAATCATCGGGGCCAACATGTCTGCAACATTGTTGAATAAAATAGGAGACATGGGGTCCCCTTGTCTAAGACCCTTGAGAGTCTGGAAAAAATGACCTACGTCATCATTAACCTTAATCCCAACACTCCCTTTTTTTATAAAACAATTGACATGCTTTCGCCAAAGTTCGTCGAACCCCTTCATATGTAGGGTTTGCTGCAAAAAGGACCATTTAACTTTGTCATATGCCTTTTCGAAATCCATCTTGAAGATAACGCCATCAAGTTTCTTCGAATGGATTTCATGCATTGTTTCATGCAAAACAACAACACCTTCAAGAATATTCCGCCGAGGCATAAAAGCTGTTTGCGTAGATTGCACCACCGAATGTGCCATCTTTGTTAATCTATTTGTTCCCACCTTTGTGAAAATCTTGAAACTAACGTTAAGCAAACAAATTGGACGGAACTGCTCAATACGCGTCGCCCCCTCTTTCTTTGGTAGCAACGTGATGGTACCAAAATTCAAATGAAATAGTTGGAGCTGACCATCATAAAGATCCTGAAACATTGCCATAAGATCCTTCTTGATAATATGCCAACATTTCTTTTAAAATTCTGCCGGAAACCCGTCTGGCCCGGGAGCTTTACCATTCTTCATCTCCCCTATTGCCTCCAACACCTCTTTCTTCGAGAATGGGGCGGATAATAACTCATTGTCAGTCTCTCCAACTTGAGGAATATCCGCCACTTGGTGCTCATCCATAGTTACATAACTATTATCGGACGCACCAAATAATTGTTTATAGTAATTAGATATGTATAATTTTAGGTTCTCATGACCTACAATTGTTCCCTCATCTTGCTCGAGCTGGATAATTCTCTTCTTCCTATGCTTTCCATTTGCAATCAAATGGAAGAATTTAGTATTATCATCCCCCTGAACAACCGCCAAAACTTTAGCTCTGTTCGCCCATTTCGATTCCTCCTCTCTAAGGAGTATCCGAAGACGGTGTTCAGCTTCATTCTTCACAGATCTCTCATTGCAATCTAGATTAGTCGTCTCAGCCTGACGGTCCAGATCATCATTGAGTTTAATAAGCCTTTCCTGCTCATCTTTATAGATCCTTGACATATTCTTAGCCCAACCACGAAGGTATTGTCTAAGATGCATGATCTTATTTTGCCATCGATCAACGTTGGATGTCCCACCCAAGTCTCGATTCCATTCCCGCGCAACCAAATCTATAAACCCATCCCTTATGAACCAACTTGACTCAAAGGAGAATCCAAATTTGTTGCACACATGAATAGCACTACCGGAATCTAGCAACAAAGGTATGTGGTTAGAAATAGCTCTCTGTAGTGCACGCACCGTTACTAGAGGGAACTTCTGTTCCCATTCAGTGCTAGTAAGAACCCTATCCAACTTCTCAAACGTCTCGTTCTGAAGGGAGTTTGCCCGGGTGAATTTCCTACCAGGCAGTTCAATTTCCCTTAAGTCGAGGCTCTCAATAATAGTATTAAATAAAAATGGCCATCTGTCATCAAAATTATCATTATTCTTTTCTTCAGCTCTCCTAATAATATTGAAATCACCTCCTATCAAAAGAGGTAATTTCTCATCACAGATCCGAACCAGATCAGCGAGAAAATCAGGTTTAAGCTCAGGTTGAGCAGCCCCATAAACCGCTACGAGAGCCCATTGGAAACCATCCACTTTGGATGTAATCCGAAATTTAACCGCAAAATCTTCCAATATCACCTCCCGAACTTGAAGGGTATCACATCGTACACCAAGTAAGATCCCGCCGGATCTTCCTCTTGGAGGGAGACAATGCTAGTCAAAAGCCACTCCCTCTCATAAAGAACTCAAGAACTGAGAAGTGAAGTTATCTCTCCTAGTCTCCATGAATGCTATAAAATCTAGCTGATGTTCTAAAGTTGCCTCGGAAAGGAATCTTATCTTAGCCAAGTCCTGAAGACCTGTGCTATTTCTGAAAATTCCTCTTATCTTTCATCATAAAAAAAATTTGACAGTCTTAAACCGAGCACTCTTTCTTACCGCCGAAACCGGATATACTTTCTTCATCTAGATACATAAGACATCTAATAAAAATTTAGTATTTTAAATATATAAGTCACAATGCGTGAAAGGAGTTTCTTATTTTTCGTGATCATTAATTTTCATCTAGACCTCCTAAGAAATTAATTCTTTCATCATGATTATGGTCGTTGCAGTCAATTTTTTTTACTTCATATGAACTTTGTTCTCATGAACAAACTTGCTTCTTCTATGCATGAATGTTGGCTTCGTCCCTGAAAGCTGCTCTTTAGGAATTAGTGACATGAAACACAAACCTAGTGATTGGCTCCTCATAATTTTCCAAATGGTTCATATAAGATTCATTATTGCTATTGATTTTTGATTTAGTATCGTTTTTATTTACTCTCTCCATGCATCTAGGTTACGATGCAGCTCCTTATAATCCTATGCATCTGTCATTTTGCTCTGTATGTAGTTTGTGGTAAAAAAATTAAAAAAATTTATATTTAAAAACGAAGAAAGTAGCAAACAGTCGACTTAAAGATAGAGATAGCGAGGTGGTTGAGAAATGAGAGAGGTCAGTGCGAATCAATACGTTCAGCCGTAGTGTTAGACCCGGTTCTATTATAGTAGTAATACTCCAATCCACGCACAGAACCATCCAATCAAAGTTATGATGGCACAGTAGTGACAGCGAGAAACCATCACTAAATTTGACCATTGCACTTCCACGCACGAGCAAGCACAGTAGCCGTGGTGAACATTCAACCCTCGAGTGAGTCTCCACACGCGAAGCAACAGTAGGAAATCATCGCATTTGGCCCTTGCACGCGAAAGCAAGTACGCTACGCACACACCGTGTGAAGAAAGGTAGCCTGTGAGAGCAACTTCAACCGCACGATTCAAAAAACACGCGTTTTGTTCGTTTTTAGTCTATACTATTAATAAACAAATCAATATTTTCTTTCTTACGAACACCCCATAAAACATACACAAGAATAAGACACCATCAGATCACCCTGCTTAATTAGATCTAGCCGTCTAGATTATTCTAATCCCAAGTTAGACGTGCATATAGCAATTACCTGAAGCGGACGACGCTCTGCCGTTAGAGGACGCCCCCGGCTCCATCAGATATTTTACATCGGGCTAACCACGCACCAAGCGTCATCCACGCCCGCGCCCTTCGTCAATCCCTCCCCTAAACCTCTCCCCATCGAGCGCCGCCGCCGAATCTCATATCTCACCCGCCCTGCAGTCCCGGCTCGCCGCCGCCGAATCTCCTATCTCATCCGCCCCGTAGTCCCGGCTCACCGCCACCTCCTTTCTTCCTCATGGCCGATGCCCCTGACAAGATCCGGACAATTTGACGCGGAGAACATCGCCTTCTCCGAGGCCGAATGGGTGCCCTCGAGGCACAGGGGGAGGGCAGTCGCCGAGTGCAAGCAGATGTATGAGGCGCTCGTGTCCGAGTACGGGGCAGTGCGGTGCTGGGAGGCGAGGACCGAGGGTAGGCACTGGCGCATGGGCGCCGCTGCCAGAAGGAAGGTAGGGCTCCCCGCGGAGCTCAACACCAAGGTGTATGGCATCATGGATGCGCTGACCCGGGTCGATGAGATGCTGGTGTATGGCATCATGGACGCGTTGATCCAGGTGGATGAGGCGCCCCTTGGCGGCGCCGGGTGGGGAGGAGGCGACGAGGGTTTGTTTAGTGCTAATGGTGATGCTGTTGGACTGCTGGTACTGCTGAGGTGGAAGAGGAAGACGGTGGCAATGCTGAGGTTGAATGAGGGAGGAGGATAATGCTGCAGCGGCAGGTGGATGATGGAAATGCTGCAAACGCTTCTAATGATTTGGGTACAATTCTTCTCATATTTTTCTTTACATGTTCACTCACCTGATTCACGTGTGGGTACGAATCGGCTAGATGTTTTCAGTTGAGTGATCCTATGCTCTGATTATGATATGTTGGCGATACTTAATGGTTCAATAGTAAAGCTTGTAGCGTATGCCATATATTATTGCAACGTAACTATGCCATATTTGGTAGTAGGAATGGTTTGGAAAGTGGAGCATTTCACATCTGTACATGGTTTCATCATCCAAATGTAAGACCTGCACTGAAGGTTCCATCATCCAAATGTAAGACCTGCAGTGAAGATGAACTGTAGGTGATGGATGCAAAAAATGTTGGCACCACAGTATTGGTGAACACATGCCGGCAGCCTGCTGTACAGAGGAGGCTTATATTTTGTTTTTCCTTTTTTTGGTAATATGGTAGAATTGCTTTACTTCTTCGTTGTGTCCACTCCAATGCCTGTTCTTCATACTTGGTTGGGCTCGCATATCATGGATTTTGTCATCATGACAATCCACAATCCTTTTTTTTTGTTATCTCAAGTCTTTAGGTTTTCACATATTACGTGATACATCGAGGGAAAGGTTGTGTCAGGAGTGTAAGAGGAATGTGAAGCAGTTTGATTGAGATATGAACCACCGGCGAATGGATACCCGCCATCTTTATAGAAGTTAATATATTCATATTTTATATAACATATCATAAAGAAAGAAAGAAAATGTTGCCATTTTGCTTATTTATGTATGTCAAGCAGTTCTCTTATTATCTCATTATTTTGATGGAATGAGGTGCTATTTCACAATGTTCCTAACGGAGGATGCTTTGCTTCGATTAAACATGTTGTGTGATCTCATTAATAAGAAGTGGTAAACCTTTATTCCGCAATTAGTTCTAGGTTATAAATGTTGTAATTATTTAGACTGAGACCGAATCTACTATGTTTGCATCGATCTATGTGAAGCATTTAATTCAATATTTGTGGCACAAATAATTAGTATAAGCTAATATACATGGTGTGTTGTCTTATGTAGGGTAATGGAGATTGGGATGATCTAGCAGAATGTAGGTGGATTTGTATTTGTCGCAGCCCATTTTCGGCCAACATTGCATCTTTTTATTTTATTGTCCTTGGTGTTAGATCAATAGCTTACATAAAGATCTGCGTTTGTATTCATGAATCTCCAAAACAGGTCCTATGAACACACATGATGATGATACATGATTAGCTATTCTGGTCTCTCACTGTATTATTACCTAAATCCCTGATCCATACCATTAATACTACCAGTTGATCTCAGATTCTGCATAGGTGCCCATCATAAGCACTAGCTTTCTGCATGATTTCAGGCTTTCTTTAGTCAAGTGTTTGTTTAGATCAGGGTCAGTTTCAGGATGATGTTTTCTTGCATCATGTTGGTTTAATTTGTCTAGAGCATATATGAATCATTCATTGCATGATACATTTGTCGAGTTCCGTCATCATTTTATTCTATCCTTGTAACTCAAGTTTTCATCTACTTTCTGGAGGCAGACAACTATGATAAAATCTTCTCTCACATGAAACCAAACAGTATTCTTGGTTTATCTCATGGATTTCTTGCACATTTGAAATTGCATGACCTTGATTTCCCAAAGAACAACAACTTCATTGTTGTATGCCCGAAGGGAATGGCTTGTCCGTTCAGAGACTGTATGTTCAGGGCAAAGAAATGGTGCTGGCATCAATACTAGCCTTGTTGTTTACTAGGTATGGTATTTTGAACACTTCCCAACTATCGATTTGGTGTGAAGACATGCAGCAATGCACTAAGCACTGATGTATGTTTGCTCTTTTTGATGTATAGGATGTTGATGCAAGGGCAACTGTTCTTGCTCTTCAATGGTCGGTTGCAATAGGGTCACTGTTCTTGCTGGTACTCTAGAAAAGGAGTACAAGTGTGATATCTTTGGGAAAGAGGTGAACCTATTTTCCTCTTCATGACTTTAGAGGGCATCAGTGGAATTATCTCAAAGACCTGCTCAAAGAAGGTATGATGTTATTGAGCTTTTTACTTATCATTTTGCCCTTGCATGGACATACTCTACAAATGCTATGAAAGATGATGCCTCTCGAAGTGAAACCAGGAGCGTTGTGTTGGCTGGTCGGATGTTTTATTAAGTTACTCTTCTATTTAGGGCCCGTTCACCATCCCTCGGCTCCGCTCCCAGAGCGGACACAGTTGTAGTTCAAATTTGAGGAGCGGCTGCATAGATGCTCCGTAGATTCTTAAATTTTAAGAAGCTCGTGAATTACCGAACGAGTCCTTAAACTACAACCTTCCGTCTTGATTCTTTCCGCGATTGAGTTTTGCGTGTGGACACCGACAGGAGATCAACCGCTCCGTCCTCTGTCAAGTCGCTGCCACTCGGGACATGGACGCACGTGGGGTGGTCGGTCGCTGGCAAACTAGGCCATGCACACGGAGCATCGGTCTCCTCCCTGCCGTGGTTCACCTCCCTGCTGCCACAAACGCCCTCCTGTCTCCCCCACACCGGTCTGCTCCTTAACATCTATCTCCCTCTCAATCTCTTCTTTATGTTTGTTTTCTCAATCTCACATAGGAAAGCTCTTGATCCACTAAAATGCTGAATCGTGTGCATATTTGCTACCCTCGGAAAGAAGGATATAAAACTGAACTGTAAACCTCTGTAGTAGAGCATCCGACATAAAGGGTTGTGGATGTGCCATTGCCGCATGAACTGAACCAAGGATGTTCAAGGCAAGTTTAATCGCAATACAAATCATTTGGTTTGCAAACACACCTGCTATAAAAATAGATTTTTTTCTTAAAATCTTCAACCTACTATGTAAACCAGTTCTCTTTTGTATTATATCTTAGATCCATCTAGATTATATCTGATTTTAGTGATACAGAAATCAAAATTGATTTATTAAGTAAGCACTTATCTTCGGATGACACATTTGATTGTTCTGGTGTTTTGTTTATGTAGTTTGATTTTATCAATCTAATTTAGTCTTTCATTCGCAGATTATTTACTAAAGCAAAAGGTTTGGGGTGAAGAGTTGAAGGCCTCAGCCCTGAAGCCAAACGTTCGTAATCAGAAAGATGACCCGCACAACACCTGTGAAGCAAGGCCAACGCTATGTGCCAAGATTAAAGATTGCAAATATGTTTACTTTGTTCCACGATCATATAGCAGTGTATTGCTTTATGAAGGCACTTTTTATCATTCTTTTTTGTTATTCGAAACTCTATGGTTTTCATAGATGCTATTACAAGAAATTATCATTATTTTTCATGTGTTATTGTAAACAGAACTCTCTCTGTACTGATGTTTTCTATAAACGAAGGGGTAGTACACAGTAAGCTTTATTTCAAACAAGATAGCTTTGTTACATGAAAGTTAATTAATCTTAAACCAAATTCAGAATTCAATACCACATGAATTTCACACACTGCTTTGATCGAGACGTGCGTTGCACGTGCATACTTACTAGTCTATTTAAACTAGCGTTACTATATATGAATAGATCGTACATCCAACGATTGATTTTTTGTCCGTGCTTAACATTTTTTCAAAGTAAAAAAGGCACGCGATCATAGATCATATCAACGGTCATGTCAGCATCAAGAGTTCACGTCGACGATATGCCAGCTGCCGACATACATATGTCAGCATACGAAAAAATATGAACCGAGCTGGGATCAATTGCGAGCGGACCGACACACATGCCAGCATATAAAATGAGGATGTAGTTTCACCACACCATCTTCGTGGTCATCATGCCCGTACACCACGGCATGGATCACTCGTCATCGAGGTTGAGCATGTGAGTCTGCATATTCTCAAACTAAGATCGCTTCCTCGGAAAGACCGTGCTCAAGTCCACCTTCATGATCTTCGCCGTTGCGCTTTGAACATCTCTTCGTCATTGATGATCATCCAACAAAGAGTGAGGTTGAAAGACTTTTCCTCATAATGGACTGCTTCTAAAGCTTGAAAGACCTACAAATAGACAAGTGGACAAGCAACCACCTTCGTAGATGAGGCTCTTCCGCTTCTTCTTTGCATTGCCTTGGACGGGGAGCTCATCGAACAGTGGCTCTTCATCGATGTCCACTTCGTCATCCTTTTTGTCAAGGCGATAGTCTCCCGGAAACTCATGATCTAGCGGGGAAGAGCTGCCCAAGCTGAGTTGGTCCGCCATGCGCGGGTCGGCCATGCCTTCACCAGACGGGTACTCAATGCCATCGCGCCCGACCATGAAAAGGGTGCGGCCTTCCTGGCTTTGCTCTCGTAGGGATCGAAGGGAATGCCGCGCCACCACCACATTCATAGATTAGGCTCTTCATTAACACGCGACTGGCCTCGTCTTGTGGAACTGGCATTCTGTCGAACAGGTTGCGGGCGTTCCCCAGGGCGTCGGCTGGGAGCTCGCGAGGCCATTTGCGCGCTCCCCCACAGGACGATCCACCCCACATAGGCATCACGTTGAGACCGATGGCCGCGGGCGCTGACACGGCACGCGCGACCACGCTCATCTCCCGTGAATCGAAGCCCGTAGAGTTGGACAACACGGAGTTTGGCGGGTGCTGTCGTTCGTAACCTTGCCCCTGCGGCGCGGTGGACACGCGTCGCGATAGCTGCAACAATGAGTCAGTGTTGGCCTGGGTTCAACCCTACCATGAGCAGGGTCTGCCTTGTGGATGAGCCGTTGGTTCTTTGCGGCTTTGGCCTCCTGATCTACAGTGGCGTCGATGCTGGACACAGCTACGGCGTCCACCCTGGCCTTTTGCTCATGCTGGCGGTGTTGCCTCCTCGTCGATTGGACGACGCGCTCCTTAGGCGTCAAAACCTTCTATTTCTTAGTCGTCGCCGACCCTTTGCGTTCGTCCATGGTAGAGACGGGACAGACGGTGACGACGGTGGCAAGGTCGCCGACGACGACGAGGGTTGGCGCGACGTTGTCCATGGCGCGCGCGTGAGTGAGCGGGAGGTTTTTGAGAAATTGAAAGGAAATGATGATGATGTGTCATCGACAAACGGGTGAGGGGAAGGAGAAGGACGGACGTCGCGCGCGTTCGTCTCTTGTCCGTATCAAAAAGAACCGTAAACGGAAAAGAAAATCCGAACGCGGTTTTGTTTAAATCGATGCATTGGACTGCATTTTGTGTTCATGACGAACTAAACAAATACATAACGGAAAAAATGAGTTACTCGGTTGAAGTTGCTCCAACAGACGCTCAAACTTCGAGTTAGTCTCGAGACACAAAGTAGCCAACCCCACACACAGACGCAAACCCACAGGCGCACGGGCAGGAGGCTTTGCAGCAGCAGCAGAACAGATAATGTTCGTGTATGATGGATGCGAGCTGGCCGGCCAGCTGGGCCGTGCGTCGGGTCAAAAAGCTCGAGCTGCCCCAAAACTTTGGCTGGAAATGGCTAAAAAGTACGCAGGCCCGCTGGGCCCCAATGCGGCGGTGGCGTACGCAAGAACGCCGTATCCCTCGATCACCTCTCTCCTACTACGTACGTAGAGCAGTCGACAGGCGAGAGAAGATGGGACGATGGATTAAAAAGTAACGGCGGCACGTCGACGAGAGCTAGCTAAGAGGACCCAAAGGTTTATTTGGATCGGCCGAACGAACGAATTTGTCTGTTTTTTCATTGGGGTCACCCGATGCGCACAAGGCCAATCCATCTTTATATATTCATTCATGTATTTTGTTAAACACATACTCCCTTCGTTTCTAAATATAAAATATTTTAAAGATTTTTCTATAAATTAGATACGGAGTAAAATAAATGAATCATCATTTTAAAATATGTTTATATATATACATTTGTATGCAATTTATAATAAAATATCAAAAAAAATTATATTTTGAAACAAAGGGAGTAGGAGCTTCCAACGGCTGCATGCATGAGGCCGAGGTGTGTAGGAGCACGGACCAGTTAGGCCCGTCACTCCCGCTTCGCTGCCTTGCCGCATCACCAGCCGCCCGCTTGGCCGCGTCGCTCGGCCACTCCCCGCAAGCTCATCGTGTCCGCCGCGTTCCTTCGCCCCGCAGCTCGGCCGTTGTGCGGAACGACATGCGCGCGGCCTCGCTAACGTCACGCGCAGAGGAGGATAGAGGTGGGGTGGGGGTGGGTGAGTGAATAAAATAAAAAGAGAAATGTGGATGGTAAGTGACAGGTGTGTCAGATGCGGACACAAAAGGACGAGGCGGGTGCAGAAAATGTTCGTGTTGTGTTCGCCTCGGATTCAAATATAACCCAAATTTGCCTTTAAAATGGATCCAAATGGATACAAAGCACACAAAAAATAAGAATGAGTCTACGTGTTGGACATTGTCTTTTTGTTCATGCAACCTAATTAAATGACTACATGCGAATGAAATGCGTCCACGTGTTGGAGTTGCTCAACCGGCGATCCATTTCATTCGCGTGCGTCCATTTGGGTCGTCGAGGACAAAAAACACGGCCGAACGCACACACTCAAACGAACGCACGCTTGCTTTTTGTCTGTCCGTGACTCATTCGAGGCCTAAATTTAGGCTGCATTTACGTCGACGCGGACACGAAGCAGACACGTGCCTCGTCCGCGTGCTCCTTCCTCGGGCGTCATCGTTGACGACATAGTCTCACCCTTTTTTATCCCCTTTCCTCACCTATCGTCGACGAGTGCGGAAACCCTAGACTGACGTCCATTTTTCCTTGACCACATTGCTCTCCAGCACCCTCTCTCCTCTACACAGCAACACATCCACCGACGAGGTACCTCCTTCATGTCGGTGCGAAAAGCTGGTAGATCTGCGGCGGAAGCGGTGAGATTTGGTGCATCATGCCTACGTGATTTGGTGAATCGGATGAACGGCGGACTGCGCTTGTCATGGATTGGCCGGGTACCGATCCACCTAGTCTGAGCAATGCCTCTGTGCCGTATGCAGGCGCTCAATCCGCCTCTAGCCGCTCGGATCTTTACCATCGGCGGTCCATCGGCAAAGCCATGACCGACCATCGCCCTCGCTCGACGCTGGCCCAGAGGCTTGCCGACTCACCGTTGTCGTTCATAAAGTGTGACGACTGCCCGTTGCAGCTCGTTCGACGCGTTTCTTGGACACCTAAACATCTCGGTTGGGTGTTCGTCAAGTGCAAAAATGAGGGGGTATGATTTTTGTGTGGCCTTTTGCTCGTAGATTCGATGCAATTTTGGTAGCTTACTTGCTCAATTTTGTGTTTAGCTCTGATGCAACTTTTTGTATTGGGAAGAAAAATACATCCATATATTGATCTCATAAAATTTGCTAGATGTTCGTGCACTTCTAGCTATAATTGAAGCTATAAATGAGAGTAAAGAAGAGACCAAAGGGAAGCAATGTCTAATTCTTTAAAATCGAAAAAGAAAGACATTGTTATGCTTAAGAATCCGCATATCAACAACGAAGAGATAGAGAAGATCTTAGTCCAACTAGTAGAAGTAGTTATGAAAGTTGGACGTCTTTTAAAATGTCTAATTGTGATTTTTATATTTTTGGTCTTGCACTCGTAGCGAAGAACTGGTTAAAAAGGTATGTATTCAAATTTATTTGATGAAATAAAAATAACGTGCAAATCCCAAACAAAAATAATGTGTGATAAAAATGATTCCGTTCGGCCCCTAGCGCAAGATTTCGGTCTGCCCGTTGGCCGCACGACCGACCTATTTAAAAAAGAAAACACACATGTCGATCCATATGGACAAAGCACGAGTCCGTTTGAGTCGCATGTTTGGAGTTGCTCTTCGCGCAACCCAAACGAATGCACGTTTTGTTCATTTTGGTGGGCCCTACGGATATCTCTGTTCGCTTTTTAAAATGGGCGGACGCTTACGCCAAACGCTGCCATGACCTATTTTTAAGGCGGCGCGAAAAAATACATCATAACCATTTTTAAAATAAAAAATGTTAAACAATGCCATAATTCAACGGCCAACCATAGTCCATGAGTCCACCATATATTAATTAAAAACACTAAATTAAACATAAAATTAGAGGCGCATTGCCCTAGGCGTCCTGCTCCTCGTCGTCATCGGGGCCGATGACGGCGACAAGCGTCGGCGCCGGGCCAGCCTAGGGGAACGCTGTCTTCGAGGCGGCGACAATGTCGCGTGCCGGTGGCTGGAATTTGGCGTGGCTTTGATGAAATTAGTATGGAATAATAATAATTATTGGAGGAACTTTCATGAAATAAATAAAAAATATTGGAGGAAAGAAGTACCACAGGGGGCTGCCAAGTGGCCACTACGCACGAGTATGCGCTTGACCCCCCCCCCCCCCCGGCGCGACCTGGTGGATAGTGGGCGACCCAACCCACTTATGGCAACCATCTTCTAGTATATATTCACTCTTGACGTGGAAAAAATCAGGAGAGGACTTTCAGGGCGGAACACTCCCGTCTCAAGGTGGAATCTGGGTAGGAGTACTTTTGCCCTCGGTGGAGCGATTCCGTCGGAGGAACTTCCTTCCTAGAGAGGGAAATCGAGGCCATCACCAACAACCTTCTCATCTTGCTGAGGCCAATCTTCATTAACATCTTCAACAACATCATCTCCTCTCAAAACCCTAGTTCATCTCTTGTGCTCAATCTTGTACCGGAACCTTAGATTCGTACCTCGGGGTGACTAGTAGTGTTGATTACATCTTTTAATTGATGATTTATGGTTTATTTGATGAAAGATCGTATGTTCAGATCCAATATGATATTTAATACCTATCTGATCATGAGCACATTTATCACTTATGAGTAGTTACTTTTGTTCTTGAGGCCACGTGAGAAGTCATGATGTAAATAGTCCTGTGAAGTTGATATTCGTTTGATATTTTGATGATATGAATGTTGTGATTTCCTTAGTGGTGTTATGTGAACGTCGACTACGTAACATTTCACCATCTTTGGGCCTAAGGAAATGCATTCTGGAGTAGTTATTAGATGATGGGTTGCGAGAGTGACAGAAACTTAAACACTAGTTAATGCGCTATTCTGTAAGGGACTGATTTGGATCCCTATGTTTAATGTATGGTTAGAATTTATTCTTAATATTTTTCTCGTAGTTGAAGATACTTGCGGGAAGGTTAATCATAAGTGGCAGGTTTGATCAAGTAAGAACCGCACCCAAGCACTGGTCCACCCACACATCAAATTATCGAAGTACCGAACGTGAATTAACCCCACATGACGAAAGTGACTAGATGAAATTCCCATGTGCCCTCAAGAACGCTTTGCCTATTATAAGAAACCATTCCGGCCTATCCTTTGCCACAAAAGGATTGTGATACCTTGCTGCATCTATTGTTACTATTGCTACTCGTTACTTGTTACATTTATCTTGCTATCAAACAACTTGTTACCGCTATTTCAGTGCTTGCAGAAATTACCTTGCTGAAAACCGCTTGTCATTTCCTTGTGCTCCTCGTTGGATTCGACACTCTTACTTATCAAAAGGACTACGATTGATCCTCTATACCCATGGGTCATCATTCTCCAGTTCTATGAGAATAGAATGACTTGAGTAATGCTCAAACACTCTCACTCTAGGAGTTTTGTTTTATCCTTGCAGGTTAGTTCTCTCTCTCTCAATGTATTCGAGGTGGGTTCCTCCAAACCAACAACATCGTATCTAACTCTGAGCAGCCACCAACTTATGATGGAGGGGGTGTGCTATTTATAGCTAGCACGCAATCCTACATGATATGACCAAAATGACCCTAGGACAATGGCCAACCGACACGTGTTCCAATGCCCGGATTTCAAAGATAAACGCGACAACATTACCTCGGCTACAAAGCAGTGCCGACTCAACAAACTTTGGAAGAGATTTCCTATCATTGTCTTAGCTCGAATACATAGGTAATTATGGGTTGAGCATTACGTTAGCGTCTCACATCGATCATGTTGACCCCACTTCACAGTACGGTGGTTCCTATGATTCAAGCAAGAAGAAACAAAACAAACAAAAGACTCCACTTCACGTTTCAATATCTTGAAGCAATTATCTTCGTGCACCAACCATGACTTCAACCATCATCAATGTCTTTGGACATTTTTGGGCGTCGTCTTCGACGGTTAAACCAAATCTCCAAAGATTTCTATCTGGTTTGGCGTGTGAACTCTCACAAACACATTAGTCTCTTAAACATGTTTGTCTTCAATACTTTAAAACCAACAAAGGATGGCACTAGATGCACATACAACCCCACATGTCACGGATCCCGTGCCGATGCTGCTCCTCATGCTCAAACACAAAATAGACCTCCCAATCGGGAGAGTCTGCTGCGTATGCGGGCTTGGGCCGTGAAAGCATAATTGCTCCCTAAGATGATTTTGTTAATTAATAACAACATATGTATCTTTGAACTAATGATCTTATCCAAGCATATTTCAGAAAGATTCAAAGATGCATTGGCTAAAGGATTGTGAGGAGAAACCCCTTAATGCAAGGAAATGAATAGGATTGGCTCAAGCTTCAAGCAAGAGGACTCTACATTTTATATTTTTGATAAATAACTTGTGAGTCCATACGAAAGCCAATACTATTAAAAGGGGGTGAGGTATTTAGATGAGTTGGTTTCTCAAGTGCTTAGAGATAGCCACAAAAATACTCATCATTTCTCTCACAAAATCTCTATCCCAAGCCTACACAACAAAATCGGTGCCACCAAGTTTTTCTATTCGTCCCTACCGAATTTCCCAATGACAGATTCTGTGCCAAACCCTAATCTTTTGGTACCACTAACTCTCATACAGGTACCACCGAAAGACAACGACCAACTTTCTGATATCTCTATTTCAAGAATCAGAATTTCCGAGTTTGGAATCGGTACCAGCGAGATCTGGAAACTGCCCTAGGTCATCGTATCGGTACCACCGATATTCATATATCGGTATCATCGAGAATTAAAAAGTCACCACATTTAGTGCAACTCGGTATCACCCAAATTCATTTCGGTGTCATCGAGTTGGGCTATAATTTTGTAACGGTTGGATTTTGGGAGATGCTTATATATACCCCTCCTCCACTTCTCATTCACAGAGAAAGCACCGAAAACACACATACACACTTGCCATATCCATTTTCCGGAGAGAGAGCCACCTACTCACGTGTTAAGATGAACAAATTACACTCCATCCATTTGAAACTTGATCTCTAGCCTCCGCAAGTTGCTTTCCACCGAATCAATCTCTCCTACCCTTGTCAAACCTGTGAGAGAGTGATTGGGTGTTGAGAAGACTATCTTTTGAAGCACAAGAGAAAGGAGCTCATCGTTCTACCACATCGTTCTTGCCCGAGCTTGAACCTACGCCTGAGAAGAACCCCATGATGGCTAGGGTTTGTCATCCACGGGGGAGCATAGTGGGTGGCTTGATGGGGATGGCTTTGGGAAGCGGACGAGGACGCCCGCCTTACGCTGGGATTATTAAAGGACGTCCGTGATCGCTGACGCGTGGGCCCGTGGTCTTCGATCATCATTAATAAAGACGCGAGCGATAGTTAGCCGGCCGTCATGTGTGGTCGCGGCGGGAACCGAGAGCACGTGCGGCGTATTTGTTCGCGTCCGTGCCGACGCATTTATATCCTTAATTTGGGTGGGTCTACGCGAACGCGAAGCGACGTGTTCTAAAAATAAATACACGCACTGGATCATCGATTTTGCAAACAGACGGTGACTGGGAAACGAGCCATCCGATTGAAATTGCTCTAAAAGGAGCGGGGGCTAGACATAGATATAGTAGAGGTGGTACGCGTACGGAGGAAATGGGAGGGGGCAGGCCGGGGCACGGTGGGGCGGGCAAGTGGCATGGGGTTTTCGCCGGGCGGGTTGCGTGTGTGTGTACGTACGTGAGGAGTCAGCAGCGGCGTCAGGTTTAGGCTGTAGCTGCCGGGGCGGAGCGGACTGACGCGCGCGGCGGTGGACCGGGGGCGCGGTGGGGGCTCAGCAGCTCGCTCGGCCACAGCACGACGCACGGCACCGACGGAATTCAGTCCCTCTCTCGCGCGTCCTCCGCCTCGGGAAGGTGGCGACGGACGGGCGGTCGGTCGGTTGGCCACCCCGCCCGGCGCTTGCTGCCCCGGATGCATGGGCCCTCCCCTCTCTTCCTCCCGCGCGCCACGCCATGCACTGCACCTGCATGGCCCGGTCAAATACAACAGCGTACCACTGCCTCATGCAGCCCGGCCAGCGCCGACTGCTGCCATGACGCACTAGAAAGACATCCTCATCGGAGAGACGGAGACGAGACGGATCGTTCTCGACGTCGCGCGCCTGCTGCATCTGCATGTGCGTCTACGGTCCACGGACCACGATCGGCTTCGACACCCGCTTTTGCTTGCCCCGACCCAACTGCGACTCCACATCGCGGCGCCAGTGCTAGTCGCATCACCGGTCATTCGAAGGAGGAGATTACAAGAGACCACTCCACTCCAACTCCTAGCTAGGTGCGCGTGACTCGACATGGCACTGTCCGCCATGTGAGTGAGTTTGGGCTAAGCTAGTAGCTCCCGGTCGCCCCGGTCGTTTCTTCCGTCAGCACCGTGGGGTGGCCGAAGAACACAATGATTAAAGGTAGATTGGGCCGAAACGCGAAACGGATATGATGCCGGCCGCGGCCCGTGGTCGCGGCGTGGGTGAGCGGGACGGTCAAAGATGAGTCTGCACCGCCATGAGGCTCGAGGGAACGGAGCTGGCACTGCACAGCACCGGCCATGGCGTGCGGGCAGGCGTATCGCAACGGGTCCAAGTGATGGACATCGGTCAGGCATGCTGCTTCGCGCTAGCTTTGACCAGTGCTTGCACGGACGTACGCGCCTGTCTCTGAGTGGCTCCGCCTGCTGAGCTCGCCTGATCAAACTGCTGCCTGCGTGCCCATACGGACGGACTATGCACCGCTTCACGCGCCACGGACTTTTCTTGCCCCGCGCCAGGCCACCGATATGGCAAAGGCGACAGGCCACCAGTAGTGGCAATAGTCGGTGGACGGTACGTGCGTGCGTGCGTGCGTGCGCGGGCGCGAAAAGATGGCGCCAGAGAATGCATGGAGACGATAATACCGGCACGCATACATACGCACGCACGCACGCACGACGCATCCGTTCAACACATGCAGCAGTGACGCCTCTCGTGCAAGCATGCATTATCGTCTCCACGGCCCACCATCCATAGTTGATGCGTGACAGCGTGCACGTACGTCGACATGGGCGTGGCTAGCAGGAATCGCTTCGGCAGCTGCCGGGAAATTATGGCCAGCGATGATGTGCGGCGGTGTTCCTCGGCAGTAGCGTGTGTCTGCGAGAACTGTTCCTGGGGACAGTGACGCCCGTACGAAACAGTTCCACGTACGTGCACGATCGCGCGGGCGGAGCCAATGATCTTCGAAATAGAGGAAAAGGTGACGGGCTGCGAGCCTGCGAATCTTTGTCTGCCACCACATTACCACCCGCGCGTGTGTGTGGTTTAAGGCTCACGAAAGTGAACACGGCATGTGCACCAACGATCACCTAGGACATTTTTTTTTTAAACAAGGTACGTACGGACGCAAGCGTTTATATACACACATATAATGAATGCACATACGTATATTTCACCTCTATGAGCATTTTTAATAGACTGAATCAGCATATTATATTGAAATTTAAAAAATCATCATAGACGCCGCATCTTTGACGAAAACGACCCCTTCCATTAAATACGCATCATCGAAAATTCAAAAATAAATTTTAAAAAATGCGAATACGAGGACTTGAATCCTGATGGGCTGAAAATACTATAATCCTTCTAACCATCCAACCACAGATCGATTTGCTAGAAGGCAAAGTTCGAGCCTACACCTATATGGCTATATGCCAAAGGGGTAATTGCGTTGAGCATCTCGTGCTTAGTTAGCTAAGTTCAACGTCGGATGGGGCTCCCTCCAAGAAATGGAGTTGTGTTACAGAAAAAGCAAGATGATAAAAATAAAGTTTTTTGAGGATCGATAAGAAATAAAGTTGTGTTACAGAGAAAGCAAAACGACCCAAAAGGCCAAAGCTGCAGAAAAAACGCTGCTGATCTGAGCAAAAACAAATAATAAATATTACACGTTTAGCATGAAACTACATTGTTCAAACGATTCAACACCATCCATCTTGTCACATCATACAGGTGAGATTAGTGAAAGCTTTTTGTTTTTTCGGAATTAAAAATATTTTATCTCTTAAATAAAAAAAACTCATTAAGATCCCGTTTTCATCATTACATTTGTCTCGGAGAGATCTTCAAAACTAGATAACATATTGATATGTTTTGATGATTTTTTTATTATCAAGTTGCCAAAATATTTACTCCCTTTGTACCACAATATTTGTTGTTGGAGAGAACTAGACTAGTTCTCCCCAACAACAAATATTTAGGAACAGAGGGAGTAGATTGAAGTTGTCATAGAGTTTACACAAAAATTACCATGATATGTTTCATTTTTTTTCTAGATTTAGAGCTGCCATGATATGTTGCCATAGAGTACTTTTGACAGCGAATTCTAACCATGGCAAATTTTAGTAACTAAACACGACAAATTAATACATGGATCATGAAAGTTTTTAGCAATACATTATGGAAAAATTAATTTACAAATCATGACATTTTTAGTTTATAGATAATGACAATTTTACTATTTTTTACGATGGCAATTCTATTCTATTTTTCATGGAAAATATTTTTTATATGAACCATGGCAAATTTTAGTGCTTGTATCATGGCAATTTTGATTAATTCACCATGACAATTTTAGTTTATGATTCATGGAAATTTTGACTCATTGATCATGCATTTTTAAAGTAATTGACAATGGATTTCCTTTTAAATGTGAATTATATCAAAATTATTTCAGGGATCATGGCAAATTTTAGTAATTCACACTGGCAAGTTTAGTTTCTTAATTCCCCTTTTTTAAACATTTCAAAACTACTTTCAACATTGCAAAAAAAGTAGTTAAAACATATCATGACAACTTCATCGTAAACGCCATGGCAATTTATGTGCTATAGATATGGCTAATTTTAATTAGAAAAAGAAGCCATGGAAACATATTGATACGAGATATAGTTTTGAAGATCTTGTTGCAACTGATTTAACGGTGGAAACATTTTTTAATTATATTTTTCATTTAAAAGATCAAATATTTGAAAAGGTTAAACCCAAAATTTTCTCGCTAACATCATTAATTTCATCATTTGTGAATGCACGTGATGCCATAGCGTGACCTACGATAATAAGGTCGTTCGGTTTAAACCCCTTTCCACCACACGTGTGATGAATATCGAAACCCTAAAACAAAGGCCCAATAACACAAAGACAACTGAAGGTACGGTAGAAACGCCACTGGTCCCATGAAAAGCCCATCCAACGGCTACTAAGACAAATGAGAACCATGTAAGGGGGTACAAATCTTGAAGTAAAATGCCTAAAAAAATCTTGATATAACAATTCAACAATTGCGTATGTAAACGAGACCAAACTATAAGACTACTCGTAACGAAAATACTAAAAAGAGTATCATGCGTGTCAATTAGGCAATTTTGATGAGGTGACATATAATTAAATGACAAAAAGTTGAGTGTCATATCATAATATCATGTTTTATGCTACTATATAATACATGACAATAAATAAACTATCATATGATACAATGCATTACGGATCTAGTATCATACATGTTCAGGAAACAAGAAGAAGAAGAAACACAGTTTGTGACATTTTATTCAGATTCAAAATGGGAATTCAAGTGCGTGGAAACAAAGTCCGATGACTTCCCAGAAGATCAGCACATCAGTACAAATAAAACAGTCCTGATCAAGGAGTTGGTAGTTGGTACGTCGAACATGAAGAGAGAAATGCGGTGGGCAGGCAAGAAATCATTCGCAGATCTCCGCCGCTTGTACGAGCCATCAGCATTTCGGAAGATCGGACGGCGGAGGCAACATCTTTTGATTGGGCAGCGGCCCGTCGTCGACCATCCATGCCATGGACAGGCCCCAGCTCAAGTGGACGTCGAAGTGGCAGTGCATAAGCCACACACCTGTCGCACATAACGATGAATGCACATCGAATTAGTCAACAATGGTCGCTGCCGAGTAAACAAGGGGTACAGGCAAGTCAATCTTGCCAATAAGTGTCGAATAAAAGATTACCTGGGTTGTCGGCGAGGAACCGCACGGCGACCCAGCCGGCGGTGGGCACGCTGACGGTGTTCCGTTCGACGGGGTCGACGAGGTTGTACTTGGCCGGATCGTTGATGGGGTCGTAGTTGCCGAACCCTTGGCCTACCACGAAGAAGTTGAAGCCGTGCATGTGCAGGGGGTGGCTCTCGGCGCCCTGGATGGCGGTGCCCTGCATCACCAGTTCCACCGAGGTGTTGAACTTGACCGGCACCACCCTCGTGCCGTGCGCGACGAACGTGTTGTTGGGCGGGGCGCCGGTGTAGTTGAACGGGTGCGGCGGCGTGGTCGGGAAGTTGGCCATGAGCACGCCGGCGTAGCGGCGCTGGTAGTGCGCCTCGAGGAGGGCGCTCCTGGGCCGGACGAAGGAGTTGTTGTTGATGGACGCGGCGAACTTGGTGCCGTTGGGGCCCTGGCAGGTCTGGTTGGACGGGCAGGGGTCGGTGCCGAGGCCGACGGTGAACAGGACGCGCCGGTCCACCGCCTGCGGCACGCGCGCCGGGTACTGCGCGCTGGCGAGGCTCCGGAAGTTGCTCGTGAAGCTGGCCACGGCGCTGGTGTCGTTGTACCGCGGCAGAGCCGGCAGGGGGAGGTTCTGGGTGGAGCTCGGCGGCGTCGGGGCGTCGTACTGGAGGACGGCGGCGGCGGTGGTGTTGTCGAACGTGCCCTGGGTGTTGGTGTAGGGCGCGATCGCCATGGCGAACGACTGGGACTGGGAGGAGGGGCTCGCGGACGTGGTGAGTAGCACGTTCATGGTTTGCCCCGGCGAGATGACGAGCGTGGTGACGGTGAAGGGCTTGATGTAGTTGGCGTCCGCCTCGACGACGGTGAGCGTGTGGTTGGCAATGCCGAAGAAGAGCTCGTCGTTGAGCGCCGAGTTGATGAGCCGGAGCATGTACGTCCTCCCGGGCCGCACCTTCAGCGTGTACGTGTCTGGCACGTGCATTTCGTTCAGTTGCATGCATTTCCATTTTCATCAGAGAATAAGTAGACAATTGCTTCATTAACTCGTGGGCTTGCAGCCTGCCATGTCGATAACTTACTTAGGAGAGAGAAAGTAAGTAAAAGTACCTTTGGACGACGAACAATTATAAGTTGGGCCGGGAAGCCCATTGAAAGTGTAGGCGTCGGAGACATTTGGGCCAGCGCCAGTCTGAAGGGCCTGGCTGATCACTGACTCAGTATCGGCCTTGAACCACTCGCCTGCCAAGATCCCCATTCAAATGAGCTGCAAGTAAGCATCCCCTCAAAAAAAAAAAAAAAAAAAGTACGATGCCGAAAAAAACACGCACGTACCGAACAAGATGGGCACCTCCTTGTAGGGGGCGGCGAAGGGGTAGGGCACGCCGAGCTCGGGGAGGATGAGGAGGGGCCCGTAGAGGTGCACGCGGAGCCAGGAGAGGTGCGCGTGCCACCACAGCGTGCCGCGCTGCCCGGTGACGGTGAAGTCGTAGACGTAGCTCTGCCCCGGCTGGACCGGGCACTGCGTGATGTACGCCGGCCCGTCCGCCCACCCGTTGCGCAGCTGCCGGATCCCGTGCCTGCACACGCACCCACCATCATCATCATATGTATGCATACAGGAGTCGCCGCACGGGCGTACGTGCAGCCGCTGCTACCGATGCGATATATGCCGCTCTTCGTCTTCCTCACTCACCAGTGGAACGAGACGTTGCGGCTCATGCGGTTGTGGACCGTGACCACGACGCGGTCGCCTTCCCGCGCGTCCAGCCTCGGCCCCGGGAACTGCCCGTTCACCGTCGGGATGCTCTTGGTGCCGCACAGACGCGTCACGCTCGTCATTCCCACCTGAAGACACCACAGCGCGAACGGTCAAGGAGAGTACCGACGCATGCACGCGTTCGTTCGGTCATGAAAGAGGTGGCAGTCGTCGTGGGTACATTGAACGTGTAGCGCCGGGTGACGCCGGCGGCGAGACCCGGTAGTGCGAGGAGGACGGCGAACGCGAGGAGGAGGGGGCATGCGGAGGCGGCGGCGTGTCGCCGGAGGCCACGAGGAGCAGCCATCTGTGTGGCTAGCTTGGTTGCGCCTCGAAGCAAGTGAAGTGGTGCACTTACCGAGAAATGAGTACGGGGTCTATATAGGGCCATGGTCGCTTCGTGCTCTGCATGGTAGGAGGTCACAGCCGTGGTAGTGGTTGGCCGATCGAGTTGGTGCATGTCCGTCCATAGCAAAACCTGGCATTGGCCCATTTCCTCGTCCGTTGCTCTTTTTTCTCTCACAGCATGGGTAATAGTACAACCAGCTGCTGGCTATATGATGTTGACACCTCATCTATAGTTAAGTTTATAGCTCGCAAGTACAATAGGTAGATGTAAATGAGTACTACTTTATTGATACAAGGCCCACTATTCTCTCTCACAAAGTGTCTAGGAGCACGTGTTACAGCCGGCTGTTAGTTTGTAGCCCGCTTCTTTTCTCTCTCCTCTTCTCTCTCTTCCAACTCATCACAAATATATTATTTTAAGTCTTACAGCCCGCCTACGTCATCCTATTGTACTTGTTCTCAGAATTAATTTCACTTTTTACCCCTTAGTTTCACCTTTCTCACAGATGTTTCACATTTGTACCAAAATCTAGTAAATTTATGCTACTAACTACTCCTTGAGTCCTTTTATTATTTTAATACATTGCTTAGACCCGCATTCTAGTGTTGGCTAGGCATGCCACGTTGGCTGGTTTCGTTTTTTGGAAGGAGGCTGCTTCTTCTTCTTCCCACCACCGATGCCATCCTCGCCGCTGACACCTTGAAGGGACCTCATCGTCTTCGTGATCTCACAGGGACACAAGTCAAGCGCGCCACCACACCGTTCGGTGCCGATGAAGAAGTCCCTCAGCATCTTCCAGAGCTTGGTGCGGATGAAGCTGTTGAGCTAGTTGTACGGGACGCTGAAGTAATCCAATGTGGACAGGTCAAGTTTGGGGATCTTGTCACGCAAATCGCTCTTGTCGAGGATCTACGACTCGAGCCGGTTCTGATTGTTGAAATTCGGCAAGATCTAGCCCGAAAATTGTTCTCAATAATGTTAAGCCACACTACGTTCTTTAGCGTGAAGGGCAACAACGGGATCTTGCGAGAGAAGCTGACGTGCTGGAAGTACATGGCTCGGAGCTCGGTCATGCGAGAGATGTCATTGGACATGGGTGATGATGTCCTAGACTAGGGGTTTCGAGCCGAGCTAATCTAGTCCATGGGCTGGACTAGGAGCTCGGCAAGGTGGAAGGACTTTGGAGGCCCTCAACTAAGGGTGTGTTTGGTTTGAGGGATAGCCTAGGGTGGTTGTGGGTATCCCCAACCAGGTGGTTGGGGATAACCCTTTTTTTTTGTTTGGTTGAGAGGGTGGGGTTATCCCATGTTTTGTTTGGTTGAAAGGATGAAAAGTGGCTGATGATAGCCATTGAAGTGTTTGGTTCAAGGGATAAGAAGGGTTGTGGTCACCTTTTTTACCTGAGGTGAGATTACCCTCATAATTTCCACTTTTTAAATGAAATGAAGGAGAATATAATATGTACAATCATAATTTCGAAAATCTCAACATTTTCATAGTAGAAATTTTAAACTTCCATCACACATAATAGTTCAACATTCCATACATAAGTCAAACATTCCATACATAAGTTAACTGCAAAGAGCTCATAGTACAACCCATTGTTAGTCTTGGTTCTCAAAAGAGCTACTACATACAACCATAGTTATAGTTTTGGTTGCATCAAAAGTACAAGGTAGTCGTCAGTTCAACACATCTTATGCTTCTCGAAAGGTATTCTTAACATACCTAGAAACCCAAACCTTCTTTTGATCCTCTTCCAACACCTTGAATGCCATAGCAACACGAGGATTGTCAACCAAATATGCATAGTAATGAGCAAGGTAATCCAAACTGAACCCAGGGAGTACTTTCATGCTCTCCCAAAGACCATCTATGGCATTGTTCTCGGTGTTAGTACTCTTCTCTATGGCAATAGCAATTCTTTCACTAGATGCAAGTATGGTGGCATGCAACTTGTCTTCCACACAAGGATTTGGTTTGGCTTTCTTTGGTTTGGGACCGGACGAACCTGCATTTGTTGATTGTTCAACCTCTTCATGTGGGGCTTCATGTGGGGCAGTGTGTTTCTTGGAAGTCTCTTCTTCAATATCAACCACTTCTGTAGCAAGAGCGTCACTTGAGCCTTTTGCATATTGCCCTGTAGCCATGCTCCCTCCAGCTATGTTCATCATCTCCTTATAATGAATAATAGGCTTGTTAAGGTATTGTTCGTCCTCTGGATGAGCCTTGTAGAAACAAAATAATAATTTCAGCAAGTATTTGATGTAAAATACTAATTTCAGCAAGTATTTGATGTAAAATACTAATTTCAGCAAGTACTCATTACGAGAAAAATAGTTACCTTAACATGATTTGTGTAATGCTCATGATCAAGAACAATCATAGATTGTTCGTCATCCCATAGTGCACCACTCAAGGTGTGAGCACGAGGGACGAAGCCAGAAAATAGAGATAGGGGGGCAAGAACTAAAAACATCAAAATCTTTGGATACATAGTCACATAACTTAGTAAATATTGGAAGATATAAATAGTCAATGTATGTCTGTTGCTCCACAATAAGAATAAAAATTACATATCTATTAATTTGAAGCTGGATTTACGAGCACCGGTATCAAATATCTCAATAATATCATCGGAGCTAAACTTGGCTGCTATTTCCTTCTCAATGTAGACTATAGTGCAATGACGAAGAAAATCATCTCCTAATTTACTTCGAAGATGTGTCTTGACAAGTTTCATTGCGGAAAAGGCTTGCTCTGCTGTTGCAGTTGACACCGGTAGAGTTATTACTAATCGTAACAACCTCTCAACCATAGGATAATCAGACGACTTGCCAGTTTTAATTATTCCTTTTGTCATATCAGCAAGTGATTTGCAATTTTTGATCTATGGATGGTTAAATGTATCAAGCTGGAAATGCGGTAATTCACACTCCAACCGATCTCTTTCTTGACTAGAAAAATCATCAGGATAGAACTTTTCCACTAGAGTGCATATCTTTGACTTGTCGAAGGCATCATGTCTAGGGTCCAATGATGAACAAAGATCTAGAAGCTCCGTAAATTGAGAACTGAATCGATCATTCAACTCTATCACTTGTTGATCTATTGCAATATTAAACCCATTTCTTCTTTAATTGAGGTTTGCACTTTTCGTGAAATTATGCTAGCAATTTCCTTCTGAATAGTAGAGGAGGTGTACTTTGCATTTTTAGGAGCATTCTGTACAACTTCTTGTACATCCTTATTATAAGAAGCCAAAAGCTTAATCATTTCCTTGAAATTACCTTGATTCTTGGAATCCTCAGATTCATCGTTTCCTCTAAATGGACATGCTTGGAACATTAACCACCTAATGCAATCAATAGAGAATAATTATTATATATAATGCATTAAGAAAATTGGCTTAAATTAAATATTTGTTGCTTACCTCATGGCATCAATAGAAGTCTTAAGCCTCAGTCTTGCATCAAGAACCATTTGCTTAGTTTGCTTTTTCATCACCTTGTCAATATGAGTTGGATTATTTTTCAGATTTTCGTAACACCGAACTGCAAAGTTATGAGCCGAGCTGGGAGTACTGCCCATACGTTTGAGAAAAGCACATTCTTTTCCATTGTTAACCTTCTTCCACTTATCAAATCCTTTGACAGTGAATGTGTCTGAACCACACTTCCCAACTGGCTTCTTCGAAAAGAGAAAACAAGGCAAGCAATAGGCACATTTTGTATTAGTCGAATATTCCAACCACCAAAAATTTGTGTACCAATCTTTTTGGAATCGCCGACAAACAACACTTCTTTCATTATATTCATAATTTTCCAATTCGGGCTGATAGGCCCCCTCACATATATAAAAACGCCTAGCATCATCCTGCTTTTCTGGAGGGAGTTGCCAAATTTGATGGCGCCTCCCTGGGTCTCGATCATATTTTGTGGTTATAACTCTAACTTCTTGTGTAACTTCTAGCACTGGAACATCTTGAACATCACCTTCAGCATGACTAGGGTTGTTCTCTTCGCTAGGTTGCACATCATTTGTATTAGCACCATTATCATGTTCACATGGCTGAGAGCTTGAACCAATTGGCTTGAAAAAGGTATGGATTGATTGAGCTCTCTTCCTCTTCATGTCTAGAGAACACAATTGGACAATCAAAAGAAATCCTAATTAATTTTTAATGTCTATATTCTTACAATTACATTCCAAGAAGGTTCGATTCCAAGACAGAAATTAATCCAATGCTGGTTCTGAAAAAAACTAACCTTTCTTCATTATCTGGTCGCTCATCGGTGTGGCCGGCCAGTCGGAATACGCCTGGTCGCAGGTGTGCAGGACTGAAAGCGGATGCCGGATGGATTCAGGCCTGGATGGATTCAGAGGAAGAGTATCAATTGTTAGCCCAGAACTGAAGCTCATAAGATAGCTGTATATGTGTAAGACTGTAACTGCAAGCGGATAGCTGTAATTGAGATGTGCAGTTCTATAGTAATTTGGCGCAGTAGGATTGCTGCAACTGTTTGGCGCCGTAGCCCGTAGGATTGCTGCTCCTTTTCAGGATTTTTAAACGGTATAGTAATTTAATATCTTCAGGATTGATTGAGATGTGCTCATAAGATAACAGTTGCAGCAATCCTACATCGCCAAACATGATTGATTGATTGGACTGAGATTGATTGATTGAACCAAAGTAATTTTCTCACGGCCAAACCTGTTGCATGCCTGCGTCAAAGAGGGAACGGACGCCAGACTCGTCAGAGACAGACAGGCGGTCGGCGGCCGACGGGAGGGAGCAAGTTTTTCGGATCGCAAGCAGGCCTGATCGCAAGAACGAGCGCCGTCTCTGCGTAGGTCGTGGCGTGATTGGCGTTAAACCTGAATGGTTTCATACTTGAACCATACTTGAACCATACCCATTCATTTATCTCTCAAAACCATACTTGAACCATACCCATCTAGTGTCATTTTTAGCCCAACCAAAACCAAACCCACTATTTTTTCCACCCAAACCAATTAAAACCCAAAACATAACCATGGGTTTAAACCCAGTACATAACCATGTGTTTGCTTTAATGTACATATGATTGCATAAATTGACATGTTAAGAAAGAAATAAGATTGAGAAGGCATTTATATGCATCTACAACAGTTTAGAAACAAAGTAAACCTTGAGATACAGTCAACACACAGTAAGAGGCAAAAAGAACATGCCCATGGCTGATAAGCTCACTAACAAGTGTATTAAAACCAAATTGCTTAGCGAAAGCACAAGAAAACACTTCCGATTTTCATCTGCTCTTTCCCCATAATACATAATTACATAGTGCATTACAACATGCACGCGGATCAAAGATACTCGTTCTCGGTCGTAGTTGATTATTGCATATAACCAATGCCTAGAAACCGGTTTGGACCCATAGTTTATAACTGTCAATAACCAAACCGTTTAAACCCATAACCAACTATACCCAAACTGGTTTCTCCACATACCCAAACCAAAACCAAACTAAAAAAATCTCAGCCCAATTAAACCTAAACCAATCAAACCCAAAGTAAGAACCGAACCGTTACACCCGGTTTTTTAATAATCATTCTCACGTTTAATTGGCGTCGTGTGCGTATTGCTTGATTTCTTCCAACTCCTTGACGGTGGCGTATTGACGTGGGCTGTGTTTCTTTTTCCCTGGCTCTGGCCTGTTGCGTGTACGTACATGGCCTGACTCTGGGCCTCTGTCTATGGGTACGGAGCATGGGGGGGGGGGCGAGACAACTAGAAATTGCATGCGTACCAGAAGAAATTTCCCTCCTAACTAATCGCTGTCAAGGGATAACTAGATCGTTGGGGGGGGGGTCTAGCCCCCCTGCCCCCCCCTTAAAATCGTCCCTGGTGAGCACATCAGACTCTACCGAAGACCTGGTGTGCACTCCAAGAAGGGATTATTTGTTCGACATGTAATCTTTAGATAGTAATCAACGTTCCTCTAACCCTAGATAGGCCCGACGCCTATAAAACCTAGAGGGTTTAGCCCATAGAAGACAACCATACATATTCATCATCACCCCTAGGTTTAGACCACCACATCCGACATCGAGGTAGATCGAGTGTGTACTTTGCTATCCCAATAATATAACAAGAACATGATGTAGGGTTTTACCTCCATCAAGAGGGCTTGGAACTGGGTAAACACCGTGTGTTCCTTGTCTCATGTTACCTATAGATCCGATCTCACGGCTCGGGCCCCTACCCAAGGTTTGTCGGTTTTGACAACGGCAATGGGGATCATTAGCATGCCCAATGGCTGAGTGTGCCGAGCCCTCCGAGGTTGTCGAGCACACCCGAGGGGAGAGTACCCATGAGGCCAACGTCTAGGAGGAGGCGCTCGATGATGCGTTCGTTCTCACGGGTAATCCCATACCATTGTCATTTCTACGTGTTGTTCCACGACGACAACGCAGACCAGCCAAGTGCGATGCAAAGCATGCATGTCAATGTTGAGGTTGTCGGGTAGGTAAGCTAGGCGCAACGAGGTGTGCACTAGGATGACAACAACCAATCTCGTCGGGCCTTGTATTGCCTCAATCGCCGACGGTGAGAGTGGGGAAAGAGTGGAAGGTGGGCCCTGAAATTGTTACCACCACAGTCTCGCGATGTCATGATAAGAGTGGTTGATGTCATTGATCTCTGCCGAAAAACATTGATCAGGGCCAGTTCTTTTCACCCAGGATTCTACAAAACCAAGATTCTGGAAAATTCTCTCAGAATCTGCTTCTCCCAGAATCTGTCGTCGAGTTTTTATTGGAGATTATAGTTTGAGATTCTGGAAAGTGTTGTGTGTTGAAATGTCTATACTACCCTTAGACATAAATTGTTTGATGAATTGTTAAAACTTTGTTGTTTCTAACAGTGCCGAATTTTACATTTAAAGTGGATTTAAAGTTTTCTTCATTGGTGAATAATCTCAAGAGCTCACTGGTGAGGTCGTCGGTGGCAGGCAGAGACACACCCGAGCTCGCTGGTGAAGCCGCCGACGAAGGAAGAGGAGGGGGGTGGAGGGAGAGAAGGCTGGCAGCGACGGGAACCTAGCCGGCAACATGGGGCCCCCGGTGGCGGGCGGAGACAGGGCCGCTTGGTTGTGAAGCCGTTGGTAAAGGAAGAGGAGCGGGGCCAGAGGGAGAGAAGGCCGGCGGCGTAGGAGAGAACGCCAGCGGGGGCGGGGACCTGACCAGCAGCGACAAAGGGCTGGTGGGCGACGTGGGCTATCAGCGGCAGCGCAACCCTAGCCGTCGCTGCAATCCTAGCCCCCGTCGTTGCGTTCCCCCGATGCGAACAGGACGGGTCGAGCAGGTTTGTCTCGGTCCACCGCTCGAGCCCTTGGTTGCATCTCAGCTGTGATTAGTTGATAGGATAGGGGTACACTTCTAATTCGAAACGTTTTCTTTTGAGGGACTCTTCATAATCTTGAGATTCTCGGAAAAACCAGGTATTTGAAGGTTCTGAGATTGCACTAGGATTCTAGAGAATCCGGCTGAGATTTTGAAAGCGTGGTCGACTTCTTTTGGCTCAAGATTCTTGAGACTGAAATTCTTCATAATCTGGTGAAAAGAACTGGGCCTCAAGAATGTTGGTCGTCGAGGAGAAGATGACATTGGATTGATTACACCTAGACTTACGCCCGAGTTAACATGATACAAAAAATTTCATTGTTGATATCGAAGCACCACCAACTTAACAAGGACGCAACCAACTTCCCACCCTTATCACCTGCTACATCAGTTGTAGATGGAAAGTCAACCTTATATGACAGATCCTGTCGCTATATTCGCACAACCGACACTACCAATCGAAGGGCCGAGGCAATATACTACAAAGACCTACATGTGCATCAAAAATTTTCACGAGATCTAGAGTCTCACGTGTGGCCGGAGCAGTAGAAGAAGCCAGAGGGGCCACTATTAGGCTCCGCTGCCACCCCCACTAGTAGGGTCGAAGCGCGGACGACACAAGCATACCTAAAACCTCAAGACAGGGAAATACATATAAATTAGCTGGCTCCGTCCAAATGCTAAATACACAAGATGATCAGATTTATGGGATTATGCAATTGTATCGTTCTCATCAATGCCGATAAATAAATATTAATTTAGCGTGTCGTGAACAAAACATATCATAGTATATCTGGATGTGTTTTTTCTTTCTTTTTCGGGTGAGTTGTTAAGGGATGTTTTTTGCAGTTTTATCTTGCATACGAGGATTATTGTTATGAGCCCATGGGGTGATGTTTCAATTTTGACACAAAAACATTTGTCAATTAACAAGGTGAAATATCACTTCCTAATTTTCACATGCGAAAGTTTGCTTTAAGAGGCATACTTTGTCTGCTTGCAAAAAAAACTAATCAACACCTTTCTTGTCTTATATCAACTTCCACAGTTTACCTTGCATGTGCCTTTATTTGTGAATCTTTGAAGCTAACAGTCTGCTCAGGTCAATTCTATGGAGCATGACGCACTTTTCCCCACATTTTTCCACAGGATTTGGGTTCGAGATACTGCTGTCGGAGCATTAACACGGGGGCCAGGGTTGTTGAAGTGGAGCAGACCCTTCTTTTCTTCATATCTTCGCTGCTTTTCTAAAGACAAAGACCCTCGTTCTAAAATATTCTATCATCTAGTTAGAAAACGCTGGTATTTGGCATGCTAGTGCCCTCTTAATGTGATCATCTGGTTCTCGGATATTTCAGCTGGGTCCCGTGTGAAACTGGTGCTAGTAGTTGCAAATTGTGTTTTTCTTGCTAACCAAGGGAAGGGAAGCCTACGAGGATAGGAAGATTTAAATACGCAGCAGCTACGCAGACAATGCAGTCGCACAAACCTGAATAATGGATTTTGTTGGAGAGAGAGAAAATATCAAAGCAACTCATGCTTCCAGTCCAAGAAAAGAAATACCAAGGCACCGGATGTGTAGAGTGTAAACATAATGTGGCCACCCAATTGTGATGTAACTGAGAGTGTGCATGTAAGTTTGTGATTTGCGTCTAAAACATGACTGCAGTAGGACTAAGACACTCGGGCATTGCTTTGTGGCCACACTCACTACCCAGGGATATGTGTGAGGCTGTGAGCCGAGTGAGTACTAAGAGCATCTCTAGACCTCGTATAATGTTCAACCCGTAAAATAATTGTTAAAATATAGATCTTCATTAAAAATTGTCCGATCAGACACTGCAAATGCGTTGGATCCGTAAATATTTTTACGGCACACGGTAAAAAACTCGTCTCAATCCGCAAAAACACAGTTTTCGCGTCCGCTTCTACGATGCCCTGTATCGAGAGAAAGCGGTTGGCGGGAGCCCAACTGCAACGAAAACTTCCGCGTCCACCGTACTTCGTTCGGGATGTCGTCCCTGACGTCCCCGAACACCGGTCACACGTCCCCGGACGTCGCCTGGCCCGTCCTGGCGGCCGCCCCTACTCGTCCTCGCTTGATTCGGTGTCGACGGCGGAAGCTAGCTAGCTAGCTCCGGGCTTGTGGATGGATTCCACGACCAGAGCTAGCTAGCTAGCTTCTAGATGGATTTGTTGACACCGGAGCTAGCTAGCTAGCTTCTAGATGGATTTGTTGACACCGGAGCTAGCTAGCTAGGTCTTGGATGGATTCGTGAACGGAGGATCTAGCTAGCTAGCTCCTGGATGAATTCGTGAACGGAGGCGCTAGCTAGCTCTTGGATGGATTCACGGACAGAGGAGCTGGATTCGTGCACGGAGGAGCTAGCTAGCTTCTGGATGGATTCAGAGATCAGCGATTCTGTATTTAGGAACAAATTTAGTTGACCATGGACATGGAGGAGAGGAAGAAGAAGATATGGAAAAAAAATGTAAGCGAAAATTCGATTTACAGCTTAAGTTTAAGGGGTCTGTCCCGTCGCAGCTTGAGCTGACCCGTAAAAAAACATCTTCTACGAATATCATCTTTTTACATGTTTATTTTATGATGTCTGAGTCTGTACTTATCCGGTCGGCTTGTAAAACCGTTTTTCATGAACTGTAAACACGTTTTACAAATCGGCGTTATACGGGTATGCTAGAGATGCTTTAAGATTGAATCTGGAGTCCTGGACAATGCAAAATACAGTAGTACTGTTTGAACATATACCCTTGACTGTTACAACTCTTTACCTTGAGAGCGGAAAGTGGGGGAAGCAGGTGAATATTCAACATGCCGACACTGTCCCATTCGACAGACATAATGTGTGTTTTTTACATGCTTGTGAGTGCTACATTGGGACGATTAGATGTCCATTGCGATGGGACAAAAATGGCAAATTCTTTTCCGCGGCCAGTTAGATGTGATGTTAATATCGAATCGTATCTGCCTTCAACCTGCAGGGTCTGACTCGGGTCTCCCATATGCCTCATGGAGTGGTTGGGGGCGCTTGCGCAGCAACGAACTCCCTCGAGTAATAAACGGAAGAGGAAAGGAAAATGGAGCAAAAGCCGTACGTCAAGGGCGAAATTCCGTGCATTGATCTGATCAAATTCTGCTCCAAGTTTCGCCGGTGCCGCGTTGCTGTCTTGGATCCCTCGTGGCGTTTTTGAGAGCCTCGAGTGTGCTTGTCGTTGAGAAAACGCAAAAAAGGACAGCTACTCGCGACCAATCCCAAACACGAGCACGGTATGGACATCATTAAGATTACTCCTAGTATATCATTTGAGCAACTCCAACGATCCAACCCAAACGAACGTCATTTTATTCGTTTTTCGTTCGTTTGGATCGATCCGGCGGGCGTCAGCGGACGCTTTGTCTTTTGGGTCAACGCACGCATCCACCGTTGATCCAACCCAATTTTGTCTGTGCATGAAAAAAAATAGCATTCCAAAAATATATAACACGCATTCCTTAAAGACTAAAAGCTGGCCAAAAAGGCCAGCGAGAATCCACTCGTTCACATTACATTAACTAAACATAAAAAACTAACTACGAAGCACGCAATCCTAGCCCTCGTTGTCGACGATGTCGGGGCCGGTGAGGTCGATCAACGTAGGCGCAGGGCCGGTCTAGGGGAACGCCGTGTTCGAGAGTGCCGTTGCCTGCACCTCCGTCGTCTGTCCTGTCGGCGTGGTCTGTGGTGGTGGCGGTGGCAGCGCAGCTCGGGCGCGCTCCTCCTCCTCCATCTCCCATCGTTCCTCCTCCGCCTCCTTCTCCATCTCCATCTGCGAACGGCCTTCTTCGCTCTCCGCCCGCAGGTGCTGCAACTTTAGTGCAGGTGGAAGGCTTCCTCGTGCTCCAGTGTCGCGTCCAACTAGATGGTCGGCGCGCAAACACATTCGCGAAGGACGTCGGTCCACTGGTAGACCTCCGGCTACGGCTCGCTCTTCAACGGAGGGGGCAGGACCCAGTCGCCGGCAGCGGACAACGTGATAGCCTCCGCGAGCTGCGCCTCGTACGTCGCCTCCTCCTCATGGGCCTTGCGCCGCTCCTCCTCCTTGCTCTCGCGGAGGACTGCTGCCAGCGCCGCATGGTAGGTGGCCTCCGACTCCTGGTCTTCGTCGCTAACGACGGGCTGGGGTGGCGGCGGGCCTCCCGGCTGCACATCACGCATGCCACGCCGGCGCTGCTCTTCGTGCTCGAGCGCGAACCAGACCTCCTAGTTGAGAGAGTCGACGGCGTACGCCGAGGTGAGTCGCTGCTCTGGCGTCCGCTGACGCCGACGACGACTCGTCTCCTCCGCGTGCATGCGCGTCGACTGCGGCATGACCAACATCGGGATCCTCTCCGGATCCAGGTGCCAATGGTGCGGGAGGGTGACGTCAGGGCACTGCAGCGGAACGCGGTGCTCCCAGTGCCACAACGCTTGGTGCACGGGACACTAATGCGTTCGCGAGGCCGGAGGCGGTTGACGGGGCCTTGCTCTTGTTTTGGAAGGAGCCGACCATGGCTAGGGTTTGGACCCCGACGAGGTGGCAAGATGGGTTCTGAAAGCAGATGGCCGAACCCCACCGCAGCTCGGTTTAAAAAAGACCGACCGCGGATGCTGACGCGTGGGTCCAAGGAAGAAGGACGTCATAAATTATGTTGGCCGCAGTGGTTGCGTCAGACATCGAGAGGGCGGGCGCGTCCGCTTCGCATCCGCCAACGCATTTCAGTTCCAAATTTGAACTAGAAATCAGTCGGCGCGGACGCGGAACGAACATGTTTTGAAAATGGGTTGACGTGTTGGGCCATCATTTGGTCGGCGCGGCCCTGAACGAATGACGACGAATGAAATGGATAGTTTTGTTGGAGTTGCTCTTATGTCATTGGAAGCTGCAACATCGAAGCTAAACCTTACACTTCAGACTGCACTTCCGCTCATCAGAGCATCACAAATCACATGCTTGCTGTGCAGATCCTTGCCGGAGTTAAAAATGGATCCCCTTCATCCTCTGCCGCTGCTGCGCGGGCCGCCTCAGAGCATGGTTAATAGTATAGCCAACTGCTGGCTATAAGCAGTCTTATAGCCCACCTTATAGCTAGCTTGTACAATAGTTAGCTATAAAAGAGTACTACTTTTATCATATATGACCCACGTTTCATTCTCACAAAGCAACTAGGAGCACATGCTAGAGCTGGCTCTTCACGAAGAGCCCGCTTCCCTTCTCTCTCCTCTTCTCTCTCATCCAACTCAGCGAAAATATAGTATTTTAATCCTTACAGCCTGTTGACTGTATCTTATTGTACTTGCTCTCACGCTGCTCACGGGCTATCGACTGCTCGGCGGGTGGCGGCGGCTCGTTGTGGTGGTTCGTTCATGGGATCTGGGAACTGTCGGCGTCACCTGCCGCGATCTCCTCTCCTCCATTTCTTTCAGGACCGCAGGGTGTTGTTCTGAATGAAGCCCTGACACTAGTCACACGCACAGCCACACACCTTGCATTGCAATACGCATCGTAGGAGGCAGGCGGGAATGCGAGGCGAAGAAGGCCACATCATGCTGCCGGATCTCCCACACCCACACCCACACCCACATTAACTGCATCTTCAAGACCACGCACTGCATCTTCATGTCGTCTGTATTAACTCTCCTTGGCAAAACAAAACAAAACAAAACAAAACAGTGCCACAGTGCCGACAGTCAACCACACTTTGCAAAGCGCTAAGTACTAGTAGTAGTGTAAATCATACTGCTAATCTGCAGCTGCAGCTAACACGGAAGCAAACAAGCTGCTGCGAACAGCGGATGGACTGTGGCATCGAGTCACTGCACTGTCGTTTCTGATTGCGGCCTGGACAGGAGGCATTTCAAACCTTGAAGCTACAGCTTGATTGGTGATCACACCGTCAGATGCCTCGCATGGAAGCCAAGCAAGAAATCACTTGCATGCAATGCATACGGAGCCGGCCGCTCAGGGTCAGCGGCCGCATTCAGCTCACAGTGGCCGCCCTCTCTGCCATTATTGACCTTGGATCCTCAGTAGTAGTAGTAAAAATTAATCCTGGCTCAACAATCGACATCGCAATAGAATCATGGAGGAACTTCAGCAGATACAGAAGTGCGCGGTAAGCAAGAAGAGTCGCATCAGTGCCAAGAAACAAATAAGGATTTCTCATTTCAGCCGATACAAACAAAACCACATGCTCATCAGCTCCCGGCTCATATCAGTTCCTCTGCCCGCCTACCTAGCTACACACTACTACTCCCCTATAACACCCCCTAATCCGCTACCGCTAATAGTACAACAGAGGAGAAACCGTCTGAGTATCTACACTTCCCAAAATCGACCCAGAACGGGGCCCTCCGCGGCCGCCGCGTGCCGTCGCCAGCCGTCGGAGCCAGCCAAATCAGGCGCATGACGCCTGCCGGCGCGGGGCGAGCGCGAAGAGGGCCTCGAGGTCCGGCGGCTGGAAGTAGCCGTTCTTGGGCGGGCCCCGGGGCGTGCCGAAGTCAGCCGCCGCCTTCCTCGGCGCCGCGGGGCAGGGCAGCGTCGCCGGGATGCGGCACTCCTCCCGCTTCGGCGTCTCCCACCCGCAGTTGCCGCCGTAGTAGCCCGCCGCCGCCGCCTCTGCGCCGCTCTCCATGGCCATTGGATGCTATATTTCGGGGTGGGGAGAGAAAATCTGGGCTTCCTTGTTTTGAAAGCGGAATTTGGGAGGGAAGCGTGGTGGGCAGAGGGCGGCTTATAATGGACGCGCCCGCGCCGGGACGCTCCCGCCTTCCAACGGACGGCGCCGTGCGGGGGAAGGCGGGGCGGGATCGCTGACGTGGCCCCCCTCCCGTCCCTCCGATCCGCGGCGCGGAATTAAGCGGGAAATCGCGCGCCAAAGGGGCGGGAAGCCGCTGGCCACTGTTCGATTTAAAACTCTTCCTCCCAAGGACCTGCCTTTTTCCGAATTCGCATATGGGTTCCTCGAGTCACAGGAGGCTGCGTGTGCCGCGTGAATAACGATATATGGAGGGGTGCTGGGGGAAGTTTGTGGGGATATGCCGCATTGGATTCCACTGCGTTACGGCGGGGGGTAGGGCGCCAGGTGTACGGGAAGTGATGGGTTAGCGGGCGCGGTGGGGCCCGCGCGTACCCACGACTGCGTCACGCGGCCTGGTCGGGGTTCTCGGTGCGCCGCGCGCCGCGGCACACCTTGTCCGGCGCTGTGCGGTGGGTCCGCGGGTGTGGTCCATGAAAGACCGGGCGCGCGGGGAGCTTGCGATTTCCGACTGTTGGAATGATGCCTTCCGCCTCGGATTCTCGGGCCGGGTGGGCCCCGCGCTGGAAGGGGCTTGGACGGTCTCGTGTGAAACGGCAGCCCTGCTCGTTGACCCCCCCTGCGTGATGGTGAGAGCAACTACTCCTTTGTCGGAATTACTCATGGCACAAACTACATATTTTTATTTTTATGATAAATATTTTTGAAAGGTGAGCCAACACTCTTTGAGAGCAAGTACAATAATGTACCGTCAGCAGGCTGTAAAGATTAAAATATTATATTTTTGTTGATTTGGATAAGAGAGAAGGGAGGCGGGCTCTTCGTGAAGAATGAAAGGTGAGACATATAAGATAAAAGTAGTACTCTTTTATTGATAACTACTAGCAAAAGAAACCGTACGTTGCAACGGAAGAAAAACAATTATAATCTTCAATGGTGCTGATCATATTATGTCTTTAAAATTTTAAGACATTTCTAAAAATGCATGAACATTTTTTGAATTAGCAAACATTTTTTTCAATTGCACTCAAAAAATAACACACAATTTTTTTTTCAAAATCCTGGACATTTATTGTTTTCACTAACATTGTTCTCAAAATTATGAACATTTTTCTGAATATGCGAATATTTTTACAAAAGTCCTCAGCATTTCTTGAATTCACAAACATTTTATATTTTTTCTTCAAACTTTCATTTCAAAATTCCCAGTTTTATAAATTGCAAAAGTTTTTCAAAGTTCTAAATTATTTAAACTAAAAATGGAACAGAAAAATGAAAATAAAAAATGAGACTAAAAACAGAGGCACGAACTGTTTTTAAGATTTTTACACGGGCTTTTGTTTAAAATCGTTGACTTTTTTATTTTATGGACATTTTCTCAAAGTTTAAACATTTTTCTATATGCTAACATTTTTCAAAACTCCTGAGTAGTTTTTGAATTCTAAAAATATATATGTTTTTTTGAATATTTTATTTCGAAATTCTCAGTTTTTTTAAATTGAGAAAAGTTGTTTGAAGTTCTAAATTATTTAAAAGTAGAAAAACAAAATGGAACTGGAAATAAAAAATAAACTAATAAAACAGGCGCCCGCGCATGGGCCAGCCCAAACAGGTGTGCTACATCTTTTTCCAACACCCAGACCGTAATATAGGAGGTGCCTACATGGGCCGCCTCAGTCCGAATATTTTCCTGTTTGAAACGTTTTTTATGACTTATAGATGGCATTGATGGGTAATTTTAGTCAACTTTAAGGGTAATTTGGATGACGTACCGAAGAAGCACTATTTGCTTTATTAGTAGGTAAAGAAAAAATTGTATAAACTAGCTGTAAGATGCACTTTAAGATGGCTTATAGCCAACAGTTGGCTATACTATTAACCATGCTCTTAGAAGCCTTCCAGCCATCAATTTCCTACCGCGTCATTTGGCCATTCTTGACGAGCGTAATGTATCGTGCTCTGAGCGTATTTTTTAATTTTATTTTTTAATATATATTTCTCAGGTGTTTCCGGTTCTCAAAATTGATTTTTTCGGGGTTTTTTGGTCTTTCGGTTTTCGCTGGTCTATTTTAGCTTTCCAACCAAAAAAATGCATGAAAAACTTGTTTTTTGCTTTTTGTTTTTTGATAAGGTAGTATTACGCACTTCTTTCTAGATTGTCCGATGGCTAAACTTTTATGTCGCTCTATCCATATTGCTTTCAACATTTGCCCTCCTACTAGCATTAACATGTTATTTGAGATGTGATTGAAGGGGTTCAATGTTGACTATGCTAAACTTATTCGTGTTGGTACATGTGCACTATTATGGGCTGCATGGAACTGCAGAAATGATTTAGTGTTTAACACACAAAGCTATATTAACTTTTTGCAGGTTATCTTCAGGGCTACTGCCTTGATCCGCACGTGGTCCTTACTCACTCCTATGCAAACGAGGGAGCCTTTGATTACTGGGTGTGCCCGATGGAAGATGGTAACTCAGGGTATCTTTAACCGGTTTGGATGACGACATATTAATATGATAGGTGGATAGTCATCTAGGCCTATTTCCATTATCGGTTGCGGCGCGATAGACGCCTTGTATCTTTTACTTTTTCAAGAAAGCTATGTACTTGGTTCAGACTAGTTTCGTGGTTAATAAAAGGCTGCATGCATCACTCGATGCAGAGGCCGGGGCGACGCCTTCTTTTCTAAAAAAACTACCTTTCGAAAACATAGAAAAAAGTATTTTTATCATTATTTTTTATGAAAGACACGGTTTTGCATCCGTAAGAGGCATAGTCGTGCCTCTCGAAAACGATAAAAAAGACATGCTTTCTAATTTCATTTTATTTTACGAGAGGTGTGGTTTTACTTTTGAGAGAGGCACGACCATGACTCTCAGAAATGGGGAAAACACGTTTCTTTCGCGAAAGGCACGGTTTTGCTTTCGCGAAAGGCACGACCGTGTCTCTTAAAAACGGAAAAAACAAGTTTTTTTGTTTTTTCACAAGAGGTACGTTTTTGCCTTCGTTGGAGGCACGATCGTGTATCTCAGAAACGAAAAAAATGTAATTTTTATTTTTTTTCTATCGCAAGAGGCACGGTTTTCCCGTTCAATTTTTCTCGTCTAGTTTTTTTTTTCATGAAACCTCAACGGCGCCCTCTTGTGTGAGGGCGACAGGGTGCCCTATCTTTGGGGCATGTTGTAGCGGTTTCACCCATGTTTCCAACCGGGCAACTTATTATCTTTCTTCTTTATTAATGAGATGAGGCAAAAAAAATGCCTCCATTTTGAAAAAAACTGAGCGTTTTTTCGACAACCTCATGCCATTAGCTTTTTGGCCATCGGATCTCCACTTGTAAGCTTTTATTTTATTTTGCGGGTGCATTTGTAAGCTTTTTGGCCGTCTAATCAAACTATTGCGCACTACTTTTCCCTAGTGGATATTTTTTTGAGCGAATTCTCGCCGCTCGATTGGGCACCTAATCTCGCAACAAAATTGAAGGCCTAAAGTTACTTGGGCCATTCCTCTTACGTAAAGCCCACCAAACAATTGTTCCACGCATCCTATAGAAAACACAGTGAGCCTCGATTCAAGAGAGCAACTTGTTATCGAACGCTTCTCTTCTAACCATCACTCCCGCGCATAATCACTTGGCACATTCTTAGCCACCATCATATGTCGCGTTTTGAGCGTTTTTTTTGGATTTCGTTTTTTCAATTTTTGCGCACGCGTTTTTGGCTTTTTAGGTGTGTTTTTTTGCTTCCGCGAGAGGCACAGGTTTGCTTCGGCGAGAGGCACGCCCGTGACTCTCGAATACGGAAAAAACGTGTTTTCTTGAAGGTTTTTCGAGAGGCATGATTTTTGGTGTCGTGAGAGGCACGACCATGCCTCTCGGAAATAGGAAAAACACGTTTTTTCGCGAGAGGCACGGTTTTGCTTCCGTGAGAGGCATAGTTTTGCGTTCGCGAGAGGTACGACTATGCCTCTCTAAAACGCAAAAAAACATGTTTTCTGTTTGTTTTTTCGTAAGAGGCATGGTTTTGCTTCGTGAGAGGCATGACCGTGCCTCTTTGAAACAAAAAACGTGTTTTCTGTCTTTTTTTCTATCGCGAGAGGCACGCTTTTCCCGTCTGGGTTTTTTCATGAAAAAAATATTCGTCTAAACTTATCAACATGGGATCTAGTTTTGAAGATCTCGATGTGAGAAACCCAACGGTGAAAATGGTTTCGAGATATAAACGCACGGTTTAAGAGATAAAACATTTTGAAAATACGGATCTATGAAAAAAGGGAAAACTCTCTTGTTACAACAAGGGCACACATGTAGTGTGCTGCTTGTCGCAACGTGAGAAGGTCGGAGTGATCTTTGAAAGGAGTACTCCTCAATTAGTGATTTTGCGTGGCGTTCCCCCCCCCCTCCCCCATGGGCCCGACGATGTCCACGGTGTCGGTGTCAAAATCGGAGAATCTCACGTAGGGGTCCCAAACTGTGGATCTTGGATCTATGGGTAACAGGGGACAAGGGAGACGATATTTAGCCAGGTTCGGGCCCTCTTGAAGGAGGTAAAATCCTACGTACTGCTCTTGTTTACATTGATGATGGAATCTCGAATACAAAGTTGATATACCTCGAGATCGTATGTTGTGGTCTAAAACCCTAGGAGTAATGATCTTAACGTGCCTTCCGGACTAAAGCCCTCTGGTTTACATTGATATGAGGGGTACTAGGGTTACACAATGTCGGTTACACCAAGGAATAAACATGTTGATATTACCATCTTGACTTGTAGCGCACACCAAGGCTCGAGAAGAATCTGTTGTGGATATGGCATCGTTTTGCAATTCGGCCTTCAATGATAGTCACAGGACGACCCATGAGTCTAGACCATAAAAATAGGTTAGCAACCCGAGGACCTCTTAGAGGACTTCCTCGGTAGCCCCAGAACTAATGTCGTAGTCTTGATTCCAAGCAGCTCCTTGCGTCCAAGGTCTTCGGCTTGCGGGGCGAGCGATACTTGTGATATGTGTTGGTTTTTCCATGAAGAGGAACGGGTTATCGCACCACAATGTGGGTAAGTATTTCCCTCAGTTATGAAACCAAGGTTTATTAAACGAATAGGAATACCAACCACATCCGTCTTCAGTGGCTGCACTTAAAAGAACAAACAACTTGCACCCAACACGGGCAAGAGGGTTGTCAATCCTATTGTATTGTTATTAGCAAGAAACTGAGGTGTGTAGATAATTGTAGATAGCAAGATAAAATTAAAACAAGTAAATGGGAGCAATGTAATGAAGGTTTTATTAATATGTTTTGAATAGACCCGGGACCATAGCTTTCCCTAATGGCATCTCTCATGAAAAATAACATACAGTGGGTAAACAAATTATTGTTGGGCAATTGAAAGAAAAGCGGATAGTTATGTGATATTCACGGCAATGATCATGTGTATATAGGCATCATGTCCATAAACAAATAGGCCAACTACTGCCTGTACCTATTACTATTACTCCACTCATCGACCGCTATCCAACATGCATCTAGAGTATTAAGTAAAACAGGGTAATGCATGGAGAACAATGACATGATGTAGACAAAGTAAACTCGAGCAATATGAATAAACCCCATCGTTTTATCCTTAGTAGAAGCAACACAAATACGCATCTTGTCCCCATCTGTCACTAGGATATAGAAATTCGCCAAGTTGAACCTACCACAACGCACCTCTCTCACCGAAGAAATATCAATCTAATTGGACAAACTATTTCAATAGATCGGAGAGAATTACAAAGCTATCATAATCATGCACATAAGAACCATATAAGTATTCAGAGGAGACTCAAATATTTATCATGAATAATTTGAACATAAACCCATAATTCATCAGATCCCAACAAACACACCGCACAAAAGGAATTGCATCATATGGGTCAAAGCGAAGACGCGATAGTCATTGTATTAAAGATCAAAGAGAGAGATATTGTCATCTAGGTACTGCCACGGACCTGTAGGTCTGTGGTGAACTACTCGCACATCATCGTGAAGGGGGTAAGGTTAATGAAGAGTCCCTCCATGACCGATCCCCCCTCCGAGAGGGTGTTGGAACGGAACTCCAGATGGCCTCCCATCGAAACAAAGACTTGCGACAGCGTAAAAAGTGTTTCGGGACTCCCTGTGTTGTTTTTAGGGTAGATGGGAATTTATAGTCCAAAAAACAGAGTCGGGAGGGCCACGAGGGAGGTGCAAGCCATCACGGCGGCCCCTAGACTGCGGCGTGTTGGCTTGTGGGCCCCTCGCAAGGCCTCCAGCCTTCTTCCGATGCTCGTTGGTCTTCTTTTGGTCCAGAAAAAAACACCAAAAAGTTTCACGTCAACTGGATCTTGTTTTCTATGGAAAACCTGCAAAGTGAAAAACACGTAGAAAACAACAACTAACACTAGCACTGGGTCAATAGATTAGTGCTAAAAAATAGTATAAAATGGTAAATAAATACCGCAAAATTATTCTAGAATGATAATACATTAATATGGAAAAATAAAAAATTATAGATACATTGGGGACGTATCAGCGAGTTCCTCCCCCCACTTATACTTGGTCGGTAATGATCGAGCCATCGATGACTTTCATATTTCCAAACAATATATGTGACTTAGCCTCGAAGTCCAACCGTTCGAGTGTGAATATCACTTATGTCTGACAACTTTTTAGCGAATGGGCGTGACCGGCCATGACCAATCACCAATTACAAAAAACTCGATCCGCGGTTCGAGGCAATTTTTCCATCAACATGTTCCATCAATATGGAGATCGTGCCCCGCTTTTTAGGGGATATGGTTTATGATTTGAGTTATCGCACGTGCACATAAGTATACGATTTATCGGTAAGTGGCGAGGTTCACGGGACAATAGAGGGATCTTGGTATTACAACGACTTATAAAAAGAAAAATGCCACCACAACCTCCACGCACTTTCCAGATCTCACATCTTCATCGCCTACTCTAGTCCCTGAGCTCCAAGCTCCCAAGCTCCATCTTCCCCCAATTTACAACCCTTCCCCCAATTCGGCCATGGCCGACTCGGGTTGTAAAGGAAAGTGGGAGGCCTCCTGTAGCACCAACAATGAAATTTTGGAGTTGAAGCACGCCGACTACTTATCGGTGAACATTGTTCACCATGCTCCGGAGAAGGGCCAAGTCATCCCTACGCCCAAAGAAGGCTAGAGGGTGGTGTTCATCCCCCACTTCCACTAGGGCCTCAGCTTCCCCCTCCACCACTTCGTACGGGGTCTAATGTTTTATTATGGGTTGGATTTTCGTGATCTCCCCTCGGACTCCTTTTTGCATATTTAGGCATTTACCGTTGTCCACGAGGCCTTTCTGTGGGTCCAACCCCACTTCGGCTTGTGGTTGAAGGTTTTCAACGTCAAGCCAAAGGTAGTTAGCGGCGAGCAGGTAGACTGTGGGGGAGTGATGATTAGCAAGCTCCCCTAGTTCAATGGTCAGACAGTTCCTTCATAAACATCGTCAAGGTGTGGCAACGCGAGTGGTTCTACATCATCGAACCACGAGACGCGGAGTGGGTGGCACCCCCCAGATTTAGATGGGGACCTCATGTCAGACTTGTGTCTGATACATCTCCAATTTATCTATAATCATTGATAGTTCAATGTTGTTATATTATCGTCTTAGGATACTTTTTGGGTCATAATTTACCAATTTATATTATTTTTGAGCACTAATCTGTTAACCTAGTGTCAAGTGGAAGTTGTTGTTTTCTGCGTGTTTTTGTTTTTCAGGTTTTTAGTATCAAATGAAGTCCAATTGCCATGAAGCTTCGGGAGGAAATCTAAAGCCACATGAGGGGCTCCCAAGGCAATAGGGTGCGGCCAGGGGGTCATCGCGCTCTGATGCCTTGGCACACCCCTCTGACCCAACTTGCCTTGTTCTCGGGCCTATAAATTCCCAGTATTCCAGAAACCTGGAAGATCATACGCAAACACTTTTTACGCCACCGCAAGTCTCTGTTCCATGGGTACCCCATCTGGATCCCCGTTCTAGCACCCTGCTTAAGGGGGGATCGATCATGGAGGGCCTCTTCATCAACCTTGGTGGCCTCATGATGATGTGTTAGTAGTTCACCACAGACCTACGGGTTCGTAGTTAGTATCTATATGGCTCTCTCTCTTGATCTTCAATACAATGATCATCACATCTTCGCTTCGATGTATCCGATGTAGTTCTTTTGTATGGTGTATTTGTTGGGATCCGATGAATTGTGGGTTTATGTTCAGATTATTCATGAAAAAGATTTGAGTCTTCTCTGAGTTTTATGATTCTTATTTGCATCATCATCATAGCTTCGTAATTCTCTCTCATCTATTGAATTGCATTGGCCAAGTAGTTTGGTATTTCTTCAGTGAGAGGGGTGCGTTGTAGTGGGTTCAACCAGACGCGTTTCTATATTTCAGTGACACAAGGGGACAAGTTGCGCCTTTGTGTTGCTGCCACTACGGATAAAACAATGGGGTTTATTCATATTGATTGAGTTTACTTTGTCGACATCATGTCATTGTTCTCCAAGCATTACTTTGTTTTACTTAATACTCTAGATGCATGTTGGATAGCGTTCGATGGGTGGTGTAGGATCGAAAGTATGTCTAGAGGGGTGGGGTGATTAGACTACTTGACAAGATAAAAACTTAGCCTTTTCCCAATTTCTAGTATGGGCTAGTTTTAGCAACTATGACTAGTCAAGTACACCCTACACATGCATATCTAAGAGTATTGCAGCGTAAAGTAAAACATGCAAGTGTAAATAGAGGGTACGGTAGGGAGATCAAATGCAAAGGTTGACACAACGATTTTTGGCATGGTTCCGATAGGTGGTACTATCGTACGTCGATGTTAGTGGATACTTCAACCCACGGAGGGTAACGGCTACGAGAGTCCACGGAGGGCTCCACCCACAAGGGGTCCATGAAGAAGTGGCCTTGTCTATTCCACCACGGCTTCCGTCCACACAGGACTAGCCTCACTCACGTAGATCTTCACAGAGTAGGCGATCTCCTTGCCCTTACAAACATCTTGGTTCAACTCCACAACACGAAGTAGAAGGCTCCCAAGCGACACCTAACCAATCTAGAAGGCACCACCCTCTAAAAGGTAATATATGTGGTAGAACGATGAACTCCTTGCTCTTGTGCTTCTAAATATAGTCTCCTCAACACTCAATCACTCTCTCTCAGATTTGGCAAGGGTAGGAGAGATTGATCTTATGGAAAGCAACTTGGGGAGGCTAGAAATCAAGGTTCAAATGGTTGGAATTGAATCTCTTGATCTCAACACATGAGTATGTGGCTCTCTCTCAGAAAATGGATCTGGCAAGTGTAAGTGTGTTCTGAGTGCTTCCTCTACAAATGATAGGTAGGTGGAGGGGTGTATATAGGCATCTCCCAAAAACCAAGTGTTACAACATTATTGACCAACTCGGTGACACCGAAATGTTAATCTCGGTGGTACCGAGTTGCACTAAATGTGGCAACTTTGAATTCTCGGTGAGACTGATATATGAATATCGATGGTACCAATACGATGACCTAGACAGGTTCCCAAACTCGGTGAGACCGACTTCAAACTCGTAAATTCTAAAACTTGAAATTATCTTAATCGAAAGTTGGTCACCCAATCTCGGTGGCACCGATAGGAATGTTGGTTGTACTGAGATGGTGGGATTGGCATAGGATCTGTCTAAGTGTAAAATCGGTGTAGCCGAGTGGGAATTGTTGGTGGCACCGATTTTGCATATTTGGCTTGGGACAGATATATTTTGTGGGAAAGTGGTGAGTATTTTTTGTGGCTATCTCTAAGCACTTGAGGAACCAATTCATCATAATACCTCATCCCCTTTTAATAGTATTGGCTTTCGTATGGACTCAAAGTCATTTCTCACAAGGTGTAAAATGAAGAGTCTTCTTGATTGAAGCTTTAGCCAATCCTATTCCTTCCTTGCATCAAAGGGGCATCTCCACACAACCTATATCCAAAGCATCTTTGAACTTTTTTGAAATGTACTTTGATAAATTCATTAGTCCAATGATGCATATGTTGTGATTAATTACCAAAACCACCTTTGGGAGCAATTGTGCTTTCAATCTCCCCCTTTTGGTAATTGATAACAACATATAGATCAAAGCTTCGACAAAAGATATAATCAATGATTAGCATCGACGCTTTGAGGGGTATGTGAAAAGCAAGAGCCCCCCTAATTTTTTTTGTTATTTTAAATTTGCGTTTGAATGCAAACGCACAATCGATTAGGATCATGGGTTACTCTTCCATGTGACATACAACTTGGTGGTGCACATAAATGATAAGAATGAATAGCAATGGACATATCACCAACTAACAAGTGAATGATCATGATGTAGATAGCTCAAAGGTAATAACGTGGTAGCATCAAACAATCAAAGCATATGATCAAACACACATCTAAACGCTACGACGTTATCCGTTTGCATCCAAAAGACCAAATGAAGTTTTGAAAACCAAACAGGAGCAAATAAAGTCAAAAGCTCTCCCTTTCTCGAAGCCCTGTTGATCTATACACTTCTCCCCCTTTGGCAGCAAGTACGAATAAGTTCAAAGGTCTAATCTAAGTGTCTCTCTTGGCACAATCTCCTTTGGTAGAAGAAGTTGGAGTAGAAAAGAGAGCATTAGTGAAGGCTTCGGCCGATGTCGCTAGAGCAGGAGCTGGAGGTGTAGACAGTGGAGGTGGTGGAGTAGGAGGTGAAGCTTGAGCTGATGAGGCTGATCTATCTTCTGGTGCTGGCACAGCTGCTAACTTGGTCTGGATCGTGATCAGTGTGGTAGTACGAAGAGGTGAATCATCATCATGATCGTAATCATCATCTTCATCAGTTGAGCATGGAATCTTCACTCAGTCAACTTCATGCTGGAGCTGCTCAACAGTGGTGGTCAACTCGGTTACCTTCACATCTAGGTCATGAAATTTTGTTTCCATGATCTTCTCTAGGCTCTTCTGGTTTAGCAAAATCTCTGAAATATTCTTCTCCATCCCTTGGATGGTGCTGACCAAGAACGACATCAGTTCATCTCTGGTTTTGAGCTGGGGTGGTGGAGCTAGAGCATTCCTAGCAGCCTCTACAGCTGCTCCCTCTGCAGCCTCTCTAGCTGTAGCTGAGCTTGGATGAGTTTCATCCATCACAACTTCATTATCCTCAAATTCTGGTTGTAGTGACAAATGAGGAAGAATAAGCTGATATGCATGCTTGCCAGGCTTGGCATTGATGAGCATCTGAATGTATGGTGCATATCCGCAAGATCTCTTGTGGTTTGCAGAAGTTCTCCTCAGAGTCTCATCAATCAAATCCATGACTTTGAAGCGAGTGTGGGTGTATAAATGATGCAACATATTGATGGAAAAGCCTCTAATTATTTTGTCATCACCTGATTTGTGCATCAGGGTATGCCTCAATATAGTTTTGGTAGTGGTTATTCCATCTTGCAAGAAATAGATAGACCCAAGCTTGTGAGATGGCAGATAGTCACTGGGCACTGGCTTGTACATATTGCCCATGGAGTTGTGATTCTTCTTAGGTTTTGAATACACATCCAAGTCCTCTGCTCGTGACTTTGGAGCACTAATGATAGTAGCCCATTCTTCAATTGTGGCTTTATATCTATGACCATCAGTCATCCACACAATTGCGCCATCTGCATAGAAATGAATTGTTGAGTAGAATTGCATAATCATCTCATCATTCCATGCAGTCATCTCTGTGCCAACAAAATCTTGAATGTCAACAAGATTGAAGTTCTCTCTCACATGGGAAAGAAATCTTCATTGGCTTTGTTGTATTTCCAATCGGCATATCTCATGTCACTGACTGTTGGACATTTGTCAAACAAAACTAACTCATAGAAATCATGTTGTTCCCTTATGTGAAACCGGGGATCAACAATAGTTCTTCTTCTCACATCATAGGGATCAGTAGCCCTTCACTTCCTCAACCATGCACCTCTTCTCTTCTTCATGTCTTCAGCAATTGGATGAGCCACATTGTGAAGTGAAAAATGAGGTCTTAGCTTCATGATAATAGGTGCACCCTCATTTTCCTCTGCAACAAAGGCTATAGAAGCAGTGCCTTTCTCTTTAGAAACTGCAGGTATGTCCTTTGTAGTCCTCTTGGGAGCTAGATAGTGGTTGATGGGTGGTGTAGGATTGACAGTATGTCTAGAGGAGTGGGGTGATTAGACTACTTGACAAGACAAAAACTTAGCATTTTCCCAGTTTTTAGTGTGGGTCAGTTTTAGCAACTATGACTAGTCAAGTACACCATACACATGCATAACTAAGAGTATTGCAATGGAAAGTAAAACATGCAAGTGTAAATATAGGGCAAGGTAGGGAGATCAAACGCAAAGGTTGACACGACAAATTTTGGCAGGGTTCCGATAGGTGGTGCTATCGTACGTCCATGTTAGTGGAGATTTCAACCCACCAAGGGCTCCACCCATAAGGGGTCTGATACGTCTCAAATGTATCTATAATTTTTGATGGTTTCATGTTGTCATCTTGTCTTCTTTGGATGTTTATGTATCTTTTATATCTTTTTTGGGACTAACTTATTAATTCATTGCCAAGTGCCAGTTCCTGTTTTTTCTGTGTTTTTGACTCTTTTCAAATCTGATTTTGGAACGGAGTCAGAACGGAATAAAAAACCCGAAATGATTTTTTCCCGAACGGAAGAAGATCAGGGGGCCTCTGGGCCAAGCCAGGTGGGCCCCAGGGAGCCCACAAGCTCCCACCCTGCAACCAGGGGGGAGGCGGCGGTGTTAGGGCTTGTGGCCTCCCTGGACGCCCCCTGACCTAGATCCTTGGCCTATATATTCCCAAAAATTCAGCAAAAAATGAGGGGAGCCTCGAAAATACTTCTCCGCCGCCGCAAGCTTCCGTTTCCGCGAGATCTCATCTGGAGACCCTTCCCGGCGCCCTGCCGGAAGGGGACTTTGGAGTTGGAGGGCTTCTTCATCATCATAATCGCCCCTCCAATGACTCGTGAGTAGTTCACTTCAGACCTACGGGTCCGTAGTTAGTAGCTAGATGGCTTCTTCTCTCTCTTGGATCTTCAATACAAAGTTCTCCATGATCTTCATGGAGATCTATCCGATGTAATCTTCTTTGGCGGTGTGTTTGTCGAGATCCGATGAATTGTGGATTTGTGATCGGATCATCTATGATATATATTTGAGTCTTTGCTGATTTCTTATATGCATGATTTGATATCCTTGTAAGTCTCTCAGAGTCTTGGGTTTTGTTTGGCCAACTAGATCTATGATTCTTGCAATGGGAGAAGTGCTTGGTTTTGGGTTCTACCATGTGGTGACCTTTCCCAGTGACAGTAGGGGTAGCAAGGCACACATCAAGTAGTTGCCATCAAGGGTAAAAACATGAGGTTTTATCATTGGTTTGAGATTATCCCTCTACATCATGTCATCTTGCTTAAGGCGTTACTCTGTTCTTATGGACTTAATACACTAGATACATGATGGATAGTGGTCGACGTGTGGAGTAATAGTAGTAGATGCAGAAAGTATCGGTCTACTTGTTTTGGACGTGATGCCTATATATATAATCGTTGCATAGATATCGTCACGACTTTGCGCGGTTCTATCAGTTGCTCGATAGTAATTTGTTCACCCACCGTCTACTTGCTTTCATGAGAGAAGCCACTAGTAAACACTACGGCCCCCGGGTCTATTCACATCCATCATTTACACCTCCGCTTTTACTTTGCTTTGTTACTTTGTTGCTTTTAGTTCTCACTTGGCAAACAATCTATAAGGGATTGACAACCCCTTCATAGCGTTGGGAGCAAGCTTTTGTGTTTGTGCAGGATCTTGAGATACTCCTCCACTGGATTGATACCTTGGTTCTCAAACTGAGGGAAATACTTACCACCACTACGCTACATCACCCTTTCCGCTTCGAGGGAACACCAACGCAAGGCTCCAAGGCCACGGGGGAAATCCTTTGCATACTTGCCTAGGAAGTCCCTTAAGGCGTAGCCGCAGCAGAAGGATCAAGCCAAGTATTCTCCCGTCGACGTGCCTATTTCTGGCGCCATTGGAAGGTCTTTTGTTGTAGTAGCAGAAGTATTTCTGGTGCCGTTGCCGGGGAGGAGAAATCATGATGTATCCAAGTAGGTCTCACAAACTCTTCTCTTGCATTTACTTTTGTTGCCAGTTGCCTCTCGTTTTCCTCTCCCGCACTTCACATTTGCCGTTTTCATTTGCCTTTCTCCTTCACCGTTTTCTTTTGTCTTTTTGCTGTTTTCTTTTGCCTGTTTCACTCTCTCTTCCTGCTCGTTTGTGTGTGAGATAGTCCATCAATGGCTAGACCCACCACTCCAAACGACACCCCTGAAAATGAAGTTCTCAATTTTAGGCAGAATGAGGAAGAAAATTTGAAGGACGCTTGGTACAGGATTTGCAATGCTCAAAGTAGATCTACTCGTAAGCAATCCACTACCGTCCTCCTTCGCAGTTTCTATGTTGGAATTTCTCCTTGGAATAGGTATATCCTTGATACCATTGTAGGCGGGAACTTTTTGGGGAGCCATACTGTTGACTCCTATAGAGCTATCATTAATTTGGTAGGCTTACCCCCGCTCATGGTTAATGGAACTATCTTGACCTTGGAACACGCGATGCAAAGGCTTGACGCTATTGAAAACAAAATTGCCATAGTTGAACTTATTGAGGGTTTGGATAGAAAGATACACAATCAAATTACTCAGTACGGATCCAAAGTGGGAAACTTTTTGAAAAAATTAAAGGAGAAGGAACTTATAGTTAATGATTCTTCTAGAATTGGCAAATTAGAAGATGTCATAACCAACTTGGGTTCCGCTTTTGTCGCTGTGCAAAATACTCCAAATCTTACTCTCAAAAAGACCGTCAAGCCTGTTTTTGTTCCTAAAGCTAGTGGTGAGTCGTCTAATAAAGATGAAAATCTTAAGATGATAAATGATCACACTACTTATGGTTTGAGCACCAAAGATGACTATATGTGATTCCATCACTTTTTGCCTAGCTGAGGGCGTTAAACAAAAGCGCTTGTTGGGAGGCAACCCAACGAATCTATCCTTTTTCTTTCTGTTTTGTGTTTTCCACACTTTCATAATTCTGTTATGATTGTGTTTTTTCTTTTTCTTTTTGCGTTTGTGCCAAGCAATACCGCTATGATTAGTCTTGGGGATGATCGTTTGGTCATGCTGGAAAAGACAGAAACTTTCTGCTCACGAAAAGAATTTTAGTTTTTTTTTATGTAAGAGATTTTGAGTTGATTCTTTTTTCTGCTGATTGCTATGCAAATTCTACAGATGTGTAAGTTTTAAGAATTTTTGGAGTACTAGAGGTATACAAAATATACAGATTGCTACAGACTGGTCTGCTGTTAACAGATTCTGTTTTTGTTGTGTTGGTTGCTTATTTTGATGAAACTATGGATAGTATAGGGGGTATTAGCCATGGAAGATTGAAAGTACAGTAACCCAACATCAGCACAAGTATAATTTAAGGTTGCTACAGTACCTAAGGAAGTGGTGGTTTTCTTTCTTGTACTAATGTTATCATGAGTTTCTGTTTAAGTTTCGTGTTGTGAAGTTTTCAAGTTTTGGGTGAAGTTCTTATGGACAAAAAGATAAAGAGTGGCAAGAGCTCAAGCTTAGGGATGCCCAAGGCACCCCAAGAGATTCAAGGATGCCGTAAAAGCCTAAGCTTGGGGATGCCCCGGGAAGGCATCCCCTCTCTCGTCTTCAATCCATCGGTAACGTTACTTGGGGCTATATTTTTATTCACCACATGTTATGTGTTTTTGCTTGGAGCGTCTTGTATCGTAGGAGTATTTTATTTTTGTTGTGTCACAATCATCCTTGCTGCACACCTAGAGAGAGAGAGACATGCACTCACCGTGATTTTGTCGAGCTTCACTTATATATTTTGGTAGACAATTCAGCTCACATGTGCTTCACTTATATCTTTTGAGCTAGATACTTTTGCTCTATGTGCTTCACTTATATCTTTTAGAGCACAGCGGTGCGTGGCTTGGTAGTTGATCTATGCTTTGAAAGTAGTCTCAAAAGGGGTAGTTATCCAAAGGGATACGAAAACTTCCACCTTCATGTGCATTGAATAGTTATAGAAGTTTGATTCATCTCAATTAGTTTTGAGTTATGGCTATGGTAATATGGAAGTTATGCTAGTAAGGTGTTGTGGATATAGAAATACTTGTGTTGAAGTTAGTGATACCCGTAGCATGCACGTATGGTGAACCGCTATGTGATGAAATATGAGCATGATTAGTCTATTGATTGTCATCCTTTGTGTGGCGGTCGGGATCGCGCAATGGTTTATAACTACCAACCCTTCCCCTAGGAGTATGCGTTGAATGCTTTGTTTCGATTACTAATAAAACTTTTGCAACAAGTATATGAGGTCTTCATGATTAATGTTGAGTCCATGGTTTAGATGCACTTTCACCTTCCACCATCACTATCTTCTTAGTGCCGTGCAACTTTCGTCGGTGCACAAAACCCACCATTAGCCTCCCTCAAAACAGCCACCATACCTACCTACTATGGCTTTTTCAAAGTCATTCCGAGATATATTGCCATGCAACTACCACCATGACATGTGCCACCACGTCTACATTGCCATTGCATGATCGTAAGATAGCTATCATGATGTTTCCATTAATGTCTATGCCATGCTAGATCATTGCCACGGTACACTACCGAAGGCATTCCATATAGAGTCATCGTTACTCTAAGTTTTGAGTTGAAAGTGTGATGATCATCATTAATGGAGCATTGTCCCATGTGAGGAAATAAAAGAGGCCAAAGAAGCCCACAAAAAAAAAGAGTCCAAAGAGCCCACCAAATAAATAAAAAAATGAGAGAAAAAGAGAGAAGGGACAATGCTACCACTTTTTCCACACTCGTGCATATTAAGCACCATGATCTTCATGATTGAGAGTTTCTCGTTTTGTCACCACCATATAGCTAGTGGGAAATTTTCATTATGTAACTTGGCTTGTATATTCCAATGATAGGCTTCCTCAAAATTGCCTTAGGTCTTCGTGAGCAAGCAAGTTGGATGCATACCCACTGGTTTTCTTTAAGAGCTTTCACACACTCGTAGCTCTAGTGCATCATTTGTATGGCAATCCCTACTCACTCACATTGATATCTATTGATGAGCATCTCCAGAGCTCATTGATATGCCTAGTTAATGTGACTATCTTCTCCTTTTTGTCTTGCAACTTCCACCACACTCCACACCATCTATAGTGCTATAACCATGGCTCACGCTCATGTATTGCATGAGAGTTGAAAAGGTTTGAGAAAGTAAAGGTGTGAAACAATTACTTGGCCAATACCGGGGTTGTGCATGATTTAAATTCGTTGTGCAATGATGATAGAGCATATCCAGACTATATGCTTTTGTAGGGATAACTTTCTTTTGGCCTTGTTATTTTGAAAGTTCATGATTACCTTGCTAGTTTGCTTGAATTATTATAGTTTCCACATCAATAGCAAACTATTGTTTTGAATCTAATGGATCTGAACATTCACGTCACATAAGAAGAATTACAAAGGACATCTATGCTAGGTAGCATGAAAGCATCAAAAAATCATTCTTTATCACTTCCCTACTCGAGGACGAGCAGGATTTAAGCTTGGGGATGCTTGATACGTCTCAAACGTATCTATAATTTTTGATGGTTTCATGATGTTATCTTGTCTTCTTTGGATGTTCTATGTATCTTTTATATCTTTTTTGGGACTAACTTATTAATTCAGTGCCAAGTGCGAGTTCCTTTTTTCTGTGTTTTTGACTCTTTTCAGATCTGATTTTGGAACGGAGTCCAAACGGAATGAAAACCCCGAAATGATTTTTTCCCGAACAGAAGAAGATCAGGGGGCCTCTCGGCCAAGCCAGGTGGGCCCCAGGGAGCCCATAAGTTCCCACCCCGCAACCAGGGGGGAGGCGGCGGTGTCAGGGCTTGTGGCCTCCCTGGCCGCCCCCTCACCTAGATCCTTGGCCTATATATTCCCAAAAATTCAACAAAAAATGAGGGGAGCCTCGAAAATACTTTTCCGCCACCGCAAGCTTCCGTTTCCGCGAGATCTCATCTGGAGACCCTTCCGGCGCCGTGCCGGAGGGGACTTTGGAGTTGGAGGGCTTCTTCATCATCATCATCGCCCCTCCAATGACTCGTGAGTAGTTCACTTCAGACCTACGGGTCCGTAGTTAGTAGCTAGATGTCTTCTTCTCTCTCTTGGATCTTCAATACAAAGTTCTCCATGATCTTCATGGAGATCTATCCGATGTAATCTTCTTTGGCGGTGTGTTTGTCGAGATCCGATGAATTGTGGATTTGTGATCAGATTATCTATGATATATATTTGAGTCTTTGCTGATTTCTTATATGCATGATTTGATATCCTTGTAAGTCTCTCCGAGTCTTGGGTTTTGTTTGGCCAACTAGATCTATGATTCTTGCAATGGTAGAAGTGCTTGGTTTTAGGTTCTACCATGTGGTGACCTTTCCCAGTGACAATAGGGGCAGCAATGCACACATCAAGTAGTTGCCATCAAGGGTAAAAAGATGGGGTTTTTATAATTGGTTTGAGATTATCCCTCTACAGCATGTCATCTTGCTTAAGGCGTTACTCTGTTCTTACGGACTTAATACACTAGATGCATGCTGGATAGCGGTCGACGTGTGGAGTAATAGTAGTAGATGCAGAAAGTATCGGTCTACTTGTTTTGGACGTGATGCCTATAGATATAATCATTGCATAGATATCGTCACGACTTTGCGCGGTTCTATCAATTGCTCGACAGTAATTTGTTCACCCACCATCTACTTGCTTTCATGAGAGAAGCCACTAGTAAACACTACGGCCCCCGGGTCTATTCACATCCATCGTTTACACCTTCGCTTTTACTTTGCTTTGTTACTTTGTTGCTTTCAGTTCTCACTTGGCAAACAATCTATAAGGGATTTACAACCCCTTCATAGCGTTGGGAGCAAGCTTTTGTGTTTGTGCAGGATCTTGAGATACTCCTCCACTGGATTGATACCTTGGTTCTCAAACTGAGGGGAATACTTACCACCGCTACGCTACATCACCCTTTCCGCTTCGAGGGAACACCAACGCAAGGCTCCAAGGCCATGGGGGGAAATCCTTTGCATACTTGCCTAGGAAGTCCCTTAAGGCATAGCTGCAGCAGAAGGATCAAGCCAAGTATTCTCCCGTCGATGTGCCTATTTCTGGCGCCATTGGAAGGTCTTTTGTTGCAGTAGCAGGGTCCACGAAGAAGCGTCCTTGTCTATTCCACCATGACTTCCGTCCACACATGACTAGCCTCACTCATGGTAGATCTTCATGAAGTAGGCGATCTCCTTGCCCTTACAGACATCTTGGTTCAACTACACAACACGAAGTGGGAGGCTCCCAAGCGACACCGAACCAATCTAGGAGGCACCACCCTCCAAAATATAATAGATGTGGTAGAACGATGAACTCCTTGCTCTTGTGCTTCTAAAGATAGTATCCTCAACACTCAATCACTCTCTCTAAAATTTGGCAGGGGTAGGAGAGATTGATATTATGGAAAGCAACTTGGGCAGGCTAGAAATCAAGGTTCAAATGGTTGGAATCGAATCTATTGATCTCAACACATGAGTATGTGGCTCTCTCTCAGAAAAATGGATCTTGCAAGTGTAAGTGTGTTCTGAGTGCTTCCTCTACAAATGAGAGGTAGGTGGAGGGGTATATATAGGCATCTCCCAAAATCCAACCGTTACAAGATTATTGCCCAACTCGGTGACACCGAAATGTTAATCTCGGTGGTACCGAATTGCACTAAATGTGGCAACTTTCAATTCTCGGTGAGACCGATATATGAATCTCAGTGGTACCGATACAATGACCTAGACTAGTTCCCAAACTCGGTGAGACCGACTTCAAGCTCGTAAATTCCAAAACTTGAAATTATCTTAACCAAAAGTTGGTCACCCAATCTCGGTGGCACCGATAGGAATGTTGGTTGTACCGAGATGATGGGATTGGCATAGGATCTTTCTAAGTGTAAAATCGGTGTAGCCGAGTGGGAATTGTTGGTGGCACCGATTTTGCATATTTGGCTTGGGACAAATATATTTTGTGGGAAAGTGGTTGAGTATTTTTGGTGGCTATCTCTAAGCACTTGAGCAACCAGTTCATCATAATACCTTATCCCGTTTTAATAGTATTGGCTTTCGTATGGACTCAAAGTGTTTTCGCACAAAGTGTAAAATGAAGACTCTTCTTGCTTGAAGCTTTAGCCAATCCTATTCCTTCCTTGTATTAAAGGGGCATCTACACAATCCTATAGCCAAAGCATCTTTGAACATTTTTGAAATGTACTTGGATAAATTCATTAGTCCAATTATGCATATGTTGTGATTAATTACCAAACCCATCTTAGGGAGCAATTGTGCTTTCAGGCGGAATAATTGTAGTAGGTGTAGGAAGGTGTCGGCCTATTTGCTTATGGTCGTGATGCCTATATATACATGATCGTTGTTGTGAAAATCGCATAACTATCCGCTGGTCTATCAATTGCCCAACAGTAATTTGTTTACCCACCATATGTTGCTTTCATGAGTGATGCGACAAGAGAACACTATAGCTCCGCGGGTCTATTCACTTATATATTCAGAAAACTTATAATTTACTCGCTGTTATTATTTATCTTTTATTTTATTTTGCAAGTCACAACTATCTACAATTATCTACACACCTCATTCGCTTGCAAATAACGAGATCAAGGGGATTGACAACCCTCTTGCCCGCGTTGTGTGCAAGTTGCTTGCTCTTTTGTGTGGAACCGCTGAAGACGATTGAGGACTGATATTCCTATTGGTTTGATAAACCTTGGTTTCTTAATCGAGTGTAATAATTACCTGCATTGTGCTGCCATAACCCGTTCCTCTTCACATTAAACCCAACACCGATCACAAGTATTAGGAAGGATTTCTGGCACCGTTGCCGGGGAATGTCATCATGAACTAACAAGTAACATCACACGAATTATCATTCACTTGTTTTTCTTTTTTATTTGCTGTTATATTTATCTTACTTTTAAAAAACTAAAAATTAAAAAAATATTTCTATTTGCTTGCTTGCGTAGTTATGTTATATCTTTGTCACACGAAAACACGAAGTAAATGCAAAAAACTAAGATAAATGGATCCTCATCCATTTGCTAGTCTTTTCAAGCTTCTTGCTTATTGTAAACCAATAGCTCATAATGAAGCGACGAATGAAAATGCTTAATTATTTTGGCTGACTGCTTTTACATAAATAGTAAGTAAAAAAGAAGTAGGAATTAGAATGAACAGTGCAGTAGCAATAAATGCGAGAATATTGGATACATTTATTGAATGAAAATCATGATTATAATTTTTTTAGTATAAATCTATGAATGTGAATTGTGCTAATGACCATGATTGGGGTGATAATCATGTTTTTGCTCGTGATCTTCATAATTCTGAGCTTCATCTTGAATCTACCATTGATAATGATATTTGTAATGCTACTAAAAGTAGGTTTTGAAGAGCACCAACTTTATGAAATAATGATCCCAGTACTTTGGAGAATGATCAATCTTATGATTATTTTTTATAAAAGTGGGTTTGGAGAGGTCATGTCTTTAATTAATTTTAATCCCACTATCTTGGAAGATTGTAAAACTTTTGTGCATGTGGATCATGAATAAAATATTTTATACAATAGCTATATGGTTTAATTTGAATATGATCCTACATGTAATTGTTATGAGAGAGTCAAATATGGTTATAGAAATTTTCATGTTACTCACTTACCTATCTTGATATTCAAATTATTAATGCTTCATTCTTCCTACTTGCTTATGATAGACACTTCTTGTCTTGATAAATTGTTTGCTTATAAAATGCCTATGCATAGGAAGTATGTTAGACTTAAATATGCTTTTCACATGTTTTATGGTGTTCTCTTTGTGGTTCAATTATTGTCTTTTGCGTGAGCATCATTATTACCCCACGCCTATCTTAATGGCTATAAAGAAAGAGATTGTTGGGAGACAACCCAATATATTCCATTTTGGTGTGATGACATGATTATTGCCTCTGTAATGATTGTGTTTTTATGTTTAAATTAGTGATTGTGCCAAGTTAAACCTTTGGGATGACTTGTATGATAAGTATAATTGATACAGTGCAAAAACAGAAACTTTGATGTCTAGTGCAAAATTTCTCTGATTTTACTGGAAAGTCTTTTTAAGCTGCATTTTTACACACTATTTCTTTACAAATTTATCACGTCTTACTAATGTTTCAGATTTTTTGGAGTTCCATAAGTGTAGGTTTATTGCAGATTACTACAGACTATTTTGTTTTAGTCAGATTCTGTTTTTGCTTGCATAGTTTGCTTGTTTTGATGATGCTATGGATTGCATCGGGGGGTATAAGCCATGGAGAAGTTAGAATACAATACATATTATGCAATAATTAAATATGAATCAATTTAAAATAGTACCTAAGTATTTGTTATGTTGTTTACTAAGGGATCTCGCGAAATTTTGTTGAGTTTTGTGTGATTGAAGTTTTCAAGTTTTGGGTGTTATTGCGATGGACAATGAAATAACAAGCAACAAGAGATTAAGCTTGGGGATGCCCAAGGAACCCCAAGCTAGTATTCTAGGATGACTCAAGCTTCTAATATTGGGGATGCCCTGGAAGGCATCCCATCTTTCGTCTCAATCCATGGGTATTGATGGGGTTATAGTCCCAGGGTAGGTCTGCCCTATAGGTCCTACCCAAGGACTACCCTTCATAGAAGACAAGGCCCTTAGACAGTTCCGACTGAACTAAGGACGCCCCCATCATCCAGTCGGCGACGATCCACTCGGAGCATATCTAACGTATCGACTGGAATCCACTCTGTACATCGTAACCTCCCAGGAGGGCAACGGTCATACGTTTTCATACACCATTATTAGCATTTAGAGCTTACGTTACCCGTAACGTAAGCATTTACTCGCCACTATTCCACCCCTGTCCACCGGGCCATTATGAAGGGCAGCGCACTCTATATAAGCCGCCCTTCCCCACCGGTGCAAGGGTTGGCACTTGCTGTAATCCTATAATCCACTCGACACAAAGCTCCCAAGAGCACTGAGACGTAGGGATTTTACCTCCACCGTAGAGGGGCCTGAACTCATATATCCTCGCCATAGCTAAGGCTCTGCCCATATATTTTTGTACCCCACACTTCTACTGTTAGACTTATACCCACGACAGTTGGCGCCCACTGTGGGGCAGGCGTCTAAGCGAGTTCCGGCGAGTTTGCGTTTTCATCTTTTCGTCATGTCGTCCGGCGGAGATCTGTGCATGGGTCATGAGATCCTCTTCGGTGCCCTCTCCTTCATCGCCGACGATTCGGCATGGCTTCGGGATGCGCCCCTCGACGTCGAGGCGCTTCCCAGTCGCGGGGCTACGCACTTCCGTGCCAGTTCCCGCGGTGTTCTTCTTCTCCAGCCATCGACTCCGGTGTCGAGCTTCGCCCCCGTCACGCGCCGCAACAAGCGATCCCGTTGTCCGCGGCTCCAGCGTTGGGTGCGACACGCCCAGGCGCGACAAAGCGCGTCCTCTCAAGTGGCGGTGCTCGAATCGATTGTGGTCCCGCCGCCATCCCAGTGCTTGGAGTCAGTTCCGAATGAGCTTCCTTCTAAGTATCCGGGTCGCGGGCCTGCAGCCGAAGTACTCATGGTCGATTCCCACGAAAGTCCCCTCGGGACTGGGCGGAACGAGCGTGAGTTCGGAGAATCATCCGGCGCTCGTCGTCAGCACCATCGTTCTTCCAGTCGATGCACTCGCGAGAGCAACGTCGAGGTGTTCCGCACACCCATCCTCAACTTGGCTGCGGCCGCCAGGATAGCCGATTCTCTCCAACCGACTGATTCAAAGGCTGGTAGAGGAATCGAGCAGATCCGCGCCTTGTTGCATACGACGCAGCAGCAAAATTCGGCAGTCTCCCAGTCGCACAACAGGATCCACAACAGTTTTGTTCAAGCGAACACACATCGGTAGGTTTTCAGTCCCGACTCTCACCAGCGACGCAGAGGGGGCAGCCGTTCTAGGGACCCGAGTCGGAATCTGCTTCCCATTCGGTCTCATCCCGAAGATCGTCGCCGTTCGCGTACTCCTCCACTGAGTGGGCCTTACGGGCCCCGGCATTACGATGATCGTCGTTCGGGCGGTGGCGCGCATGATCCAAGGCCTGATGCAAGAGGGTACATCGCCCAGAAGAAGGTCGACAGAAGTCGAGCCCACCATGATGGTCACGATAGAGACCGTCCGAGTGGAAGCAGGACCGTCGTTTCTGGCCCCGAGTGCTTTAGTCGAGCCATCCGCTCAGCTGACATCCCTCCCAACTTCCGATTGGCGACGGGAATCAGCAAATTCACAGGAGAGTCGAAACCAGAAAGTTGGTTGGACGACTACAGAGTGGCGGTCCAGATCGGTGGCGGAGATGACCATGTCGCCATGAAACATCTCCCACTGATGCTCGACGATTCGGCGCGAGCCTGGCTGAACCAGTTAGCTCCGTCAAGCATCTACAGTTGGGCAGATTTGGCCCGAGTCTTCATCAGGACCTTCGAGGGTACGTGCAAACGCCCTGCTGGTCTCGTAGAGCTCCAGCACTGTGTACAGAAGCAGAACGAGCCCTTGCGCGATTTCATCCAGCACTGGACGACCCTCTACCACACGGTGGAGAACGTCACAGAGCACCAACCAGTCTGCGCCTTCATGGCAGGCGTGCGGTACAGAGACTTGTACCTGAAGTTCGGTCGGACAAGCGACATCTCCATGAGCAAGATGATGGAGATAGCCGCGCGCTATGCAAATGGCAAAGAGGAGGACCGCATACGTAGTGGCAAGCATAAGTCAGTCGCCGATGGAGATGGGAACAACAATCGGAAGCAGAAGCAGAAAGCTCAGTCCACTCCGCAGGCAGAGGCAGCAGCCGTTACAAATGCCAAGTTCAAAGGCAAGGGGAAGGCACAGTACACCCCCAAGAAGAGGCAATCAGGAAATTCCATCCTAGATCAACCGTGTCCGATCCACACGAAGACGGATGAAGAAGGCAATGTCATATTGCCGAAGCATACCACTCGGCAGTGTCGCCTCCTGATCCAAGGATTCGGCGAAGGACAACCGAGTGAGAAGGACACCGAGCAGGATGATGAGGACAAGGAGGATCCGTTCCCCCAAGTCCATGCAACATTGATGATTTTTGCTGATGTGGAAAGCAAAAGTCGACTGAAGCTAGTCAACAGGGAGGTAAACATGGTAACCCCATCCACTCCCACGTTCCTCAAGTGGTCATAGACTGCGATCACCTTTAATCAGTCAGAGCACCCAGCACACGTACCCACCCCAGGGAGGCAAGCTCTGGTCGTCGACCCGGTGGTGGAAGGAGTTAGGCTGCGCAAAGTCCTCATGGACGGCGGCAGCGGCTTGAATATCATGTACGCCGACACTCTCAAGGGAATCGGTATTCCGATGTCCAAACTTAGCGAGAGCAGTATGCAGTTCCACGTAGTCATCCCAGGAAGAAAGGCCAAATCACTCGGCCAAATTGCGTTGGATGTCGTCTTCGGCTCTGACAAGAACTTCCGCAAGGAGAAGCTGACATTCGAGGTGGTAGACTTCCAGAGTGCATACCATGCGATTCTGGGCCGTCCGGCCTATGCGCGTTTCATGGCCCGTCCATGTTACGTCTATTTGAAGCTGAAGATGCCCGGTCCCAAAGGTGTGATTACCGTCACAGGCAATCGGCAGCGGGCCGAGGAGTGTCTGCAGCAGGGGTCAAGAATTGCCGATCATCAGATGGCTATACTCGAGCCGGATGAGTACAAGAAGACCGCCGACCCCGCTGACCTGATGCGTTCAAAGAAGCCAGCTTCCGAGTCCGCATTCCAGTCGGCGGGAGACACGAAGAAAGTCAGCATCTACCCGACGGACGACGCCGCCGCCCCGACAAACATCTCCACCACCCTTGATCCAAAATAGGAAGCCGAGCTCATCTAATTCCTCCGTGAGAACTGGGACATTTTTGCATGGAAGCGTGCTGACATGCCAGGTGTACCCAGGGAGTTGGCTGAGCACCGAATGCATGTGGATCCTGCTGCTCGGCCCGTCCGAGAACGCGTGCGTCGGTCCGCCGCGCACAAGAGGAAGGCAATCGGAGAGGAGGTGGCTGCAGCCAACTTCATTCGCGAGGTACACCACTCCGAGTGGCTCGCTAATGTTGTCATGGTGCCAAAGAAGGACAAGTCTCTTCGTATGTGCATCGATTTCAAGCATCTCAATAAGGTCTGTCCGAAAGACCACTTCCCGCTCCCCCGCATTGATCAGATCGTTGACTCGTCTGTGGGCTGCGAGCGTTTATCCTTCCTTGATGCCTATTCGGGCTATCATCAGATCCGTCTGTATGGTCCAGATGAATTAAAAACAGCCTTCATCACCCCATTCGGGTGTTTCTGTTACATCACTATGCCATTCGGTTTGAAGAATGCAGGAGCAACTTCAATGCGCATGATCCAAAAATGCCTCCTAGACTAGATCGGTTGAAATGTGTAGGCATATATGGACGATATCATCGTCAAGTCACGCAAAGGTTCCGACCTGCTGACTGACTTGGCAGAAACATTCGCCAACCTACGTAGGTACGATATCAAGCTCAACCCAGCCAAGTGTTCATTCGGCGTTCCCAGCGGGAAGTTACTCGGTTTCTTCGTTTCCGAACGAGGGGTCGATGTCAACCCCGAAAAGATCGGGACCATTGTCCGAATGGAGTGGCCGGTAAGAGTACATGATGTTCAAAGGCTCACAGGTTGCCTAGTGGCTTTGAGCAGGTTTATCACTCGACTCGGCGAGAAGGCGTTACCTCTGTACCGACTCATGAAGAAGTCAGATACCTTCGAGTGGACAGACGAAGCCCAAATCGCATTCGACGACCTCAAAGCCCTGCTTTCCACCCAGCCGGTTCTTACTACCCCGCTCAGTAAAGAACCCCTTCTTCTGTACATCGCGTCTACAAATCAAGTCGTCAGCACCGTTCTGACAGTCGAACGCGAAGAAGAAGGCAAAGCGTACAAGGTTCAGCGGCCAGTATATTATGTTTCCGAAGTCCTGACTCCTTCCAAGCAGAGGTATCCCCATTATCAGAAGCTTATTTATGGGATCTACATGACTGCAAAGAAGGTGGCTCATTATTTTCAAGACGACTCGGTATCTGTCATATCTGATGCTCCGTTGTCGGAAATTCTCCACAATCGGGACGCATCAGGCCGAGTGGCAAAGTGGGCAATGGAGATGCTATACTGCGACATCAAGTTCGAAGCCAAGAAAGCTATAAAGTCTCAAGCTCTTGTTGACTTCATAGCAAAATGGGTAGAACAACACCAACCGACTCACATATACTCGGCTCATTGGACCATGTTCTTCGATGGGTCCAAGATGTTGAATGGCTCCGGCGCCGGCGTAGTGCTCATATCCCCGAAAGGTGATAAACTCAAGTATGTGTTGCAGATCCATTTTGATTCTTCCAACAATGAAGCAGAGTATGAAGCTCTCCTTTACGGGTTGCGCATGGCCATCACACTCGGCGTCCGTCGCCTGATGGTCTATGGCGACTCAGATCTAGTGGTTAATCAAGTAATGAAGGAGTCGGATGTAAGGAACCCCACCATGACTGCATACTGCAACGCAATAAGGAAGCTCGAGAATAAGTTCGAAGGTCTCGAACTTCACCATGTTCCTGACTGAAAACCAAGCAGCAGATGAATTGGCAAAGCTTGGATCCACTCGGAGACCGGTCCCGAGTGATGTCTGCCTCGAGCACCTACACCTCCCCTCGGTAAAAGAAGATCCTTTTATAGAGGAACCAGTACAACCGAAGAGCTCAACAGATCCGACTGAAGTCGATGTCCCCGCTGTGGTTGATTTTATCATGGAGATTCTAGCTGTCATCCCCGAATGGACTGTGCCGTTCATTGCGTACATCATGAGGCAAGAGTTACCAGAAGACGAAGTCCAAGCTAGGCAGATCGTTCGCAGGTCGAAGTCCTTCACCGTCATTGATGACCAGTTATACAGAGAAAGTGTTTCAGGCGTCCTTCAACGGTGTATCTCTCCTGAGGAGGGACAGTTAATCTTGGAAGAAATTCACTCGGGAACCTGTGGTCATCATGCCTCCTCAAGGGCAATCGTCGCCAAAGCATTCAGAGCTGGTTTCTTCTGGTTGCAGGCGAATGAAATGGCAAAAGATATGGTCGACCGTTGCGAAGGTTATCAACTCTATTCAAACAAGTCCCACAAGCCAACGTCTGCGCTGAAGACAATTCCTCTTGCTTGGGCATTCGCCGTGTGGGGATTAGATACAGTCGGACCGTTCAGAACAGGCCAAGGAGGATTCACCCATCTGCTGGTAGCAGTCGACAAGTTTACCAAGTGGATTGAAGCCAAGCCTATCAAGAAGCTTGACGCCCTTACGACCATCAAATTTATCACAGACATCATCGCCAGATATGGGGTTCCGCACAGCATAATCACCGACAATGGCACAAACTTTGACTCGGACAGGTTCAAAGGTTTTTGTGCAGGCCAAGGTATCCGAGTGGATTTTGCATCCGTCGCGCACCCCCAAACAAATGGACAAGCGGAGCGGGCGAATGGACTCATTCTTCAAGGGTTGAAGCCTCAACTCCTGCGAGAAGTTGGACATGCCGCCGGCGCATGGGTCACCGAGCTGCCTTCGGTGCTGTGGGGCCTCCGCACAACTCCGAATAGATCGACAAGGCGATCCCCGTTTTTCCTCGTTTATGGAGCAGAAGCAGTCCTTCCGAGTGACTTGCTTCACAACTCTCCGCGAGTCGAACTCTTCTCCGAAGCCGAAGCAGAGCAAGCCAGGCAAGATGGAGTGGACCTTTTAGAAGAGGAGTGCGAGATGGCACTGATCCGTTCAACAATTTATCAACAAGATCTGCGGCGATTTCACGCGCGGCACGTCAGGAGCCGCACGTTCCAAGCAGGCGACCTGGTGCTCCGAGTGGATCAACAAAGACCACACAAGTTGGCTCCCGCCTGGTAAGGACCGTTCATCATCTCTAAGGTGCTGAACAACGGAGCATATCGACTCTACAACCTCGACAGGGAAACGGACGAGCCGCGAGCATGGAATGGAGATCTACTGAAGCGCTTCTACACATAAGCGCCGACGGAGACAATGTAAAGAACAAGTATCATCGAAGTAATACAAAGCAGATTCATTTCTTGCCGATTCAAAATTCTTCCGCGTTTGCAGACTCCAGTCTAAAAAACTAACTCCGAGTGTGCACTAAAAGTCACACTCGGGGACTTAGCTGCGACCCAGAGTCGCCTAAGTACCAACTCGCTCCGAGTGTGCACTAAAAGTCACACTCGGAGACTTAGCTGCGACCCAGAGTCGCCTAAGTACAAACACACTTCGAGTGTGCACTAAAAGTCACACTCGGGGACTTAGCTGTGACCCAGAGTCGCCTAAGTACCAACTCGCTCCGAGTGTGCACTAAAAGTCACACTCGGAGACTTAGCTGCGACCCAGAGTCGCCTAAGGACAAACTCGCTCCGAGTGTGCACTAAAAGTCACACTTGGAGACTTAGCTGCAACCCAGAGTCGCCTAAGTACAAACTCGCGATCAGTCGAATGTACGGATTCGAATTCAAGTTGGATCTACGATCAGTCGGCTCGGTGTGAATCAAGTTTATCCACACCGAACCACGAATGTACCGGCCAACAGCAGTGGCCAAAGTTTAATACAGATTCCACTCGGCATACCGAGGTAAATGTGCGTTCAACATAAAGTTTATCAAGCGTCGCCGGGACTGGCAGGCTCAACAAAGGTGTCGAGGTCGATTCCGTCTGCAATCCGAGTGGCTGTGTCGAGGAAGGTCTCCATGAAATCTTCGAATCGAAGCTTCTTGGTGTTGGCGACCTGCAACGTCTTCAGCTTGTCTTCACGGGCTTCCTTGCAGTGCACTCGGACCAGAGACAACGCCACGTCCGCACCACACCGAGCGGCAGACTTCTTCCATGCCTGCACTCTGCTTGGGACGTCCTCCAGCCGAGTCACCAACCCATCTATTTCGTTCCGGGAGTCGTCTTCAGGCCACAACTCCTTGTTGATTCGGCCGACAACTCTTCTCAGGCGGCCAATGAAAGGGCCCACCCTGTTAAGGCGAGAATGCACTCGAAGCATGTACCGGTTAGCTTCATCGCCGAGTGGAACATTCGGAACAAGCGACCGTTCAATTTCTGCTGCTTCAGCCTTAACGTCCCGACAGAAGTCTGCAAAGAAAAGACAAACAGAAAATAAGCGCGGAGTGAAAAGTCAAAAAGCACTCGGCAAGAACTTACCACCAAGCAGTGCGACCATTTTCCTCGCCCAGTCGCCGATGTAGTTCTCATGCGCTCTGCACCGAGTGTTCATTACCTTCAGCTGGGCCATCCAGTCAGATCTCTCCTTCTTCATTTTTTCTACCTCGGCCACTAGTGCCTTGTTGGTCTCCAAATATTCCTCCAAATATTTCTCTCGGTCAGCAAGAGCCTTCTTCACGCCAGCCAGGTCATTCAGAGCCACCTCCAAGTCCGCAACAAGTTGAGTCTTCTCAGCCTTCAGAGCATTGTACGCCTATCCCATTTCACAAGTCTTCTGTCAGAGAGACACAAAGGGAGGATCAGCCACATTCAACAAGGAAAAAGTCTCGACAGATATGACAAAACAATCAAAGCTCAAAATTCTCCACACCCGTGCCGATGCAAGCAATCGACAGCGGTCTCGGGGACTACACCCAGTGGGTTCACTGAGAGTGATCCCACTGGCATGAAGCTCGAACAGGTCGGCCCTATTGAGCTCCATAGAAAACTAAAAACACTATGATATTACTATTACTCAACCCGAGTAACACTACTCTCGGGGACTACACCCAGTGGGTGCACTCGGCGTGCCCCCACTGGTACCATTCGGGCAGATCAGCTCCGATCTATTCAGATTATGGAAAATACATATAAAGACAACTGCTGGTGCAAGCACTCGGCAGATGTCTCGGGGACTACACCCACTGGTTTCACTCGGAGTGAACCCACTGCAAAACCAACCTATCGCATCCGAGTACCTCGCTGAAACCCCCAGTGGGTACCAAGAGGAATGTAAACACTTACTAGCGCACTTACTCGGATATCGTCCCGAAGCTCCAAGCTCTTCTTGTACAGAGACGCGATGGAGTCGTACGCTCCCTTGGCGTCGCCCACCATCAGCTCCACCTGCACCATGGCATCCTTGGCGGCTCCTACCTGATCTTCCGGGAGGCGTCGGGAATCATATTGAACAGCCGACGGACCCGGCGCGGCAGAAGGCTCCCTGGGCATCCCGAGCTCTGCTCCAGTCGGTTCCGCCGTGAGGGCCACCGTCTCAGTCGGCGGCACGTTCATGGCGGGATTGGCAGCGGGTTGGATAACCCCAGGGACAGGCGCCAAAGCTGGCTCTGACCTCCTTTGGTCGTCGTCGTCCAGATGGATCACCTCCGAAGGAAGCCCGATTGAACAAAATAAAATTAGAGAAAAAGGTCAAGATCAAAGACAGCACTCGCGAAACAGTAATACAACTCTCGGAGTCGTGACAACGTACCTTGCTGGGACGTGGCGGCGTTATCCGTGTCCATGTGATCATCGTCCTGGCGCGGTAGAGAGGTGGCGGAGGTAGCAGCTCTGTTGAGTGAAATCCACTCGACGGATAAACATGAGTTTCCAAAAAGAGGAGTTCAATCGGATACTGAAGGAAGATGAAAGAGTAAAGATACTTACGCTGAGGCGACTGGAACAGCGATCCTCGTCCAGGGCAAGGCTTTCCGAGGTTTAGGCCCACTAGGTTTGGCCACCTCGGACGGCTGGTTCGTAGGCTCGGCAGAAGCACCCCTGGTTCTTTTCACACTCCGAGCACTCAGAGCCACGGGAGGAGCTGGCGGAGCACTCGGGGCCGCGGGAGGAGCCGGCGGAGCAGCGGGGTCATGACGGCGCTTGGTTCGGTGCTCTGGCGGTGAGGGTGACGAGCTCTGCTTTCCACTCTCCTCCTCCCCCTCTTCCGTCTCCTCCTCTGTCTCCCCACTGTCAGAGACGTACTCGGCGCTATCCGCGCTACCCTCCTGGCTGCCCTCCTCTTCCTCGGCTGGATTCCCGTTCGAGACTGCAGAATGCCAGTCTGTCCACTCCTGCAGAAAACACAGTCAGCAACGTCAGTCAACGAGACAAGAAAAGCAATAAAGCTGAGAAGGTTAAAAGCACTCAACAACATGTACTCACCTCATTCAGAGGAGGATTTTCGGCGCGGAAGGGCTTCACCTGTCGGGCTCCCACGGGGTTATCACACATTCATGTGATGCTGCGGACCCACGCACTCACAGTCTCCCCGCTCACGTCCTCCGGATGAGACCGAGTGGAATTCGAAGGCCCCGCGTAATGCCACATAGTGTGGTCTCGGGCCTGCAGCGGCTGGATGCGCCGACCCAGAAAAGTCTCCACTAGGTCCATCCCGATGACTCCCCTCCGGACGACGGCTATCAGCACGTCGACCAAAGGTTGGATCTGGGTTCTTTCTCTCTTAGAGAGCGCAAGCTTCCTGGGAGGGCCCGGACGGTCTAAACTGAAAGGTGGCAACACACTCGAAGCATTCGGAGAAGCAATGTCATGGCAATAGAACCAGGACGATTGCCAGTTCCTAACTGACTCGGATAGCTGGAGGGAGGGGTAGCTACTCTTTGTTTTCTTCTGGATGCCTAAACCCTCGCAGAGCTGGAGGATGTGTGTCTTATCATCCGACTGGCCTAGCTTTTTAACAGTTTGGGATCTAGCGGAGAAGACGTATTTAAAGAGCCCCCAGTGGGGAGGACATCCTATGAAGCACTCGCAGAGGGTGACGAATGCAGAAAGGTGAGCTATTGCGTTCGGAGGAAAGTGATGGAGCTGCGCCCCGAAGTAATTCATGATACCTCGGAAGAAAGGATGGGGAGGCAAGGAGAAGCCTCTGGCCACGTGGCTGAGCAGCAGAACGCGCTCCCCCTCCTTCGGTGCTGGCTCCGTCTCGCCTTCCGGCAGCCTCCAGGACTTGTTGGCGACCATGCCGTGCTCCACCAGCTCCAGGACATCGTTCTCCGTCACCGAGGAGGGGAGGAAGTTCCCCTGGATCTAGCCCGCCGGCAGCGCCCACCGCCGCCGCTGAGTGGAGGCTCCCCCCTTCTTCTTCTTCTTCTACGCCTCGAGCTTGCTGGTCTGCCCCTTCGTCATGGTGAGGGCGACGGATCCGCAGAGGAGGAGGGGAAGGTGGCTTGAGGTGTGCAGAGAGTTGCGGGAGGAGCGAGATTAATGGGAGGAGGATGAGCAGCGCAATAGGAAATCCCGCCGGGGGGGGGGGCTTTAATAGGCTTCCGACTAGGTCACTTGCAGGTGGGCCCAGGATCTTATCCCCCAACCGGCCGCTGCAAGATTAGTGGAGAATATAACGGCGCAGTAATCGAGGAGGCAAAACCTACTCGATGGCGATGTCGTCATCCCCGCTGAGCGCGTGGCAACCGAAATTTGAAGATCCCGGAAAATCCGGCGCTGTCAGTTCGACCAGTCACGTCGAAAGATTCCGCGGAAGCACTCGGTCCCTCACGGTTCGTTTCACTGGCATATTCACTCGGATCACTGGCTGAAAGGATAAAATGGATTGAGGCAAACAACGCTAAAGTCATCTCGATACCAGTCGGTTCCAAACTCCAGACATCACTTCATCGTTCCAACCCCGATCCATTCGGGGACTAATGATGGGGTTATAGTCCCAGGGTAGGGTCATAGCTCTGCCGTATAGGTCCTACCCAATGACTACCCTTCATAGAAGACAAGGCCCTTAGACAGTTCCGACTGAACTAAGGACGCCCCCATCATCCAGTCGGCGACGATCCACTCGGAGCATGTCTAACGTACCGACTAGAATCCACTCCGTACATCGTAACCTCCCAGGAGGGCAACGGTCATACGTTTTCATACACCATTATTAGCATTTGGAGCTTACGTTACCTGTAACGTAAGCATTTACTCGCCACTATTCCACCCCTGTCCACCGGGCCATTATGAAGGGCAATGCACTCTATATAAGCCGCCCTTCCCCACCGGTGCAAGGGTTGGCACTTGTTGTAATCCTATAATCCACTCGACACAAAGCTCCCAAGAGCACTGAGACGTAGGGCTTTTACCTCCACTGTAGAGGGGCCTGAACTCATACATCCTCGCCGTAGCTAAGGCTCTGCCCATATACTTTCGTACCCCACACTTCTACTGTCAGACTTATACCCACGATAGGTATGTCACTTGAAGCTACATTTTTATTCGTCGCATGATATGAGTTTTGCTTGGTGTGTCATTTACTTTAGTTTGCCTTTATATTTTACTTTACCATAATCATATTTTGATGCAAACACCAATCTAAGAGAGACACACAATTATCGTGATTTGTTAGAACACTCTTTGTGCTTCATTTATATCTTTTGAGCTAAATAGTTGCTCTAGTACTTAACTTATATCTTTTTTTAGCATGGTGGCGTGTAAATTTTATAGAAATATTTGAACTCTCGTTCTTCACTTATATTTGTTTGAGAGTTAGTAAACAATAACTGTATTTTGCATGGGTCATAAAGATAGTCCAAAATAATATGTATTCAATGAATGATAATCAAAACCATCATGTAGCACATAAAGAGAAATTGTGGGTTAATGATATTGATGTGGTAATAAGAAAAAGGTGTGAGTGCATCATTGTTGATTCATAGAAGTAGCGGTATTAAGAGGTGTTAATTCCTTGTTTCTCTTAATATTAAAATGTCACGGCGGGGATGTGTGAGCATTTCTATTCCTCATTGAAATCCTAGTGTTGTTTCGAGTTGGAGTCGCGCGATGGTTAACTCCTCCCAACCCTTTCCCTCGGGGCATGCGGCTAGTACTTTGATTTGTGATGAAACTAATAAAAGTCTGCAATAAGTATATGAGTCCTTCATGACTAATGTGAAACAATGGACATACACAATCTCAGCTCCTCATATTTTGCTAGCATCTTCAGTACCATGCATTGCCCATTCTCACCTCGAGGATCGGTGCGAACTTCCCCGGTGCATCCAAACCACGTGGCATGATATGCTCTGTCACACATAAACATTTCTTTATCTTCCTCAAAACAGCCATCATACCTACCGATTATGGCATTTCCATAGCTATTCTGATATATATTGCCATGCAAATTCCACCATTACATCATATGACTAGTTCATTCATCATCATATTGCTTTGCATGATCATATATAGCTAACATAGCATTTGCGGCAAAGCTAGCATTCATTATATTGATGATACATGTCAAACTAGATCATTGCAAATCCTGGTACACTGCCAGAAGCATTCATATTGAGTCATATCGAACTTTCATGAGTTGTAAGTAAATAAAAGTGTGATGATCATCATTATTAGAACATTTTCCCCGTGAGGAAAGGATGATGGAGACTATGATTCCCCCACGAGTCAGGAAGAGACTCCAGACGAAAAATAAAAATGGGGGAGGCCAAATGAGCCCACCATAAAAAAATTTGAATAAGAGAAAAAGAGAAAGGGGACTTTGCTACTATCCTTTACCACACTTGTGCCTCAAAGTGGCACCATGTTCCTCTATAGAAAGTCTCGTGATATGTCATTTTCATTTGCTAGTGGGAATCGTATTGTCATTATTATAAACTTGGCTTGCATATTCCGATGAAGGGCTTCCTCAAATGCCCGAGGTCTTCATGAGCAAGCAAGTTGGATGCACACTACACTTAGCTTAATTTGAGCTTTCATATACTTATAGATCTAGTGCATCATTTGCATGGCAATCCCTACTCCTTGCATCTACATCTATCGATAGGCATCTCCATAGCCCCGTTCGTACGCCTAGTTGATGTGAGATTATCTTCTCCACTTTTGCCCCTTTGATACCTACCACCATATTCTAGTCCACCTTATGCTATGTCCATGGCTCACGCTCATGTATTGTGTGAACAATAAAAAGTTTATTCATGTTGAAAAAGTATGATCAAATTGCGTGACTTGGACACCATGGTGCTTAACATTTGTATTAATGTGGCAAAGATGCAACCATGCTTTGCAAATATGAAAGATTAATGGGGGTAAACATTCTTTTAGGACTGTGTACTTTGAAATATTGATGATTTTGTTGCTTATGCTTATAATTATTTCTATGTGGATGTTTATTGATTCATCGTTTCTTAATGAGCATACATGCAAAATAGTACATATTGGATAGCATATCACATCCAAAATTCTATTTTTATCACTTACCTACTCGAGCACGAGGAGGAATTAAGCTTGGGAAATGCTTGATACGTCTTGAACGCATCTATATTTTTTGATTTTTCCATGCTGTTATATTATCAACTTATGATACTTTTTGGGTCATAATTTACCTATTTATAGTATTTTTGAGCACTAACCTATTAACCTAGTGTGAAGTGTTAGTTGCTGTTTTCTGCGTGTTTTTAGTTTTTTCAGATTTTCAGTATCAAATGAAGTCCAATGGGCACGAAACTTTTTTATGATTTTTTCTGGACCAAAATAAGACCTCGAAGTTTCGGGAGGAAACTTGAAGCCACACGTGGGGCTCCCAAGGCAACATGGCATGGCTAGGGGGGTGGTCACGCCCTCATACCTTGGCACGCCCCTATGGCCCCACTTGCCTTGTTCTCTCACCTATAAATTTCCAAATGTTCTAGAAACTCTAAAGATCGTACGCAAATACTTTTTATGGTACCACAAGTCTCTGTTCCGCGGCAATCCCAATTGGAGCTCCATCCGACACCCTATCGGAGGGGGATCGATCACGGAGGGCCTGTTCTTAAACCTTGGTGCCCTCATGATGATGTGTGAGTAGTTCACCACAGACCCACGTGTTTGTAGTTAGTATCTACATGTCTCTCTCTCTTAATCTTTAATACAATGATCATCACCTCTTCACTTTGATTTATCTGATGTAATTCTTTTGTATGGTGTGTTTGTTGGGATCCGATGAATTGTGGGTTTATGTTCAGATTATTCATGAAAAAATATTTGAGTCTTCTCTGAGTTTTATGATTTGTATTTGCACGATTATCATAGTTTCGTAATTCTCTTCAATGTATTGAATTGCGTTGGCCTAGTAGTTTGATGTTTCTTCAGCAAGAGTGGTGCGTTGTAGTGGGTTCAACGTGACGAGTTTCTATATCCCAGTGATGGAAGGGGACAAGTTGCGTCTTTGTGTTGTTCTCACTAAGGATAAGACTATGGGGTTTATTCATATTGGTTGAGTTTACTTTGTCTACATCATGTCATTGTTCTCCAAGCATTACTCTGTTTTACTTAATACTCTAGATGCATGCTGGATAGCAGTCGATGGGTGGAGTAATAGTAGTAGGTGCAGGCAAGATTCGACCTATTTGATTATGGATGTGATGCATATATATATATGATCATTGTCATGAAAATTGCATAACTATCCGATGTTCTATCAATTGCCCAACAACAATTTGTTTACCCACCATATGTTGCTTTCATGAGAGATGCCACTAGAGGACACTATGGCCCCGAGATCTATTCACTTATATATTCAAAAAACTTATAATTTCCTCGCTTTTATTATTTGTCTTTTATTTTATTTTACAAGTCACAACTATCTACAATTATGTGCACACCTCATTCGCTTGCAAATAACGAGATCAAGGGGATTGATAACCCTCTAGCCCGCGTTGGGTGCAAGTTATTTGCTCATTTGTGTGCAACGTTGACGATGTTTGAGGATTGATATTCCTAATGGTCTGATAAACCTTTGTTTCTTAATCGATGGAAATACTTACCCGCATTGTGATGCGATAATGCGTTCCTCTTCACGCAAAACCAAATACATATCACAAGTATCAGTGTGATGGACACAGAAGGCACTCGATTAAGGGGAAGCCGAGGAGGAAGACATCGACATCAATGCAAAGAACCCTCCCGGGTCGACAAGATTTCAGTATATGTGTTCGGGTTTTCCCTTCTAACCAGGCTCTCACTCCCCTTTTCCTCCGCATTCACAGATGTGGCTCGAGAAGTCCAAGTGGATAAACTGCCCGGTGCCATTGCTCGAGGGCCCCACGACGGATTTATTAAACGGCCATGCTGGCCGAAAAGCGGTACACGATACTGAAGAATAAGGAAGAGAAGAAGAAGGCCTGAGGAGGCCACCGCTCAGATGGACCTCCAGACACCAGGTCCAAAGACACACACGACCTTTCAGTACTTGGGGGAGAGCATGAAGAGAGCGGGGAAGAGAGCGTCTCCTCCCACATGAAGAAGAGGGTAGAGTTCGAGGATGTCGAGGGAGATCTAGCTCCCTGTGCCCCAAAAAGGCAATGCGGGGCCAAGGTGTCCCTATTTGATGATGTCCCGGACTGTGTTGAGGAGTGTGATAACTTTGAAAGGGTTCCTCGAAGGACCCTCAGGGTGAAGCCCCCGGCGCAAAGGTATTACCCCGAAGATCCTAACATATTTCCGCGTTAAGGTTTTATTATTAAAGGTAGGTATACCTTTCGTATTTTAGTCCGCCACAGATTTCCACACCGATCAGGCTTTGGAGGGGGACTGATTGCCAGTCGTTCTGAAGGAGAGCGGGACCGCCTCACACAACACACCTCTCCTGGTCGCCGAGGAGATCAGGGAGGTGGTATCTTGAAAGACCCCCCCCCCCCCCCCCGCCGAAGCTGGATAATAGGGACAGGGTGACGATACCATGACCGAGGCCTAAAGCCTCGACCGCCGAAGACTAGGAGGACAAATCCCTTGTGTTAAGCAAGCATGGAGAGCTCTCACAACCCAATATCTCTTCAAAGACAATTTCGGAGACCTCCAAGCCTCCGGAATCATCTACACCAGTTTCTCCGAGAGGAGAAACTGTAATGTCGCACCTGGAGCAACCCATAATAGAGCGGCTTCAAACCAGGTGGCCCACCATGATGGAAGGAAGCTTGAATGACTCCTCCATCGCTGAAGAACACCGCACTCTTGTGAGTGTGGTTCTACAAAGCATTCGATCCGTTGACAACAGACTGAAAGAATCTTTCGACGACGTATTGATGGACTTCAAGGTAATTTACACAATATCTTTTTTACAAAGTAATTTTATTTTATGGGTTTATATGCACTCCCCATACTCAGTAGCCCCCGAGCCTTCTGTGAGTTTGAAAAACCCATGTGGGGGTCAAAGTAGTGTGGAAAACACACATATAACATTTAAATGAGTTGTAGCCCCCAAAACTCTGGTAGGATGATAGAAAAACCTGGCACGGGATTCAAAAATCCGATAACTTGGGAGTCTAACATGTATGAATTACTTATACAAGCCTCATCTTCGATAATAGCCCCCAACTCCGTGGAGTTGGGGAAAACGAATCGCAAGCTTAGGAGCTCCGAGAAGGAGATCATTTTGGGAAACGTAGCATAAATTCAAAAAATTTCCTACGCATATTCAGATCTTCCTATGGAGAGACCAGCAACGAGAGACGGGTGAGTTCATCTTCATACCTTTGAAGATCGCTAAGCGGAAGCGTTGCTAGAACGCGGTTGATGGAGTCGTACTCGCGGCGATTCAGATCGCGGTGAGATTCCGATCTAGTGCCGAACCACGACACCTCCGCGTTCAACACACGTGCAGCCCGGTGACATCTTCTGCACCTTGATCCAGCAAGGAGGAGGGAGAGGTTGGGGAACATCTCCGGCATCACGACGGCGTGGTGTCGATGGAGAGACGAGGTCTCCCGGCAGGGCTTCGCCAAGCACCGTGGAAGGAGGAGGAAGGAGGGGAGGAGGGCTGCGCCGAGAGGAGAAGAAACCGTGTGCAAAACAGCCCCAAACCCCTCTCTATTTATAGGAGGAGGGGAGGGGGTGCCACCCCTAGGGTTTCCCCCCTAGGTGGTGCGGCGCCCCCCCCAGATGGGAGGTGCGGCGGCCAGGGAAGGGGGTGGCGCACCCCTTAGGTGGGCCTTAGGCCCACTAGCGCCTAGGATTCCCCCCTTCTCTCCCTCCTGCGCCTTGGGCCTCTTGTGGGAGGCGCACCAGCCCACTTTGGGCTGGTTTCCCTCCCCCTTTTGGCCCATGCTACCTCTTTGGCCTGGTGGGCCCTCCCGGTGGACCCCCGACCATTCCCGGTGGTCCCGGTGGTCCGGTACGCTACCGGTGATGCCCGAAACATTTCCGGTGTCCAAAACCATCCATCCTATATATCAATCTTTACCTCCGGACCATTCCGGAGATCCTCGTGACGTCCGAGATCTCATCCAGGACTCCGAACAACTTTCAGTAACCTCGTATAACATTTCCCTATAACCCTAGCGTCATCGAACCTTAAGTGTGTAGACCCTACGGGTTCGAGAAGCATGCAGACATGACCGAGACGTTCTCCGGCCAATAACCATCAGCGGGATCTGGATACCCATGGTGGCTCCCACACGTTCCACGAAGATCTCATAGGACGAACCACGATGTCAAGGATTCAATCAATCCCGTATACAATTCCCTTTGTCTGTCGGTATAGAACTTGCCCGAGATTCGATCGTTGGTATACCTATACCTTGTTCAATCTCATTACCGGTAAGTCTCTTTACTCGTTCCGTAGCACGTCATCGTGTGACTAACTCCTTAGTCACATTGATCTCATGATGATGTTCTACTGAGTGGGCCCAGAGATACCTCTCCGTCACACGGAGTGACAAATCCCGATCTCGATTCGTACCAATCCAACAGACACTTTCAGAGGTACCCGTAGTGCACCTTTATAGTCACCCAGTTACGTTGTGACGTTTGATACACCCAAAGCACTCCTACGGTATCCGGGAGTTGCACAATCTCACGGTCGAAGGAAAAGACACTTGACATTAGAAAAGCTTTAGCATACGAACAATACGATTTAGTGTTATGCTTAGGATTGGGTCTTGTCCATCACATCATTCTCCCAATGATGTGATCCCGTTATCAATGACATCTAATGTCCATGATCAGGCAACCATGATCATCTATTGATCAACGAGCTAGCCAACTAGAGGCTTGCTAGGGACACATTGTGATCTATTTATTCACACATGTATTACTGTTTCCTGTTAATACAATTATGGTATGAACAATAGACGATTATCATGAACAAGGAAATATGATAATAACCATTTTATTATTGCCTCTAGGGCATATTTCCAACAGTCTCCCACTTGCACTAGAGTCAATAATCTAGTTACATTGTGATGTATCGAACACCCATAACATTATGGTGTTGATCAAGTTTTGCTCGAGGAAGAGGTTTAGTCAACGGGTCTGCAACATTCAGATACGTGTGTACTTTACAAATCTCTATTACTCCATTCTAGACATGGTCCTGGATGGAGTTGTAGCAGCGTTTGATGTGCTTGGTCTTCTGGTGAAACCTGGGCTCCTTGGCTATGGAAATGGCCCCAGTGTTATCACAGAAGAGTGTCATTGGACCCGACGCGCTTGGAACCACTCCAAGGTCGGTGATGAGCTCCTTCATCCAAATTCCTTCATGAGCCGCTTCTGAAGCAGCTATGTACTCCGCTTCACATGTAGATGCTTCCACGACTTCTTGCTTGCTGTTGCACCAGCTCACTGCCCCACGATTCAAAACATACACGTATCCGGTCTGTGACTTAGAGTCATCCGGATTTGTGTCGAAGCTAGCATCGACGTAACCCTTTACGACGAGCTCTTCGTCGCCTCCATAAACGAGAAACATCTCCTTAGTCCTCTTCAGGTACTTAAGGATATTCTTGACCACTGTCCAGTGTTCCATACCGGGATTACTTTGGTACCTCCCTACCAAACTTATGGCAAGGTTTATATCAGGTCTGGTACACAGCATGGCATACATTAGAGAGCCTACGACTGAAGCGTAGGGGACAATACTCATCTTCTCTCTATCTGCTGCCGTGGTCGGTGACTGAGTCTTATTCAATCTCATACCTTGCAAAACTGGCAAGAACCCCTTCTTTGAGTTTTCCATATTGAACTTCTTCAATATATTGTCAAGGTATGTACTTTGCGAAAGACCTATGAGGCGTCTCGATCTATCTCTATAAATCTTGATGCCTAATATGCATGCAGCTTCTCCAAGGTCCTTCATTGAAAAACTCTTGTTCAAATAGGCCTTTATGCTCTCCAACATCTCTATATTATTCCCCATCAATAATATGTCATCCACATACAGTATGAGGAAAGCTACAGAGCTCCCACTCACTTTCTTGTACAGACAGGCTTCTCCATAAACCTGTATGAACCGAAATGCTTTAATCACCTCATTAAAGCGAATGTTCAAACTCCGAGATGCTTGCACCAGCCCATAGATGGAGCGCTGGAGCTTGCACACTTTGTTAGCACCCTTAGGGTCGACAAAACCTTCTGGTTGCATCATATACAACTCTTCCTTAAGATTCCCTTTAAGGAACGCTGTTTTGACGTCCATTTGCCAGATTTCATAATCATAAAAGGCGGCAATTGCTAACATGATTCGGACTGACTTCAGCTTCGCTACGGGAGAGAAAGTCTCTTCGTAGTCAACTCCTTGAATTTGTCGAAAACCCTTTGCGACAAGTCGAGCTTTATAAATGGTCACATTACCGTTTGCATCAGTCTTCTTCTTGAAGATCCATTTATTTTCTATGGCTCGCCGATCATCGGGCAAGTCCACCAAAGTCCATACTTTGTTCTCATACATGGATCCTATCTCGGATTTCATAGCCTCAAGCCATTTGTTGGAATCCGGGCCCGCCATTGCTTCTTCATAGTTCGAAGGTTCACCGTTGTCTAACAACATGATTTCCATCACAGGGTTGTCGTACCACTCTGGTGCGGAACGTACCCTTGTGGACCTTCATGGTTCAGTAGCAACTTGATCCGAAGCTTCATGATCATCATCATTAACTTCCTCTCCAGTTGGCGTAGGCGCCACATGAACAATTTCCCGCGCTGCGCTACTCTCTGGTTCTAGAGGGGGTGTAATTACCTCATCAAGTTCTACTTTCCTCCCACTTACTTCTTTTGAGAGAAACTCTTACTCTAGAAAGGATCCGTTCTTGGCAATAAAGGTTTTACCTTCGGATCTAAGATATAAGGTATACCCAATAGTTTCCTTAGGGTATCCTATGAATACGCATTTCTCCGCTTTGGGTTCGAGCTTCTCTGGTTGAAGTTTCTTCACATAAGCATCGCAGCCCCAAACTTTAAGAAACGACAGCTTAGGTTTCTTGCCAAACCATAGTTCATACGGTGTCATCTCAACGGATTAAGATGGTGCCCTATTTAAAGTGAATGCTGCAGTTTCTAATGCGTATCCCCAAAATGATAGCAGTGAGTCGGTAGGAGACATCATAGATCGTATCATATCTAATAAAGTGCGATTACGACGTTCATACACTCCGTTGCATTGCGGTGTGCCAGGCGGCGTCACTTGTGAAACGATTCCACACTTCCTTAGGTGTGTGCCAAACTCGTGAATCAAATATTCTCCTCCGCGATCATATCGTAGACACTTAATTTTCTGTCACTTTGATTCTCAACCTCACTCTGAAATTCCTTTAACTTTTCAAATGTCTCACATTTGTGCTTCATCAAGTAGATATACCCATACCTACTCAAATCATCAGTGAGAGTGAGAACATAACGGTAGCCACCGCGAGCTTCAACGTTCATTGGACCACACACATCAGTATGTATTATTTCCAATAAGTCAGTCGCTCTCTCCATTATTCCTGAGAATGGAGTCTTAGTCATCTTGCCCATGAGGCACGCTTAGCATGTGTCAAATGAGTCAAAGTCAAGAGACTCTAATAGTCCATTAGTATGGAGCTTCTTCATGCGCTTAACACCGATATGACCAAGGCGGCAGTGCGACAAGTATGTGGGACTATCATTATCAACTTTACATCTTTTGGTACTAACACTATGAATATGTGTAACATCACGATCGAGATTCATCAAGAATAAACCATTCACCAGCGGAGCATGACCATAAAACATATGACTCATATAAATAGAACAACCATTATTCTCTAAGTTAAATGAGTAGCCGTCTCGCATTAAGCAAGACCCTGATACAATATTAAGGTTTAAAACTAATCCTGACGGTAGATGTAGAGGTAGCGTGCCGACGGCGATCACATCGACCTTGGAGCCATTCCCGACGCGCATCGTCACCTCGTCCTTGGCCAGTCTCCGCTTATTTCGCAGTTCCCGCTTTGAGTTTCAAATGTGAGCAACAACACCGGTATCAAATACCCAGGAGCTACTACGAGCGCTGGTAAGGTACACATCAATAACATGTATATCACATATACCTTTAACGTTGCCGGCCTTCTTGTCCGCTAAGTATTTGGGGCAGTTCCGCTTCCAGTGACCTTTTCCCTTGCAATAGAAGCACTCAGTCTCAGGCTTGGGTCCATTCTTTTTCTTCTTCCCGGCATCTGGCTTACCGAGCGCGGCAACGGCTTTGCCGTCTTTCTTGAAGTTCTTCTTACCCTTGCCCTGCTTGAAACTGGTGGTCTTGTTGACCATCAACACTTGATGCCCTTTCTTGATTTCTACTTCTGCAGACTTGAGCATCGAGTACAACTCGAGAATGGTCTTCTCCATCCCTTGCATGTTGTAGTTCAGCACAAAACCTTTGTAGCTTGGTGGGAGAGACTGGAGGATTCTATCAATTATAGCATCATCCGGAAGTTCAACTCCAAGTGAAGTCAGAAGACCGTGTAACCCAACCATTTTGAGTATGTGCTCACTGACAAAACTGTTCTCCTCCATCTCACAGCTAAAGAACTTGCCGGAGACTTCATATCTCTCGACACGGGCATGAGATTGAAAAACTAGTTTCAGCTCTTGGAACATCTCATATGCACCGTCTTGCTCAAAACGCCTTTGGAGCCCCGTTTCCAAACTGTATAACATGCCACACCTAACCAGAGAGTAGTCATCACTCCGCGTTTGCCAGACGTTCAGAATGTCCTAGGCTGTTACGGGAGCAGGAGGGTCACCTAGCGGCGCATCAAGGACATAAGCCTTTTTAGCTGCTTCAAGGATGAGCTTCAAGTTGCAAACCCAGTCCGCATAGTTGCTACAATCATTTGTCAGCTTGTTTTTCTCTAGGAATGCGTTGAAATTGAGGTTGACGTTGGCCATCTACAATATTTATAAAGACAAATTTTAGACTAAGTTCATGACAATTAAGTTCATTTAATCAAATTAAGTATAAACTCCCACTTAAATCGACATCCCTCTAGTCATCTAAGTGATACATGTTCCATGTTGACTAACCAATGTCCGATCATCACGTGAGACGGACTAGTCGTCATGGTGAGCAACTTCATGCTGATCTTATTCAACCATATGACTCATGTTCGACCTTTCGGTCTCTTGTATTCGAGGTCATGTCTGTACATGCTAAGCTCGTCGAGTCAACCTAAGTGTTTCGCGTGTGTAAATCTGGCTTACACCCGTTGTATGCGAACGTTAGAATCTATCACACCCGATCATCACGTGGTGCTTCGAGACAACCATCCTCCGCAACGGTGCACACTTAGGGGAATATGTTCTCGAAATTTTAAGAGGGATCATCATACTATGCTACCGTCGTTCTAAGCAATAAGATGAAAAACATGATAAACATCACATGCAATCATATAGTGACATGATATGGCCATTATCATCTTTGCTCTTTCGATCTCCATCTTCAGGCATCGCATGATCATCATTGTCATCGGCGTGACACCATGATCTCCATCATCATGATCTCCAGCATCGTGTCTCTGTGAAGTCATCACGCCAACTACTACTATCACTACTACTATAGCTAATCGTTAGCAATGAAGTAAAAGTAGTAAACACATGGCGTTGCATCTCATACAATAAATTAAGACAACTCATATGGCTTCTGCCGGTTGTCATGCTCATCGACGTGCAAGTCGTGAATCCTATTACAATAACATGATCATCTGATACATCACACATGCAACATCACAACTATGGCCATATCACATCACATGTCAAACCCTGCAAAAACAAGTTAGACGTCCTCTATTTGTTGTTGCAAGTTTTACGTGGATGATTTGGGTTTCTAGCAAGAACGCCTTCTTACCTATGTGACAGCCACAACGATGATATTCCAAAGCTATTTACCCTTCATAAGGACCCTTTTCATCAAATCCAATCCGACTAGAGTGGGAGAGACAGACACCCGCTAGCCACCTTTATGCACGATGTGCATGTGTGTCGGTGGAACCAGTCTCACGTAAGCATGCGTGTAAGGTCGGTCTGGGCCGCTTAATCCCACAATACAGCCGGAAAAGAATAAGACTAGTAGCGGCAAGCAATTGACAAATCATCACCCACAACCTTTTGTGTTCTACTCGTGCATAGAATCTACGCATAGAAAACCTGGCTCGGATGCCACTTTTGGGAAACGTAGCATAAATTCAAAAAAATTCCTACGCATATTCAGATCTTCCCATGGAGAGACCAGCAATGAGAGGGGTGAGTGCATCTTCAAAACTTTGAAGATCGCTAAGCGGAAGCATTGCTAGAACGTGGTTGATGGAGTCGTACTCGCGGCGATTCAGATCACGGTGAGATTCCGATCTAGTGCCAAACCACGGCACCTCCGCATTCAACACACGTGCAACCCGGTGACGTCTCCTGCACCTTGATCCAGCAAGGAGGAGGGAGAGGTTGGGGAAGATCTCCGGCAGCACGACGGCGTGATGTCGATGGAGAGACGAGGTCTCCCGGCAGGGCTTCGCCAAGCACCGTGGGAGGAGGAGGAAGGAGGGGAGCAGGGCTGCGCCGAGAGGAGAAGAAACCGTGTGCAAAACAGCCCCAAACCCTTCTCTATTTATAGGAGGAGGAGAGGGGGTGACACCCCTAGGGTTTCCCCCTATGTGGTGCGGCAGCCCCCCAGATGGGAGGTGCGGCGGCCAGGGAAGGGGGAGGGGGTGGCGCACCCATTAGGTGGGCCTTAGGCCCACCATCGCCTAGGGTTCCCCGCCCTTCTCTCCCTCCCGCGCCTTGGGCCTCTTGTGGGAGGCGCACCAGCCCACTTTGATGTGATCCCGTTATCAATGACATCTAATGTCCATGAACAGGAAACCATGATCATCTATTGATCAACGAGCTAGCCAACTAGAGGCTTGCTAGGGACACATTGTGATATATTTATTCACACATGTATTACTGTTCGTGTTAATACAATTATAGCATGAACAATAGACGATTATCATGAACAAGGAAATATGATAATAACCATTTTATTATTGCCTCTAGGGTATATTTCCAATAGATCGACCTTCTTAACAAGCGGCCCAACAATGCACAAGGTAAGTCCAAACTATACTACTATCAGTGGTTTCCTCATCAAGGCGAGGTATTTTGACTTGTATCCATAAGTGCGGATGTTTTAATGACAACTATAGTCATCGTCGTGAAGGTTGAGAACCTCAAGGCCGAGCTAAACAGGGGAGGCAAGAGGCTGCCGAACAAAAGCCGATAGCCGAACGAGCAGATACCGAACTATTGATGGCAAGGTCTGTCATAGACAAGCACGAGGCTAGAGTTGCTGAGGTGCAACAAGATCTCAAGGACTCCTTCACTAAATGTGAGGTCCTTGAGCGGAAAAATAAGGAGCAATCTTCCGAGTTTTCCTCTTTGACTGCAGTGCTCCACGAGGTGAGGATGGAGGCACAAGGACACCAGAAGGAGATCCACCAAATCAAACGAATTGCAGATGGTAAGAAATACTTACTGCAATGTGTCTTTGGTGGGAAAAGGTTCACATTCCTCACCCAAGTATGTCATTCTCCATGCGCGTTTGCAGGCCTCATGAAGAGTGTGGCAGATGCATCAAGGCACTATGCGTCCGAGGAAGGGGATGCCAAGCTGAGGGTGGGCGCAATTCCAAGCCTCTAAGCAACCTCTCCTTGTCTCTGATCAGCTAAAACACCTGATGGAGTACAATCGGATGGCGGAGCCAGCCATGAAGGACCTCTGCATCGGGCTATGGCCTACTGCAGAAGTTGACCCTCGCCGTGCCACGGATTGACGTCCTGAAGCACTCTGTATGCATTGAGGGAGCTCAGATGGTGTTCGTAAATACCATGGTGCATTGGCCGAAGTTGAAGCCCACCAAAATGGCCAGCAGACCTCCCCGCGCGGAAAGGAGCATATGCGCCGTGAGGTGTACTTTCCCATCGTTATAGGTGATGCTCGGGTGATAGAAACCGAGTGCTCAAAGGATGTAATTCTAGAGTGAAAATACTATCATGTATTGAAAGTTAAATTTTTGTGCAATATGATGATTTTCTTTGCATGGTATACCTTGCTTTGTTTAATTTTGACTCGGTGTGGCCGTTTTAAACTAAAAGTTTCCAGTCGTCTACTTCAACTCCCTGGTACATGCTATGAGGGGTGTTTTCGACTTCCGCACTATTACCCTTAGATAACGTCTTGGTGCCGAGAGGCGGTAGTGTGGAAGGAAACAAGGCAATAACACTATGCGGCTTTAATACTTTCACTTAACCATAGGAACTTAACTGCGGGGACTAGTTACTAGCCCCCTGTATTTTGTGACGTTTGGATATACCGAGGTAAAAACCATTATCATTTGGTTTGTGTAACTTCAAACCCTCCCTTTAACACGGTGAACCACCATTGATTCTTAGTTTAACACTTGTCATCAATTCACATACTAGTTTGCGCCTATTATGATAGTCAATTTTTGGCTTTGTCCACTGAGGTACTTAACCACATGAGCTAGAAGTAGAATCGCAGTGGTTCTCCCTTTACCACTTTATCCGAACATGTGGAACATAAATGCGTGAGCACACGAGCTGGGTAACCCAACTATTTACCAAGACATAATTCGAAACCAATGCATATAACGCAATATCCAAGACGTCGAACACGCAGGGTAAAAATTGGTGTCGGGGTGATGCTTAGGGCGAGCTTTATAGTCGGGCCCCCGGTGAATTAGCCCATCACATCTAAAATATGTATCGAACTGGCTTGTGTTGGTATTGAAGAGCGGAAAGAGGGAAAAATAGGAAAACGGTTATACAATATAAATGACTGCCATGGGACCGTAAAATTTGGTCTTTATTTCCTCATTAACTCATGGAGTTTAGCCATACAATCCTATCTGCCCAATCAATTGTTATTGAAACAATAAAAATAAATTTACACAAGAAAGGCTTACACAGGGTCTTTTGTGGATGTCCTGATGTCATTTACTGCGTCGCGCCACACGTCTGCGCCTTTGCACTTCGGGAACTTCTCCTTTACGGGAGGTATTAGTCGGCGAGCGGACCTGATATTCTCTGAAGACATGTTTGACCATAGCTCGGTCAAGCCGGATACTTGGTCCTTACGTATTTGGTCCCCAGAGCTGCCCATGGTATTTTGAGCGTGAAATTATGCCTTTGGGGCACGTATTTTACGGCTAGCAAGGTCGTGTTTTGGGGAACATATCCCTATTTATTTGGAGCGTGGGATGAAGCTAGGAATTGTGGTGGGGCTCGGGCTCACTTATTCACCCCCTTTTCCTTGACGGCGAACTCGGGCTTTGGAGCCGTATTGCCGGTGTGGACTTCGGCTACCAAAGCTGATGTATGTTCCTCGGTTCTGAGGGATCGCTCACTGTTACCATTGACAGTAATAACACCCTTGGGTCCCAGCATATTAAGCTTTAGGTATGCATAATGAGGATGGCGTTAAAGTGAGCGAACGTTGTACAACCGAGGAGTGCATGATAGCCACTATGAAAAGGGACGATGTCGAAGACCAAGTCTTTGCTCCGGAAGTTATCGGGCGAGCGGAACTCAAGTTCCAAAGTTAAGGTGCCCGAGCAACGGGCATCCATGCCATGGATTATTCCTTTAAAGGTGGTGTTACTAGGTTTGATCCTTGATGGATCGATACCCATTTTCCTCACTGTATTTGCGTAAATCAGATTGAGGCTACTACCTCCATCCATGAGGACCCTAGTGAGGTGGTACCCATCGATAATGGGGTCAAGTACCAGGGTTGCCAAACCCCCGTGCCGAATACTAGTCGGTTGATCTGTGCGATCAAAGGTGGTCGGGCATGCCGACCATGGGTTATACTTCGGGGCCACGGGTTCTATGGCATAAACATCTCGAAGAGCGCGCTTCCTCTCCTTCTTTGGTATGTGTGTGACGTAGATCATGTTCACAGTTTTGACCTTAGGAGGGAATTGCTTTTGGCCTCCATTGTTCGGCCTGGGAGGTTCCTCATCATCCTCGCTACGGGGACTCTTACTCTGGTTTTCGGTTGTGGGCTTTCTCGTCTGTTTGATGACCCAACAATTATGGTTGGCATGGGTAGCAGGCTTGTTAGAGGTGCCGTGGATCTGACAGGATTTGTCCAGTATTTTGTGTAGTGCGGTCGGTCCATCCCAATTCCCTTTAGAGCGTTTCTTCCATGGTCCACACCTTGAGTTACTAAATCCGGCATTTACTGTCGTGTCTTCGGCTACACCGCTGTTGTGTCGACGCTCGTTCTTGTTGCGTAGTGGCTTCCCGTTACCGTCCCAAACTTCAGAAGTACCGGGGTTTCTGGGAGGGTTGTTTCAACGAGCTAACTAGATGTCCTCGCCTATACAAAAGTGGGTCAAAAGCGAGGTAAGGGATGACATTGTTCTTGGCCTATCCTGTGTGAGCGTCCGAGCTAGCCATTCGTCCCGGATATTATTCCGGAAGTAGGCTAATGTCTCGGTGTCCGAACAATCAATGATTTGATTTTTCTTGGTCAGGAATTGATTCCAAAATTTTCGATATGACTCGCCTTTTTTAGACGATGTGGCTCAAGTCATCGGAACTAGGGGCGGACATAGGTGCCTTGAAAAGTTAGCCCAGAAAGCATCTTCCAGCTCTTCCCACCTCCCAATGGAGTTTTCGGGGAGGCTATCCAGCCAATGCCGTGCTGGTCCCTTGAGCTTCAATGGTAAGTATTTTATAGCATGGAGGTCATCTCCCCGGACCATATGAATGTGGAGAAGAGAGTCTTTGATCCACACAGTCGGGTCCGTTGTCCTGTCGTATTGTTCTATATTTACGAGTTTAAATCCTTGGGGAATTGGTGCTAGATCACCTCGTCTGTAAAACACATTGGGTGAGCGGCGCCCCTGACCCAAGCTACGTCATGCTGGAGGTCGTATAAGATCCTGGCCTGATGTGGTTCCCGAACCCTATCGTGCTAATCGAGCCGAGCTTCGTGCCCGTCCCATCTAGCGGGAGTGCACCCTCTCGATCCATGGATGGATCTTGTTTGTCCTGCTTTAGCATTCAAGTTGTGTTGCAGGTCAGATGGGTCTCTGGGCGGTGCTGGCTCTTTCCTTCTTCTGCGAGGGTGTTCGAGTCAGTGTCCGGCTTCTCCAACCGTCATGTCCCGACCTTGAGGGGGCGCCCGGCTGGTCACACTAAGTGCGTCTCGGGAGTGCGTGCTCAAAGGCCTCATCTTCGAACTCCAGCAGTAACCGGTGGCGTGGGTAATTTTTGCTTTGTCCCTGCCATTCTTGGTTGTACCCTTCTTCCGCAGCTAAGACTTGTAACCATCGGTCGTTGATGGTGTCTTGTTCGGCTTTGATTTGCAGTTGTTTTATCTTGAGGTTTTGAGTATTGGCTATGAGTTGTCGGTTGAGCCGTTCTTGATCCAGCGGGTCATGAGGGACGATGAAATCCTCGTCTCTCAGACTATCCTTGTCGGGGGGATAACCCCGGGGTAGGCTCGTCAAACCTGCTCCTTCATTTCCGGCCCAAAGGATAAGAACTTATACAGTTTCCCAAGGCCCAAGTCTTCCGGCCGGCTAGGCTGCGCCTACTGGCTAGAGGACGAGGCGGCCATTACTCTGGCCGGCCAGGCAACCCCTGTCGGCTAGAGTCGAGGCGGTTATCTCTTCTGAGCTGGCCTAGTCCAGCCAGCCGGCTAGGAATGAGGCGGCTACACCCAAGCCGGCTGGCCGAACAGGCTAGCCGACCAAGGATCACCAGTCCCATCAGATCGTAGGTCAGGATGAGACCTTACGATTAAAGGTAGCTACGCATCAGCAAAGGTACTGGATCGGGGCGCCCGACACGTACGAGCGTCGGTGGCCACGCCGCTGACCTACCCCAGCTCTGATCCATCACCTAGCATAGTGTCGGACCGTCGCACTCCCACTCCATTACTGCACTCGGCGTGGGGAACAGTGGAGGCGGTCGTACTACCTACCCATGACGAATCTCGCTGGACGAAGCTTGACGTACAACGCGTGCTCGGCGTCAACCTTATGCGAGAGCTTCATTGGCCAGCCGGCGGGTCCCACTGCCAATCGAGAACATGCAGCCGACGGCCCCCTCAAGCGATAAGACAAGACTCTAGTGGGCCCCTGGCCAGCCGGCGAGGCTGCCAGCCGGGTCCCACATTTGTACCCTTTATCCATATTGTAGGCCGGCGGGTTCGTCTATAAAACCCCCCGGTCGCCCTCCATGCAGGGGTTCAATCATTACACAGTCGAACAACACCACACACTCACCAACCATAGGGAGAGAGGCAAAGACGAGCCGACTGCTCCCCTCTTCCTCCTCCCAACATAGCTCGAGGAGCAACTCTATACTCTGTTCATACACATCAAACACTCCGGCAGGACTAGGGGTATTATCTGTACGGAGAGCCCTAAACCTGGGTACATCGTGCGTTCCATGCGTGTACCAACCTCGTTCCCAGCATCCACCTTTGTCCCTTCGGTTCTCACCAACTTTAGCCTACCTATGGCATATGTTGTGAGTATTCACCAACATTTGGCGTCCACCGTGGGGCCGATCGCGGCATCGGCTGGCTTTACGCGCTGGGCGGGGCCCCACACCTACACCCCGGGATGCATCGCGTCCGCATTAGTTGGCATGCCCGTGGAGCCCGCTTTCGACGAGGCAACACCCATGATGATCGACGTCCCCGTCTGCCATGTGGATTCGGACGAAGATTCTGATGACGAGGCACTTCCTAGCATCGTCGTCGCTGCTATGGAGAACCTCAACGTTCTTTCAGCGACCTATGTCTTAACGACGGTCCGCGCTACTTCGGCGAGGACTTCGACGTTGAGGCGCTCTGCGCTAGCTTCAGCAGGCTCTCTATCGCTGAGATGCCTGCCCATGACGTATATCCCAGCAACGTCCTCATCTTCGACTGCCCTCCGCCGTCGGTGGGGTTCTTCACCCCATACCACGTTGCTGCCGTCTCCAACACCGTGGAGGTGATGGTTATCGGTGCTGGCACCAGCACGGCTCCCGGCAAGGCATCAGCGGATGCTGGTGAGCGTGGTGCTGCCACCACTGATACTCTTCGGGACGCCATCGCCGGCCTGAAGACACTCGTCGCAGCTTCCGCAAACCCTGTTGACGCCCGGGCCTCGCTGGAGGAGGCTCACAAGCGTATCTTGGAGGAGGGTATCGCCATCGCTTCAGCAAAGCGTCGGATGGAGGGCACGCAGCGCTAGTATAACTCCACATACGGCCTCACTCCGATTTCCGAGGATCCTAGCCGGCTTGGATCGGTCCATAGCCGCGACCGGTTCATCGCCGAAGTCCTAGGTGGCGATCTGCCCACCTACGAAACCCCTGCGGCCAACATGCGAGCGGCTCAGGCGACCATGGAGGAGATGGCGAGCTTGGAAGGCGATGAGCGCGCTTTCCAGGAGAAGCGGGTCAAGGACCTCCTTGACGCCGCCAACCAGCAGCACGCTTGGTTTGCCCCTAGTCAGGCCCAGTCAGAGTCTCCGGGACCCAACCCCGGAGCACGCCGCAACCCTAGCGGTCAGCATCATGCAGAAGGATCTTCCTCGCATCGCCCTTCCGGCCGAAGGGGCGAGGGAAGCCAAGACCGGTGCTCCCAGCGCCAGAGCGATCACACTTCGGGCTTGCGTCGTGGAGGCGACAAGGACGATTTGGAGTGTGAGACTCTTCCCCCGCGAAGAACTCACGTCTCTGGTTCGTGAGGCGCCTCCCCTCTCGCCACTTGGGCTGGCGCTCACACTTCCGAGGATGATCGGGACGCTCGCCGGCGTCTCATCGTCCTGGCCCAGTCAGCCCTCCTAGAGGAAGATGGTCCCGTCGGTCCGGCCTGCTTCGGCCCCCGGATCGGAGGGGAACCGTTCCCCTGAGGTTTCACCTTGCCTCGGGACACGCCCAAATACAATGGCATGGCCAAGCCAGAGGACTGGCTAATTGACTACACCAGGGCCGTCGGCATTGCCACGGGCAACAAGCGCGTAGCGGTCCGCTACGTGCCACTCATGTTGACCGGCTCGGCCCGGACTTGGCTTAACAGCCTTCCGGCCGGCCGTGTCAACTCCTGGGTGGACTTCGAGGAGGCGTTCGTCCGCAATTTCACTGGCACCTACAAGCGCCCTGGCCGGCCCCGCGAGCTGGCCATGTGCATCCAGAAGCCCGACGAACCCCTTCGCGACTACGTCACCCGGTGGACAGAGCTCCGTGACTCCTGGGAGGGGGTGCATGAGGTACAAGCCATCCAGTAATTCATCGATGGTTGCCGAGATGGCACCCTCCTCAAGCATAAGCTTATGTGCTCCGAACCCACCTCTTTGGCGGTGCTCATGGCCAAGGCAGACAAATACGCCACGGCCGACTCGGCGATGCGCGTCAAGGTGACTGCCTCGGACAAAGCTGTCCCTACGCCGGCTACTCCCAAGCCGGTTGGGGACAACTGAGGCGACCAAAACAACAAGTGCAAGGCGGATCAGATGGATTCCCGCTCCAACTGCAAGTTGGTGGCCAGCGTGGAGGGCGAAACATCGGCTCCTCAAGCCGGACCACCACGAAAGCGTCCCAACCGGAACAACACCAACTGGCTGCCCAAGCAGTCCTTCGAGCAGCTACTCGACGCCCCCTGCAAGATACATTCTGGGGCGCAACCGTCCACCCATACCCTTCGACAGTGCAGCTTTGCACGCTGGTTGTCGCAAGGAGATGGCCTGTCGGCTCCCCCAGGTGCGCAGGCAGCACCTCGTGCATCATCTCCTCGCCACGCTCCAGCTCCGCCGCCGCCGCCTCGCGACGACGGTCACCACCAAGACGACTACCCTCATCAAGACGGAGCATTCGTTGTCTTCACCAGTGAAGGCGACGACAAGCACAGCCTGCGCCAGAGGCGGCGCGAGGTGAATGCTACAGTTTCCTCGGTTCCCGAGTACATGCATTGGTCGGACAAACCAATCACATGGAGCCGGATGGACCATCCTGCGGTGATGCCCAACCCGGGATCATACACGCTCGTCCTCGACCCCACCTTCGCCTCCAAGAGGCTCACCTGCCGATTCTCCCGGGTGTTGGTCGACGGCGGCAGCAGCATCAACATCCTGTACCTCGACACTCTCCTCAAGCTCGGGCTCAAGGAGACGGATGTCCTACCGACCATTACTGTCTTCCATGGCATCGTGCCTGGGCAGTCCTGCTCGCCCATTGGTAAGATCCAGCTAGACGTCCTCTTCGGCAACAAAGCCCACTTCCGCCGAGAGTCCATATGGTTCGAGGTAGTGGACCTCAGCAGCCCGTATCACGCGCTACTGGGAAGACCGGCTCTGGCCAAGTTTATGGCCATTCGGCACTACGCCTACCTAAAGATGAAGATGTCGGGTCCCAAGGGCATCATCACTGTTGTCGGCGACTACAAGAAGTCTCTCGAGTGTGCCCAAGATAGCAGCCGCCTTGCCGACGCCTTGGTGATTGCTGAGGAGAAGCGGCAGATCGACCGGCTCGTGGCCTAGGCTACTGAGCAACCGGCGATTCCTTCTCCTCTGTCCCAGTCGGCCGGCGAGGGCTCTTTCAAGCTGGCTAAAGAGACCAAGCAGGTCCCACTCGACCCTGCCAACCCAATGCAGCGCGTCACCATCAGGGCTGGCCTCAGTCCCAAATAGGAAGGTGAGCTCGTCGACTTCCTCCGTGAGAATCGGGACATCTTTGGATGGTCCCCCAAGGACATGCCTGGTGTTCCGAGGAAGTACGCCGAGCACAAACTTCACGTGCGACCGGATGCGGAGCCGGTGAAACAACCCTTGCGCCGCTTCGCCGAGGGGAAGCGACGCACGATCGGAGAAGACATCACCCGGCTCCTTGCAGCCGGCTTCATCATGGAGGTTTTCCACCCGGACTGGCTGGCTAATCCAGTCCTGGTGCTGAAGAAGAACAACACCTGGCGAATGTGTATCGACTACACTAGCCTGAATAAGGCTTGTCCAAAAGACCCTTTCGCGTTGCCTAGGATAGATCAAGTGATCGACTCCACTACAGGCTGCGAACTGCTGTCGTTTCTGGACGCTTATTCAGGCTACCATCAAATCAAGCTGGATCCAGTTGATCACCTGAAGACCTCCTTCATCACGCCCTTTGGGGCCTACTGCTAGACCACCGTGACGTTCGGTCTGAAGAATGCATGTGCGATGTTTCAACGCTGCATGTAGCGGTGCCTACTGCCACAGATCGGCAGAAACATCCACGTCTATGTGGATGACATTGTCGTCAAGACGAAGCAGCATTTCAGCCTCCTCGACGACTTGCAGGAGACGTTCGCCAACCTGCGCGAGTACAAGATCCGGCTCAACCCGGAGAAGTGCTGTAACGACCAAACCTCGAAGGATTTGAGTCTCTGTGCTTTACTGTGCTAGTCCCTGGATCGACTCGCTAGCACACACAGTATAGATGAAAACCAGATATAGCAAGTGCATCATTTATAATAACGTATGATCCAGAATTTATAAAATATAACAATCTGCATAGCACTTAGCTAGCTTTATACTAATAAACAGCGGAAAAGTAGCAGAATAATAACGATGAGTCCCATCATAGCCCACTGGCGATGTTGAGTGAAGACTCGCGACCCTAACGGTACCTTACTCCTCGTCTGAATATCCTGCAACATGATACGTTGCAGCCATATAGGTCAATACTTTGAATGTATTGGCAAGTTACACAGGAAAAAAAATATAACAGACCTACATGTATATGCATAGTATAACAAAAGAAAGGTTGATGGTTATTTTGCAGAAAGCTGATTTTATCCTCATAGCTACCTAATAGTCAAGTTTTAATTTGTTTGCTACAATAACTCACATATGGTTGAATTGGCATCTCCAACTCCAACCTATTACCATTATTAAGTTTCCCACCAAGTTTTATTAAGTGTGTCATCTGTCAAGATCATCCAACAACTGTAATGGCCTAGGTGCTCAAAATTGTCCATAACCGGGGACACGGCTAATCATGATTAGTTTATACACTCTGCAGAGGTTTGCACACTGTACCCACTAGACCCAACCCGAAGATTGAGACGAAGTCTTTCAGAAGCAGTCACCTCCACCCAACGGCAAGCCGGTACACCTATTTATATCTACATCTGCTAGCTTTGCCCAGGCAAGGTTCCCACAACCTACTCAACTAAGCTAGAGCCCATATAGCTAGTGGTTGCGCACGGAAGCTACTAGTCACTAAGTCTGTCTGATCTTTTTGAACCTGGGCGGCATTCCACTTACATTCAGAGGGTAGAAACCATGATGTTCTTGAAACCACCCAACAATACCATATCCGCCCAGAGGTGTATTATTTCCTTAATTACTACTCAAACTTATTTTGTAGTAATCCTCACATAAACTCAATGAATACAGAAACCAATCCCCGTCTACATAGCATAGCAAAATATATCTAACACGATCTTCATGACAAGGGAATATAGCTCAATAGCATAGCAATAATAGTATTCCTATACATGCATAATTTTCATAGGGTGATATAATACTACATGCATAGAAAAATAATAGGTAAAGGATGATCAACATGTAACTTGCCTTGATTCTGATTCAGAAAGTCACACTCCTGACAATAGTTTGCGTCGCACTCCGCACAATCTACACGTTGCAAACAACCACACCAATCAATCACCACAATCACATAACACCAAATAAGATCATCGGCAATAAAACAACTTGTTTAAAACCAAAGCATAAATAGCATGGCAGCAGGTATAAAATCATCTACATGCTGATACGATGACAACGCAAAAAGAATCAACTAAACCGGGTGATCGGTTTGCAAAATATGGCCTCCGATAGGTTAAAAATAATCTGTTTTAACAAAAAAATTAATTTTCGTAAAACTGAAAAGTACTGGTTCTAACATGTTCTACTCATCAATACGAGATCACAGGAAAAAGAATTTCCTGAATCGGAGTTACGAGTAAAAAGATAAACGCGTTTTAAAATTATACCGAGAATCTGATAGAGCTAAAAACAGATTAAAAAGAGATTGAATTTCGTCCTGAAGCTGTTCATCGGGGTTTGATGAATCGCTCGCGCGTGCGTTCTCACCACGAACAGCGGGGAAAAACGGAACCGTCTCGGTGTGGCTCCTCCGATGATGCTTCGGTGATGGTCAAACGGACTCCGGTGACGGCGGCTCCGCGAGCTCCGACGAACACGGACGAACTCCGGTGGTGCTCCGCCGGACGGGGCTCCGTCGTCGGCGCGGTGAGGGGCGGCTCCTCTGCGATCTAGGCGAGATGGGGTGACAGAAGGAAATCGGGACGGGGAAATCAGGACAAGGCTATGGTGATTTATCCTAGCGTTGGAAGTCTGTTCCTGATAGCACTTGGTCTGGGGTTGGGACTCCTGTGTCCGGCTCGGAACAAGAACGAGGCGCTCGGTCGCTGGGAGTCCTGGCCGCTCGCGGCAACAGGAGCTGGCCGATCGGTCAAAGAAGCTGGCTGGCTCGGTTCCTGGTTCGTGCTGGGGTGGCTTGGCCCTTGCCAGTTGACTCGGTCAACGGGCTGGCTAGCTTGTGCATGCTATCCTGGCTCGCTGGAGCACGTTAGCAAGTGCACATGCGGGCAGGAGCTGGCTCGGGACGGGGAAATCGGGACAAGGCTATGGTGATTTATCCTAGCGTTGGAAGTCTGTTCCTGATAGCACTTGGTCTGGGGTTGGGACTCCTGTGTCCGGCTCGGAACAGGAACGAGGCGCTCGGTCGCTGGGAGTCCTAGCCGCTCGCGGCAACAGGAGCTGGCTCGGTGGAGCCTGGCCGGGCTGGCTGGCTTAGCCAGCTGGTCTTTGGCCAGTTAGCTATTTTTTTTTAAAGAAAAAAATATAAAAAGTATTAAAGTAATATATATATATATTTATTAAAAAAAACAAACAGAGAAAATAATAACGATAATATACGTATAAAAAAAATACATACGCATATAGTAATATATAATTATATATATACCATATATATATAGATATATACGCATATAGTAATATATATATATATATATATTAAAATGCTAATCTAGATATAAAGTAAATACACCTACTAAATAATAAAGGAACCCTAGTTCCTCCTAATGAAATTTTAAAATAAGTTTTATGCAATAGGCCACACAAAAAGCATTTAAAAACTTAACTAAAAATAATTTCAGAGATTATAAAATTCGCAAAACCAAATCGGACAACTTCAAATAACATTTTAACATCATGAACTTTTTATTTCACAGGGGAGAAGTCATATTATCTCCACTCCAATAAATTTCTCGAAGTTGCCAACTGAATAAAATTTACAAAAGAACAAATAATGCATAAAAATATGAGATGCATATGAATGATCTATTAACATCCGAATTTAAGAAAATTGGGATGTTACAAGTGCGTCTTTGGGGTTCCAGGCGGCAAACTCTTAGGCTTCTTTGTGTCCGCTGGCGGCATCGAGGCGAACTCCGAGAAGATCGGCACCATCAAGCGGATGGTGCGGCCGGCTCGAATCCTCGACGTCCAGAAGTTCGCTGGCTGCTTGGCGTCCCTTAGCCGGTTCGTCAGCCAGCTTGGTGAGAAGGCCCTTCCACTCTACCAGCTCATGAAGAAGACAACGAAGTTCGAGTGGAACGACGAGGCGGACGAAGCCTTCCGCAACCTCAAGCGGGTAATCTCGAGCCTGCCAATCTTGGCAGCGCCGTCTGAAAGGGAGCCCATACTCATATACATTGCAGCGACCACTCGCGTGGTTAGCGCAGTGTTGGTAGTTCAGCGTAAGGAGGAGGGCAAGGCACTGCCAGTATAGCGCCCTGTCTATTACCTTAGCGAGGTCTTGTCCGCCTCCAAGCAGAACTATCCGCATTATCAAAAAATGTGTTATGGTGTTTACCTTGCTGCAAAGAAGTTGAAGCAATACTTCCAAGAGCATGCCATCACCGTGGTAAGCACTGCTCCACTTTCAGAGATCATGGGCAACCGTGATGCCACAAGCAGGATGGCCAAATGGTCCATCGCTATGGCGGACCACGATATCCGGTACGAGCCCCGCACCGCCATCAAATCTCAGGTGGTGGCCGACTTCTTAGTCGACTGGGCCGAGACCCAGTTTGAGCCACCGCCTCCAGACTCCACGCATTGGCGGATGCACTTCGACGGCTCGAAGATGCGGACAGGACTGGGAGCCAGCATCGTCTTGACATCTCCGAAAGGGGACCAGCTCAAGTATGCTCTCCAGATCCACTTTGCCGCCTCCAACAACGTCGCCAAATACGAAGCACTTGCTCACGGCCTCCGGCTCACCAAGGAGATCGGCATCCGGCGGCTTATATGCTTCGGCGACTCCGACTTGATGGTACAACAAGTCTCTGGCGAATGGGACGCCAGGGATGCAAACATGGCAAGCTACCGCTTCCTCATCGAGCAGCTCAACGACCCGTTAGAAGGCTGTGAGTTCCACCATGTTCCCAGGGCAGAAAATGAGGCGGCTGATACACTGGCGAAGATCGGCTCCATGAGACAGGCCATTCTAGCCGGCGTCTCCCTCAAGCAACTCCATAAGCCGTCTATCAGGCCGTCTCTCGAGTCGACATCGATCTTTGTGCCGACAGACTCTGTGGTGCAGGCGCCGTCGGCTCCACCAGTTACGCCGGCCGCAGCTCCTAGGCCAGCTACGCTGGCTACACCGACTCCACTAGCGACACCGGCTGAGCCCATGGTGCAAGCACCGTCGGCTCCACCAACTACGCCGGCTACAGTTCCCGTGCCGGCTACGTTGACCACGCCGACTCCAATGGCGGCACCGGCAACAACAACAACTCTGGCTCTGCCTGGCCTCGAATCCTGTCATCTCGACACCTAGTGGGTGGACGTCATGGAGGTAGATGACGAGCCAGCTGCCGCAGCAGCGCCAGCGACACCTTGTCTCGAGTCCACGACCGCGGCTCCACCAAGCTCGGGGGCTGCAGAAGCCCCCAACAGTCAAGTCGAGGCGGAGGTGACCCTTGTGTCGGCTCCGTCATGGGCTCAAACTATTTTGGCCTTCCTTCTTCGTGGCGAACTTCCTCAGAACGAGGCGGAGGCGAGATAGATCCAGCGCAGGTCTGCAGCCTATGCCATTATCAATCGCGAGCTGGTATGGCGTAGCGTGACTCGCGTGTTCCAACGCTGCGTCTAATCAGAAAAGGGACAGGAGATCCTCAGAGACATTAACCAGGGGGAGTGTGGGCATCACGCCGCCTCGAGAACCCTGGTAGCCAAGGCGTTCCACCATGGATTCTACTGGCCCAGGGCTCTCGAGGAGGCCGTGGATCTGGTCGACGAGTGCGAAGGCTGCCAATTCTTCAGCGCGAAGAGCCATATGCCGCCTTCGGCCCTCAAAACCATCCCCCTATCATGGCCGTTTGTTGTCTGGGGACTGGACATGGTAGGGGCCTTCAAGACGGCTCGTGGTGGGATGACACATCTCTTGGTAGCCGTCGACAAGTTCACCAAGTGGATTGAAGCCAGATCTATCAAAAAGCTTAATGGCCCCACCGCTGTCAAGTTCATCACAGACATTTCTGTCCAATATGGCGTTCCCCACAACATCATCACTGACAATAGCACCAACTTCGCAAAAGGCGCTCTGGCGCTCTACTGTTCCAAGGTAGGCATCCGACTCGATTTGGCGTCAGTGGCACATCCCTAGTCAAATGGCCAAGCGGAGAGGGCCAACGGCCTGATTTTGGCCGGCATCAAGCCCAGACTGGTGGCACCACTGGTCAGATCGGTCGGCTGCTGGATTGAAGAACTGTCGGCTGTGTTATGGAGCCTCCGCACCACGCCCAACCGGTCCACCGGCTTCACTCCGTTCTTTCTTGTGTACGGGTCCGAGGCTACCATCCCCACGGATATCGAGTTCGACTCGCCTAGGGTCACCCTATAGACGGAAACGGAGGCGAAGGAGGCAAGAGAAGACGGTGTGGACCTCCTCGAAGAAGCAAGGGATTTGGCCTTGAGCCGGACGGCCATCTATCAACAGAAGCTGAGATACTACCACAACAAAAAGATCAAGCCCCTCTCTTTCAGGGAGGGAGACTTGGTCCTCAGAAGAATCTAGCGCACTGCCGGCCAACACAAGCTCTCATCCCCATGGGAGGGGCCCTTCATCATCAGCAGAGCGTTGCACAACAACGCTTATTAGTTGATCGATGCCTCATGTTTTTTTATTGAGAGTTTTCACTCAGTGGACGCCCCTTGCCGGCTTCAATAAGCTCGGGGGCTACACAACGTACACCTCTTGCTGGCTTAATCAAGCTCGGAGGCTACGCAGCGCATGCCCCTTGCTGGCTTTAACAAGCTCGGGGGCTCGCTAGCCGCTCGGACGCCTTCCCTAGTTTAAAAGAACACATAGTGTAAACCGGCTGATCCCTGGTCACCTCGTACGAGCTTGCGGACTGGCTCCGACCGTCTGGCTTGCGAGGTGACGGCAAGTCAGGCTGGATACATGCAAAGTTCGGCTACAAAGGGTCGCCGGCTCGGGCTGGCTCGATCATATATACGATCTCATTCAAGCCGACCTCTGTTGGTTTATGTCTTGTTCTTTAAGTCTTGATGGCTTCGAAAAATCTAAGTCTTGTATTCTAAGATCAGAAACCTCGACCCAGCCACAGACTGGCTCCCGGTTGTCGGGTTGGCGGGGTGGAAGATTAGGAATACGAGGATTGGAGAAAAAGGAGTCAACCAGGAGAAAAAGGCTCCTGGCTCCATCCGCACCGGAGTCGGCGTAGGCCGCACCGCTGGAGACGGCCGCAGATTCCATAGCACGGGCCGCCTCGTCGGAGCTGCCATCAGGGTCATAGGGCTGAAGGCCGTGCAGATCTTCAGCGATCACACCGCCATCTTCACCCCACTCCAAAACAAAATCGTCCCAGGCGGCGTACTCGGCGATGCCGCTGGCCCTCACACGCAGCGCCTCCTCCACGCCCTGCAGCTCCGCCTCCGAACCGTCACGCTGGGCGGCAAGCTTGCCCAAGTCCAGGTTCCGATACCAGGACTTGGCCAAGCGCAGGGCCATGTAAGCCCCGGCCCGCGCGGCAGAGGCGCGCCACGCATCCAGGCGTTCTCCGCCCGCTGCAAGCCAGCGGGCAAGCCCGCTCATTGACGCCGGCTCCACGCCCTCCGGCCACAAGGCCGCCACCATTGACGAGCCCACAACCTGGAGCTGAGCCACAGACTCGCCCAGGGCGTGCAGGCGGGCCCGAAGGCCCATCCCGATCTCCTCCACGCTCCAGCCGGAGGTAGTGTCTACCTCCTGCCCAGCCATGCGGCGCTCCTCGCGGCTCACCTCGACGGCAGTGTCGGCCGCGATCTGGGTCTCAGGAAAGAGACCTGGAATAGCAACAACGGAGACACAAGAGCACAATAAGAAGAGGGGACGGCCAAAAAGCCAAAAACAAGACAAATAAGAGAGACTCACGATGGAAGGCGCCATCGGTCTCATGGGAGCTCTTGAGGACCTCGAGCTCCCGCACCTTACTCGCGTGAGTAAGGTGGGCAACCTCCTCCTGGAGAGCCACCGCAGACTCCAAGGCCTTGGCCAGCTGCGATTTCTTTTGGACAAGGGCCTCCTCCTTCTTCTTCAAGGCGGCGTCCTTGAGGTTCATCTCCTTGAGATGAAGCGACACGAGGCGGTCCAAGTCGACAGAGAAGGAGGCCTCCTTCTCCTGCAGCGTGCTGTGCAGCTGCTCCAGCTCGACCCGGCGGGCCGCCTCGAGCTCCTTCTTCTCTGAATGGAGAAGGGTCAGCTGCTCCTGGAGCCGGTTGCCGACACCACGCAGGGCATCCCGCTCCGTGGCAACTTCGCCCAGCCGGACTTCGAGCTCGGTGATCCGGCCATCAGCGTCTAGGTGCTAGGTTCGCAGCTCATTATAGGTCTGCGCCTGAGCGTCATAAAGCTCCTGCCAAAAAAGCAAAAAGAAGCAGGATTAAGATTCGGCCTGGTTAAGATTTAATCAGCCCGATTCTCGGGGGCTACACCCAGTGGGTGCGCTAGCGCGCCCCCACTAAAATAGCAAAACACAGAAAAGAAGCTCCAAGAGATTCAGACCGGCCGACGATCGACCGGCCCGATTCTCGGGGGCTACACCCAGTGAGTGCGCTGTCGCGCTCCCACTAACGCAAAAGAAGAAAAGTTCAAAAACCAAAGAGGAAACACCTACCTGGGTGCGGGCCTCCAGGCGCTCCATGTCGTTGCACACCACGTGGGCCGACTGCTCCACCTTGGACCGGCTGCTGGTAAACATCGACACCAGCTCTGGGACGACGAAAAGTGCGGTGCCGGCGGGCAGTCGCAGGCATGCCAGGTTGGCCGCCCACCATGTCTTCATGGGCCAGCTCCCGGCCCGCCCCCCAGCTCCTCGCGCAACAGGGCCGTGCTGGGGAACGACGATGGCGCTGGCTCCAGGTGCCGACTCGGTGGTCGGCTCTAGCGTCATCCCGGCCGCCGCTGCCTCCTCTACAGGAGGTAGATGGGCCGCGTCCGGCGTATCCATGGCCACCCCTGGAGCGTCAGGGGCCGCTTCCGGCGCATCCAGAACCAGTTCCGGCGCGTCGGGTGCCGCCTCGGCCCTGGGGGAGTCAGGGACCGTTTCCAGGTCCACCGGCGCCGGGGCATCCGGCCCTGAAGGCTGGCCCCCCTCAGCCCTTGGGGCATGCCTTGAAGCCGCTTCGCTAGCCGGCTCCTCCGCGCGAGCATGTGCGAAGGGGTCATGTCTAGCCTTCACACGCTTCTCCACCGGCTTCTCGACCTGGCTGGGGCGAGACTGGCCCACGGCCGTCTTCCCCGCAGCCACGTCCCACCGGCGCTTGGACTCCACCTCAAACTCCCTCTGGGAAGCATCGGCTGCTGCCCAGCCAACCCGCTCGGCTGCGGAGGCGGTATCTTCCTCCACATCCTCCGCCTCCCTGACAAGCAAAGTCCTTAAGGAACAAAGCTTCTCGCAACATAAGCAAGGAAAAGGGGGAAGAGATCTTACCCCGCCGCCATAGGCACCTGCCTCCGGCCAGCACCACGACCTCTCTTGGCGCCGCCTGCTCGCGGTCCGGCTGGAGGACCCGTCGCCGGTCGTTTAGGAGCCGGTCGGGATGCTGTGGCACCCTTTCCCTTCCTCCCGGCCGACTCATAGGCGGCCGTTGCCCCGGCCCTCTGACGCCGGCCGCGCGTCAATGGCAGGCTGGTGACCTCCTCCACCCCGTCGGAGTCCTCCTCAAAGGCTGCACCAGAGAAGAATGAGGGAGTCTCGTCGTCATCCGTCCAATCTGCGACGGAGGGCCGCGGGTACTCACCAGACGGCTCTGTCCCTTCCGACTCCAGTAGGTTCTCCGAGCCCGCGAAGGAGTCCGAGCGGGATTCAATCATGCCCTCGTCCTCAATCTCCGAGGCGTCGGACGTATCCACGTCGGGAGCGGGCGGATGGAGGGATCCCTGCAGACTCTTGAACAGCTGTGAATGGGGATTCAATCACCGGCTCAGCAAGGTGGCCGGCTACAGGACAAACAACGAAAAACAAGAAGGCCGCTTACCATTGGAGGCGGACGGCCCCTGTTGAAGGGGCCATCCCCCATGTCCATTCCCCGCTATCGTCCATACGGGCGATGGAGATCAGGTTCACCCGCCGCGCTACCGCGCCTGGGGTGAACCCCTTGGTGGACAGCCGACAGGGATCATGCCTGCCGCTCATCTGACAGACCAGATGCGGCCGCCTCTGTAGCGGCAGGATCCGGCGGATCACCATAGTGGTGAGCAGGTCGCGGCCGAGGAGACCGCTCTTCTCCAGAATATCGAGGTGGGCGCAGATTAGCGCCACCTCGGGAATCGGCTTGGGGGTCTTCGCCGCCCAGTTCAACTTCGTCGGCGGGTCGATGTTGAACGGGGGCATATTGAGGGCGTCCTGGGCGGGGTCGGCATTCTTCCCGTAGAAGAAACCCTTCTGCCACTGCTTGACGGATTCCTGCAGTGGCATCTGGGGAAAGCCTGACGACGGGCGGTGATGCACCAGCGCGGCCCCACACGGCGTTATCGGGCGCGGGTCCTTGAGCTTCTCCACCTCGGATTTCTCCATGGCAATGGATTCTTGCTTCAAGAAGAACAAGCTGCACCATAGATCGACGCGGGGCTCGATCCCCACAAAGCCCTCTCATAGGATCACGAAGGCCGACATCTGCAGTATGGCGTTCGGCGCCAAGTGATGCGGCTGCAGGCCAAAAAAGCGGAGCCATTCGGAGAAGAAGGCGTTGGCCGGAAGTCCGAAGCCCCGATAGAAATGCTCGGTGAAGACCACGACCTCTCCCACGGCGGGTGTGGGAGCGGTCTCGGTGCCAGGGAGTCGTACCAGCACTTGGGAGGCCGGGGGCAGCAGCCGGTGGTGGCGGAGCGCCTCGATGTGCTCCTCGCCGACGTCGCTACCCAGCCAGGCTCCCTGCGATGACGCCTTTTGCGCCGAGGGCCTTTTAGAGGAAGAACCACCGGCCATGACTGCGGGTGACTAAAACTCGAAGGGGTTGGCGGTTTCGCGGCGACGAAGACAAGGAAGACAAAGGATACAAGCTCTTTCTCTCTGAGCGCAGGGAGGAAGAGGGCGCGGATGCGGGGCGAGAAGGGGGCAAATGGCCTCCTCGGAACCCCCGCATCCCATTTAAACCCCCACGAAGCGTCGTGGGGAGGGGATCCGGTGTGCGCGGGTCCCCCACCAGCCCCGTGTATTACGGGCGGTAACGCTTCCCTAAGCCCAACCATCGCGGAGTAAATCCGTAGAGGATCTCTCGCACGGAGGCCGAGGGGGCGTCGTGGCGGGACCCAGGGCCCAGGCCCGGTCCCGTCACGAGTAATCACCATCATTATGTCAGGCAGGGCCAGGCACGTGGCGCTCTCCGAGCGACTCGCAACGAAGCCGAGGCGTCGTTTCGAAGCCAGCCGGTTTCGGAGTCGGTCCTCCTCGTCACGAATAGCGGCGAAAACACCAAGTCAAAACGTCAAGCCGGTGAGACCGCCCGCCTGCACGCGGCAGGCCTCTCTAGCTTCGGGGACTACTGTCGGGGGGATAACCCCAGGGTAGGCTCGTCAAGCCTGCTCCTTCATTTCCGGCCCAAAGAATATGAACTTATACAGTTTCCCAAGGCCCAAGTCTTCCGGCCGGCTAGGCTGCGCCTACCGGCTAGAGGACGAGGCGGCCATCCCTCTGGCCGGCCAGGCAACCCCTGCCGGCTAGAGTCGAGGTGGTTACCTCTTCTGAGCCAGCCTGGTCCAGCCAGCCGGCTAGGAATGAGGCGGCTACACCCAAGCCGGCTGGCCGAACAGGTTAGCCGGCCAAGGATCACCAGTCCCATCAGATCGTAGGTCAGGATGAGACCTTGCGATGAAAGGTAGCTACGCGTCAGCAAATGTACTGGATCGGGGCGCCCGGCAGGTACGAGCGTCGGCGGCCACGCCGCTGACCTACCCCAGCTCTGATCCATCACCTAGCATAGTGTCGGACCGTCGCACTCCCACTACATTACTGCACTCGGCGTGGGGAACAGTGAAGGCGGTCGTACTACCTACCCATGACGAATCTCGCTGGACGACGCTTGACGTACAACGCGTGCTCGGCGTGAACCTTACACGAGAGCTTCATTGTCCAGCCGGTAGGTCCCACTGCCAATCGAGACCATGCAGCCGGCGGGCTCCTCAAGCGACAAGACAAGACTCTAGTGGGCCCCTGGCCAGCCGGCGAGGCTGCCAGCCGGGTCCCACATTTGTACCCTTTATCCATATTGTAGGCCGGCGGGTTCGTCTATAAAACCCCCCGGTTGCCCTCCATGCAGGGGGCGATCATTCCACAGTCGAACAACACCACAGACTCACCAACCATAGAGAGAGAGGCAGAGAGGAGCCGGCTGCTCCCCTCTTCCTCCTCCCAACACAACTCCAGGAGCAACTCTGTACTCTGTACATACACATCAAACACTCCGGCAGGACTAGGGGTATTATCTCTATGGAGAGCCCTCAACCTGGGTACATCGTGCGTTCCATGCGTGTACCAACCTCGTTCCCAGCGTCCACCTTTGTCCCTTCGGTTCTCACCGACTTTAGCCTACCTATGGCATATGTTGTGAGTACTCACCGACAATCCCCCTCTTCGGAACGAGGGAGGTAGTTGCTATGTTCGGAATCGTTGAGGTACTCGGGTTCTTCCAAATCTGTTCGCCCCTCCAAATCATCGAGCTTGTGTTCGGGAGTAGCAGGGTCAACGGGTTATTCTCGGTTGTACGGGGTAGCAATTCTTCGGTGCCCGTATTGCTTTTGTTTACCTTGCACGCCTTGGGTTTTTTGCACTAACGCCAGTGCTTTGGTGGTTCATCGCCACTATTTTGATCGGGGTATCATCATTGCTCTTACCTGTGGCGGCATCGTCCTTAGGAGTGTGCACCATGTACACATCGTAGGTGGAGGTGGCCGTCCATCGTCCAGCTGTGGTAGGAGCAGATGTGTCGACATCCGTATATGTATCCTCGGCCTCATCCGAGGAGAAGTCCAACATATCGGTTGAATCTTTGATAGTGGCTATCAAGTGGGTGGTGGGAAGGAAATAAAGTTGCTTGTGACCGGGCTCGAGGCTGAACTGAACGTAGGTCGAGGCCAGATCATTGAAATTTCCATAGTTTGGACTCTGCCGAACATCCCGTTTGATAGCAAGAGATAAGCCAGACTCGTCTTCAAGATTTTGGTGGAGTTGATATCCGCCGCGTCGGCACTGGGAGTGTGCTTGGCCAGTGTTAGCCCCTGATCTTCGAACGCTATGGTCTTATCCGTGCTCGAGGCTGGATCCGAAGTGGGCACCGTACCGACACGAGGTCGGGGAGGAGACTCGAAGTCATGGCTTTGGGGTTTCCGGGCTCATAGATGAAACCGAAACCCCGGTGAGGACCAGATTGCCTTGGGCACCGACGACATAATCTATGTCGCCGAACTTGATTCCCCGACCCAGGGTGAACCTGACGATGTGGCCGAGGTGACCAGCCGCCGCAACATGCGAAACAATGTTGTTGAACGCGGACAGCTGGCCGGGGACAAAGATATCCCCGGTGCTGATGCCATCGCTGGTGACCAAGCGAGCCATCAATCCTTCTAGGGATCCTATAGTGAAACTCTCAATGGAAGCACCAACGTCGGTGTCAAAACTGGTGAATCTCGGTTAGGGGGTCCCGAACTCTGGATCTTGGATCGATGGGTAAGAGGGGACAAGGGAGACGATATTTACCCAGATTTGGGCCCTCTTGAAGGAGGTAAAACCCTACGCCTCGCTCTTATTTATATTGATGATGGAGTATCAAAACAGAGTTGATCTAAAACCCTAGGAGTAATGATCTTAACGTCCCTCCCGGACTAAAGCCCTTTGGTTTATATAGATACCAGGGGTAATAGCGTTACACAATGTTGGTTACACCAAGGAATAAACATGTCGATATTATCAGCTTGACTTGGAGAGCACACCAAAACTCCACAAGAATCCATTCTGGATACGACATCGTCTTGCAATTCAGCATTCAATGACAATCATAGGGCGGCCCATGAGTCCGGCCCATAAAAATAGGTCAGCAAGCCGAGGACCCCTTAGTCCCAGATTCCCTCACACAAGCTTTCTCTACTACAACCCATTGTGACTGGTGTTCATATGCCTCCAAAACAGTCTAGTAGTTGATATATGTTTCGTGCAAGAAAAAAGTAGTTGATATACATCCATGCTAATGTAGTGTTGTCCTTTCTTAAAAAAAGGCTAATGTAGTGTTGTCTAAAAAAAGAGGCTAATGAGTGATCTTTTTTCATAGAAAAGATGACTATTTTCACCCTAAAAATATGCCTCAATGGATAAATACTCCCTTGAAGTCGGTATTGGTACATTGAAATCCATGAAACCGGGAAAATCCCCCCTTGAGCATTTTGCCATGATTTTGGTAGCTTCGGGAGATGAAGTGAAATTGCTCCATTGGGTTGTGGTTGCGAGGTGGACAGGCTACTGCTACGTGTCCGGGTAGTGCCAAACGAGCATCGAGCTAGGTAAAATGAGGACTTGAAGAAAATAGGGATAAACGAGATAGGAACTCACCATGGGCTCTCACGCTAGGTCAAAGAGGATGACAACAATGCCATGCGTGGTTGTGGTCGCTATCGAAGCACGATGTCATGAAGGAAGGAGATCGGGCTCGATTGGCTTGTTGGGAAGTGCCATGAGCATCGGAAACACTAAAGAGAGCTTAGGGAAAGTGCAAAGGCGCCAAGACTCGTCAAAGCTAGATAATCGGGTTGTAATTTCACGGCAACTCACTCAAATCGCTTTGGCAGAGTGGGCGAAGGAGTCGAAGCAGAGCATCTTCACGTGGAGTGGATCATAGTCTTGTTGGGCGGCTGCGATAGTGACCACAAGACATGCGCGTGTGGGGACCATGTTTTGCGCTACGAACGAGGGGGAAATTAAGGGGGCGGGGTAGAGGACCCCTAGGGCACGTGGGGGGGGGGGAGCTATATAGCACGAGGAGACAGTGTAGAACATAGACCATGAGCATTTGGGAGCATTCCTTCATGCGGTTTTCTTCTTCTATTTTTTCTACTTTGTGTTTCACCGGATTTTTTTCTTTCTCTTAATTCACAATATTTGTGCGAATTCAGGTACCTTTTAAAATTGGTAAACTTCTTCAAGTTCACACTTTTTTGAAAATTCTTGAAGGTTTTTTAATCCATGACTATTTTTGAATCCGTGAATTCGTTTTCTAAAAAAAAAAAAAAATCAAATACACACTTTTAACTATGAATTTTTTCAGAGTACTGTATTTTTTTTAAAATCACTACATTCTTCAAATTCACAAACTTTCTTCATACTCTGTGATTTCTTTTTAAATTCAGGTTTTCTTCAAACTTATGATATTTTTTTCAGATTGGTGATTTTTGAAAGTCAATGGTTGACATGTCAACCGAGAGAATTTGTATGTACTCCCTCCAATTCTTATTGTACTCTGCTCATAACTCTTGAAGCGCATACCAAGGGGAGCATTGGCTTGTTTTTTCTGGACTAATTTGCCCCTGCGTAACAGTGCTCTGCATGAGAATTGGGAGTAGATATGCATGTGATGGTTGGCTGGTCATTCTCCTTTTCCCTACGGTTGGCTCCCCAAAGCGCTCGGTCCGCTTGAGCCAATGCATGCCCCTTTCTGCTGCCTCTTTTCTTGGAAACTGACACAATTATTGGGGATAGAAGCGGATGGGGTGGGGGCATAGTTGGAAACCAAAGCTAGAAATCGGGAACGCGGACACTAATACAGAAAAAGTGAGAACAATTTATACGCAAAGTAAACAGAATCGGAGGGAGTACGTGCTAACAACCTGCGATTGCGTGAGCGAAAAGCACACAACGGACCAAGCGAAAAGAAGTTGAGCCAGCTACGTGGGTCATGGCCTGCTCGAGCGTGCATCAGCGCCATCCAATTTTTTGGGCTTTGAAAGCGAGGGCACCCCTATTTCTTGCTTTACGCGAGCAAAGGGGCAGCTCCTACCTCCCGCATTCTGCTGCGGCACGGAGGAGGAGCTCCTACCCCCCGCTCAGTGCCACACGCAGCCCAGCGCCACACATGGGGGCGCCTAGACTGGGCCGGCCCAGTTATGTTTCATTTTTTCTGTTACTTTTTCCTTCTTTGTTAATTTTCTTTTTTTGTTCATTTTCTCTTTCCTTTTTTCCTTTTCTTTTTTTATTCGTGGAAAAATATTTATTGAATTAGAATAATAATTTTGAAACATTGTGAACAAATTTGGAAGCGTGAACAATTTTTTAAATCACGAACATTTTTTAAATCTGGAGAACCAAATTTTGAAATGGATAACAATTTTGAAAAACCCTGAAAACTTTGAAAGCGCGAACAATTTTTGTAAGCACAATTGTTTTATAATTTTGAGAATAAATTTTGAAACCGAGAACAATTTAAAAAAAAAGAAGAAATTTGGAAACGTGAACAATTTTTTAAAGCATGGATATTTTTTTAATATGGATTTTTTTTTGGAAAAGAAGAATACTTTTGAAAAACCAAGAACAAATTTGAAAGCATGGACAAATTTTTAAAGCACGAACATTTTTGAACTTTTGAGAACGAATTTTGAAACTGAGTTCAATTTTTCAAAAAGTGAACAAATTTGGAAGCACGAACAATTTCTGAAAGCACGGACATTTCTTGAATCTTGAGAACAAAAATTTGAAAAGGAGAACAATTTTGAATAACCCCCGAACAAATTTGAAGGCGAACAAATTTTGAAAGCACGCACTTTTTTTGCATTTTGAGAACTAATTTTGAAACCAATATTTTTTAAAAATATGAACAAGTTTGGAAGGCTGCAGAATTTTTTAAATTCACGGACATTTCTTGAATCTTGAGAATTGTTTTTTGAAAAAGAGAACAATTTTGAAAAAGGCAAAACAAATTTTTTGAAGAAAAAACATTTTTTGAATTTTGAGAACAAATTTTGAAACCGAGAACAATTTTAAAATATGTGAATGAATTTGCAAGCGTGAACAATTTTCTAAGCACACAATTTTTTGGGAAAAATAAGGTATTTCTTAGTCTAAAACAAATGTGAAAAAGGAGCATTTTAAAAACATAGAACATTTATTTTGTAATAAAAAACATTTATTGAAATTTGGGACCAATTTTTGAAATGGGAACATTTTTTGAATTTATGTCCACTTTTTAAAACAGGAACATTTTTTGAACTTACGTACATTTTATGAAATGGCAAATATTTTTTAGAAAATGAAGACTATTTTTTAAACTTCCCGAACATTTTGAAATCATGAATATTGTTAGAATTGGCGAACAAAATTTGATCAGGTTTTCAATTTATGAACAAATTTAAGGAAAAACATTTTTTATATAAATATGAAAAGAAGAACATTTCTAAATAATTGTGAACAATTTATGAAAAAAGGAACATTTTTCAGAAAATCATGCGGTTTTTTGAATACGAGAACAATTTTTGAAACACGAACATTTTTCAAAAGATGAACACATTTTGCAAGCAGGAACATTTTTTGAAGCATGGACATTTAAATAGAAAATGTGAATACAAGAACTTTTTTGAAATTCAAAACAAAAATTATAAAATCTCAAACAGAAAAATAGGAAAAGGAAAAAGGAACAAAAGTGAAGGAAAAAAATTAAATGGAAAAACTAACTTTTTTTTGAAAAAATATCAGTTGCTATAAATGGCTAACTATTTTTCCAAATTTGGGACATTTTTCTAAAATCCCAAAGTTTATTGAAGGTAGGAACGTTTTTTAAAAACGGCAAATATTTGAAATTTAGAGCATTTTTATAAAATCAAGAACATTTTATGAATTTCAAGATGTTTTTTTTAAACATGAACTTACTTAAAAAATAACTATGGAGAAAAGGTTAAAAACAAGCAGAAGCAGAAAAACGAATAAATATGAAAAAATGTAAAAAACAAAAAAAAGGACAAAAAATTTGAAGCAGAAACTGGAACTGCCTGCAGAGGGGGATGGGCTGGCCAGTTTGTCGCGCGCTTGTGCGTTTGCCCAACTATTTGACGTATAGAGCGTTACATAAGGTTTCCGCAGTGAGGCACAACCACGCACAGGGGGCTCGATCCAACTGGGCCAGTCCGGTTTTTACTTTGTCTAAGAAAAGTAGTAATCTTTTTCTTTCTTTTTGTTTCGTATATTTCCTTTTTTTTTCTTTTTTGGTTAGATCTTTATTTCCTTTTTCATTCTGTTTTCGTATTTGAAGTTTTTTTTTTGAATTTGAAGAACATTTTTTGAAAATAGAGTACATTTTTTGAATTTATGAACGAAGTTTGAAACATTACAATTTTTTGAAATTTGGAACATTTTTTGAAAGAAAGAACATTTCCAAAATTTAAGAAGAATTTTAGAACACAAACTTAGCTAAGAAATTGATCAAAATTTTGATAGTTTGATTAATTTTTTAAAATACCTAACAATTGTAGAAAATAGAGAACATTTTGCTAAACTTTTTGAACATTTTTCTAATGTATCGAACATCTTTGGAAAACTCAGAACATTTTTGAAGTTATAAATGTTTTTGAAAAAAGCAAATATTTGATATTTAGAACATTCATTAAAATGCGAATACATTTTTAAATTTGAAAAACAATATTTTAAAATCCAGAACAATTTGTTAAATTCTGAATTTTTTCTAAAACGTAAAAACATTTTTCGTGTTTGAACTTTCTTTTTGAGAACCCATAACATTTCTGAAAATCCAGAAAATAAATTTGAAAAACAAAAACTTTTCTTGTATGTGAAGAACTATTTTTGAAAATTACAAACATTTTTTGGAAATCCAGAACATTTTTTGAATATTCATAATATTTTTTGAAACAGAAACAGAAAAGAAAAAAAGAAACAGGAAATAATTAATAGAAAAGAAAACGAAAAGAAAAGAAAAACCAATTAAGGAAACCTTTTAGAAGTTTTCGTAAAAGTAAAGCCAGCTGAAAAATCTCTAGAAGGTTCGCAAAACCGAAGGAGTTGAAACGTTAAACGACCGACCCATTCTGGAATGATCGTTGGGTATCATATGGGAAGCTTCACACCATTCCGCAAAGAGCGACGAATAGGCTTTTCTGAGCAAAGGGATAGCTCCCTCGTCGGGAGCCCTAGATAGGCTGGCCTAGCTACACGGGAGGCGAGGGCGTGTTTTTTTATTCTGCATATATATAGAAAATTGAGGATATAAAGTTTTGCTCGAGAGAGTGCAATCAGTCCATTTTCTTTTCTATTTTTCATTTCCTATATATTCGATGGTTGATTGTTATTTTTCTCCTATAGATGAATTGGACCATACTTCATTGTTCACATGTGTGTGTATGAGAGAGAGAGGTGGTTAACTACAGAACAAAACTTATATCACATGCTTACCCAAAACGGTTCATGCTCAAAGACCAATGCTAGAAAGGGCATATGTGCATTCTGTGAATACTCGTGCCATCATAGGTCATAGGCTGTTGTTTTGGTTTGCTGCTTTGTAAAGGACCCCCACATGGCTTCCTCTTTGGTAATTGACATCATCCAAAATTCAAGAAATAGGAACCTTATCTACACGAAAGTTTGGATCTCGATGCAAACAAAGCTTCACATAGCAACCACCCTAACTAGTGTTGATAGCAAATCCATGCTATATATATAGGGCTGATGCAATAAATATGTGATACGTCCAAAATTAATCACTATTTTATATCATAATTTATCTCTATTCATTGACATATTTCACTTTACGATGATGTACTTATAGTGTTTTGGCTTATTTTACGCAGTTTACAACTTTCCGGTGCCGAAACAGCAGACGCATGATTCAGCGGAGAAAATAGCACGAAGAGTTGCAATATTAGAACATCTCCAATTGCGCTGAAATCTGGAGGGAAGAAGTTTCCGAAAAGATCCAGAAGACACGCCAAAGAGGGGTCGGAGGGGGGTCATAGGTCACCCAAGCGACCTGCTGGCGCGCCCCCTAGGCTGCGCCAGGAGGCGGCCTGGGTGACGGGCCCAGCCTCCGGCACTCCCCTTTGGCCTATATGTCCCTCTTGACCTAAAAATTATGGGTACAGAAGAGTTTTCACGATTCCGCCGCCGCTCCCCGGCGGAAACCTACACAGAAGAAAAGACCTTTCCGGCAGGCAAATTCCACCGGGGAGAACTCCTCCCGAAAGGGGAGATCGTCCTCATCGTCATCACCACCGTCACGGGCATCATCGAGATCATCATCACCATCATCACCAACACCAGCACCATCTCCAGCTTCATCCCATCTACTTCACCATTGCAATCGGAGTTGTACCTTGCACTATTCATCCCCTCTACTCTACCGGTGTTGATTACTCTTTTGTGGTGAATACTATTGGGTTTTGTTGGAGGATTATTGTTATGACCAGATTTTTAATTATATTTTCATCACCTCTCATCATGATCTCTTTTATGTCTTGTGAGTAGTTCCATTAGTTTTTGAGGACATGGAAAAAGTCTAGATGCTAGTAGTCATATGATGTTGATTGATATTTAAGTTATGATGTTATTCTTCTAGTGGTGTTATGTGAACATCGACTACATAACACTTCGCCTTTTTAAGGACCTAGGGGAATGCATCATGTATAAAGAATGCTTATGGTGGGTTGCCAGAGTGACAGAAACCTCAACCTCAGTTTGCATACTTTTGCACGAGGGAGTATTGGATCCTAAAGCTTATTGCTATGGTTAGGCTTTGTCTTAATTTCTCTCTTGTGTTCACGGATGCTTGCAAGAGGGATTAATCATAAGAGTGTACTTATCTTAGCCTAGACGGTGCACTAGTTAAGATCCATCCACATAACACTTATCAATACAAAACATAGTACTAGACGGAATATGACGAAAGCACTTGACCGTCTCTCCCGTGTGTCCTCAGGAACGCCTTAGTCCTCATAAGTTTAGTCCCTCGGCTTATCCTTTGTGTTTAAAAGGATTGGGCCACTTGCTGCACCTCGGCACGATTTACTTTACTTGCATTTATTTCCTTGTTGCTTATACTAGAAAACCCATAAAAAGCTACCTTTCAGTACTTGAAGATATTCCTTGCTCAAGATCACTTCTCAATACCTTCTGCTCCTCGCTGGGTTCGACACTCTTACTTATAGAAAACGCTATGATATATCCCCTACACTTGTGGGTCATCAAGACCATTTTCTGGCACCGTTGCCGGGGAGCGTAGCGCTATTGGTAAGTGAAATTGGTAAGGAAACCTTTACACTGTACGTGCTGTTTTTGTTTTACTGTTTCCACTTTTTGTCCCTATGGAGAATTCTGCTCTTGGTTTGTTGCTTGTGGGGAACCGCCCCAACGCTATTGTGGTGGAGAAGCCTCCCCCACCTACTGAAATTGTGCCTTTTAAAATACCAACTGATATTATTGATTGTGTTTTGGCTAATCGATATGCAGGAGATAGACATCGAGGTGAACACTTGCTATATCTTTCACAACTATGCTCCTTATTTAAGCTTGCAGGTATATCGATGGACTTTGTTATGAGAAAGCTATTCTCTCTATCATTAAAAGATAAGTCTTTGGATTGGTATAGGCTTCTTGATGACTCTCATTTACTAAATTGGCAAGATCTTATGCCCCTCTTATGCAAAGTTTTATTATCTTCATGAAAGACATTGAGACAGGAACTATATTTATAACTTTTGATCTCGTGACGGAGAAAGCATCGCTCAAGCTTGGGGGAGATTGAAATCCTTAATGCTCAAATGTCCCAATCATGAGCTCTCCAAAGAAATTATTCTTACAAATTTTTATGCAAGGCTTTCTCGTCAAGATAAAGAGATGCTTGGTGCTTCCTCTAGTGGGGCATTCTCCAACAAAAGCACTGAAGCTAAATGTGATATTATTGAAAGGATCGAGAAGAACACCGAAGACTAGGAGATTGATAAAGGTATTGAACCCGTTATAAATTATGAACGTGATTACATTGAGAGCTATGTGAAAACTGATTACTTCAATACCTTTTATGCTAAGATTGGTCTTGATTCCCAGCTTGTAATTGATTTTTGCAAAGACTTTGCCTCTCATATTTACTCTTCTGAGGAGAAGAAGGATCAACACCATAAACCCTTTAAGGAATTACGTGTTGATATTAATGTTGTTGACCCTATCTTGCCTGCAGTTGAATATGGAAAGCCCCCTTTTCCCGCAAGGATGAGGGATCATTCTTTTGTCACAAGCATCCTGAATAAAAGTGAAAGAACGAGTGGTGAGCATGAGGACCCGATTAAAGTTGATCCTCAAGTTGCATTAGTCAAGGATCTTGTTACTAGTAATATTAAGGATTCCAATATAAATTTTTGTGCTGTCTCCACTAACCTTGTTACAACCAAGAATAAAGGCTCAATTTCAGGTACTCCAGTTGTACCTGTTAAAATAGGAGGTCATAATTATTATGGGCTATGTGATTTGGGATCCATTGCTAGTGCTATTCCTTTTTCACTTTATCAAGAGATCATGAATGAGATTCTACCATGTGAAATTGAAGAAGTTGATGTTACAATTCATCTTGCAAACAAAGAAACTATCTCTCCTATTGGAATTGTGCGAGATGTTGAAGTTCTATTTGGAAAGGTAAAATATCCTACCGACTTTCTAGTACTTGGTTTAGTACAAGATAGTTTTTGCCCTATTATCTTGGTAGGCCTTTTCTCAAAACTTGTGGAGCTATTATAGATTGCAGGAAAGGAAAAGTATCTGTTGAAATTAATGGTGAACCATATGAATTTAACTTTTCTAAATTCTCGAAGCAAACTCGTGGTACTGATCTGCCTAGTAATGATAAAATTATTGAAGAGATTGCATCTATTGCTATTCCTCCTAACGATCCTTTGCAGCAATTTATGGTAAACCACGAGAATGATATGCATATGCAGGAAAGGAATGAACTAGATGATATATTCTTGAGACAACCTGCTATCCTGAAGAACAATCTTCTGGTTGAACCTTTGGGAATTTTTTTGAAACCAAAAGAAGACCCGGTGTTTGATCTTAAACCTCTTCCTAGTACGCTTAAGTATGCTTATTTAGATGAAAAGAAATATATCATGTTATTATTAATTCTAACCTTTCAGGATATGAAGAAGAGCGATTATTGGAAGTCCTTCGTAAACACCGAGGCGCTATTGGTTATACCCTTGATGATATTAAGGGGATTATTCCATCTATTTGACAACATACTATCAATCTTGAGCCTGATGCTAAACCGGTTGTTGATCATCAACGACGGTTAAACCCGAAGATGAAGAATGTTGTGAGGACTGAAATCCTCAAACTTCTAGCCGCATGTATTATCTACCCTATAGCTGATAGTAAGTGGGTAAGTCCAGTACATTGTGTTCCCAAGAAAGGAGGTACGACTGTGGTTCCTAATTATAAGAATGAACTAATACCTCAAATAATTATTATTGGATATAGAATGTGTATTGGTTACAGGAAGCTGAACAAGGCAAACAGGAAGGACCACTACCCGCTGCCGTTTATCGACCAAATGCTTGAAAGGTTATCCAAAAACACTCACTTTTGCTATCTTGATGGGTATTCTGGCTTCTCTCAAATTCATGTTAATACTGCCGATCAAGAGAAGACCACTTTTACTTGTCCCTTTCGTACTTATGCTTATAGACATATGCCTTTTGGTTTATGCAATGCTCCTGCTACTTTTCAAAGGTGTATGTTCACTATCTTTCATGGTTTTTGTGAGGAAATTGTGGAGGTCTTCATGGATGATTTCTCCGTCTATGGAACCTGTTTTGACCATTGTCTCCACAACCTTAATAAAGTTTTGCAGAGATGTGAGGAGACAAACTTGGTACTCAAGTGGGAGAAGTGCCACCTTCATGGTCAATGATGGAATTGTTCTTGGCCACAAGATTTCTAAAAGAGGAATCAAGGTGGACATGGCAAAGATTGAAGCAATCGAGAGAATGCCTTATCCGAAAGACATCAGAGGTATTCGTAGTTTCCTCGGTCATGCTGGTTTCTATAGGAGATTTGTTAAAAACTTTTCTAAAACTTAGAAACCCCTTACTAATCTTCTCCATAAGGATATTCCTTTTTTGTTTGATGAAGATTGTAAGGAAGCCTTTGAAGTTCTTAAGAAAGCCTTGATAACCGGCCCTATAGTCCAACCACCTGATTGGAATTTGCCTTTTGAAATCATGTGTGATGCTAGTGATTTTGTTGTTGGAGCTGTGTTAGGACAAAGGGTTGATAAGAAATTGAATGTTATACATTATGCTAGCAAAATCCTTGACACTCCTCAAAAGAATTACGCTACTACTGAGAAATAATTTTTAGCGATAGTGTTTGCTTGTGATAAGTTTAGGCCTTACATTGTTGATTCTAAAGTCATTATTCATACTGATCATGCTGCCATTAAGTATCTTATGGAAAAGAAGGATGTCAAACCAAGGTTTATCAGATGGGTCCTTCTTCTTCAAGAATTTGATTTGCAGATTTTTCATAGGAAAGGAGCAGACAACCCTGTAGCAGACAACCTTTCTAGGATGGAGGACATACCCCATGATCCTATTCCGGTCAATGATAGTTTTCCTGACGAACAGTTAGCTGTTTTACAGGTGAAATCTAATTCAGATCCATGGTATGCATATTATGCTCACTTTATTGTTGCAAAGTTTTTGCCTCCAAGTTTAACATTCCAACAATAGAAGAAGTTCTTCCACGACTTGAGGTATTACTTTTGGGATGACCCACATCTTTTTAGAGAAGGTGCGGATGGAATTTTCAGGAGATGCATACCAGAGCATGAGCAGAAGGATATCTTGAGACAATATCATAGCAGTCCTTATGAAGGACATCATGCCGGTGAGAGGACCGCACACAAGGTTCTCCAATCAGGTTTTTATTGGCCTACTCTCTTTAAAGATGCTAGAAATTACGTTTTATCCCGTGATAAGTGCCAGAGAGTTGGTAATATTAGTAGGAGGAATGAGATGCCTATGAATTATTCGCTAGTCATTGAGCCTTTTGATTGCTGGGGTTTTGATTTTATGGGTCCTTTCCCTCCTTCACACAAGTACACTCACATCTTAGTAGCTGTAGATTATGTGACCAAGTGGGTTGAAGCAATCCCCAGTGAAAGTGCCAATCACAAGACATCTTTGAAAATGCTCAAGGATGTAACCTTCCCTAGGTTTGGTGCACCTAGGTACCTCATGACCGATGGAGGATCACATTTTACACACGGTGCTTTTAGAAAAGCTCTAGCCAAATATGATGTTAATCATAGAATTGCTTCACCGTACCATCCTCAAGCAAGTGGGCAAGTCGAGCTCACAAATAGAGAGATCAAGTTGATCTTGCAAAAGACAGTGAACAGTTCTAGGAAGGACTGGTCCAATAAGTTAGGAGATGCCTTGTGGGTGTATAGAACTGCTTACAAAAATCCCATGGGGATGTCTCCGTATAAGATGGTTTATGGCAAGGCATGCCATTTACCTCTAGAATTAGAGCAGAGAGCTTTCCGGGCAGTTAGAGAGCTTAATGTTGATCCAAAGCTTGCTGGTGAAAAGCGTCTCATGAACTTGACTTCTCTAGATGAGTGGAGAAGTGAAGCTTACAAGAGCGCAAAAATGTTCAAAGAAAAGGTAAAGAAGTTACATGACAAGAGAATTTTGAAACATGATTTTAATGTTGGTGACAAAGTTTTGTTGCATAGATCTCGTTTCAGGTTTTCTCTAGGTAAATTGCTTTCCAAGTCGGAAGGACCGTACCATATCGAAGAAGTCTACCGCTCCGGTGCAATCAAGATTAATAATTTTGAAGGCACAAAACCACATGTTGTGAATGGGCAAAGACTCAAGCATTACATGGCTGGAGACCCCATCAATGTAGAGGTGGATGTGATATAGGTAGCCACTCATGAAGAACATATTGCAACACTATATCAGACACCGGCAGAAGCAGAATAAGAAAAGGTATGAAATACGGTAAGAAAACTTCACGAACATCAATAAAAGTTCCGTATTATGCGTTTTTTTTGCGAAATTAGGAAAATTCTGAGCCGCAGCGAAGCCGAAGAGGAGCTCCAGGTCACCCAAGCGACCTGCTGGCACGGGCTGGCCCCTGGCCGCGCCAGGAGGCCGCCTGGATAACCTGGAGTCCATCTCCGACTCCACTTTGGCTTGTTATCTCCCTTTCGGTGCAGAAATTTTTCCTATATATTTTCCGGGATCATACCGGCTTTGTATCTTGCGATTCCGTGCGTTTTCTTTTCGATCTGTTTATGCTAGGAGAACTTTTAGCAAACTTAGGTGCCATGGCCTCTTGAGAGTCTCCCAAGGACAAGTTCCTCATCAACGTCATCAACCCTTATCTCACAGAGGTAAAAATACACCCTCAAACCCTTTGGGTGGAGGATGGTGTCCTCCACAAAGAGGATTTGAAGGGAACTGTCAAGGAGGGGAGCACCAGGGCCAGGCTGGAAGAGGTGGAGCAAGATGGCTTCAAGTACAAGTTGATGATCGAGCGTGGTGTTGAGACCAACTATGATATCATCGTTGAGCTGAAGAGGGAACATGAGGAGGAGATGAAGGAAGTGCGATCAATCATATCCGCACTAGAAACTAAAGTGTTCGAGCTTCAAGGGCACATCTGTGACCTTCAAAACCAGAACTGTGAGTATGAACTTAAGTTTTTGCGCTTGGGCTTAGCTGCCCAAAGCAGGACCGTGGATACTGAAGAGTCCTGTGTGGAAGGAGGACCTCTGCCATGGAAGTGTTTCGCTAAGGATTACCCGAGAAACAAGAACAAGGATGAAGAGTGAAATCTTCATGGGTACTGGCATTCCCTTAGCTTGTTCCAAGCTTGGGGGAGTGCCCGGTATCTTTATTTTTTATCCTTTACTTATTTTTGGTCAAGTTTAGTGTCGTATCATGTCTAGGGAAGTTATCTTATGAAATAGGTGTTTGCATTGAGGTCTATCACTCCTTTGTGGAGAGTTTGTATCCGTGAGTGTGCAGTGTCTATGATGGAATATTAATGAGAAGTCTATTGGTTTCTTTGCTGCACTTGGTATTCTCTTCATGCAATCGATCTTATATGTTGATTCTTATGGGAGTATTGATCTTACATATCAGGTATGGCTCTGATTTAATCTTGGCAAACATAGCATTGGTCATAACAAGAAGCACGAGTTTTTCTAGTAGCAACATAGCCAAAATCTTTATGTTCTGATGCTTGAAGTGTTATGCTGACAAGGAAGACAACTTGATGTTTTATGCCAATTCCTTATGCTAAACTTTATATTGTTTTGCATCCAAGTCAACATTATTTGTCTGCTCTTAAAGCCTTTGCTAGCCAACCCTTGCACTAAGAAGGAATACTGCTTGTGCATACATACCCTGAAACCTCAACCTTCCCTAGAGTCCACCATATCTTCCCTATATGTGGTATTTCACCGCCACTTCTAAAGTATATTACTCATGTGCTATCTTTAAAGCTTAAAATATTACTCCCTGTTTTGTGCCTCTGCTTTAGCTCATGAGGAAGTGGTAGGTAATTCATGATCTTCTCATACTCGACAAGTTTTATCTTGGGTTTGCATGTGATCTGCGAACCCCTAATACGAGGAGGGACTGACATGAGCGCGCCCAACTCGTAAAAGATAATAACAACAAACAAAACCTCCTTCACGGTTTGTTGATGAGAAATCATAAAACTTTGGTAGTGATAAACAAGGGAGACTAAGGGGATGTGATCGTCCCCACTTTGGGAGGCGTTCCTCAAAACTTGTTCAGCATGAGAAGTATTGGGCTATCTACTAGCATTCGTTGACAAATTATGCACCTCTCAAAAGCTTGTTTTACAATCTTGTTGATTCAAAACTCCCTAAAAGCTCTAGCACATGAGTTTTCCCTACTGCCCTCTGCGAAGGGCCAATCTTTTACTTTTATGTTGAGTCAGTAAAACCTACTTCTGTCTATCCTGAAAAGAGCAGACACTTTATGTTGACAAAGATGCATGCATTTATATTGTTTCATTGAGAATTTTCATATCACACCTTTGTTGACATTATCGTTAAGATAAGTGAGTTATTTGTTAAGCCTAGCTAAAGCAAACATCTTCCTTTATGTTAGCATTTTTACTTCTTGACTAATAACATGTTCTTTAAAAAAAAGCTTCAATTGATCTCATCAAAATATAAGTGGAAGAGCAAAAGTTAAAAGTCATTAGTTGTTCTTTGACCAAGGACATGTTTGCCATGGTTTGATGATTTTTCTTAGCTCTACTTTTGATTGTAATTGATATTACTCTTTCATAACGGCCTTATGAGTTGAGATTGCTGTTGAGGATGGTTGAGTTTAGTAGAGAAATTATGATGCTTATTGTACGTATTCTTATTTATCGACACTTCACTCTCTAAACTTGTGGACAGGTTTACCGAGCTCAGTATTCGCTTGGGGACAAGCGAGGTCTAAGCTTGGGGGAGTTGATACGTCCAAAATGCATCACTATTTTGTATCATAATTTATCTCTATTCGTTGATATATTTCACTTTATGATGATGTACTTATAGTGTTTTGGCTTATTTTACGCAGTTTACAACTTTCAGGTGCCGAAACAGCAGACGCAGGATTCAACGGAGAAAATAGCATGAAGAGTTGCAATATCAGAACATCTCCAATTGCGCTGAAATCTGGAGGGAATAAGTTTCTCAAAAGATCCCGAAGATAGGCCAAAGAGGGGCTGGAGGGGGGCCACAGGTCACCCAGGCGACCTGCTGGTGCAACCCCCTAGGCCGTGCCGGATGGCCGCCTGGGTGATGGGCCGAGCCTCCGGCGCTCCCCTTTGGCCTATATGTTCCTCTTGACCTAAAAATTCTGGGGACACAAGAGTTTTCGCGATTCCGCCGCCGCTCCGCGACGGAAACCTAAAGAGAAGAAAAGACCTTTCCGGTGGACAGATTCCACCGAGGAGAACTCCTCCCGGAAGGGGAAATCGTCCTCATCGTTATCACCATCATCACAGGCATCATCGAGATCATCATCACCAACACCAGCACCATGTCCACCTTCATCCCATCTACTTCACCATTGCAATCGGAGTTGTACCTTGCACTATTCAGCCCCTCTACTCTACCGGTGTTGATTACTCTTTTGTGGTGAATGTTATTGAGTTTTGTTGGAGGATTATTGTTATGACCAGATTGTTAATCATATTTTCATCACCTCTGATTATGATCTCTTTTTATGTCTTGTGAGTAGTTCCATTAGTTCTTGAGGACATGGGAAAAGTCTAGATGCTAGTAGTTATATGATGTTGAAGTAATATGTGTTGATTGATATTTAAGTTATGGTGTTATTCTTCTAGTGGTGTTATGTGAACATCGACTACATAACACTTCGCCTTTTTAAGGACCTAGGGGAATGCATCATGTATAAAGAATTCTTATGGTGGGTTGCCGGAGTGACAGAAACCTGAACCCCAGTTTGCATACTTTTGCTTGAGGGAGTACTTGATCCTAAAGCTTATTGCTATGGTTAGGCTTTGCCTTAATTTCTCTCTTGTATTTGCGGATGCTTGCAAGAGGTATTAATCATAAGAGTGTATTTGGCTTAGCCTAGACGGTGCACTAGTTAAGATCCGTCCACATAACACTTATCAATACAAAACATAGTACTAGACGGTATATGACGAAAGCACTTGACTATCTCTCCCGTGTGTCCTCAGGAATGCCTTAGTCTTTATAAGTTTAGTACCTCGACTTATACTTTGTGTTTAAAAGGATTGGGCCACTTGCTGCAGCTCGTCACGATTTACTTTACTTGCATTTATTTCCTTGTTGCTTATACTAAAAAACTCATAAAAAGCTACCTTTCAGTACTTGCAGTTATTCCTTGCTCAAGATCACTTGTCAATACCTTCTGCTCCTCGTTGGGTTCGACACTCTTACTTATCGAAAAGGCTACGATAGATCCTCTACACTTGTGGGTCATCAATATGCTACAACCTTTAGCGAGACATCCCCGCGCAATCGCTTAATGCGATAAATATCTTTCACGCGTCGGGCTATTTTTTTTAAATAATACATTTTTTATCAAATTAGTTTAATATTATGTCGTTTAATTATTTTCAGAAATAATACATAGTCGGGCTCTCGGAAGCCGAGTGGATCCAGTCGGCTATACCGAAGCCGATAGGACCTACTCTGCAGCGTGGAGGCCGATAAGTGGCCCCTCGGCTACGTGGTAGCTGACTACTAGTGAGCACACGTCACTGGGCCTACGCGGCCTCGAGTTGGCTACGGTGAAACCGACTGGGCCAGTCGGCCTTGCCGAAGCCGGTAGGAGGCAGAGATAGCCATGGCCGCGCCGCACCCCCTTCCTCCTCCTCTCTTCCTCTTCTTTCCTTCTCCTCTTCTCTCTTCACCCGAAAATGCCCTGATTTTTCTATGAAATTTGAGCTGACTTTTTCCCCATTTTTCATCGTAGTTGGATTATAGAGGGTTAGGGGAGGCAAGGAAAACCTAAATCTCATGATGGGGTAGCTCGTGGTGGTGGTGACCACTTTGGTGGTGGTAGTGGAGGTGGTTGAGGTTGTGCTGGTGTAGGTGGAGGTGGTGGTGGTGGTGGTGGTGGTGGAGGCTCCCGTGTTCGTCGTTCTTCCCTCAATGTTCGTCGTTCTTCCCCCGACATTCATCGTTTCATCACATGCTTCAAGGGTAAGATTCAATGTATGATCCCGTAGTATTTAGTTGTGTGAATGTTTGTAGTTGCTTGCGTAATATATTTAGATGTCAAATATTTAGGTGTGTGAATATTTTAAGTTGCTTCGGTAGCTTTTGATAATATATTTAGATGTCGAATATTGAGGTGTGTGGATCTTTTAGTTGGCCCGGTAATATTCTGTAATATATTTAGATGGTTAATATTTAGGTATGTGGATTTTTAGTTGATTCGGTAATATTTTATTTGTCCTATTGCTTAATGTTTGTCCATGTTGAATAATTTATTAGGTGAGCAGAGATGTCTCATGTAGTGAAGTTAGGTTTTTTACTATGGCCCTAGTATTGTGTGAACAAATGAGATGAGAGATGATCTTAGTGAATTTCAGTACATTGAGGTGAGAGTGACTGCCCCTAAACTATTTACTTAGTTGTTCATGTTTAGGGTTTAATACCGAAACACACACCATCGATGTTTATTCATTATGGTCCCCGCAAAGTTCAAATATTTACTTTCATTTGAGAACAATAGAGTGGGACTCTGAGAGGGTGCACTGATTACAAGCTTGCGAGTGCACGTGTCACGCCCAAGATGCGACCCTATCCTCAATTTGGCACGAGGGCCTCGTCAGGGATAGAAGCGCATCTCGTTGTGTCGCAAGAATGGATATTGTTACAAGTACATGTACTGAAAAGAAGAGATATATATATAGAATTGGCTAACACTCGCCACAAGCTACATCAGAGTCACATCAGTACATTACATAATCATCAAGACTAAGAGCAGGGTCCGACTACGGACGAAAACAAACGAGAAAAGAAGAACGACGTCCATCCTTGCTATCCCAGGCTGCCGGCCTGGAACCCATCCTAGATCTATGAAGAAGAAGAAGAAGGAACTCCAAATGAACAATCAACGCGCTCGCGTCAAGTAACCTTTACCTGTACCTGCAACTGGTGTTGTAGTAATCTGTGAGCCACAACGGACTCAGCAATCTCGTTTCCAAAGGTATCAAGACTAGCAAAGCTTAATGGGTGAGGCATGGTTAAGTGGTGAGGTTGCAGCAGCGGCTAAGCATATATTTGATGGCTAACTTACGAGTACAAGAAAAGAGGGGAAAGATCTACGCATAGCGGACGTGAGCTACTGATGATCAAATGAATGATCCTGAACACCTACCTACGTCAGACATAACCCCACCGTGTCCTCGATCGGAGAAGGAACTCACAAAAGAGACATTCACGGTTATGCACACAGTTGGCATGTTTTAATTAAGTTAACTTCAAGTTATCTAGAACCAGTGTTAAACAAAGTTTCCACGTTGCCACATAACCGCGGGCACGGCTTTCCAAAAGATTTAACCCCGCAGGGGTGCTCCAACTAGTCCATCACAAATTACCACAAGCCGCATAGAAATCCTCCATCACGAAGCTCGCGATCTCGTCGGATTCCCTAGTGGAAAACCTCAACTCTGAGATTACCCAAAGCATAACCGGAATCCCGATGCACAAGATATTTCGTCAAAGGTAAAACTAATCCAGCAAGGCCGCCCGACGTGTCGACGATCCCGATAGGAGTCGCGTACCTCGTTCTCAGGACACGGCGGATGTGTCACACTAGGAGAACCAAACCTCGGGTTGCCCCGCAGTGGCCCCGTAGTCTGCCAATTTGGACCAACACTCATGAGGAGCACTGGCCTGGGGGTTGATTAAATTTCCTCGGGTTAATTACTCCCTATGCAGTTCATTAGTTATTAGGCAAATGTAGTACCAAAGTTGGGCCTTGCCAGACCAGTCTTAATCTAAAAATGAATTATCAAGGGGGTCCCCATAACAACCCCGATCGTGTTAGGAGCGCTCATTTATGGAACATAACACCGATATCCGAAAACTAAGGGGGCAAAGGTGGAACAAAACACCAGGCTAGAAAGGCCGAGCCTTCCACCTTTTACCAAGTACATAGGTGCATTAAATTAAATAGCATTAAATATGGTGATATATCAAGGAACCCATGTTATCACATGGAAGCATCTGCACCTGCAACTAGCAACGCTAACAGCATGGTTAAGCAAGCAGTAACATAGCCAATCAGTGGTTTGCTAGGTCGAACAGGTTGAAGGTAATCATGGCATTGTTGAGAGGCTGATATTTAACATGTGGTAGGCAACGAGACATAATCGATAGAAGCGATAAAACTAGCATGGCAATGATAGTAATGGTATCTGGGGAAATGATCATCTTGCCTGAGATCCCGCTTAGAAGAAGAATGCCTCCGTGAAGTAGACGAACCGACGTAGTCGAACGGGTCCTCACAATCCGGCATGCTGCGGAACTCTATCGAGACGAAGCAAACCGGAAACACAAATCAACACACGATATACACCACACGACGCACAACACATATGATGCATGAGCAGTTGAAAACATGCACGTCACGGCATGACAATCCACACAATCAAACACTACACATTAAGTGAAGTTCAATATGCAACGAGTTGCATATTGACGAAACTCCACGTTTAATTATTTAGTTCTATCCCGAATAGATACACGACAATATTAAATGTGGTTAAACATGCAAGAGGTGAAGCGGAAATTAAACTACCTATCTAGACATTTTAAATGAGGTCGGAAATGACATATAGCATCTCCGAGACGACCTCACATGTTAATTTACAGTTCTGTCCAGATCTGAACTAATGCATTTAATTAGTTGTTAAACAGCAAAACAAATACGCTCACGTGATTCTACACGTCATTTCAAGCAATCTACACATAAAGAACATCTCCGACGGAGCTACGGATCAAAAGTTACAAGCACCGCAAGATATGATGGCATGAATGCAATATGTGTGCAACGACGGTCACGAGCACTTCATAACATACAAACCGCAAGAGAAAATGAAACTACGCGAGATTTTAAGCAAGTTTCATATAGGACTCGATCAAATCGGAGCTACGGTTCAACAATTACGAGCAAAACAAGAAATGACTACAATCTGCCAAAATCAGCCACATAGCATTTTCTATGCCCCACAACTACGGCTACACGACTCCGATATGCTCAAGCAAGGCATGGAACGGAAGAGGGCAAGAAGCACTACTACGAACAACTAACAACAACTAGCATAGCAGCAAGGAACACTAGGGAAATAAGTCACAAAATGGCTTCCCACACACTATTTCAGACTTAGTGAAAATTACACCTCATGAAAGTGCAGTTTTCGATCTGAAGCAATATTGACAGCAACAAAACATATAACTATAGGACTCCAAATGGCAAGAAAATTTATAGCATGCTAGAGAAACACAAGGGGTACAACTAACTCCATTGGACCAACCTCAAAAGAGCTACAGATCACAAGATGCAAGCAAGACAAGACAACAACAAAATTGTAACAGAATCCAGACTTAGAAATATTTCAGCACGTCCAAAACAACACTATTTCTAGCAACTTGAGGGCAATCAAAACACACCTAAACATGCATTTCTATTGCAACTAAAAATACCAGGGGCTAGTCTAAACATCTAAGAAGAACTCCCTAGTTGACAACTAATTCAAACGAGGCACGGAATAAATCCTACGAATTAATCAAAAGGGCGACATAGCAAAATATCTCGTGAACTAACTTCCTCGAAATCTAAAACTAATTGCACAGAAAAAACCAATGGATTTTTCTACCCCGGAAACATATAAAACATGTGGGGTTGCACAACAAAATAAAGCCACACATAATTGCGGGAAAATAACCTATATACGGGAAAATAAACTAGAGGCAATACCCTACACGCGAAAATACGAATTTCTACTCTGAAATACATGGAAAAGGTGTTCCTAAAACATGGACATTTAATCTACGACATACGATCAATCCGGGCACGCACGAAAATAAATGCGGGCGTCTATCCTATAGAAACAACACGTTATTCTAGGCATTCGACATGTCAAACAACATCATATAATTATGCAAGTTATAAATTCGTAATCTACGCAAAATTCTACACGAGATTCATGTATAGATCATCTCGATCCAATGCTCGGTTTAATATCTACGGCCGTTTGAAAATATCTACATAACCCTGAAATAGAATTAAATTCTAAAACCTCAAAACAACGTTATTGGGCCGGATTCGAATCAGGGCCAATTCGGCCATTGAGCGCAACTTAGAATCAGCCGCCTAGGGCGGGGAATAGTGGGCTCGAGGGGGGGGCGCTTACCTCGCGGGCTAATTCTGGCCCAGGAGCTGGGCCGGCCTGGTGAAGGAGGGGAGAGGCAGGCCGAAGGTGGGGAAGCCGACTGGGCCGTGGGGCGCCGGCCCACGCGAGCGAGGCGGTTGCGCTGGAACGCTCGGTCGTCGTCCTCCTGCCATCGCAGCTTGGAGGGAGGCGCGGGATTGGTGGCAGGGCGCATGGGAGGCTGGATCCAGCCGGGTTCCGACGAGGGGAGGCCTGGGGAGGCAGGCGATGGGACATGGCCTTCGCAGCAGCAGCAACTCGGGGCTCCGGGCTGCTCGTGGGCAGGCGGGAGCAGGCTGGCAACGGGGCGAAGCGAGGCTCTCCGACGACCGGCGGCGACTGGGGCGGGGGCTCCGGTGAGCAGGGGCTCCCGCCGGAGGGTGCCGGGGCTCGGGGCAAGGCTGCAGGAGGGCTCGGGGGCGAGAGGCTGGAGGCGAGGTGGCGGCGCGCTACAGGTGGCGGGGATGGCTCGGGAGGAGGAGAGTTGCAGGGAGCTCGAGCCCAGATGGGCTCGGGCGGGTCCAACGCGGTCTCCGCAGGCCCGACGGCTGGAGGTGGGAGGAGAGAGCAGGTGGGAGGCGGCTAGGGTTTCGGGGGTTGCACGGATTTCGAGGGAGAGAGAGAGTGGCTGCCTATTTATAGACGTAGGGGCTAGGTTTATCCGAATCCGGCCCCGTTTTCGCCCACGCGATCGTGATCGAACGGCCACGGATGCGGGAATGTCTAGGTGGCTGTGTAGAGTAGGCTAGCCGGGGAAGAGAGGGTAACGGTGCGGCGCGGCAACGCGATTTTAGAACACCCAAAAACGTCCGACGGTAGACCGAATACGGTGCCGCTACGGTCGACCGTTCGGGTACCAGACGGACTCCGATCGCGACGAAATTCGACAGGCGGCCTAGCTATAACTAATTACGACCGTATGCCAAGTTTCACCCCAATCAGAGAAAGTTTTATGCACACTTTTAAAACAAGGTTTCGACGATGCCGCGGGCACGTGCGTGTGTGAACGGGCTCAGAACGAACAATGACGAGAACCGGCAACTAACAACGGATGCAAGTTTTGAAAATTGGCGGCAACGGAGATGTCGATGCAATTCAGATGATGTGCATGATGCGATGAGATGCGACAAAAGAAAATAAACCCACGACGAAAACGGAATAGAAGGGGAATCTTCTGGAACGCCGGCATCGGGCTGTCACAACACGGGATCTAATCCTGTCACCATAGTGGTTCCCGTCGTACACCACATTAGTGCACCTGAAGCCAAGGGTGGTTACGATTATGGCGATAGCAGTGAAGAGATGCATTATTCAATGTCAAATTGTTCGTCCCATGGTAGAGGTAATGTTTATGAATGAGGGCAGAGGAGTTAGGTAGATGGAGTAAATGCCGATGATTATGTCATTGGAGATGCAGATGTTGACGAGATAGATGGGCACATGCAAAACTAGATGGAAGATGAAGATAGAGATGGTGATATTGTAGATGGATCCGTTGACTGAGACGAATAAGAGAACACACAGGAGGTGCCTAATCCCGCATCATGGAATCGATACTTCTCATATGCAATGACCGTGAACGATGGTCATGATTCTACCTGGCAGTATCACCAGAACAACATTGCGACCGGTGGCATGTATACAAACAAGCAAGATCTCAAGGATGCAATCATTGATTGGGCAATGTCCATGCAAAGGGTTTTTGTAGCTGATATGTTAAGTCATAAATACTTAACAATGGTATGCAAGAACTTGGATTGCTCCACGAGGGTGCATGTCTATCTCCCTAAGTATGGCACAAGCTCGGTGGTCAGTGACTTAGTTCATAACACCTGTGTTATTACCTCTATCCCTCAAGATCATGCTAACCTTATGTCCATGCTCATTGCTTAGTTACTTCACAGTGAGATAGTGGAGAGCAAAATGATGGAAGTGAAGGATATCCAGACAAAAGTCTTTGTTGGGTTCAAGTACAAAATTTCCTATAGCAAGGCTTGAAGGGCTAAGCAGAGGGCGCTTGATACTAGATTTGGTTCATATTTTGATGCATATGACTGTGTTGTCCGGTTCCTCCACACACTATAGGACCAGAATCTAGGCACCTACATTGACATCCAAGACTTGTTCATGCCAGAGTTCCGAACTGTGGGGGTGCTGCATCGACTGTTCTTCTCTTTTGGTGTGTGCATCGAAGCTTTCACACATTGTCGATCGGTGATAAGTGTAGATGACACTTTTCGCACTGGCAAGTACAAGGGTAGAATCCTGACCATCATTAGTCAAGAGAGCGAAAATCAAATCGTCCCACTAGCATTTGCTTTTGCGGAGAGCAAGAACATTGAGAGTTGGACATGGTTCTTTGATATTTGTGATCTGTGTGGGATATTTCGTGAATAGGAAGGGTTATCGCAGCACAATGTGGGTAAGTATTTCCCTCAGTTATGAAACCAACATTTATCGAACCAATAGGAATACCAACCACAACCGTCTTCGTAGGCTGCACACAAAATAACAAATAACTTGCACCCAATGCGGGCAAGAGGGTTGTCAATCCCCTTGTACTTGTTATTTGCAAGCGAGTGAGGTGTGTAGATAATTGTAGATACCAAGATATAATAAAAACCAGTAAATGGCAGCAAGGAATTGAAGGTTTTGTAAATATGTTGTGAATAGACTCGGGGGCCACAGTTTTCCCTAATGGCACCTCTCATGAAAATAACATATGATGGGTAGACAAAGTTGAAAGTGCATGCTATGCCCCTAATCGTCTTTTGGTGTTAATGACAACACATACATAGGAAACTAATCCTATTTGTTGAGTGTATCTCAGGACGGCAAGTACTTTAAGTAGATTGAGATTTATGTGCCAAAGGTTGTCTGAAAAGATTGGTGATTTATATTTCGAGAAGGCTCGGGATTAAGAAGAGATGATGAAGAGTAGTATTTTTAGTTTACTGATATTGAGTATAGGGATCCCGCACTATTAAGAGGGGATCACAGGTTCTGCGATAAACTTGCTCATACTACATCTCTACTATCATACCAAACACCACATACTATCCACTCTGTCTTCATCCCAATGCATGTCCAATTGCCTCGGACAACCGGCTCCCTCCGGACGTTCGGCTGGCTTCGGAAATCCGCAGCCAGCCACGAGAAGTTTGTGAGGCATATAACTCGGAAATCCGACTCCCTCCGGACATCCGAGGGCCGGACGTCCGGCCAAGCTCCGGAAATCCGGAAGTCTTCACCGGTAGAATGTGTGCTCTATATCTCAGAAATCCGGCTACCTCCGGACGTCCGAGCGCCGGACGTCCGACCCCCATCAGAAATCCGGTAGCCACCACCAGTAGAAATTGTGTTGTATAATACGGATTTCCGGGCCACTCTGGACGTCCGTACGCTGATGAATTCAAATATATTCAGGCGCATCTACAGGCCTCGGACGACCGACCCCTGTCGGACGTCCTGTCGCTGATGAATTCAGAAGAGTTCCAGTCGTGCCTACAGGTCTCGGACGACCGACCCCTGTTGGACGTCCGGCCCCTCACGGACGCCCTGACGTCCGGCATGTGTCGGACGTCCGGACCCTGTGTGACTTATTGCACCTCCAACGGTTGGATTTCACCCCCACACTATAAATACTCTTCTCCCACCTCGTGAAAGGGTGTTCAACACAGCTAGAATACACCCAAAAACTCCTTTCCTCTCACTCACTCTTGTCTACACCAAATCCTAGATCCCAAGAGCATTTGTGAGCCCCTTTGAGTGTTGTTCCAATCAAAAGATAGATCGTCTCCCTCTCCTCCTTCCCACCAAAGTGATTTGTGATTTGAGCAAGTTTTGAGCAATCCCCGTGATCTTGTTACTCTTGGAGGTTGGAGACTCCTAGGCGGTAGGAGTCTTCAGAGAGGAATCAAACCATTGTGATATCCCTCGGAAAGTTTGTGAAGGTTTGGAAGCCACCTCAAGGCTCACCACTAGTGGTTGAGAAACGCCTTCGTGGAGTTATCTCAAAGGGAGAATAGGGTGAGCCTTCGTGGCGTTGGTGTGCCTTCGTGGTAACATCCGCCCCTCTAACGGTGACGTAGCTTCCCTCCAAGGAAGTGAACATCGGGATACATCCTTATCTCTCTCGTAGTTTCGGTTATTCCTAACCCTAACTCTCTACTTGTGTTAATCCTTATTACATACTTGTATTTGATTATTGTTTACCGCTTGCCTTGCCTCACTCCTAATAGCTTACTCTTTGTCTTAGCAATTATTAGTCTTACACTCATATTCCGCACTTTAGCCTAAAATTGCTAAGTAATTATTAAAATTTGGATTTGTACCTATTCACCCCCGCTCTAGGTCCATCTCGATCCTTTTCAATTGGTATCAGAGCCTCGTGCTCTATTTGTGTGGCTTAACCGCCCTAGAGCGAGATGGACGTGAATCCAGCTACGGTAGCTCCAGTGCAGAGGGACGGGACTTCCTCGGAAGTCAAGTCTTTCACCTCTGAGGACCTGGAACGGGCCCTTGCCAAGCAAAAAGAGGAGCATGATGCTTCTCTTGAGACCATGATCCAAATGAGACTAGCATCACTAACCACGGGGACAACCACGTCCCCGAGGGCCTCAAGGCCCCACGTGCACGATACTCCATTTGGCCAACCTCCTCTAGAGAGGAACCAAACCAGTGTTCCATGGCTTTATGCTAGATCTCAAATTGAGAAACCTAAGTACAATCCTGGAGGAAAACCTCCCTTGCTTGATGACAATTCTGATTTTGCTTTGTGGAGAGTTGGTATGCAGGATCATCTTAGGTACGCCAATGATGAGATGCTGGACATCCTCGAACATGGGTACAATCCTGTTGATCCAAGATGCCTCACGCCCAGAGAAACTTATGACAAGCATCTCAATGACACTGCGATCATGTGCATAAGAAAAGGAAGTGAATGACAAGCAATGAAGACCTTACATTCACATCACAAGTGCCAAGGAATTGTGGGACAACATCATAAGGACCAAGACCGGTACCTCCACTCTTCGGCTTGCTCAATATGAAATTGCCAAGGGGCAATTACAAAATTTCTGTATGGAAAAGGGTGAATCTCCCAAGAAGCTACTAGAACGGCTCATGACTCTTGCCGCAGACATTGAGTCATGTGACTGTGACAAGACGCAAGATGGTTTCAATCTGACCAAGAGATTTCTTGTGGACAAGTTACTTCACGCTCTTGCTCCGTATCACCATCAAATGGTATGGGACATGAGGCAGCATCATGGTTTCAAAGAAATGACTCCAGATGACATCATATCCACCTTCCAATTATTTGAAGAGTCAAAGGCAAATGCAACAAAGCACCTAGCCATGCATGGCACTTCAACATCAAAGATCAATCTTGCTTTGAAAGCCAAGCATGAGTGTGACGAAGAAGAAAGTGAAGAAGAAGAGGGTGATGATGACTGCGAAGATGGTGATGATGTTGACTCTGATGAAAGCCCATCTTTTGAGGACATTGCTCTCTTTGTAAAGAAGTTCAGTGCAGGAGGGAAGATTCCCAAAGAAGAAGGTAAGGAAATGCTATAACTGTGAGGAAACCAACCACTTCTCCAACGACTGCCCTTATGAGAAGAGAGAAGACAAATCAAGGTTTCCAAAGACCTTTGTAAAGAAAAAGCTGCCAAACCCTATGAACTCCAAGTTCAAGAGGACAGATGGAAGAGCAATGGTTGCACAAGAAGAATCAGATCCAGAAGATGTTGGTGGAGTTGCCGGAGTAGCTCAAGATACACAGAGCACCTTGAGGCTAGTCAACAAAAGTGGTGATGTTGTTCACTACAACTATATGAAGGACTACAAGGGCAACGCTCACAAGTGTTTGATGGCAAAGACTGCCATGGGAGATGGGGAAGACCAAAGCTCCCATGATAAGGTTAAGGTAACCCCACGGTTAAACTCTTTCAGTCTAGTTTCTACTCCTTCTGATGAGTATCTTGATGCGGAAGATCACTATGAGGATAATGATCTAGATCATCCCATGTTTCCTAAAATAAACAAATTTATGTGCTCTCTTAAAGGAAAGAAGCTCACTATGTTTCACATACTTATGGAAATGGTGAGTAAGCACACCAATACCATCAAGGAACTCGAAACCCTCGTCACTGAGGAGAAGGAGAGAAACGAACTCCTTGAGCAGAAAGTCCTGTATGAGGAAGCACAAAATGATGCACTATGTTCAAAAGTAGGTGAAAACCTTGATAAACATGCTAATGATCTTGCCTCCTTGAAAAAGGCTGAAAATGTGTGCAGAGAATTACTAAATGATAAAGACCAACTTGTGAACTCTCATGCTTCTCTTTCTAAGGACTGTGAGCGTCTATCCTTGTCTCTCAAAGACAAGGAAGAGAAACTCATTGTTCTTACAAAGAGCTTTGAGGCACTTAAGGTCACTTATCTTGATACTCTAGCTAAGGCCTACTCCTCACCTATTATCAATGTTGATACCTGCACTACTAACCCTAGTAGTGAACTGACATCTATCCTTGAGGAAAACTGTTCGTTAAAGGCACAGCTAGACAAAGGTCTCATGACATGTGCACAAGGACAAAAGACTCTCAATGAGATCTTACGTCGACACAATGGAGGTTTCGCCAAGGAAGGGCTTGGGTTCAACCCAAGCACTGCCAAGAAAAGTGCATCTCCTCTCAAGTGTACCACTCCTCTTAAGGAAATATTTGTACGAGAGGGACACACGGAGAAAGGTAAGGTTGTGAGTGGATCGGCCACTAGGGGTTCATCTACTCACAACAAGATAACCGAATTCATGCCTCCATCCTATGTACTACGCAAATCAAAGGAAGGAGAGGTCTATGCCAAATTCGTTGGTCCCCGTAATGCATTTTGATTCTATGCTATTTGGGTCCCTAAGACTCTTGTAACTAATGTGAAAGGCCCCATGATAAAATGGGTACCTCAAACCAAGTCTTAATTCGTTACAGGCTGTTTTCTCCGGTGGAGCCAAATGGGTGATCGACAGTGGATGCACCAATCATATGACCGGAGATAGTAACTTGCTCTATGACTTCATGCAAGCCATTCGACCATACATGAGCATTGTATTTGGTGGAGGGTCGAAAGGGCAGGTAATTGGGTTGGGCAAGGTGGCAATCACTAATGACATGTCTATTGCAAATGTCATGCTTGTCCAATCCCTTCAATATCATTTACTTTCAGTTCGCCAATTGGCTTCCGTCGGTTATGACACATTATTTGGACTAAAGGATGTGAAAGTCTTTAAGAGAGACACTCTCGAAGTGGCCTTTGTTGGAGAGTTGGATGGCAACCTTTACACGGTTGATTTCTCGAAAGAGAGCACTTTCCATACAACTTGTCTAATGGCCAAGGCCGACATGGGATGGCTATGGCATCGCCAGCTCGCCCATGTTGGCATGAAAAATCTTCAAAATCTCTTAAACGGCAATCACATCCTTGGACTAACAAATGTATCTTTTAAGAAAGATCGTGTGTGCAGTGCATGCATAGCTGGGAAACAACATCAATCAAGACATCCACCCAAGAACATTGTATCCACTTCGAGGCCGTTAGAGCTCCTTCATGTGGATCTGTTTGGGCCTCCTTCATGGGCAAGTCTTGGAGGGAAAAAGTATGGCCTAGTCATTGTTGATGATTACTCAAGATATACATGGGTGTTCTTTCTCAAGTCCAAGGACGAGACGAAGATCACTTTCATTGACTTTGCCAAACAAGCCCAGCGAAAGTTTGACAAGGACATCAAGGCAGTAAGAAGTGATAATGGCTCTGAGTTCAAGAACTACACCCTAGAAGAATTTCTTAGTGATGAGGGGATTGAACATCAGTACTCCGCACCTTACACCCCTCAACAAAATGGTGTGGCAGAGAGGAAGAATCGGACACTTGTGGAAATGGCAAGGTCCATGTTAGATGAATACAAGTCACCACATAGTTTTTGGGCTGAGGCCGTCAACACAGCATGTCATGCATCAAACCGGCTTTTCCTCCGATCAATATTGGAGAAAACTCCATATGAGCTCCTAACTGGGAACAAGCCCAATGTTAAGTACTTTCATGTGTTTGGATGCAAATGCTTCATCCTCAACAAACGGGAACGGTTAGGGAAATTTCATTCCAAAACAACTGAAGGGATTTTTGTTGGCTATGGGTCAAACTCTCACGCCTACAGAGTCTACAACAAATCCACTGGATGTGTTATAGAAACCTGTGACGTGACGTTTGATGAATTTAACCGCTCCCATGGGGAGCAAGTTGATCTAAATGATGCAGGTGAAGAAGACTCCCCACAAGATATCTTAAACATGGGTGTAGGTGCACTTCTGCCTATGGAACAAAGACCCCATGATGATGATGAAGATGATGAGAGTATCTCGCATCCTCAAGACAGTTCACTGCCTGTACCTCCACAAGATATTAACATACCCATCATGCCAGTTGTTGAGGATCAAGTGGGAGAATATGTCTCTCACCCTTATGACACTCAAGAACAAGTTGATCTTCACGAGGTAGACCAAAGTATGGGTATGTTTGATGATGAACCTCAACAGGTGCAACGGGAAGAGGAATCTCTACCCCCGCACATAAATGATCCATATGTTGAGGACGTTGATGATGGAAACGAAGTTGAACCTCGTGAAACCTTGACCTCCATCATGCCACGTGTGGCCGGTCGTGTTGATATTGATCAAATCCTCACAGGCGTGTCGGAAGGTAGAGTGACTTGTAAACAATTAACAAACTTTTGTGCTCACTTTTCGTTTGTCTCTAGTACCGTGCCACACAGGGTTCAGGATGCATTATGTGACAATGACTGGCTACTTGCTATGCAAGAGGAGCTAAACATTTTTACACGCAATGAAGTATGGTCATTGGTAGAACGACCAACTGAGGAACATAATGTCATTGGAACTAAATGGATTTTCAAGAACAAGGAAGATGAGAACGGGACTGTCCTACGCAACAAGGCAAGGTTAGTAGCACAGGGGTACTCCCAAGTTGAAGGTTTGGACTTTGGTGAAACTTTCGCCCCTGTTGCTCGTCTTGAGTCCATTCGCATTTTATTGGCCTATGCTGCTTTCAATGGTTTTACTTTGCATCAAATGGATGTGAAAAGTGCTTTTCTTAACGGTCCTCTACAAGAAGAGGTATATGTATCACAACCACCTGGGTTTGTTGACCCTCATCACAAATACCATGTATATAAACTTCACAAGGCACTTTATGGTCTTAAACAAGCACCCCGTGCTTGGTACGATCATCTTAAGAAGTTCCTACTCGATGATGGCTTTGTGGTGGGGGTGATCGATCCCACTCTTTTTACTAAGAGGGAAAATGGTGATTTGATCTTATGCCAAATCTATGTAGATGACATCATTTTTGGCTCTCCTAACATCCATTTGTGCAAGAAGTTTGCGGCCTCCATGACCAAGACCTTTGAGATGTCACTCAACACGGACTTGAAGTTCTTCCTTGGTTTTCAAATACAACAATTTCAAGAAGGGATTTTCTTGTCTCAAACTAAGTATCTCAAGGACATTCTTGAGAAATTTGATATGACAAATGCTAAACCAATGAAGACACCCACGACCACCGATGTAGTTCTAAATGAAGACTCAAACGGTATTCCTTTTGACCCATCTACTTACCGCTCCATGATTGGTTCGCTGTTTTATCTTTGCGCATCTAGACCGGACATCATGTTAAGTGTAGGAATATGTGCTAGATTTCAAGCTTCCCCTATGGAAAGCCATCACATGGCAGATAAGCATATTCTTAGATACCTTGTTCACACCCCAAAGTTAGGCTTATGGTACCCTAAGGATGCAAAGTTTGATCTTATTGGGTATTCTGATGCGGATTGGGCCGGTGATAAAGTGGGACAGAAATCCACTTCCGGTGCATGTCAGTTTCTTCGACGCTCGTTGGTAAGTTGGTCCTCGAAGAAGCAGAACTGTGTTTCTCTCTCCACGGCCGAGGCCGAATATATTGCAGCCGCAAGCTGTGCTACTCAATTGTTATGGATGAGGCAAACACTAAAGGATTATGGTATCACATATCGATACGCTCCTCTTCTCTGTGATAATGAAAGTGCCATAAAGATCTCCGTGAACCCAATTGATCACCCTCGCACAAAACATATTGATATAAGGTATCATTTCTTGAGAGACCATGTGCAAAAGGGTGACATTGATATTACCCATGTGGGTATCGACATGCAGTTAGCCGACATTTTCACCAAGCCACTTAGCGTAGCTAGGTTCTGTCAACTTAGGCGTGAACTTGGTATCTTGGAGCTTGACAACATATCTTGGAATCTTGCACACATACATACACTCACTTTATGGTTATGTCTTGATGTGCGCATATATCTAGGGGGAGTGAGTCGTAATTCTATCTTTTAAGCTTACAACATACACAATGCTTCTAGGAAAACAGTGTTCATATTTTGTTTGCAATACCATGCAAGTCATCATCATCAAAACAAAAATTATCAGAACTGGCCTCTCCCTTCTCCTCTTTCTCGGACGTCCGGCCACGCTCAGACGTCCGGCGGCAAAACCTCCTCCGGTCGTTCGACCAGTGTCGGTCGTCCGATGCCAGAACAAACTCCGGACGTCCGACGCCTCGGGGCCTCTATATAAAGCTGGGCGCGGGGCTGGGATTTTTCCCTAACCCCCAGCGCCCCTTTTGCCCCAGCCACCACCGCCAGTTCGAGGAGCTTCTCGTGGAGCTCCTGCCCAGCGCCGCCATCCTCGAGATCGGGCCGATCTCCTCCATGGATCCCTCACCTCTTTCTCCGTATTCTTCACGGGATCCAACCTCAGGTCGCTCCTCCGTCTCTCTCCGCGTTGGATTTGATTTCTCCCATGTATCTCCATGTTTCGTTCCTCATTTGGGGATTTTTCATCCGCGTAGGTGTTGCGCTTCATGGGCAAGACCAAGCACACCGCTGGGAAGACCGTGGCCGGCTCATCCTCCCACACCCCTATGAACGCGGGGTCGAACTCGGATGAGCCAATCTGTCCTTTCAAACGGACTGCCCGGCGTTCTCCGCCCCGGCGTTCGCCGTCTCCCTCGTCGTCTGATGGTGCTGACCCCGACTTCGAGGAGGATCTTGCCACCGAGGACCTTCCTGAGCACGTCACTCGAAGGTCCAAGCCAAAGCCCGGGACTCGCAGGGCGTCCTACATGCCGCCACCGCCTCCTGCCCAGCCTGTAGGTGAAGCTCGCCGCATCTCACTTGAGCCTCCTGCCACGTTAGGTCGTGATATCACAAATTTCACCACACTGGGCGCAGCTTCCTATCTCACTTTCCGCCGCGACATAGATCAATACGAGGTCGTTCGTGATTCTACGGATTCACGTTTCCGCACAAACGTCCAGGCGTACATCTTTACCACTGTCATTGTTCCTAAGGGGTTATCTAATCATCTTTTTATTGATGTTGAGCATATTCGCATGCACCCGGCGAAATATCCGGGTGCCATTGAGCTTATTGAGGCATCGGGGCTTGTCGCCCCGTTTGCTTTTCATTGCGACTATAGTGCTGCTGCCATTCACCAGTTCTATGCCACATGTTATTTTGGCTCCGACAACACTGTCAGCTAGATCACCTCTGACGTTCGCTTCAAAGCCTCTTATGCCACTTTTGTTGCCGCACTGGGTTTCCGCAATTCCGGCTACAAAATACATAAGGATGATCCTAACCATGCGCCTAAGACTATTGACGTGTGTGGACATCTTCTCAAGCCACTCCGTGAGCTTGATGCGGATGAGCGTCTTAAGGACCTTAACCAGGTATCTATCTGGCGCTCCCCTTACTTCATTATTTTTCAATGTCTCATCCGCACCACCTATCCCAAGATGGGTGATAAGGGCTCTTGCAGTGGCTATTGTATCGACATCATGTATCACTTGTTCGAGAACCCCAAGAGCAAAATCAATGTGCCCCATTTCCTATGGCATGAGATTCGGCTTGCTAGCTTTCAGTACAAGCGAGCCTTTCCTCACGCTCCTTTCATCCAGGCACTTATTAACCACGTTGTTGATTTCTCTGTGGCTGCCACTCACACCCATCTCAAGTGGGTCATTCCCGCTCACATGGCGGATGACTTTGCTCCCAAGAAAGCCCCTTCTTCCTCCACACCCACTCACCGCACTGCTGCACGGGCCGCCACCCCCTCATCCAGCTCTGCTCCTCTCGGTCGCATTGCCAAGTTCCTTGGCAAAGCTCATCCTGCTTTGATGAAGGCTATCTCCTTTCAGTGTGGTCAAACCCATGACGTGGTTTCCCACCTAGTTTCCTCCAAGAATGCCCTCAAGGCTCGTCTGAGAGCCTCGGGCGCTCTTGATGTGAGTGATGATGAGGCCCCTCCCGCTGCTCCTCCTACTGATTTTGGCTTCCCGTCTGGTCCTGAGTGGTCTGAGTTCTTTGATGAGGCTGGGGGCAGTGGCTTGGCTGATGATGCTGATGATGATGGTGATGAGCTTTGAGTTTGATTGGTGCTGTTGACGGCTCCCTTTTTGGTACTTGGTGCCAAAGGGGGAGTAATGTATCGTAGTTAAATTTTTATTATCGTCATTTTTTAGTCTTTGGAGATTTCATGTAATGGATAAAACTCATGTATGGCTACTTATGAATGGTTGTGACTCGCTATGATATCATCATAGACTATTATGTCTTGCTTCCTTATCTCTATGATGATTTATTATCCTTCCATGTTGATCCATTGGAGCTTCAATTTCTTTATCATGCATATCTTAAGGGGGAGCTCCGTACTAAATATCTCCTAGACTATAATGTATGTTTAATCTTTTTGAGACCTATGTATATGTTGTCATCAACCACCAAAAAGGGGGAGATTGAAAGTGCATGCTATGCCCCTAATCGTCTTTTGGTGTTAATGACAACACATACATAGGAAACTAATCCTATTTGTTGAGTGTATCTCAGGACGGCAAGTACTTTAAGTAGATTGAGATTTATGTGCCAAAGGTTGTCTGAAAAGATTGGTGATTTATATTTCGAGAAGGCTCGGGATTAAGAAGAGATGATGAAGAGTAGTATTTTTAGTTTACTGATATTGAGTATAGGGATCCCGCACTATTAAGAGGGGATCACAGGTTCTGCGATAAACTTGCTCATACTACATCTCTACTATCATACCAAACACCACATACTATCCACTCTGTCTTCATCCCAATGCATGTCCAATTGCCTCGGACATCCGGCTCCCTCCGGACGTCCGAGGGCCGAACGTCCGGCTGGCTTCGGAAATCCGCAGCCAGCCACCAGAAGTTTGTGAGGCATATAACTCGCAAATCCGGCTTCCTCCGGACATCCGAGGGCCGCACGTCCGACCAAGCTCCGGAAATCCGGAAGTCTTCACCAGTAGAATGTGTGCTCTATATCTCGGAAATCCGGCTACCTCCGGACGTCCGAGCGTCGGACGTCCGACCCCCATCGGAAATCCGGTAGCCACCACCAGTGGAAATTGTGCTGTATAATACGGATTTCCGGGCCACTCCGGACGTCCGTACGCTGATGAATTCAAATATATTCAGGCGCATCTACAGGCCTCGGACGATCGACCCCTGTCGGACGTCCGGTCGCTGATGAATTCAGAAGAGTTCCAGTCGTGCCTACAGGTCTCGGACGACCGACCCCTGTCGGACGTCCGGCGCCTCACGGACGCCCGGACGTCCGGCATGTGTCGGATGTCCGGACCCTGTGTGACTTATTGCACCTCCAACGGCTGGATTTCACCCCACACTATAAATACTCTTCTCCCACCTCGTGAAAGGGTGTTCAACACAGCTAGAATACACCCAATAACTCCTTTCCTCTCACTCACTCTTGTCTACACCAAATCCTAGATCCCAAGAGCATTTGTGAGCCCCTTTGAGTGTTGTTCCAATCAAAAGATAGATCGTCTCCCTCTCCTCCTTCCCACCAAAGTGATTTGTGATTTGAGAAAGTTTTGGGCAATCCCCGTGATCTTGTTACTCTTGGAGGTTGGAGACTCCTAGGCGGTAGGAGTCTTCGGAGAGGAATCAAACCATTGTGATATCCTCCGGAAAGTTTGTGAAGGTTTGGAAGCCACCTCAAGGCTTACCACTAGTGGTTGAGAAACGCCTTCGTGGAGTTATCTCAAAGGGAGAATAGGGTGAGCCTTCGTGGCGTTGGTGTGCCTTCGTGGTAATATCCGCCCCTCTAACGGTGACGTAGCTTCCCTCCAAGGAAGTGAACATCGGGATACATCCTTGTCTCTCTCGGAGTTTCGGTTATTCCTAACCCTAACTCTCTACTTGTGTAAATCCTTATTACATACTTGTATTTGATTATTGTTTACTGCTTGCCTTGCCTCACTCCTAATAGCTTACTCTTTGTCTTAGCAATTATTAGTCTTACACTCATATTCCGCACTTTAGCCTAAAATTGCTAAGTAATTATTAAAATTTGGATTTGTACCTATTCACCCCCCCCTCTAGGTCCATCTCGATCCTTTTCAAAAGTACTGTTGGGCAATTGATACAAAAGCGGATAGTTATGCGATATTCACAGCGATGATCATGCGTATATAGGCATAACGTCCATAAAAAATAGGTCGACTCCTGCATGCACCTATTACTATTAGTCCACTCATCGATCGCTATGTAGCATGCATCTAAAGTATTAAGTAAAATAGAGTAATGTATGGAGAACAATGACATGATGTAGACAAAGTAAACTCAAGCAATATGAATAAACCCCATCATTTTATCCTTAGTAGCAGCAACACAAAGATGCATGTTGTCCCCTTCTGTCTTTGGGATATAGAAATTCTCTAGGTTGACCCTACTACAACGCACCTCTCTCACCGAAGAAATATCAGTCTGGTTAGCCAAACTATTTCAATAGATCGGAGAGAATTACAAAGCTATCATAATCAAGAACATAAGAATCATATAAGTATTCAGAGAAGACTCAAATATTTATCATGAATAATCTAAACATAAACCCACAATTCATCGGATCCCAACAAACGCACCGCACAAAAGGAATTACATCATGTGGATCAAAGTGAAGATGCAATGATCATTGTATTAAAGATCAAGAGAGACAGAGATTGCCATCTAGGTACTCGCTATGGACCCGTAGGTTTGTTGTGAAATACTCACACATCATCGTGTTGGCAACAAGGTTGATGAAGTGGCCCTCCTTGATCGACCCCCCTCCGGCAAAGTGCCGGAACGGAGCTCCAGATGGCCTCTCGTCAAAATAGAGACTTGCCGCAGCGTAATATGTTTTTCGGGACTTGATGCCTCTTGAGCTTGCGTTGGTTTTTCCCTTGAAGAGGAAAGGGTGATGCAACACATGAGCAGTAAGTATTTCCCTCAGTTTGAGAACCAAGGTATCAATCCAGTAGGAGAATCGCGCCAAGTCCAGAGTACCTGCGCAAACACAAAAGAGCTTGCACCCAACGCTATAAAGGGGTTGTCAATCCCTTCAAGATTGATTGCAAAGCGAGATCTGAAGGTGGAAAGTGCAACGAAGTAAAAGTGTAAGGCTGAAAATATGGTGTGAAGTAGACCCGGGGGCCATAGTGTTCACTAGAGGCTTCTCTCAAAATAGCAAATAATACGGTGGGTGAACAAATTACCGTCGAGCAATTGATAGAACCGCGCAAAGTCATGACGATATCTAAGGCAATGATAACACATATATGCATCACGTCCGAGACAAGTAGACCGATACTTTCTGCATCTAGTACTATTACTCCACACATCGAACGCTATCCAGCATGCATCTAGTGTATTGAGTTCATGACGAACAGAGTAACGCCTTAAGCAAGATGACATGATGTAGAGGGATAAACTCAAACCAATGATGAAAACCCCATCTTTTAACCCTTGATGGCAACAACACGATGCATGCCTTGCTGCCCCTTCTTTCACTGGGAGAGGTCACCGCACGGTATGAACCCAAAACCAAGCACTTCTCCCATTGCAGGAATCATAGATCAAGTTGGCCAAACAAAACCCACAACTCGAAGATAATTACAAGGATATGAAATCATACATATAAGAGACCAGAAGAAACTCAAATAAGATTCATAGATAATCTGATCATAAATCCACAATTCATTGGATCTTGACAAACACACCGCAAAGAAGATTACATCGGATAGATCTCCATGAAGATCATGGAGAACTTTGTATTGAAGATCCAAGAGAGAGAAGAAGCCATCTAGCTACTAGCTATGGACCCGAAGGTCTATGGTGAACTACTCACGCATCATCGGAGAGGTCATGGTGTTGATGAAGAAGCCCTCCGTATCGGAATCCCCCTCCGGCAGGGCACCAGAACGTGCCCCAGATAGGATCTTGCGGAGACAGAAGCTTGCGGCGGCGGAAAAGTATTTTCGTGGATCTCTCTCGCAGTTTTGGATTTTTTCTGAATTTATAGGCGGAAGAGGTAGGGCAGACGAGCCACACGGGGCCCACAAGCCTGCTAGGCTCGGGCCCCCCTAGCCACGCCTAGGGGGCTTGTGGGGTCCCCTAATGGCCCCTGCCTTGGTTCTCAAGTCTCGTGTGTATCTTCTGTTCCGGAAAAAATCTTTTCGGAAGTTTTATTCCGTTTGGACACTGTAGCAATCTTGATTTCTGTTTATATTGGTCTTGGATTACTGTATTCTCACTTTTCCATGTCTAGTACCCCCCCCCCCCCGATACTATCCATAGTTTCATCAAAACAAGCAACTAACTCAACAAAAACAGAATCTGTCAAAAACAGACCAGTCTGTGTACTTCATATACTTCTGGTACGTCAAAAATTCTGAAACATTACGAGTGCGTGGACAAAAGGCATATCAACTAGCAGCAAAAAGACTCAACTCGAAATCTCTTTCTGAATAAAAATGAAAAATAATCTCGTGAGCGAAAAGTTTCTGTCTTTTTCCAGCAGGATCAAACAACCATCACCAAGACTAGTCATAAAGGTTTTGCTTGGCTCAAACACAAAAAGAAACACAAAAGACACAATCATAACAGAATTATGATAGTGTGGACGCAAGAAAACAGAAAGAAAAAGATAAATTCATTGGGTTGCCTCCCAACAAGCGCTATTGTTTAACGCCCTTAGCTAGGCATAAGGCGATATAATCACGTATCGTCGTCTTTGGTGCTCAAACCATAAGTAGCCCTCATCATAGATTCATAAGGCTATCTTATTTTCTTTCTAGGAAAATGCTCCATGCCCTTCTTTAAAGGAAATTGAAATCTAATATTCCCTTCCTTCATATGGATGATAGCACCCATAGTCCTTAGGAAAGGTCTACCAAGAATGATAGGGCATGTAGGATTGCAATCAATGTCAAGCACATTGAAATCCACGGCTACATAGTTCCTATTTGCAATAATAAGAACATCATTGATCCTTCCCATGGGTTTCTTGATAGTAGAATCCGCAAGATGCAAATTAAGAGAACACTCCTCAATCTCATTAAAACCCAGAACATCACATAAAGACTTTGGAATCGCGGAAACACTAGCACCCAAATCACACAAAGTATTGCAATCATAGTTTTTGATTTTGATTTTGATAGTAGGTTCCTACTCATCATGAAGCTTTCTAGGGATAGAAACTTCCAACTCAAGTTTCTCTTCAAGAGATTTTATCATAGTTTCAACGATATGATCGGTAAAGGCCTTGTTTTGGCTATAAGCGTGTGGAGAGTTTAGCATGGATTGCATCAAGGAAATGCATTGAATCAAGGAGCAACTATCATAATTGAATTCCTTGAAATCCAAAGTAGTAGTTTCATTACTACTCAAGGTTCTAATATCTTCTACTCCACTTTCAATGTTTTTAGCATCAAGATAGATGGACTCCGAATCATTGGGGCATTTTTCAACCAAAGTGGATTCATATCCAGCCCCATCATCATTAGGTTTGACACAAGAAAACAAAGATTCAATGGGAGTCACACCGAGCCCTTTAAGATCTTCGTGATTCTTATCACGAGAACACGCCCTTTTAAGCCATTCATGTCTAGCACGAATTTGGGCGGTTCTTTCTTTGCTCTCACTCATGGAAACACGCATAGCTTTCAAAGTTTCATCCATATTGATCTTGGGAGGAGCACATCTAACTTTCAAAGCATTAATATCACTAGACATTATAGCAACGCTCCTAGCCAAATCATCAATTTTGAGTAGTTTTTCCTCTATGGACGCATTGAAAATCTTTTGCGAGTTGATAAACTCTTTGATATTACTCTCTAGATCAGTGGGTAATCTATTGTAATTTCCATGAGTATTGTTGTTGGAGTTGCCAAAGTTATTAGAGGGGTTACTAGGAAAAGGCCTAGGAACATAGTTTCCTCTAAAAGCATTGTTGTTGCCAAAATTATTCCTACCAACAAAATTAACGTCCAAGCTAGCGTTGATACTCTCAATCAAGGAAGACAAGGGCATGTCATTAGGATCTAAAAGAGCACTTCTACTAGCAACCAAATTCATTAACTCATCCATCTTAGCACTCAACGAGTTAATTTCTTCTATAGCGTGTACCTTCTTACTAGTAGGTGACCTTTCAGTGTGCCACTGAGAGTAATTCGTCATGATATTGTCTAGGAGTTTTGTGGCTTCTCCTAACGTGATTTCCATGAACGTTCCACCTGAGGCGGAGTCCAAGATATTTCTAGAAGCGAAATTCAAGCCAGCGTAGAAGATGTGTATAATCATCCAAAGACTCAAGCCATGAGCGGGATAATATCTAATCATCAATTTCATTCTCTCCCAAGATTGTGCAACATGTTCATGGTGAAGTTGCTTAAAATTCATGATATCATTACGGAGAGAGATAATCTTAGCCGGCGGAAAATACTTGGATATATAAGCATCTTTGCACTTGTTCCAAGAATCAATAATATTTTTGGGCAAAGACGAAAACCAAGTTTTTGCTCGATCTCGCAACGAGAATGGAAAAAGCTTCAATTTAATCACATCATTATCCACATCTTTCTTCTTTTGCATATCGCAAAGCTCAATGAAGGTATTAAGATGGGATGCGACATCTTCACTAGGAAGGCCGGAGAATTGCTCTTTCATAGCAAGATTCAGCAAAGCAACATTGATTTCGTATGATTCCGCACTAGTGGCGGGATCAATCGGAGTACTAATAAAATCATTATTATTAGTATTTGAGAAGTCACGAAGTTTGGTGTTTTCAATCATGGTGACTTCAGCAAGCAAACAAGCACACCAGCGAACAGAAAGCAAGCGAGAGAAAAGGGCGAACGAAAAAGGCAAACGAAAAAAAGGCAAATAATTTTGTAAATTTTTGTTTTTCAGAAGTGGGGGAGAGGAAAACGAGAGGCAAAAAAGTAAATTCAAGAGATGAGTTTGCGACACTTACTTGGATGAGTTCTTGACTTGATCCTCCCCGGCAACGGCGCCAGAAATCGGCATGTTGACGGGAGACTATTCTTTACTTGATCCTCCTCCCGGGCAATGGCGCCAGAAATCCTTCTGCTCCCTCTTGAGCTTGCATTGGTTTTTTCCTTGAAGAGGAAAGGGTGATGCAGCACAGGAGCAGTAAGAATTTCCCTCAGTTTGAGAACCAAGGTATCAATCTAGTAGGAGAATCGCGCCAAGTCGAGAGTACATGCGCAAACACAAAAGAGCTTGCACCCAACGCTATAAAGGGGCTGTCAATCCCTTCAAGATTGATTGCAAAGTGAGATCTGAAGGTGGAAAGTGCAACGAAGTAAAAGTGTAAGGCTGAAAATATGGTGTGAAGTAGACCCCGGGGCCATAGTGTTCACTGGAGGCTTATCTCAAAATAGCAAATAATACGGTGAGTGAACAAATTACTGTCGAGCAATTGATAGAACCGCGCAAAGTCATGACGATATCTAAGGAAATGATCATACATATAGGCATCACGTCCGAGACAAGTAGACCGATACTTTCTGCATCTACTACTATTACTCCATACAACTGCCGCTATCCAGCATGCATCTAGTGTATTGAGTTCATGACGAACAGAGTAACGCCTTAAGCAAGATGACATGATGTAGAGGAATAAACTCAAACCAATGATGAAAACCCCATCTTTTTAGCCTTGATGGCAACAACACGATGCGTGCCTCGCTGCCCCTTCTGGCACTAGGAGAGGTCACCACATGGTATGAACCCAAAACCAAGCACTTCTCCCATTGCAAGAATCATAGATCAAGTTGGCCAAACAAAACCCACAACTCGAAGAGAATTACAAGGATATGAAATCATGCATATAAGAGATCAGAAGAAACTCAAATAAGATTCATAGATAATCTGATCATAAATCCACAATTCATCGGATCTCGACAAACACAGAAGCTTGCGGAGACAGAAGCTTGCAGCGGCGGAAAAGTATTTTCGTGGATCTCTCTCGCAGTTTTGGAATTTTTTCTGAATTTATAGGCGGAAGAGGTAGGGAAGACGAGCCACACATGGCCCACAAGCCTGCTAGGCGCGCCCCCTGGCCGCGCCTAGGGGGCTTGTGGGGTCCCCTGGTGGCCCCTGCCTTGGTTCTCAAGTCTCGTGCGTATCTTCTGTTCCGGAAAAAAACTCTTCGAAAGTTTTATTCCGTTTGGACACTGTTTAAAATCCTCCTCTGAAAAGGCTCAAAAACACGGAAAAAACAGGAACTGGCACTTGGCACTGAGTTAATAAGTTAGTCCCAAAAAAGATATAAAAGGCATACAAAACATCCAAAGTTTGACAAGATAATAGCATGGAACCATAAAAAATTATAGATACGTTGGAGATGTATCAGGACTGCTTCTGGAGTTTTTAGGGCATATGAGAATTTATAAGCCAGAGAATGGAGTCGGGAGGGCCTCGACGGGCCCACAAGCCAACATGGCACCGTCAGGCTATGCCGGGTTGGCTTGTGGGGCCCTCGTTTGGCCCCCAGCTTTCCTCCGATCCTTGTTGGTCGTCTTTTGGTCCATAAAAAATCTCCAAAAAGTTTCAGGTCAATTGGACTTTGTTTGGTATGGAAAACCTGAAAAGTGAAAAACATGCATAAAATAACAACTGTCACTCAGCACTAGGTCAATAGGTTAGTGCTAAAAAATAATATAAATTGGTAAATAAATACCCCAAAAGTATTCTAGAATGATCATATATCATCATGGAATAACCAAAAATTATAGATACGTCGGAGACGTATCAAGCATCCCCAAACTTAATTCTTGCTCGTCCTTGAGTAGGTAAATGATAAAAACATAATTTTTATGTGACATGCTATCCATAATGTAACCTTATGCATGTATGCTCACTGAAAAATGATGAGTCAAGAAATATTAACATAACAATACTTATAGGTATCAACAGAAAATCATTAATCTTACAAAGTATACTATCCTCAAAGATTGTTTTACCCCATTCATCTTATTATATTAGCAAGTCATGGCTCCATCTTCACCACATTAATACAAATATCAAGCACCATTATGTCCAAATCAGGCAATTGGATCATACTTTTTCAATATGCATCAACTTTTTATTCTTGATGCAATACATGAGCGTGAACCATTGGACATAGCATATAGGTGGAAAAAATATGGTGGTAGGTTTCAAAGGGGTAACAAGTGGAGAGATATTCTCACATCAACTAGGCGTACCACCAGGCTATGGAGATCCCCGTCAATATCGATGCAAGGAGTAGGGATTCCAATGCAAATGATGCACTAGAGCTATAAGTGTATGAAAGCTCCACTGAAGCTAAGTGGGGTGTTCATCCAACTTGCATGCTCATGAAGACCTAGGGCATTTGAGGAAGTCTGCCATCGGAATATAGAAGCCAAGTTCATGAAAAAGTGATTCCCACTAGCAAATGAATGATATAACATGAGAGTCTCTATCTCAAGAACAAGGTGCCACTTTGAGGCATAAGTGTGGTAAAGGATACTAGCAAAGTCCTTTCTTTCTTTTTCTCTCATATATTTTTTCTATTTTACTTTTTTCCTTTCATTTTTTTATTATGGTAGGCTCATTTGGCCTTCCTCATTTTTTTCTTCACTAGGAAAATACTATAATAATGATGATCATCACATTTTTATTTACTTACAACTCCATATGAAAACCGATAGGATTATATGACTCTGTATGCATGCCTCAAGCACTATACCAGGATGTGCAAAGATCTAGCGTGACATCTATAAAAAATATGATGAACGACGGATTTGCCACAAATACTATGCCATCTTTATATGATCATGCAAAGCATTATGATGATGAACGAACTAGTCTTGTGAAGTGAAAATGGCATTTGCATGGCAATATATCTTGGAATAGCTATGAAAATGCCATGATAGGTAGGTATGGTGGCTGTTTTGAGGAGGATATAAAAAGGCTTATGTGCAACACAACATGTCATGTCACGGGGTTTGGATGCACCGGTGAAAGTTAGACCGATCCTCCACGTGAGAACGGGCGATGCACGGTACCGAACAGACTAGCAAATACGAGGAGGTGAGATTGCCTATGTCCATGGTGTCACATTAGCCATTAAGAACCCATGTACTTATTACAAAGTTCTATTAGTTTTATCACAAATCAAAGCACTACTCGCATGCCCATAGGGAGAGGGTTGGTAGGAAATAACTATCGCGCGACTCCGACTCATAACAACACTAGGATTTAAACGAGGAAAAGAAATGCTCACACATCATCACCATGCCCTTTTAACTTTTAGATTAATAATAATGTTAACATCTCTTAATATCGACTCCTCTCTAAATTAATAATAATGCACACACACCTTTTTCATATCACCACATCAATATCATTAAACCATAATTTCTCTATGTGTGCTACATGATGGTTTTAATTATCACACATTGAACACCCATTATTTTTTATCTAGTCTTCTGACCCATGCAAATTACCGTCACTATTTTTTTAAATCTCAAACAAATATAAGTGAAGAACGTGAGCATAATATTCCTATAAAATCTACACGCTACCATGCTCAAAAACATATAAGTGAAGTACTAGAGCAACAGCTAAGCTCACAAGATATAAGTGAAGTACATAGGTTATTCTAACAAATTGTGATGATGTGGTATCTCTCTCAAATATGTGTGTCCAGCAAACGATGATTGTGTCAAACTGCAAGTAAAATCAAACATAAGAAAACGACGCTCCAAGAAAAACTCATATCATGTTATGAATAAAAATGTAGCTCCAAGTGACATACCGATGGATTGAGACGAAGAGAGAGGATGCCTTCCAGGGCATCCCCCAGCTAAGACGCTTGAGTCTTCCTAGAATGTCACCTTAAGTACGTGTGGGTTAATTATTCGACATGCATCATAAATTTAGGATTCATCAAATTCAATCCAACACCAAGAACTTCAAAGAGTAGCCCAAGGTTTCTATCGAAGAATGTAGGATGAAAACGTGCAATCAACCCCTATGCATAGATCCCCAAGGTCACCGGAATTCGCAAGTGGACACCATAACATATATCAAGTGAATAAATAGAATACCCCATTGTCACCACGATTATCAAATGACCCACAAGTATAGGGGATCAATCTTAGTCCTTTTGATAAGTAAGAATGTCGAACCCAATGAGAAGTGAAGGAAATGACAAGTGGATTTCATCAAGGTATTTTGTGCAAGTGCTCTAAGTAACAATGATATATAGTTTCATAGCAAGGTAATCCGTAACTAGTGACAAATAACAGTAGTAACAAAGGTGAAGGAAGGTATCCCAATCCTTTTTATAGCAAATGACAGGCCTGAAAGTACTCTCATATTAAGCAAGCACCCCCGAGGACACATGGGATTTTTTTTCTAGTCATGTCCATCATGTCGAGTTGATTCGAGTTTGCTACTTTGATAATTTGATATGTGGGTGGAATGATGCTAAGGTGTTGTTCTTACTTGAACAAGCAACCAACTTATGATTACACTCTCTCGCAAGCATCCACAACTACGAAACAACAATTAAGACAAATCTAAGCATAACATTAAACGTGTGGATCCAAATCAGCCCCTCATGAAGCAACACATAAACTGATGTTTAAGCTTCTGTCACTCTTGCAACCCATCATCTACTTGTTACTCCATAGTGACTTCCCTAAGGCCCATAACATGGTGAAGTTTCAGGTAATCGATGTTCACATGACACCACTAAGAGAAGTAACAACATACATATCATCAAAATATCTAATGAATACCAACTTTGCATGATTACTTATAACAAGACTTCCCCATATCCTCAGCAACAATAGTAACTACTCACATCTCATAAATATGTTCAATATAAGAGGTATAATAATAATGATTGATGATCTCAACATAATATCTTCCACCAAGTAATCCAACAAGCATCAACTACAAGATGTAATCAACACAACTAGTAACCCACATGTACCAATATGAAGTTTTGAGACAAATATTGAATATAAGAGATGAACTAGGGTTGGAGATGAGATGGTGCTAGTGAAGTTCATGATGAAGATTTGTCCGCCCATGAAGGAGGAAGCATTGGTGATGATGATGGCTTCGATTTCGCCCCGCCGAAGGGGAATTCGCCCGGCAGTATCTCTCTGCCGGAGAGCAAAAGGGCCTCCGCCCAAGTTTCTGCCTCAAGATGGCGGCGCTTCATTCCGAAAGGTTGCTTATGATTTTTCTAGGTCAAAACACAACATATAGGAGAAGAGGGCGTCAGGAGGCATGAAGGGGGCCCACAACCAGCAGGTGGCCCACCTCTGGTATATTTTTGGCCCAATAATCCTTGAATGTTCCACAAAAATTCTTCGTGAAGTTTCAGGTCATTTGGAGTCTGGTGATTTTTCTGCATTTTTGTCGGTTTTCCGGTCGAGAATTCCAATTTCTAGATATTTCTCTCTTTGTGATGTACCATTCATACTTACAGAGAGATGGCATAATAATTGTATGATAATAGCGAATAATGGACAAGAATAACAAAAATATCAATAAGGAATCATGATGCAAAATGGACGTATCAACTACCCCCAAGCTTAGACCTTGTTTGTCCTCAAGCGAAAGCCGAGCTCGAAAATAATGGACACATGATTTGAGAGGGAGAAGTCGATAAAAAAATACGAACATGAGAGCATCATGAACAATAGCAGCAAGTATTTTATCATATATATCCTCATAAACAAGTAACAATCTATTCACAATTATTGGAGTGTGAAGCATAAACTTTATTGACAATCAACAAACTATGTTTTCGATCATTGGGACAATCATAATCCATCCTATTCTAGAGGAGAGTCTATGTAAGAGCTTTCTTATTTACAAGTTCACATACTCAACTATAATTTCATCTTCTATGATTGCTCACGGTCAAGACGTATTTTTGGAGCTCATGTTTCCATAGGACACATAGGAAGATAGGGGCTTAAATAATTTGCCACCCAACTCATTTACCTCAAAGATAATGTCAACAATAATAAATCGTGATAATCTACATCCACTTGGATGTATAAGTATGGATCTTTCATCAACACATGATGCTTGCCACTATAGAGTTAATAGGTAGTAAGAGGAATAAACTTTATTGACTCACGCACAGGAGTGAAATCCCGAAGATAAAAGATAGGCCCTTCGCAGAGGGAAGTATACATTGTCATGCGCTTTTAAGTTTTTGGATGTGCAAACTCTTAATGCGAAGGAACGTCACTTTATACTGCCCCTTGTGATAGCAAACTTTATTATGCACTCTGTCGCTTTTATTTCTTTGCCATCACAAGATCGTACAAAGCTTATTTTTCCTTGCAATAAAAGTTCTTACATGTTTAAGAGAAATTTTTATTGCTTGATGCACCGATGAAAACTTACTTGAAGGATCTTATTCAATCCATAGGTCGGTATGGTTGAGTCTCATGGCAAGAAATTGGGTTTCAAGTTTACGGTTGCACAAGTAGTACCTCTACTTAGTGCGAGTTTTTGGGCTAGAAAAGGATCTAAAGAAAGCACCACATGTTAAAGTATCCATGATCGTATAACTTCTATGTGCATATAAATTACCATGATCATTACGGTGTCTTCCATGACCCACACTAACGCTTGAACATCATATAATATTTAGTGAGGTCTCACAATCATAAAAGTTGTCCAAGATAGTGTATTTATATGAGAATCTCCCCTCCTCTATCATAATATTGCTTAGATTGTAACAATGACTATTACTATGTTTGTTTATTATCAAAAACTTTTATCACTTACACCCTTTTGTATGTGAAGTCATTAGACCTCATGAGATAATCATCCCATCTTTCTATTTCTTTTATTGCGATGCTATGATGATGGGTGCACACGAGTAAAGCACACAAACTCAACTAATTTTTATTATATAATTTTCATACTCGATTACAAGGATAGGTAGAACTCAAAGCAAAAATTCTAAGCAAAGAAAATCTGAAATTTTACTTCTCTAAATCAGGAAATAGCTAAGGTTTAAACTAAGATAGATGGTAGAAGTGATGATGATACGATACGGGGGCACCTCCCCAAACTTGGAACAAGCTAAGGGTGGTGCCCATACCCATGTACTCAGGCGTCCTTCTTAGGTGATGGTGGTGATGATGCGGCACGTTGGTCTTCCGCCTTCCAAGGCATTAGCTCACCATCATAGAAAGAGGATCTTGTCTCCGGAATCCTGAAATCAGTAGATGCTCATTCTCTTAAACCTCGATTCATACTCAGAGTTTTGGTTTTGCAGGTCAAAGATTTGAGCTTGGAGATGTTCAATCCGCTCTTGAAAGTTGAATATGGTATCTCCCACATTCCTACTGTCCAACTTGTTCTCCTGGATGAAGTTCGTGATCATAGAATGATTAGCACACAAACCATGTTCAACCATCCCTTGGCACTTGAAGTCTCCTGCTCCACTGCAGCAAGCCTGGCCTTCTCACTCCCCTTTTTTTTGGGTCCTCGCACGTCGCGAATGTGGAGAACCCCCTCATGCATATCAATGGCCTGAGGGTGCTTCATCACCTCCGAGAGGTAAGGGTTGATGACCTTCTATAAAAACTTGTCCTTGGAGGAACTTGGTGTTGCTTTAGCGATCTAGATCTGTTAAAAAATAACCCTAAAGAAGAATAGAGAAGAAACTTGTGATGCGGTGGTCAAAACAGTCAGGAGTTTATATAATGATATTTTCCAGGTCAGAATACGTGCTCGGGAATAAAACGGAGTCTGGGAGGCACACGAGGGCCCCATAAGCCATAAGGGAATGCTGAGGGTGGTGGGCGCGCCCTATTGGTTTGTGCCTTCCTCACGGCCCCCTGACTCCTTTTTTTGGAATTTTTATGAAATACGAAAACAAATAGACCATATTTTTTTGGAATTTTTGGAGTCGGTTTTCTTACCGTTTCACGTACCTACTCCCTTTTCAGGTTTCTAGAGCGTCCCAAAAGGTCTCGCTTATGTGCTCCTCTGGTGTTATTACTCGAATAATATCAGCTTTAACATTAACGGGCGTACCTGAGATGTAATGCTTAATTATATGCCCATTTACCACTCTCGCATTTTTGCCTTCGAAGTTATTGGTCTCTATAGCACCGGTGTGATAGACCTCCTCGACAACATATGGGCCTTCCGATTTGGAGAGGAGTTTACCTGCAAAGAATCTGTAATGAGAAGTGTGCAAAATCACTAGATCTCCTACATTGAATAGTCGTTGTTGGATTCTCTTATCATGCCATATTTAACCTTTTCTTTAAATAACTTGGCATTTTCATAAGCTTGTGTCCTCCATTCATCTGATGAGCTACTATCAAATAACCTCTTTTCACCGACAAGTTTAAAGTCATAATTAAGTTCTTTGATTGCCACATAAGCTTTATGTTCTAACTCAAGAGGTAAATGACAAGCTTTTCCATAGACCATTTTATATGGGGACATCCCCATGGAATTTTTATAAGCAGTTCTATAAGCCCATAAAGCATCATTAAGTTTTTTAGACCAATTCTTTCTAGACCTATTGACAGTCTTTTGAAAGATTAATTTTATTTCTCGGTTACTCAATTCAACCTGGCCACTAGACTAAGGATGATAAGGTATTGCAATTCTATGGTTAACATCGTATTTAGCTAGAAGTTTACGAAAAGCACCATGAATAAAATGTGAACCACCATTAGTCAATAACTATCTAGGGACTCCAAACCTTGGAAAAATGATGTCTTTAAGCATTTTAATAGAGGTGTTATGATCAGCACTACTAGTTGGAGTAGCTTGTACCCACTTAGTAACGTAATCAACAACAACTAAAAAATTACTATACCCATTAGAGGAAGGAAAAGGTCCCATAAAATCAAAGAACCAGCCATCAAATGGTTCAATATCAAGTGAATAATTCATAGACATTTCCTTACGTTTACCAGTGTTACCAACTCTTTGACATTCATCACATGAAAGGACATACTTACGAGCATCTTTCAAAAGAGTAGGCCAATGAAACCGGATTGTAATACCTTGTGTGCAGTTCTGTAACCAGCATGGAGACCTCCATAGGTCTCGGAGTCACACTTCCTTAGGATCTGTTCCTATTCATGCTCTCGTACATAGTGTCTAATAACACCATTTAATCCTTCTTTATAAATATGTGGGTCATCCAAAAATTAATGTCGTAAATCATAAAATATTTTTTTCTTTTGTTGATAGGTGAAGCTTGGCGGAATATATTTAGCAACAATGCAATTAGCATAATCCACATACCAAGGAGTACTACATGAAGTATTTATAACAACAAGTTGTTCATCAGCAAAATTATCATTGATAGGCAGTGGGTCATCAAGAACATTTTCCATCCTAGGCAAGTTATCTTCTATAGGATTTTCAGCTCCCTTCCTATCAATGATATGAAGTCAAATTCTTGGAGTAAAAGCACCCACCTAATAAGACTAGGTTTAGCATCTTTATTTTCCATAATGTATTTAATAGCAGCATGATCATTGTGAATAGTTACTTTAGAATCAACGATGTAAGGTCTAAACTTATCACATGCAAACACGACTACCAAAAATTCTTTTTCAGTGGTAGCATGATTTCTTTGAGCACTATCTAGGGTCTTACTAGCATAATGAATAACATTCAATTTCTTGTCTACTATGTGCCCTAAAATATCACCAACAACATAATCACTAGCATCACACACGATTTAAAATGGAAAGTTCCAATCAGGCAATTGAACAATAGGTGCAGAAATTAAGGCTTTGTTTAGTATTTCAAAGGCTTATACACAATCATCATAAAAACAAAAGTAATATCTTTTTTAAGCAGATTAGTTAATGGCCTAGAATTGTTTTATAAATCTTTAATGAAGCGCCTATAGAAACGAGCATGACCGAGGAAACTTCTTATACATTTGATATCTTTTGGGCATGGAATTTTCTCTATTGCATCAACTTTGGCTTTATCCACCTCAATACCTCGTTCAGAAATTTTATGATCAAGTACTATACCTTCATTCACCATAAAGTGGCACTTCTCCCAACTCAACACAAGATTAGTTTCTTCACATCATTGCAAAATTCAATCACGGTTGCTCTAGCAATCATCGAAAGTAGTCCCGTAAACGAAAAAATCATCCATGAAAACCTCAACAATCTTGTCACAAAAGTCAGAGAATATAGAAGTCATACATCTTTGAAAGGTAGTAGGTGTATTGCATATACCAAAAGGCATATGCCTCTAAGCATAAGTACCAAAAGGGTAAGTAAATGTAGTTCTCTCTTGGTCCTCTTTTGACATAGGTATTCGAGAGAATCTAGAATATCCACCAAGAAAACAAAAGTGTGTGTGCTTGGATAATCTTTCAAATATTTGATCAATAAAAGGCAAGGGGTAATGATCTTTTCTAGTAGCTTTATTCAATTTCTTGAAATCAATTACCATACTATAATGAGTTATTATCCTTTGTAGAATAAGTTCATTTTTATCATTAGGAACAACGGTTATACCTCCTTTCTTAGGAACACAATGTATAGGTCTTATCCATCTACTATCAGGAATATGATAAATTATACCTGCCTCTAGAAGTTTTAGTATCTCAATTCTTACCACCTCCTTCATCTTAGGATTGAGACGACGTTGATGATCAATGACAAGTTTAGCATCCGGTTCCACATTAATCTTGTGTTGACACAGAGTGGGGCTTATGGTCTTAAGATCATCAAGAGTATATCCAATAGCAGTCCCGTGCTTATTTAGAGTTTTAAGTAATATCTTTTCTCCATGCTATGGAAGGTTAGCACTGATAATAACATGATATATCTTATTTTCATCAATATAAACATATTTCAAAGTATCAGGTAATGTCTTAAGCTCAAACACAGGATCTCCCTTGGGTGGAGGAGAATCCCCTAAAATATCAACTACTAGGTTGTGTTTAAGAATAGGTTGTTGCTCAAAGAACATCTTATCTATTTCATTCCTTTTATTCATATGCATACCATTTTCATGGTCTATCAAATATTGTTCTAGCGGATCAGTAGGAGGTACGTCAATAGAAGCAAGACCAACTATTTCATCCTTATTAGGCAAATTTTTTTCATGTGGTTGTCTACTAAACTGGGAGAAATTAAATTCATGAGACATATCAAAAAAGTGTACTTTGACCTTGTCAGTAGCACAATTAATCTCAGCATTAACAATATTCAAGAAAGGCCTACCAAATATAATGGAACAAAATTTATCGTGTTCTAAACCAAGTACTAGGAAATCAGTGGGTTAATTGAATTTCCCACACAATACTTCAACATCTCTAACAATCCCAAGTGGTGAAATAGTATCACGATTTGCAAGTTTAATAATGACATCAATATCTGTTGGAAATATGCCCTAGAGGCAATAATAAAATGGTTATTATCATATTTCCTTGTTCATGATAACCGTCTATTGTTCATGCTATAATTGTATTAACAGGAAACAATAATACATGTGTGAATAAATAGATCACAATGTGTCCCTAGCAAGCCTCTAGTTAGCTAGCTTGTTGATCAATAGATGATCATGGTTTCCTGATCATGGACATTGGATGTCATTGATAACGGGATAACATCATTAGGAGAATGATGTGATGGACAAGACCCAATCCTAAGCATAGCACTAGATCGTGTTGTTCGTATGCTAAAGCTTTTCTAATGTCAAGTGTCTCTTCCTTCGACCGTGAGATTGTACAACTCCTGGATACCGTAGGAGTGCTTTGGGTGTATCAAACATCACAACGTAACTGGGTGACTATAAAGGTGCACTATGGGTATCTCCGAAAGTGTCTGTTGGGTTGGTACGAATCGAGATCAGGATTTGTCACTCCATGTGACGGAGAGGTATCTCTGGGCCCACTCGGTAGAACATCATCATAATGAGCTCAGTGTGACTAAGGAGTTAGTCACGGGATGATGTGCTACGGAACAAGTGAAGAGACTTACCAGTAACGAGATTGAACAAGGTATAGGTATACCGACGATCGAATCTCGGGCAAGTTCTATACCGACAGACAAAGGGAATTGTATACGGGATTGATTGAATCCCTGACATCATGGTTCATCCGATGAGATCATCGTGGAACATGTGGGAGCCACCATGGGTATCTAGATCCCGCTGATAGTTATTGGCCAGAGAGTGTCTTGGTCATGTCTGCATGCCTCCCGAACCCGTAGGGTATACACACTTAATGTTCGATTACGCTAGGGTTATAGGGAATTGTTATATGAGGTTACCGAAGGTTGTTCGGAGTCCTGCATGAGATCCCGGACGTCACGAGGATCTCCGGCATGGTCCGTAGGTAAAGATTGATACATAGGGTGGATGGGTTTGGACGCCGGAAATGTTTCGGGCACCACCAGCAAAGTGTCGGGACCACCGGAAGGGTTTCGGAGGCCCACCGGGAGAGGCCACCAGCCCGAGGAGGCTACATTGGCCAAGTGTGAGAGGGAACCAGCCCCTTGGTGGGCTGGTGCGCCCCCCACACACAGCCCATGGCGCCTAAGAGGGGGAGGGGGAAGCCTAGCGCAGGTGGGCCTAAGGCCCACCAGGGGGTGCGCCACCCCCTCCTCCCCTCCTGGCCGCCACGCCCTCCTCCCCTCCTGGCCGCCACCCCTCCCCCCATCTAGGGCTGCCCCCCTCAAGGGGGAAACCCTAAAGGGGGCTCCACCCTCCCTTCCCCCTATATATAGCGGGGGTTTTGGCCATTGGAGACATGGTTTTCCATCTCTCTCTCGGTGCAACCCTACTCTTCATCTTCCTCCTCTCCCACGGTGCTTGGCGAAGCCCTGCCGGGAGAACTCGTCTCCCCATAGACACCATGCCGTCGTGCTGCCGGAGATCTTCCCCAACCTATCCCTCCTCCTTGCTGGATCAAGGTGCAGGAGACGTCACCGGGCTGCACGTGTGTTGAACGCGGAGGTGTCCTGGTTCGGCACTAGATCGGAATCACACCACGATATGAATCGCCGCGAGTACGGCTCCATCAACCGCGTTCTAGCAACGCTTCTGCTTAGCGATCTTCAAAGGTATGAAGATGCACTCTCCCCTCTCTCGCTGTTGGTCTGTTCATAGGAAGATCTGAATATGGCGTAGGAAAATTTTGAATTTATGCTACGTTACCCAACAGTGGCATCCGAGCCAGGTTTTCTATGCGTAGATTCCATGCACGAGTAGAACACAAAAGGTTGTGGGCGCTGATTTGTCAATTGCTTGCCGCTACTAGTCTTATTCTATTCCAACGGTATTATGGGATGAAGCGGCCCGGATCGACCTTACACATACGCTTACGTGAGACAGGTTCCACCGGCCGACATGCACACCGTGCATAAAGGTGGCTAGCGGGTGTCTGTCTCTCCCACTCTAGTCAGATTGGATTTGATGAAAAGGGTCCTTATGAAGGGTAAATAGCTTTGGCATATCATCGTAGTGGCTGTCACGTAGGTAAGAAGTCGTTCTTGCTAGAAACCCAAATCAGCCACGTAAAACTTGCAACTACAATTAGAGGACGTCTAACTTGTTTTTGCAGGGTTTGACATGTGATGTGATATGGCCAAAGTTGTGATGTTACATGTGTGATGTATGAAATGATCAAGTTATTGTAATAGGATTCACGACTTGCATGTCGTTGAGTATCACAACCGGCAGGAGACATAGGAGTTGTCTTAATTTATTGTATGAGATGCAATGCCATGTGTTTACTACTTTTACTTCATTGCTAACGGTTAGCTGTAGTAGTAGTAGTAGTAGTAGTAGTTGGCGTGACGACTTCGCGGAGACACGATGATGGAGATCATGATGATGGAGATCAAGGTGTCACGCCGGTGACAATGATGATCATGCGATGCCCGAAGATGGAGATCGAAAGAGCAAAGATGATAATGGCCATATCATGCCACTATATGATTGCATGTGATGTTTATCATGTTTTCATCTTATTGCTTAGAACGACAGTAGCATAATAAGATGATCCTTCATAAAAATTTCGAGATAGTATTCCCCTAAGTGTGCACCGTTGCGAAGGTTCGTTGTCTCGAAGCACCACGTGATGATCGGGTGTGATAGATTCTAACGTTCACATACAACGGGTGTAAGCCAGATTTACACACGCAAAACACTTAGGTTGACTCGACGAGCTTAGCATGTACAGACATGACCTCGAATACAAGAGACCGAAAGGTCGAACATGAGTCGTATGGTTGAATACGATCAGATGAAGTTGCTCACCATGGTGACTAGTCCGTCTCACGTGATGATCGGACACGGGTTAGTCAACATGGATCATGTATCACTTAGATGACTAGAGGGATGTCGATTTAAGTGGGAGTTCATACTTAATTTGATTAAATGAACTTAATTGTCATGAACTTAGTCTAAAAGTTGTCTTTATAAATATTGTAGATGTCCAACGTCAACCTCAACTTCAACGCATTCCTAGAGAAAAACAAGCTGAAAGATGATGGTAGCAACTATGCGGACTGGGTTCGCAACCTGAAGCTCATCCTTGAAGCAGCTAAAAAGGCTTATGTCCTTAATGCGCCGCTAGGTGACCCTCCCGCTCCCGCAGCAGCCCAGGACGTTCTAAACGTCTGGCAAGCACGGAGTGATGACTACTCTCTGGTCAGGTGTGGCATGTTATACAGTTTAGAAACGGGGCTCCAAAGACGTTTTGAGCAACACGGGGCATATGAGATGTTCCAAGAGCTGAAGCTAGTTTTTCAAGCTCATGCCCGTGTCGAGAGATATGAAGTCTCCGACAAGTTCTTCAGCTGTAAGATGGAGGAGAACAGTTCTGTCAGTGAGCACATACTCAAAATGTCTGGGTTACTCGGTCGTCTGACTTCACTAGGAGTCGAACTTCCGGATGATGCCATCATTGACAGAATCCTCCAGTCTCTCCCACCAAGCTACAAAGGCTTTGTGCTTAACTACAACATGCGAGGGATGGAGAAAACCATTCCCGAGTTGTACTCGATGCTCAAGTCTGCAGAAGTAGAAATCAAGAAGGAGCATCAAGTGTTGATGGTCAACAAGACCACTAGTTTCAAGAAAGGCAGGGGTAAGAAGAACTTCAAGAAAGACGGCAAAGCTGTTGCCGCGCCCGGCAAGCCAGATGCCGGGAAGAAGAAAACGAACGGACCCAAGCCTGAGACTGATTGCTTCTACTACAAGGGAAAAGGTCACTAGAAGCGGAACTGCCCCAAATACTTAGCGGACAAGAAGGCCGGCAACGTTAAAGGTATATGTGATATACATGTTATTGATGTGTACCTTACCAGCGCTCGTAGTAGCTCCTGGGTATTTGAGACCGGTGCTGTTGCTCACATTTGCAACTCAAAGCAGGAACTGCGGAATAAGCGGAGACTGGCCAAGGACGAGGTGACGATGTGCGTCGGGAATGGTTCAAAAGTCGATGTGATCGCCGTCGGCACGCTACCTCTACATCTACCGTCGGGATTAGTTTTGAACCTCAATAATTGTTATTTAGTACCAGCTTTAAGCATGAACATTGTATCAGGGTCTTGCTTAATGCGAGACGGCTACTCATTTAAGTCAGAGAATAATGGTTGTTCTATTTATATGAGTGATATGTTTTATGGTCATGCTCCGCTGGTGAATGGTTTATTCTTGATGAATCTCGATCGTGATGTTACACATATTCATAGTGTAAATACCAAAAGATGCAAAGTTGATAATGATAGTCCCACATACTTGTGGCACTACCGCCTTGGTCATATCGGCGTTAAGCGCATGAAAAAGCTCCATACTGATGGACTGTTAGAGTCTCTTGACTTTGAATCATTTGACACATGCAAGCCATGCCTCATGGGCAAGATGACTAAGACTCCATTCTCAGGAATAATGGAGAGAGCAACCGACTTATTGGAAATAATACATACCGATGTGTGTGGTCCAATGAACGTTGAAGCTCACGGTGGCTATCATTATGTTCTCACTCTCACCGATGATTTGAGTAGGTATGGGTATATCTACTTGCTGAAGCACAAATCCGAGACATTTGAAAAGTTCAAGGAATTTTAGAATGAGGTTGAGAATCAACGTGACAGAAAAATAAAGTGTCTACGATCTGATCGTGGAGGAGAATATTTCAATCACGAATTTGGCACACACCTAAGGAAGTGTGAATTGTTTCACAACTAACGCCGCCTAGCACACCGCAACGTAACAGAGTGTGTGAACGTCGTAATCGCACTTTATTGGATATGGTACGATCTATGATGTCTCTTACCGACTTACCGCTATCATTTTGGGGATACACATTGGAAACTGCAGCATTCACTTTAAATAGGGCACCGTCTAAATCTGTTGAGACGACACCGTATGAACTATGGTTTGGCAAGAAACATAAGCTGTCGTTTCTAAAAGTTTGGGCCTGCGATGCTTATGTGAAGAAACTTCAACCAGAAAAGCTCGAACCCAAAGCGGAGAAATGTGTATTCATAGGATACCCTAAGGAAAATATTGGGTATACCTTCTATCTTAGATCCGAAGGTAAAACCTTTGTTTCCAAGAATGGATCCTTTCTAGAGTAAGAGTTTCTCTCAAAAGAATTAAGTGGGAGGAAAGTAGAACTTGATGAGGTAATTACACCCACTCTCGAACCAGAGAGTAGCGCAGCGTGGGAAATTGTTCATGTGGCGCCTACGCCAACTGGAGAGGAAGTTAATGATGATGATCATGAATCTTCGAATCAAGTTGCTACAGAACCACGAAGGTCCACAAGGGTACGATCCGCACGAGAGTGGTACGGCAACCCCGTGATGGAAATCATGTTGTTAGACATCGGTGAACCTTCGAACTATGAAGAAGCAATGGTGGGCCCGGATTCCAATAAATGGCTTGAGGCTATGAAATCCGAGATAGGATCCATGTATGAGAACAAAGTATGGGCTTTGGTGGACTTGCCCGATGATCGGCGAGCCATAGAAAATAAATGGATCTTCAAGAAGAAGACTGACGCAAACGGTAATGTGACCGTTTACAAAGCTCGACTTGTCGCAAAGGGTTTTCTACAAATTCAAGGAGTTGACTACGATGAGACATTCTCTCCCATAGCGAAGCTGAAGTCAGTCTGAATCATGTTAGCAATTGCCGCTTTTCATGATTATGAAATTTGGCAAATGGACGTCAAAACAGCGTTACTTAACGGGTATCTTAAGGAATAGTTGTATATGATGCAACCAGAAGGTTTTGTCGATCCTAAGGGTGCTAATAAGGAATGCAAGCTCCAGCGCTCCATCTATGGGCTGGTGCAAGCATCTCGGAGGTGGAACATTCGCTTCAATGAAGTGATTAAAGCATTTGGGTTCATACAGATTTATGGAGATTTATGGAGGCCCACCGGGAGAGGCCAGCAGCCCCACGAGGCTACATGGGCCAAGTGTGAGAGGGAACCAGCCCCTGGGTGGGCTAGTGCGCCTCCCACACCCAGCTCATGGAGCCTAAGAGGGGGAAGGGGGGGAACCCTACCGCAGGTGGGCCTAAGGCACACCAGGGGTGCGCAACCCCCTCCTCCCCTCGTGGCCGCTACCCCTCCCCCATCTAGGGCTGCCGCCCCCCTCAAGGGGGAAACCCTAAAGGGGGCGCCACCGTCCCTTCCCCCTATATATAGCGGGGTTTTTGGCCATTAGAGACACGGTTTTCCATCTCTCTCTCGGCGCAGCCCTCCTCTTCTTCTTACTCCTCTCCCACGGTGCTTGGCGAAGCCCTGTCGGGAGACCTCGTCTCTCCATCCACACCACGCCGTCGTGCTGCCGGAGATCTTCCCCAACCTCTCCCTCCTCCTTGCTGGATCAAGGTGCAGGAGACGTCACCGGGCTGCACGTGTGTTGAACGCGGAGGTGCCGTGGTTCGGCACTAGATCGGAATCACACCGCGATCTGAATCGCCGCGAGTACGACTCCATCAACCGCGTTCTAGCAACGCTTCCGCTTAGCGATCTTCAAAGGTATGATGATGCACTCTCCCCTCTCTCGTTGCTGGTCTCTCCATTGGAAGATCTAAATATGGCGTAGGAAAATTTTGAATTTATGCTACGTTACCCAACAATATCTCCAATCTCAAAGGGTGCTATGTCATGCATAATGTCTTGATATAATGTAAAAGGTATGGCACTAACACTAGCACCAATATCACACAAGCTATGATATTAATGATCTCCAATTTTAACTGAAACGACAGGCATACCTACAACTGGTTTATTTTTATCGAGCTCATCTCACTTATTTCTAATAGGTTTTCAATTCTAACAGCTTCATCATAGAGCTAACTAACTTGCCCATTGATATTATCAACTAGGAGATCCTTAACTATATCTATATTAGGCTCAACATTTATTTTTTTAGAATGTTTAGGTGTCCTAACATGACTTTTATTAACCATAGTTGTAGCCTTAGCATGTTCCCTAATCCTAACAGGAAAAGGAGGTTTCTCAATGTAGGCAGTAGGAATAATTGGACTAACATGGCTAACAAATATTTCTTCCTTCCTAATTTTAACAGGTTCCTCAGATAATTTTTCAATGGGAGGATGATATTTAAACCAATCATCCTTGGTAAGATAAACATGGGTAGCAAAAGATCCACACAAAGTAGCTACTATCCCAAGACCACATTTATTGTTAAACTCATGGAAAGAAGCAATTTCCATAAAAGATTTAACACAATAAAAAATAATCTTTATACTTGTCTCTTTACCTTCATCGAGTTCCCAATCTTTAGAGTTGAATTTAATACTTTCTATAAGATCCCATTTGAATTCAATAGCCTCCTTCATATAGGAACAAGTAGCACAATAATCGAGTAATGCTTGATCATCATGAGAAAGTCGAGCATAACATTTTTGTATAACCATTTCTCTCGAAAGCTCATGGTTGGGGCAAGTGTGCATCATAGATTTAAGCCTAATCCAATATTGAGTGATACTTTCTCCTTCATGAGGCCAACAATTATAAATAGAGTTCCGATTACGATGAATTAGATGCATAGGATAAAACTTCTGATGAAATTCTAGCTTCAAGCGATTCCAGTCGCATGATCCAATATCATCTAATAGCTTATACCACGTTAGTGCTTTTCCCTACAAATATAAAGGGGAAAATGTCTTCTTAACTTTGTCTCCGGGTAGAGCTGAAAGCTTAAGCAATCCACAAATCTCATCGGCATATATCAAATTGTAATCAGGATGAGTTGAACCGTTATAAGGATTAGCCAACAGTTTCTCTACCATACCCGAAGGAATATCATAATAAATATTTTCAGTAGCTTTAGTAGGTTGAGGAATAAATTTCTCAACGTCCGTTCGAGGCGAAGATGCCCTGAACAAGCCACTCAAAGGGTGACCGTTCATAGTGACAAGCATCAGTAAATTTCAGCACATACCGAAAATGTTTTCTTACCAATTTACACTTGCCAAAGGCGCTTCACTCCCAGGCAACGGTGCTAGAAAAGATTCTTGATGATCCACAAGTATAGGGGATCAATCTAGTCCTTTAGATAAGTAACAGTGCCGAACCCAATGAGGAGCAGAAGGAAATGACAAGCGGATTTCAAAAAGGTATTATGTGCAACTGTTCTAAGTAACAAGGATAGATAGTTTTGTAGCAAGGTAATCCATAACTAGTGACAAGTAACAATAGTTAAAAAAGTGCAGCAAGGTAGCCCAATCCTTTTTGTAGCAAAGGATAGGCCTAAAAGTACTCTTATATTAAGCAAGCGCTCCTGAGGACGCATTGAAATTTCTGCCTAGTCATGTTCATCATGTTGAGTTGATTCACATTTGCTACCTTGATAATTCAATATGTGGGTGGACCGGTTCTAAGGTGTTGTTCTTAATTGAACAAACAACCAACTTATGATTACCCTCTCTTGCAAGCATCTGCAACAAAAAATGAAGAATTAAGATAAATCTAACCATAGCATTAAACGTGTGGGTCTAAATCAAACCCTCATGAAGCAACACATAAACTAGGGTTTAAGCTTCTGTCACTCTCGCGACCGATCATCTAACTGTTATTCCACAATGACATACCTTAGGCCCATAACATGGTGAAGTGTCATGTAGTCAATGTTCACATGACACCACTAAGAGAAGTAACAACATACATATCATCAAAATATCAAACGAATACCAACTTTGCGTGATTACTTACAACAAGACTTCTCCCATGTCCTCGGGAACAATATTGACTACTCACACCTCATCAAAATGTTCAAGATCAAAGGTATAATAATAATGATTAAAGATCTGAACATAATATCTTCCACCAAGTAATCCAACAAGCATCAACTACAAGATGTAATCAACACAACTAGTAACCCACACGTACTAATTTGAGGTTTTGAGACAAAGATTGAATACAAGAGATGAACTCGGGTTGGAGATGAGATGGTGCTGGTGAAGATGTTGATGAAGATTGGTCCTCCCATGAAGGAGGAAGCATTGGTGATGACGATGGCTTCGATTTCCCCCTCCCGGAGGGGAATTCCTCTCACAAAATCTCTCTACCGAAGAGCAAAAGGGCCTCTGCCCAGGTTTCCACCTCGAGATGACAAAAGTTCATCCCGAAAGGTTTCTTACGATTTTTATAGGTCAAAGTACAACGTATAGGAGAAGAGGGGCGCCGGGAGGCTTGCAGGGGCCCCACAAGCCATCAGGGCGCTCCGAGGGGGTGGGCGCGCCCTGTTGGCTTGTGGCCAACAGGTGCCCCCCATATGGTACATTTTTTGCCCAAAAATTCTTAAATATTCTTTAAAACATTCCATGAAGTTTCAGGTCATTTGGAGTGTGGTGATTTTTCTGCCTTTTTCTTGGTTTCCCTGTCGAGAATTTCAGTTTCAGATATTTCCCTCTTTGTGATGTACCTTGCGTATTCAAAGAGAAAGGGAATAATAATTGTATGATAATAGGGAATAATGGACAAGAGTAACACAAATATCAATGAGGAATCATTATGCAAAATGGACGTATCAATATCCACATGCAAGACATACATCACTGGTTCTCAAACCGAACTATTCAATCCAACATAACGAGATATCAAAGGGAAAGGTTCAATTCATCACAACAAGATGGCAATGGAAGAACACCATATGATCCAACTATATTAACAAAGCTTGCGATACATCAAGATCGTGCAATCTCAAGAACACGAGAGAGAGAGAGAGATTAAACATATGGCTACTGGTACTTACCCCGAGCCCCGAGGGTAAACTACTCCCTCCTCGTCATGACCTGTGCCGGGATGATGAAGATGGCCACCATAGCTGATTTCCCCCTGTGGCAGGGTACTGGAAAGGCTCGAGATGGTGTTTTCTTCCATATAGAGAGTTGCAGCGGCGGAGCGGAAGTTTTCTCCTAATTTTTGAGGGTTTTGGTATAAATAGAATTTTTCAGCGTTGGAAACATGCCAAATGGAGCCAAGTGAGACCCACCACACAATAGTGCGTGGCCAGGGGTGTGGACACATCATGTTGCCTCGTGGCCCATAGGTGGCTCCCCTCTGGTGGTTCTTTGCTCCAATATGCTCATATGTTGCAGAAAAAATCATCAAAAAGTTTCAGGCAATTCCGAGAACTTTCAGTTTCTGAACACAAAAATAGCACCACGGTAATTCTGCTCAAAACAACGTCAGTCCGGGTTAGTTCTAAATAAACTATATAAGGTGCACCAAAACCATATAAAAGTATTGTAAACATAGGCAAATATGTCATGGATACTTCATAAATAATTGATACATTGGAGACGCATCACGCACATGTCGTCACTGGTTGAGGAATACAACACTGTTAGCTCATCCAGTTCGCCTCCGAGGCGAATGCGCATGTGATTGTTAGAGCCCTCTCCTGTCCATAAAAGATCATTTGAGACGTTCGTGGTGCCGCTAGACATCTCTGTTGTGGCAAGCGCGGCCCTCTGGTGCTTCCTCGTCGCAGTGAAGAGACCTCTCGGTTGCTTCAGCGACCTTGATCTTTCTTCCCTGATAATATCTCGACCCAGAACCCCTCCTACAGGCCATGGCAGACAGAAGGGATGACTACCAAGAAAGGCCTATTTTTTGGTTACGGGGAGAGGAATGTGTAGTAGTTTTCGAGGAGGTGTTTTTATAGCCTACTAGTAAACAAGTGCCAAGTGGCAACACATTTAGGTTTGGTAGGTTTGAACTGATTTGCAACAAATTAAAGCATGGTAATTTGGAATGTGACGGGAAACAAGCTCAAAATTGAGGTTTTGGTTCCCAAGTCCGAATCGCTTTCGGGTTTTTAGAAACCACGTGGAATGGGCCCGCGTTCTCGGATGTGTGCATGTATGTGCCCGCTATCACACAGGTTCGACACATCCTCACCGTGCCGATGGATGGGCCTACACGCCTCCCGCTGGTGCCACATGATGATTGACAAGAAGCGGCGCCCTTCTGAGTGATCCATGGTGTACAACTGCTAAGCATGCCATATAAGTAAAAAAATGACATGTCACAACAATTAAGGAGGAGAGAGTGCGCTTTCAACACCGACATATCATGGATTTGCATTTAATTAACCTCATTAATTAATTCCTACCAAAAGGTCGATGATACGACTCCAACGTATCTATAATTAGTAATTGTTCCATGCTGATATATTATCATTCTAGAATACTTTAGGGGTATTTTTTTACCAATTTATATTATTTTTGAGCACTAACCTATTGACCCAGTGCCCAGTGTAGCTACTGTTTTCTGTGTGTTTTTCACTTTTCGGGTTTTCCATACCAAATGAATTCCAATTGACTTGAAACTTTTTGGTGATTTTTTGTGGACCAAAAGAAGACTAACGAGCATCGGAAGAAGGCTAGAGGCCTCGCGAGGGGCCCATGAACCAACAGGGCTCGGCCTGGGGGGGGGACCTGATGGCTTGTGCCTCCCTCGTGGCCCTCTCGACTCTGTTTTCTAGCTTATAAATTATCATCTACCCTAAATACATCACAGGGAGTCCCGAGACACTTTTTACGCGGCCGCAAGTGTGTGTTTCGATGGGAGGCCATCTCGAGCTCCGATCTGGCACCCTGCGGGAGGCGGGATCGATCCTAGAGGGACCCTTTATAAATCTTGTTGCCCTCATGATGATGCATGAGTAGTTCAGCACAAACCTACGGGTCCATAGCAAGTACCTAGACGTAAATCTCTCTCTCTATCTTTGATCTTCAATACAGTGATCATCTCATCTTCGCTTTGATCCATATGATGTAATTCCTTTTGTGCTATGTGTTTGTTGGGATCCGATGAATTGTGGGTTTATGTTCATATTATTCATGATAAATATTTGAGCCTCCTCTGAATACTTATATGATTCTTATGTGCATGATTATGATAGCTTTATAATTCTCTCCGATCTATTGAAATAGTTTGGCCAACTAGATCGATATTTCTTCGGTGAGAGAGGTACGTTTTGGTAGGTTCAACCTGGTGAATTTATATATCCAAGTGATAGAAGGGGACAAGATGTGTCTTCGTGTTGCTGCTACTAAGGATAAAAAGATGGGGTTTATTCATACTGCTTGAATTTACTTTGTCTACATCATGTCATTGTTCTCCATGCATTACTTTGTTTTACTTAATACTCTAGATGCATGAGGGATAGCTGTCGATGAGTGGAGTAATAGTAATAGATGCAGGCAGGAGTCGGCCTATTTGTGTGTGTACGTGATGCCTATACATACATGATCATTGCCGTGAATATCGCATAACTATCCGCTTTTGTGTCAATTGCCCAACAATAATTTGTTTACCCATCGGATGCTATTTTTCATGAGAGATGCCATTAGGGAAAAGTGTGGCCCCCGGGTCTATTCACAACATGTTGATAAAACCTTCAATACCTTGCTTCTATTTACTTGCTTTTATTTTATCTTGCTATCTACAATTATCTACACACCTCACTTGCTTGCAAATAACAAGACAAGATGATTGACAACCCTCTTGCCCGCGTTGGGTGCAAGTTGTTTGTTATTTTATGTGCAGCCGCTGAAGACGGTTGTGGTTGATATTCCTATTGATTTGATAAACCATGGTTTCATAACTGAGGGAAATACTTACCCACATCATGTTGCGATAATCCGTTCCTCTTCACGGAAAACCCAACGCAGATCACAAGTATGAGGAAGGATTTCTAGCGTCGTTGCCTAGGAATATCATCATTAACTACCAAGAAACTCCACAAAAATTTTCATTCACTTATTTTCCATTTTATTTTCTGGTATATTTAGTTTGTCTCATAAAAATATATTAAAATATTTACCTTTGCTTGTTGTGCTTGTCACTAGTTTGCATCTTTGGTCTCTAGTTTACTTGCCTAGCTATGCTATCTTTATCCTTGTCACACCAAAATAGAAAGTAAAATGCAATGATTAAGATAAATGGATCCTCATCCACTAGCTAATCTTTTTAAAAGACCCATTTATGTTGAAACAATTGCTAGTGAGAGTGCCCTAGATTATCTTTATTTGGTCTTGCTTGAAAATCATGAATCCAAAAATTGTGAAATTTATAAAGTGATTCATGATAGTTCCTTGAATGCAAAGCATGAGTGCTATATTGTTGAATTTGAATATGATCCTACATGTAATCATTATGAGAGAGGCAAATATGGTTACAGAAATTTTCATGTTACTCACTTATCTCTTTTGATATTGAAATTGTTAATGCTTCATTCTTCCTACTTGCTTATGCTAGACACTTCTTGTCTAGATATTTTTTTGCTTACAAAATGCTTATGCATAGGAAGTATGCTAGACTTAAATGTTCAAGTCACATGTTTTACGATGCTCTCTTTGTGGTTCAATTATTTTTCTTTTAAGTGAGCATCATTGAAATTTCAAGCCTATCTTAATTGATATAAAGAAAGAGCTTGTTGGGAGACAACCCAATAGTTATCTTTTATTTATTTTAGTTTATGATAACATGATTATTGCCTATTTAATGATTGTTTTTTTATGTTCCAATTAGTGTTTGTGCCAAGTAAAGCCTTTGGGATGATTTGCATTATGAGTAGAATTGATACGGTGCAAAAATAGAAACTTTGACGTTCAGTGCAGAATTTTTCTGATTTTACAAGAATGTTTTTTAAGATGAATTTTTACCTAGTATTTCTATACAAATTCCTAAGGTCGTCCTAATGTTTGAGAATTTTCGGAGTTGCAGAAGTATAGTTTGCTTGTTTGGATGATGCAATGGATTGTATCGGGGGGTATAACCCATGGAGGAGTTAGGATCCAATACCCTATGCTAAAACAACATAATAATTAACTTATAACAACACATGAAAGTATTTGATATGTTGCTTATACTAACGGATCTCATGAAGTTTTGTTGAGTTTTACGTGATTGAAGTTTTCATGTTTTGGGTATTATCCCGATGGACAAATGGTTGAGGAGCAGCAAAAGCCAAAGCCTGGGGATTCCCAAGGAACCCCAAGGTAATATTCTAGGAAGACTCATGCGTCTAAGCTTAGGGATTCCCCGGAAGGCATCCCCTTTTTCGTCTCAATCCATGGGTATGTTACCTGGAGCTATATTTTTATTCATCACATTATATGAGTTTTGCTTGGAGCGTCGTTTGCTTTTCCTTTCAGTTTTCCACAATCATTGTTTGATGGACAAACCTATTTGAGAAAAGATATCACATCATCACAATTTGTTAGAATACTCTATGTGCTTCACTTATATCTTTTGAGCTTAGAAGTTGCTCTAGTACTTCACTTATATCTTTTTCAGCACGATGACATGTAGGTTTTATAGAAATATTATGCTCTCGTTCTTCACTTATATTTGTTTGAGAGCTGGAAAAATAGTGACGGTAATTTGCATGGGTCATAAGACTAGATAAAAAATAATGGGTATCCAGTGAGTTATAATTAAAACCATCAGGTAGCACATATAGAGAAATTGTGGGTTAATGATATTGATGTGCTGATATGAAAAAGGTCTGAGTGCATTATTACTAATTCATATAGGTGTCGATATTAAGAGATGTTAAACTTCTCGTTCATCTAGAAAATTAAAAAGACATGGTGATGATGTGTGAGCATTTCTATTCCTCGCTGAAATCCTAGTGTTGTCTTGAGTCGGAGTCGTGCGATGGTTAATTCCTACCAACCCTCTCCCTCGGGGCATTTTAGTACTCTGATTTTTGATAAAACTAATAAAACATTGCGATATGTATGTGCGTTCGTCATGACTAACGTGACACCATGGACATACGGAATCTCACCTCCTCATATTTGGTAGCCTCCTCAGTACCGTGCATCGCACGTACTCACCTTGAGGATATGTGCAACTTTCGCAGGTGCATCCAAACCCCGTGACATGACATGCTCTGTTGCACATAAACATTTTTATATCCTCCTCAAAACAGCCACCATACCTACCAATCATGTCATTTCCATAGCCAATCCGAGATATATTGCCATGCAAATGCCATCGTCACTTCACATGACTAGTTCGTTCATCATCATAATGCTTTGCATGATCATATAGAGCTAGCGTAATATTTGTGGCAAAGCCACCGTTCATCATATTTTTGATACATGTCACGCTAGATCTTTGCACATCCTGGTACATTGCGAGAGGCATTCATTTAGAGTCATATCGTCCTATCAGTTTTCATATTGAGTTGTAAGTAAATAAACTATACCGTTTGTGATTGATGGATCACACAAAGTTTCATCCGAGGGTCCCTGATTGATGTGTCGTCTTTGGACCATCCTATAGTAGTGTCAGCCGCGTCCATGCCTAACACAGTACCCGACGCCCCCTCCATCCTCTTGACCAGGCTAGCAGTTCGGCGTGGCAGCACCCACAATAGCATGGTCCCTTATCGAGCTTCATGTTTCGGCCACACCCACAACAACACAATCCCACATCGAGCTTCATATTTCAGTCACATCCCGATATGTCTCTTCATATTTGTTATTTTCAATATCAACTAAGACTACATATTTCTTCAGGACTTATGTTTCCTCTTACAGGAGCCTATGGATATTATGAGGCGTCAGCGTCTGGGTCACGGGGGAGTGAACAAGAAGATCGAGTATCACATCACGACACCTGGATAGACATGTTTTCGACTTCTCCACCAGAACCCACCCTGGATACATAGTATGGCCAGGACGGGTCCGAGATTCCTCCTCGTAACATTAGGCCACTTTACAAGTTGGGCTGGAGTACGCCTATCACACCGCATGGTCGCCGAGTCACACTTTGTCAGTGACACTTCTATCTATTAGTAGAGACACCACTATCTACTTATGTATGAGACATATGTCTAATCTATGTATGAGACAAATCAGATGGCAATGGGTCGGGTTTGGAGCAGGTGGAGCTGGTCCAAATCCAACCCATGACCCATATTCCTACCCTCTGCCCATCCACCAAAGTATCCATGGGCACAAATTGTGCCCATGCCCCAACCCATTGGATATCCAGATATCCATGGAGCTCCATGGGCATAGAAAAATCAACATGAAGCCTTCACAAATATAAAATTAACTCATCGTCGTTCGTTAACTAAGATTAGGTTTAATAATTATGTTAGTGGAGTTGTGGGGGATTAGGGAACATGGGTCACACTTTGACCTTCTCTGACTGCGAGTGACTTGGGGTTGGACATTTTCTTAGTTTAATGTCACTACCGTAGGGGCCCATTTGTCATATGGGTATCCACTGGATATCCATGGAGCAAAAATTAAAACCATGTCCAACTCGGTTGTTCATGGGTATCCATATCCATGGATCCATGGGTAGAAATGTGCTCTATACCCTTACCCAATCGGGTCGGGTATCCACGGGTATCCAGATCCATGGATAAAACTGCCATCCCTACTATCTACTTATGTATGAGACATATTCCTATTCTATTTTAGTGCTCAGTTAGTTTAGTAGGGATAATTCTGATACTACAAACTAATACATCCAACATCATGCAACAACTACAACATCATATTTAGATAGAACATAATGTACCTACAACAAGACAATGCAAAAAAAGTACATCTAAATTAAACGGTACAACTGAACTTAGAAAATACAGCTTAAAAACTACATGAAGGCATCATCATCCTCCTCCGTAGATGCACATCTCTTGCCTTTCGTCGATGCAGAGCTCTTGCCCTTCAATAATGCAGACCGCTGGCCCTTTGACGATGCGGTAGTCTTGGCCTTCAATGATGCGGTAGTCTTGGCCTTGGTGCTCAGCATGAATATGTCATCTTGGTCTTCGATGTGGTCTCTCCATAAAAAAGTATATTCTGTTGCAATCCATAGGTATGTTTCACTCTTATGTTCTTTCTTCTGTTATCTTCCATGCAACATGAGAAGTTCTTTCCGTATCTCCTGAAAGTTCCTTGGAGGCCACCCGCACCTAGCTAATGCGTGAGCAACCTCATTTGGTAGGGTGTCACTACTAATGAGTTTGTCCCATGGAACTATTATATTATCTCTCTTCAAGTTGCTGACCAAATGCATAAGACATCGGGACATACCAAGGTAAAAACTACGATCAAAAGGATAACCGGACATCTTGATGAGACTACAAGACTACATTGGACTGCTTACCAATTTAGTGTGGAGAGGGTTTTTGTTGGGGAATGTTGCATGGGAAATAAAAAATTCCTACGCTCACCAAGATCAGTCTAGGATATGACATCTACAAGAGGAGAGATTGAATCTACATACCCTTGTAGATCGCTAAGAGGAAGCGTTAAAGAACACGATAGATGTAGTGGTACATCTTCGTGATCCTATCACGATCCGTCACACGAACTTTCCGATCGAGCACCGAATGGACGGCACCTCCGCGTTCAGCACACGTGCAGCTTTATGACGTCTCCGCCTCATCGATCCAGCAAGTGAGGGCGGAGTGGTAGAAGAGTTCCCCGGTAGCACGACATCGTGATGGTGGTGGTTGAGTAGCTGTCCCAGCACGGCTTAGCCAAGCACTACCGGAATATCTATAGGAGGAGACAATCTAGAGGAAGAGGGAGAGGCTGCGCCGTGGCATTTGGTGCTCTAGCCCTCCCTCTCCTCGGATATAAATATAGGGTTTCCCCTAGGGCTTGGGGCGGCGGCCAAGGTGGCTTGCCACCCAAGGAAAGGTGGTGCCACCCTTGGGCCTGCCCTCCTCCTTGCCTTTGGACGGATGCGCCTTGGTGGGAGGGGCGGCTAACCCACCAGGGGCTGGTGCGCTTCCTCTCACACTCCATGGGGCCCTCCAAGGTAGGTGGACCCCCAGAACACTACCGACACTCCCGTCACTCCCGTCACAAAACCGGTATATCCAGGACCTTTTCCGAACCTTGAATACCAACTTCCTATATATCAATCTTTACATCCGTACCATTCCGGAGTTCCTCGTGATGTCCGAGATCTCATCCAGGACTCCAAACAACTTTTGGTTAGAACCACATATAACTCATTAATACCCAATCGTCATCAAACCTTAAGTGTGTAGACCCTGCGGGTTCGGGAACTACGCAGACATGACCGAGACACTCTCTGATAAATAAACAATAGCGGGACTTAGATGCCCATATTGGCTCCTACATATTCTACGAATATCTTTATTGGTCGAACCACTTGAAAGTGCAGTCATGCCCTTAATCATGTTTTGGTGTTGCTGACAACACACATATAGATAACTAATCACTAATCCCCTTTAAGCTGTTGTTAATGATCATGTTTTGATAAGGACAAGCTCATGTGCTAACAAGGACAAGATCAAGATAAGCATTCCTGAGTACTACATGCTTGAATCTTGTGGATGCTCACATGGTGGATAGATGAAGATAAATACACTAGCTAGGCTTTCCACATTGTGTATGGGAGAGCTTCTTGAAGATTTCATCATGTCTTGCTTTCAACTTGAGTCAAGAAGGAACAACAACACCAAGCTCAAGTGAAAGGCTAACTCAAAGGTATCAGTTCCTTTGACGTTAGTGGTGCGGAGTGATGATCAGCGAATAAAAGTATACACGCAAGTATAGATCATCGGTACCCCTTCTTTTTATGATTCTTGAGTCTTTAGGGATCCCGCACTATTAAGAGGGGATCACTGGGTATTGCAATAAATTTGCTCAAAACTACATCTCTACATCTCTGCTCAAGCCACATCTCCTCTGCTCTTGTTTGATTCCAAAACAGAACCAAAGCCTTGTACATCCGGCTCTCTCCAGACGTCCGAGGGCCGGACGCCCGACCAGTTCGGAAAACCGGAGCCTTATATCAGAGTCAAAATCTCGGATATCCGGCTTCCTCCGGACGTCCGAGGCCAGATGCCCGACCACTTCGGAAATCCGGAACCTTATACCAGAGACAAAGTCTCGGACATCCGGCTCCCTCCGGACGTCCGAGGGCCGGACGCCCGACCACTTTCGGAAATCCGGTGCCCTTGAATAGAGCTGAACTCTCGGACATCCGACCCTCTTTTCGGACGTCCGGTCCGTGCTCGACTACACAGTGGCCAGCTGATATGAACAATCCTTCGGTCGTCCGAGGCCTGTCGGACGTCCGGAAACCGTCGGATGTCCGACCACTGTCAGACTTAAGTGACCCCAACGGTTACTTTAGTCTCCCCACTATATATACCTCCCTCCCACTTCGTGAGAGGGGGTCCAACACAGCCATATCTTCATAAGAACACATTTCTACCTCACACACATTTTCTCACACCAAATCTTAGATCCCAAGAGCATTTGTGAGCCCCTTTGAGAGTTGTTCCAATCAAAAGATAGATCGTCTCCCTCTCCTCCTCTCAACCCAAACTATTTGAGATTTGAGCATTCCCCGTGATCTTGTTACTCTTGGAGGTTGGAGACTCCTAGGCGGTATGAGTTCTTCAGAGAGGAATCAATCCGTGTGATTACCCCCGGAAAAGTTTGTGAGGGTTTAGAAGCCACCTCAAAGGCTTACCACTAGTGGTTGAGAAACGCCTTCGTGGTGTTATCTCAAAGGGAGAATAGGGTGAGCCTTCGTGGCTTTGGTGTGCCTTCGTGGTAACATCCACCTCTCTAACGGTGACTAGCTTCCCTCCAAGGAAGTGAACATCGGGATACATCTTTGTCTCAGCGACCTTGGTTATCCTTAACCCTGACTCCTTACTTGTGGTTTACTTGTGTTACTTGAGCATACATGCATTGCATACTGTTTGTGATCATTATATTGTGTTGGCTATTTCTTTGTACAAGATTAATCGTTCAAGCATAACCTCTATATCCACACGTTCACACTTGCAGTTTTTGATATATCGTGTGCTATAGTTTGATCTAGTATCTTGTGTCGTTCACCTACTCGTCGTGTGATATAGCTCAAGTAAGTTTGTGTAACTTACTTGTGCTTGTTAGTAACCGTGTTGTGTCCATCTTGGTAGATCGTGTTGTTGGTGCATGTTGCGGTGCCTATTGCATTTAGGATTTGTGCTTGAAAAGTATCCTCTTAGTTTATTTCCGCATTAGGTTTAAGCCAAATCCGAAGAAGTTTTTAAATAGCCTATTCACCCCCCTCTAGGCGTCATCATGGTCCTTTCAATTGGTATCAGAGCAAGGTCTCTCTTTAATTAGGTTTCACGACCTAGAGAGTATCGATGTCGACTATTGGACTAGTGCACAATGACACCTTTGACTTTGATGGCACAAATTATACCCTATGGAGAATTCGTATGCTCCATCACTTTCGGGCCATGGGCCCAAATACTTTACGAATTGTTCTTGCAGGGATTGCCGACAAAAAGGATGATGCATCTTCATCTACTAATGAAATGTATCTTGATTGTGAGGCTTTTCTTGCCATTCACCGAACCATAAGTCCTGAAGTGTTTAAGTCTATCTCGACTTGCAAGTCAGCTCATGAAGTTTGGACTAAACTTGAAGATATATATGGTGGGCCCAATCTTGATGAATACGATATTATGATGAAGGAGTTGGTGCATGAGCTCTTCACTCTTTTCGATCATAAAGATTCCACGACTACTTCCATTTCCGATTGCTTGCACACCTCAGCATCCTCAATCTCACAAGGTAATGACATTCTCACAAGGTAATGACATGGTGAGTGAATAAATATATGTTGATGAAAATGTCATAGCCTCTATGGACACGAGCATATATAGCACCACACATAGTGTAAATTATTGTGCTGATAGGTCATGCATTTCACCTAAAGATCCCTCGATAAATGTCTGTGGTGATATGCCTGCTTTCCCGTGTCCTCTTGATCAAAATATCTTGTTTCTCCCTAGTTGCTCTATGACTAATCATTTAGGGGAAACCAAGAAATATGAAGTACTTTTGACTAATGAAGAATATGATTCACCAAAAGAATCATCATCAACTCCTCCAGTTCACATGTGCCTCATGGAAAGAGGTAATAATGAGGTATCATCTTCCCTGTGCAATAACGATGATATTTGCGATGAGGATGATGATGATGACTTGACTAAAAATGTCTTTGTGATCAGTAAAATTCTTCATAAAGCTAAAAATAATGCTCTTCAAAGATTCCAAGATGTTCTTGCTTACTTTGAAAATTGTAATGATTCACTTAATCATGAACAAGCTAAAAGTGAAAAACTTGAACATGAACTTGAGAAGAGTCATCAAGCATGTAGAGACTTAAGATCTTCAAAAGGAGAGATTGAAGTTGCTCATGATAAACTTAAAAAGGATTTTGAGGTCCTTCTCCTTGAATGCAATAATGTCAAGGGAGAGCTCATCAAAACCTCTAAGATCTATGAGGAGCTTCAATCCACTCATGAGAAGTCTCTATTTCCTACTTACTCCTCTCATATTATTGATGATACTTGTACATCTAACTCTACCTCATTTGAAGTATCAGCATTGAAGGAGAATGTTGAGCTACGTGCTCAACTTGATTTACTAACTAGCAATTATGGGAAGTTGGAAGAAAACCATGTAATGCTCACAAGCTCTCATGCTGATCTTCTAACATCCCATAATGTGCAAAAGTTAGCTCATGAGGCTATCATCACCAAGGTAACATCAAGTGAGCCTCATGTGGACAATGGCACTACTTCTAGTCAAAGTACTATATCTCCATGTGTTAGTCCTCGTAATTCGTCTACTCATAATGTTGCTACCTCGTGTGATGAATTACTTTCCTTGACTTGTTGCTCTAACATTAAAGCTTACACTTCCTCTAGTACTTGCGTTGATACTAACCGTGCAGAGGAAATCGAAGAGCTCAAGGCCCAAGTCACTTCTTTGAAGAAAGACTTGGAACAGTGTCATGAAGGGATGTCCACACTCAACAACGTCCTGTGTGAGCAAACATCTCCGAATGACAAAAATGATGTTGGAGTAAACTCAAACAAGAACAAGAGGGTCCTAGAACAAGTCAAGAATTCAGCCAAAATCATTTGCTTCAAGTGCAAAGTTAAAGGGCACCATGTTAGATCTTGACCTCTGAAGACGAAGTCTCAAAGTCACAAGCAACAAGGGAAGCAGCCACAAACTCAATCACATACTCAGCTACAAGTTGAAGGAAGGCCTCTTCCCAATAAGACCCAAGCCAACACTCCCCGAGGTTAGAAATCAACTGGGAAGAAAGCAAAGGGTAGATGCTGCTACTTATGTCGTGAGAAGGGTCATGTTGCTTCGTCTTGCACGAGAGGTAACTTATCCAACCCAATCACTATTGATGATATCTATTCCCTTGGGAAGGATAAGGTTGGCAATGTGTTTGCCAAGTTTGTTGGTACTCAAAATGGTGTCAAGAAAAGAACCATTTGGGTTGTCAACCCTATTGTGACTAACCTCTTAGGACCGAACGTAGTTGGGGACCAACTAGCTCAAACTTGATCAATAGGTGACTTTGGAGGACATTGGAGACTTGGATACACAATGAAGATTTGACGACTCTTCATCATTCGTATTATCTCAAGACAAGTCATTTGGATTATCGAGCTCATATCCCATATCCAATGTGCCTCTTTGTGGTAACTTGTACTTAAATTGTTTACATTGAAAGTTGCGTGCCCCACTCCTTCTCATGTCTAGGTTTGGTACCTAGCATGTACTTTGACATGTTGCGCCTACTAGTATCATTGTTATGTGTTATCTATCATGTGTAGGTCGTTATGTATGTCATATAGTTGTGCGTAGTCCTGATCATTACTTGCATCCTAGTTGCACCGTTGTGTGGGTATTTTGAGACGTTAATAGCTCATCACATTAAGGGGGAGTGTTCTGCTCTATGCACATCACTAACCCAAAATGTGTATATATGTATTGGACTCCATCTAGTATCCACGATGCAAGATTATCCAATCATTTCGTTGGATGTCAAAGCCATCCGAAGTTCAAATTGGCATCCACTTATCAGCTTAGTTGGATGATTGATTGCCTTGTATGATAAAAACATGGATTATCACATTAAGGGAGTGTGATATGCTTTGTGCACGTCACAACCCTTGGTAAGATAAACATCTGATGTATGCCACTCAGAATCTACCACATGGGGTTATCCTATAACTGTGTGGCTTGTCGTGCTCCACGTGACTTAATTCGCATAATAACCCTTTTGGTGTTTAAATCCCTTAGATGTGCGTGAGTCTGACATTCTACTACACCTATACTCATGGCTTAGTCGCTAGATAGTACTTGAAGGAAGGGCATATTTGATGCAAGCCTTTCAAATTATTTCCCTACACTATGATCTAGCTAATTGGGATGTTAACGTATGGTATCTAAACATTATGCTTATGGCTAAACTCCCATATCACACTTGTGTGAGTATAAAACGATCTGTGTGCTCGTTTGGCATCTACCACCACTGATAATTCCAAATACCATTGTGTTCACTCACACATGGTATCTCTTGCTTGGTAGTGTTTTCATGGTCATCCTATTTCGGCCTTTCCTCCATTTGACCTACATAACTTGTCGAGAAATTAATGTGTCTTCCAGTAATCTCCCATGCATGTGTTGAGGTTGTATTATTTACTTTATAATGATGTGGGAGTTATAATCGTATTACCTACACTGATATATCTACTCGAGTGAGACATGCATGTAAGTTTATGCAAAATGCATACCTTACATGGTGTGATGCTTTTACCGGTTCATGTGTTGAACTTGGGGTGCTATCATATGTTGATTTGTCATCATGATCCATCTTGGACAACATGAATGTTCTGTAATTAACAGTTATGTGTTCATTTGTCCAATTTGTATATTCTTGGTTTTTGATAGGCTTGTGTAGGCATATCTACTATGTGTAGATTCACATGCCTTGTCTATCGTATCTTTGATCCAATATATGTATATGGTAAATCTGACATATCCATTAAAAGGTTAAGGTGTGCATGAAAGTAAAAGTTATATCTATGAGCACATAATTAAGTGATTTTACCCTATATATATGGTAGTTGGACTAACTACTTCGGACCCAATGAGTGTGGGGACCATATTGTACTTGAATGGTGGTTTAGGTATTTTGGAGAAGCATTGCTATCTTGACTTATTCTCAGAAGAAGTTGGTAGTGCTGGTCACGAAGAAATTAGAGTCAACGGAGGACTCCGCTACTTCTACGCCATATCAATGCTTTTCGGTAACAAGTATTTACTTCATGCATGTATAACATTAGAGTCAACCCTATGTAGGTTGCATCATCGCATGAACATAATACTTTTTCCATTGTATAATTTCCTGCATGTCCTTGTCAATCACACTGATGAAATGCTTAGTGTTGGTGCTCTCTTAGCTCTTCATGGTCATATGTATGAGACAAATTTGTGCCATGGACCTTGTGTCATGTGCCTTGCTCTTATAATAGGTTAACATGTGCATAACACTATGCACTCATGCGTTTGACCGTATTTTGGACCCACACTTATCATAGTAATCGAGTTAGAAGATTTACAACATACCATGTCCAAAATATGTTAGTTGAGAGGCTCTTGGTTGCTACACACGCGAAAATGCTCCTTATCACTTCACCATCATGAGCATGACAGAAAATGCTTAAGTGTCCCTGTCTTGATGTAGCACTTGAACTTGGTAGTTAAACCCACCACATACTCCACTGTTCGAGCGATGGGAAGGTATAGTTACTATATGAAACAACTGTTGGATGCTTCCTTCGCTCGATTCACTCAAATCACCTCATCATCAAGATTCCAGAAATTGCCTCTGCCTACTTCCCTCTTGGACGTCCGACGCGTCTCGGACGTCCGACGGCTGACACACTCCGGACGTCCGGCACCTGTCAGTCGTCCGACGGCTGATGCCCTCCGGACGTCCGACGTCCGTCGGACGTCCGACACATCGGGAGCCTCTATAAATTGAGGGGCGCGGGCTGGGCCTTGCCCTAGCCACCACGCACCCTCTCTCTCTCCCTCCACAGTCGCCGCCAGCCGCCATAGGAGCTGTACCCCGCGATTTCTTCTTTCGGTTGCCCTCTTCCTCCGCGGGATCCTTCTTCCGGCCATACCCTTGGCTGATTCCATCCCTTTCTCCTTCCGATCTGCAGGTAAATCTCGGTTTCCCTCTTGATTGGTTCCCCTTCTCACTAGTTCATGTGTTCGTTCATGTGTCTTGACCGTGACCGTTCCCCATTGGGTTTCCAATTGTGTAGGCCTTCCACTCATGCCCAAGATTAAGCACACTACCCGGAAGAACTCTGCTGGCTCATCCGCTCGTGCCTCTCCTCGCACGGGGTCGGATGACATTGATGTACCACGCCGTCCCTTCAAACGGCTCGCCCGGCATCCTCCTCCACAGCCCAGCTCCTCGTATGATGGCTCTGACTTCGAGGATGAGCTTGCAGCGGAGGATCGTGCTGAATACGTTGCCATTCGGAAGACTGTGCCGAAGCCGGGGACTCGCAAGCCCTCATATATGCCACCGCCTCCTCCTGAACAGCCAGCAGGTGATGCTCAACGTATCTCCTTAGAGGCTCCTCCCTCCTTGGGTCGTGAAGTCACGGACTTCACCCAAAAACCCAAATCCGCCTATTTTACTTTCCGTAGAGATGTCAACCAATTCGATGTTGAACGTGATTCTCCAGATTCACGGTTTCGGACAAATGTCCAAGCGGACATTTTCTCTACTGTCATAGTTCCTAAAGGTATTTCAGTTCATCATTGCATTGACCTTGAGCACATCCGTACTCACCCGGCGAAATATCCGGGTGCCATTGGGCTTCTTGAGTCCTCGGGGCTAGCTGCTCCCCTTGCCTTTAAGTGCGATTTTAGCAGTGGCGCCATCCACCAATTCTATGCCACTTGTTACTTTAATTCTGATGACTCCGTTAGCTGGATGACTTCTGATACTGAGTTTAGGGCCACTTATGCATAGTTTGTTGCCGCTCTGGGTTTTTCCGACACCGGTTTCAAAATTCACAAAAGTGACCCTAACCATGCTCCCAAATCCATTGCGGCATGTGGTTCTCTTCTCAAACCACGTCATGAACTTGATGCTGATGAAAAACAGAAAGATCTCAACCAAGTGTCTATCTGGCGGTCTCCATACTTTATCATTTTTCAATGCCTTATCCACACCATCTACCCCAAGATGGTGACAAGGGAACCTGCAGCGGCTACTGCATTGATATCATGTCACACTTGCAAGATTTTCCCAAGCGCAAGCTAAATGTGCCTCATTTTTTGTGGCATGAGATTCGGCTCACTAGTCTTCAATACAAGCGAGCCTTCCCTCATGCCCCCTTCATCCAGGCCTTCATCAACTTTATTGCTGCTTTCCTGCTTGCTCCTACTCACACGCACCACAAGTGGGTCATCCCCACTCATATGGTGGGTGACTATGATCCTAGGAAAACCCCATCCACCTCCACTCGTCGTGCTGCTTCCCGGTCAGACACTCCTTCATCCAGCTCTGCCCCTCTCAGTCGCTTTGCCAAATTCATTGGCAAAGCCCATTCTGCCATGATGAAGGCGTTCTCCTTCAAGTGCACTCAGAACCACGATGTGGTTTCGCGCCTGATCACCTCCAAGAATGCCCTCAAGGCTCGTCTGAGAGACTCGGGCAATCTTGATGTCAGTGACGATGAGGTTCTTCCTGCTATTCCTCCTTCTGATTTTGGGTACCCATCTGGTCGTGAGTGGGCTGATTTTCTTGACAAGGCTGGTGGCAGTGGCTTGCCTGAGGATGAGGATGATGAGGATGATGGTGCTGATGATCTCTGAGCATTGTGGATGTTTCTGATGCCTCCCTTTTCGGTACTTGATGCCAAAGGGGGAGAAATGTATCCTAGTTTTCTTCTTTGGAGTTTTAGCTTTTGAACTCATTTGCATGGTGGAACTACGATAATGTATGGACAAGCGACTATGATGTACTATGTATGAATGTCGTGCATCATCGTATGCTATTATGTTTTGTTCTATTACTCCATGTGATGATCTGCTGCCATATGATTTCTTCGATACACATATTAAGGGGGTGCTCCCGCATTTACCTGTTTTACCATGCATATAATTAGGGGGAGTTTCGACAAAACTCTCACTCTCCCATTCACTCTTCCCATGCATATAATCAGGGGGAGCCTCGTAACAAATATCTCCTAAGCCACACATGTTTATTACTATTTTGGAGAGCTATATGTATGTTGTCATCAACTACCAAAAAGGGGGAGATTGAAAGTGCAGTCATGCCCTTAATCGTGTTTTGGTGTTGCTAACAACACACATATAGATTACTAATCACTAATCCCCTTTAAGATGTTGTTAATGATCATGTGTTGATAAGGACAAGCTCATGTGCTAACAAGGACAAGATCAAGATAAGCATTCCTGAGTACTACATGCTTGAATCTTGTGATTGCTCACATGGTGGACAGATGAAGATGAATACACAAGCTAGGCTTTCCACATTGTGTATGGGAGAACTTCTCGAAGACTTCATCATGTCTTGCTTTCAACTTGAGTCAAGAAGGAACAACAACACCAAGCTCAAGAGAAAGGCTAACTCAAAGGTATCAGTTCCTTTGACCTTAGTGGTGCGGAGTGATGATCAGCGAATAAATGTATACACGCAAGTATAGATCATCGGTACCCCTTCTTTTTATAATTCTTGAGTCTTTAGGGATACCTCACTATTAAGAGGGGATCACTAGGTATTGCGATAAATTTGCTCAAAACTACATCTCTACTTCTCTGCTCAAGCCACATCTCCTCTGCTCTTGTTTGATTCCAAAACAGAACCGAAGCCTCGGACATCCGGCTCTCTCAGGACGTCCGCGGGCCAGACGCCTGACCACTTCGGAAAACCGAAGCCTTATACCAGAGTCAAAATCTCGGACATCCGGCTTCCTCCGAACGTCCGAGGGCCGGATGCTCGACCACTTCAGAAATCCACAACCTTATACCAGAGTCAAAGTCTCGGACATCCGGCTCCCTCCAGACGTCCGAGGGCCGGACGCCCGACCACTTTCGGAAATCCGGTGCCCTTGAACAGAGCTGAACTCTCGGACATCCGACCCTCTTTTCGGACGTCCGGTCCCTGTTCGACTACACAGTGGCCAACTGATATGAACACTCCTTCGGTCGTACGACGCCTGTCGAACGTCCGGAAACCGTCAGACGTCCGACCACTGTCAGACTTAAGTGACCCCAACGGTTACTTTAGTCTCCCCACTATATATACCTCCCTCCCTCTTCGTGAGAGGGGGTCCAACACAGCCATATCTTCATAAGAACACATTTCTACCTCACACACATTTGCTCACACCAAATCTTAGATCCCAAGAGCATTTGTGAGCCCCTTTGAGAGTTGTTCCAATCAAAAGATAGATCGTCTCCCTCTCCTCCTCTCAACCCAAACTATTTGAGATTTGAGCAAGTTTTGAGCATTCCCCTTGATCTTGTTACTCTTGGAGGTTGGAGACTCCTAGGCGGTAGGAGTTCTTCAGAGAGGAATCAATCCGTGTGATTAACCCCGGAAAAGTTTGTGAGGGTTTGGAAGCCACCTCAAAGGCTTACCACTAGTGGTTGAGAAATGCCTTCGTGGTGTTATCTCAAAGGGAGAATAGGGTGAGCCTTCATGGCGTTGGTGTGCCTTCGTGGTAACATCTACCTCTCTAACGGTGACTAGCTTCCCTCCAAGGAAGTGAACATCGGGATACATCTTTGTCTCAGTGACCTTGGTTATCCTTAACCCTAACTCCTTACTTGTGGTTTACTTGTGTTACTTGAGCATACACACATTGCATATTTTTTGTGCTCATTATATTGTGTTGGCTATTTCTTTGTACAAGATTAATCGTTCAAGCATACCCTCTATATCCACACGTTCACACTTGCAGTTTTTGATATATCGTGTGCTATAGTGTGATCTAGTATCTTGTGTCGTTCACCTACTCGTCGTGTGATATAGCTCAAGTAAGTTTGTGTAACTTACTTGTGCTTGTTAGTAATCGTGTTGTGTCCATCTTGGTAGATCGTGTTGTTGGTGCACGTTGCGGTGCCTATTGCATTTAGGATTTGTGCTTGAAAAGTATCCTCTTAGTTTATTTCCGCATTAGGTTTAAGCCAAATCCGAAGAAGTTTTTAAATATCCTATTCACCCCCCCCTCCAGGCGTCATCGTGGTCCTTTCACCACTATGTCAAGGATTCAATCAATCTCGTATACTGTTCCCTTTGTCCATCGGTATGTTACTTGACCGAGATTGAATCGTCGATATCTGCATACCTAGTTCAATCTCGTTACCGGCAAGTCTATTTACTCGTTTCGTAATACAAGATCCCGTGGCTAACTCTCTAGTCACATTTCTTGCAAGCTTGTTGTCACGTTGTATTATCGAGTGGGCCCTGAGATACCTCTCCGTCACACGGAGTGACAAATTCCAGTCTTGATCCATGCCAACTCAACAGACACCCCTGGAGATACCTGTAGAGCACCTTTATAGTCACCCAGTTATGTTGCACGTTTGATACACACAAGGTACTCCTCTGTTGTAACTGAGTTGCATGATCTTATGGTCATTGGAACAAATACTTAACATGTAGAAAATAATATCAATAAACTGATACGATCATATGCTATGTTGATAGTTTGGGTCTTGTCCATCACATCATTCTCATCATGATGTGACCCCGTTATCAACAACTCATGTGTATGGCTAGGAAAGCTTGACCATCTTTGATCAACGAGCTAGTCCTTTAGAGGCTCACTAGGGACACTGTGTTGTCTATGTACCCACACATGTATTTGAGTTTCCAATCAATACAATTGTAGCATGGATAATAAACTATTATCATGAACAAGGAAATATAATAATAACTAATTTATTATTGCCTCTAGGGCATATTTCCAACAGCCTCCCATATGCACTAGAGTCAATAATATAGTTCACATCACCATGTGATTAACACCCAATAAGTTTTGGAGTTTGATCATGTTTTACTTGTGAGATAGGTTTTTAGTCAACGGGTCGTCAAAATCCAAATCCATGTGTACTTTACAAATCTCTATCTCATACTGTACATGCTGCTACCACGCTCCACTTGAAACTATTCCAAATGACCGCTCCACTATACGAATCCGGTTTGCTACTCAGAGTCATCCGGATTGGTGTCAAGAATTGATGAACCCCTTACGACGAACTCTTTTATCACCTCCATAATCGGGAAACATTTCTTTAGTCCACTAGTTACTAAGGATAACTTTAACCGGTGTCAAGTGATCCATTCCTCGATCACTCTTGTACCCCTTGACAGAATCATGGCAAGGCACAAACCAGGTCCGGTACATAACATGGCATATTATAGAGCCTATGGCTAAGACAAAGGGGACGACCTTCATCCTTTCTCTTTCTTCTGTCATGGTCACGCTTTGAGTCTTACTCAAATTCACACCTTACAATGCAGGCAAGAACTCCTTCTTTGACTGATCCATTTTGAACTCCTTCAAAATCTTGTCAAGGTATGTCTTTATTGGAAGTTTTATCAAGCGTCCTAATCTATCTCACTACATCTTGATGCCCAATATTTTAAGTAGCTTCATCCAGGTTTTCCTTTGATTTTTTTTTCAAACAACCCTTTATGCTTTCCAGAAATTCTACATCATCTCCGATCAACAATATGTTATTCACATATACTTATCAGAAATTCTATAATGCTCCCACTCACTTTCTTGTAAATACAAGTTTCCCATAAACTTTGTATAAACCCAAAAAACTTTGATCATCTTATCAAAGCGTATATTCCAACTCTGAGATGCTTGCAGCAGTCCATAAATGGATCGTTGGAGCTCGCATGCCTTTTAGCATCCTTAGGATCGACAAAACCTTCTCGTTGTATCACATACAACCTTTCCTCAAGGAAACATAAAGGAAACAATGTTTTGACATCCATCTACCAGATTTCATAATCAAAAAATGCAGCAACTGCTAACATAATTCCAACACCCTTTAGCATCGCTATGGGTGAGAAAGTCTCATCATAGTCAACTCCTTGAACTTGTCGGAAACCTCTTTGCGACAATTCGAGCTTTCTAAATGGTTACATTTACCATCATCGCATGTCATCCTTTTAAAGATACATTTCTACTTAATAGCCTTACGACCAGCAAGTAGTTCTTCCAAAGTCCACACTTTGTTTTCATACATGGATACTATCTCGGATTTCATGGCCTCCAGCCAGTTGCGAGAATCCGGGCCCACCATCGCTTCTCCATAGCTCGTAGGTTCATTGTTGTCCAACAACATGACCTTCAAGACATGGTTATCGTACCACTCTGGAGTAGTACATGTCCTTGTCATCCTACGAGGTTTAATAGTATATTGATCTGAAGCTTCATGATCACCATCATTAACTTCCTCTTCAACTGGTGTAGGCGCCGCACGAACATCTTCCTGTGCCCTTCTACTCTCTCGTTGAAGTGGTGGTTCAGTAACCTCATCAAGTTCCACCGTTCTCCCACTCAATTATTTTGAGAGAAACTCTTTCTCGAGAAATGACTCGTTTTTAGCAACAAAGCACTTTGCCTTCGGATCTGAGATAGGAGGTATACAGTAATTTTTCCTTTGGGTATCCTATGAAGATGCATTTATCCACTTTGGGTTCGAGCTTATGGGGTTGAATCCTATTAACATAAGCATTACAATCCCAAACTTTAAGAAACGACAACTTAGGTTTCTTGCCAAACCATAGTTCATACGGTGTCATCTCAACGGAATTATATGGTGCCCTATATAAAGTGAATGTGGTTGTCTCTAATGCATAAGCGCAAAACAATAGTGGAAAATAGGTAAAAGACATCATAGTACGCACCATATCCAATAGGGCACGACTGCGATGTTCGGACACACCATCTTACTATGGTGTTCTAGGTGGCATGAGTTGTGAAACAATTTTCACAATGTCTCAAATGTATACCAAACTCGTGACTCGGATATTCACCTCTACGATCACAACGTAGACATTTCATCCTCTTGTCACGACGATCTTCAACTTCACTTTAAAATTGCTTGAACTTTTCAACATTTCAGACTTGTGATTCATCAAGTAAATATACCCGTATCTACACAAATCATCTATGAAGTAAGAACATAACGATATCCAATGCGTGCTTTAGCACTCATTGGACTGCATACATCAAAATGTACTATTTCCAATAATTCACTTGCCCATTCCATCTCACTCGATAACGAGGCCTTCAGTCATCTTGCCCATGTGGCATGGTTTGCATGTCTCAAGTGATTTAAAATCAAGTCAGTCCAAAAGATCCATCTGGATGGAGTTTCTTCATGCGTTTACACTAATAGGCATGGTTCGCATGTCTCAAACGATTCAAAATTGAGTGAGTCCAAAGATCCATCAGCATGGAGTTTCTTCATGTGTTTTATTCGAATATGACCTAAGTGGCAGTGCCACAAGTAAGTGGTACTATCATTACTAACGTTGCATCTTTTGGCATAAATAATATGAACGTGTGTATCACTACGATCGAGATTCAATAAACCATTCACATTGGGTGCATGATCATGAAAGATATTATTCATCTAAACGAAATAACCCATTATTCTCTAACTTACGTGAACAATCGTCTCACAATAAACAAAATCAATATAACGTTCATCCTCAATGCAGGCACCAAATAACATTTATTTAGGTTTACCAGTAATCTCGAAGGTAGATGGAGCGTGCGATGGTGATCACATCACCTTGGAAACACTTGCAACACACATAGACACCTCTCCCTTAGCTAGTCTCTATTTATTCCGCAACTCCTATTTTGTCTTACTAAGATTAGCAATTGAACTGTATCAAATACCCAGGAGCTACAACGAGCACTAGTAAGGCACACACCAATAACATGTATATCAAATATACTTTTGTTGACATTGTGGGCCTTCTTATCTGCCAAGCATTTGGGGTAGTTCCACTCTCAGTGACCACTCCCCTCATAACAGAAGCACTCAGTCTCGGGTTTGGGTTCAACCTTGGGTTTCTTCACTGGAGCGACAACTGGCTTGTCATCCTCCAAGTTTACCTTCTTGCCCTTACCCTTCTTGAAACTAGTGGTTTTACTAACCATCAACACTTGATGCTCTTTCTTGATGTCTACCTTCGGTGTGTCAAACATCGCGAATAGCTCATGGATCATCATCTCCATCCCTGTTATGTTATAGTTCATCACGAAGCTCTAGTAGACTTTGGAGAACTATTTCAATCACTATCTTTTCTCGAATATAGACTCCCATTTGGTTCAAGCGATTGTAGTACCCAGACAATCTGAGGACATGCTCACCGATTGAGCTATACTCGTTCATCTTGTAGGCAAAGAACTCGTCGGAGGTCTCATACCTCTCAACACGGGCACGAGCCTGAAATCTTAATTTAAGCTCTTGGAACATCTCATATGTTCCATGACGTTCAAAAGGTTTTGGAGTTTCAATTCTAAGACGTAAAGCATGACGCATTGAACAATCATGTAGTCCTCAAAACATGTCTGTCAGATGTTTGCAACATCCACAAACGATGCTTGAGGGGTAGCACACCAAGCGGTGCATTAAGGACAAAAGCCTTCTGTAACATCCCAAAATTATAAATTTTGGAATGTTAATATAATTACTAGATTGTTTGTTTGTTTGCTTGAGTGATTGAAACTTGTGTGAAATTTGAAACTTTTCAAAAACTTTTGAATGAGAGGGAATGAAATGACTTTGCCCATCTCCGATGAATTCAAATTCAATCTTTTAAAAGCAATGAGAGAAGATGACATGACTTCTTCAACTATAAAGAATTTGAATGGAGCTGGCATTTGAATTTCCTTCGATTTTAATTTGCAAATTCTATTTTCCCTCCACTCAAGAAATGCAGGGGAATAATATTCTGTCAAACAGAAAAAGAGAGGAGGAACATGACCCTCAAACACACGGGCATTTTGAAAGTTATTTGAACCCTAAAACTTAGAGGGTCATATGAAAATTATTTGCAAAAGAAAATAAATCTTTTAGGCAATTTTGTGAAAATAATTTTTTTTAAGTTTTTATTTTTGCCTTGGAAAAACGTTAATCGAGTAAAGGATATTTTTCTGATTTTTTTGGTATATAATACCCTATATTAATTATTTTTATTCGTTGCCTTTTTATTAGTTTTAGTTTCTGTTTTATTAAAAAGGGCTAAATAGGAAACGTTTTTCTTTAAAAGGAAACGCACCTGGGCGCATTTTAGAGTGGGCCGAAATCCCCCAGCAGCCGGGATCCGAGATCCCTACGGATCGGTCGGCCGACCCCAGCGCCCCTCTCTCCCTCTCCCTACCAGGTGGGCCCCCCCTGGCCGACCGAGCCCCCTTGTCGGTCACCTTCCTTCCTCCTCTGCCTCTCCCCTTTCCTAAACAGAGCCCGACCCCGAGCCCCTTCCCAGTTCGCCGGGATCCACCCGGGATCCCCCTGCCCCTTTCCCTCCCCGAGCGCCTCTCCCCCTATAAATACTGCCCCGGCCCCCCGCACTTCGTTCCACCCCGCAGCCGCCCCGCCCAAGCTCCGCCCCGTCGCCCCTTGCAGCCCTCGCCGGAGCACCCGAGCGCGGCCAACTTCGGCCGCTCCCCTTCACCGCCTTTGGCCACGCCGCACCGCCCCGACGCCACCAACGCGCTCGCCGCCCTCGCCCACTTCGACTAGAGCTCTCGCCGCCGCCGGAGACCCTCCGCAGCGCCGCCCCGTCATCATCACCGGAGCCGAGCTCCACCCGAAGCTCCCCCGAGCTCCTCCGCTCACCCCGGCGCCTCCCTCGCCTCGTCGTCGCCACCAATCGCCGGAGGGGACTCGTCGCCGCCTGCCCGACCCGTCGCCACCGCCGGAGGATCACCGGAGCCCCTCCCCATCGCCGGCTCTGCCTCGGCCTCGCCGGCAACCACGCCGGAGCACCACTACTCCCTGTGAGCTCTCCCCCCTTGTTTCCATCCGTTAGATCCTAGTCAACGGTGTAGATTAGAACGCAATAACCCTTCGGTTTTTAGAGAAAAACCGAAACGGGTTTTTCTCCACTTAAGATTTAGCCAGGGACTTTTATTTATATTACGGTCGTTCGCTAGTTAGCCTCAACAGCTCACACCCCCGAGCCAACCACAACGCGCCACGTGGACCCCCTGTCCACAAATCAGTTTTTCTTTTTTTTCTGTTTTAATTCTGAAACAGAGAGAGTTTCAGTTTTATTTTGCTCATAACTTTTGATCCACAACTCCAATGGAGTTGATTCTTTTTCCAGTAGATCACAAATTCTGTGTAGTTTTTAAAAACATATAATTTGAATTAGATCAGATTTAGTTTAAACCCTTGTTTTGCTTATTCCAGGAGTTTAAAAATAGCTTTTAATTTGATTCCTTTTGCTACTGATCACTAGTGATCTTATTTATCAGTGGTAGAAATCTAAGATTTTTTTGAGTATTTTAGCTCCTGGTTTGTGGTGAAACAATTTCTGTTTCACCTCTTTTAGGATTATAGCTATTTCTTTTTCTATATTTGTTTTTAAATTATTTTCTTTTGTATTTCAGAAAGATTATGTTTTGTTTATGTTAGTTAACAGTAGTTTTGCAACAAGTTTTGATTTTATTTTTATTTGTTATCATGAAATCAATTCTAGTTCCTTAGTAACTTGCAATTGGTTTCTTCACTGTTTCAAATCCCGTTTGGAAATACTTTGAAAAAGTTTTGTGAAAAAAAACTTTATTCTATCTTAAGTAAATTTATATCTTAGTTCCCTGTTATTATTTTCCGTTGGACAAAAACTATTTAGTGTTTGATGTAGTTGAAGACTCCCTAGTCTTATTTGAAGTTTCCTTCGGATTCCTATTCGCTCTCTCTTTTGTTTTGATTGCTAGAATGATTGCTAGTATGAGTGCTTATGTCAATGATATGTTTGTTATATAGATTTCATCGGAGAGTGACGAGTGGTCTATCAAGTTATTTCTCAAGAAATTCTTCTTCGTCAACATCACCAGGCAAGTCACTTTGATCATACTATCACCTATGTTTTATGCATCGTAGTTCTACCATCCTATGCCCAATTGCATGCTGAGTAGGTACTTGGAAATTTTAGTATAGATTGTAGTATCATGTGGTAGGCACACAACAACCCCGATACTTGGCCCCGGGACGACAAATTTCATATTGCTATGCTTGAGTAGACGGGATTTCGGTTGAGTGCATAACACGAGTGATGCGAGGTTGATTAAATAATCAAGACCGGTTAAGACAAGATTTTCAAGACCTCGGACGCAATGCAACTCTGGGTGAAGGACGGTTGATCGGCTCCCTGGAGAACCCAGTGGATGACCCGGGATGCTGGAGAGGCCATGACATCCTGCGGAAAGCTTCACCCAGACTCAAAGGGACGGATGGATATTTTCAAGACCCAAGGCTTACCTGCACAGCCACAAGTCATTATGGGCTCTGGCTTGGTTGGACAACGCGGCGACTCTGGACAGGCGGTGCTAGCAGATGTAGAAGAACGGTAGGAATGGATGGGCACCGACATGGATTCAGAGGGACCCGTTGAAAGACCATGTTTTGATCATCCGGTCTTCAAACACCCTGAAGTGCGAGGACATACTCGGAGGCAATCAAATCTTGTGGGGAACGTGTGCAAAACTCTGCAGAGTACTCAAACCTAATCGATTAGTCGTGTCCACGGTCATGGACAACTTGAGCCAAAGGAACTGAAGTTATCTGGATTTCTCAACACCATTATATATATTTGATGAGGGTAATAATGATAACTCGGGTATGAGAACTGGTTGGCGGAACCATCTCATTAACAACCAACTACGTAGTAATATTTTGATTTTAGCCCCTCTCTTGTTGTAGGAGAAAATTTGCTTTACGCTAAAACTTACAACACCACCTGCCATATATGCATATAGTATAGATGATTACTTTTCACCCCTCTCTTATGTGACTTGCCGACATATTCAATATGCTGACCTACACGGCTGCAACGTCTTATGTTGCAGATATTTTTCTTCGACGAGTAAGAGTACGATTCAGGGTTACGGTCTACACTCAACTTGCCGTTGGTGTTTATTGGGACTCCACTCCCTTGACTGCTTCCGCTGAAATATTTAAGGTATATATCAGTTTTACGCTATTTACATGTGATTGCACTTTGATATATACATTGATGTACTGTGTGTGCCAGCATACTGATCCAGGGATGGCACAGAAACACAGAGGCTTGACTCGTTTTGAGTCGGGTCGCTACACCTTTTGTGCAGCAATGAGGACAATCCTCAGTTTCTGGACCTAGTCCGCATAATTGCTACTATCATATTTCAACTTAGTTTCCTCTAGGAACGCATCAAAAATAGAGGGAGCTACAACGCAAGATATTGTTCTACAACATACTTTATAAAGAAAACTTAGACTATGTTCATGATAATGAGTTCAATTAATCATATTAATTAAGAACTCCCACTCAACTCAACAACCCTCAGGTCTCATCACGTGAGATGAGGTGGTTTCAATGGTGAACATCTCCATGTTGATCATATCTACTATATGACTCATGTTCGACCTTTCGGTCTCCTCTGTTCCGAGGCCATGTCTGTACATGCTAGGCTCGTCAAGTTTAACCCGAGTGTTCCGCATGTGCAAAACTTTCTTACACCCGTTGTATGCGAACGTAGAGTATATCACACCTGATCATCACGTGGTGCTTCGAAATGACAAACTTTCACAACGATGCACACTCGGCGAGAACAAAATTTTATCTTGAAATTTTAGTGAGAGATGACCTTATAATGCTACTGTTGTCCTAAGCAAAACAAGGTGCATAAAAGGATTAACATCACATGCAAATCACGAGTGGCATGATATGGCCATGATCTTGTGCTTTTGATCTGCATCTCCAAAGCACCGGCATGATCTCCATCGTCATTGGCCTAACACCATGATCTCCATCATTGTGTTGCCGTCAGGGTTGTCACGCCAACCATGCTTCTCCTACTATTGCTACTGTTTAGCGATAAAGTAAAGCATTACATAGCGCTTAATGATTGACACGCATGTCATACGATAATTAAAGACAACCCTATGGCTCCTGTGGGTTGCCGTATGCATTGACATGCAAGTCGATATTAATTATTACAACATGATCATATCATACATCAAATATATATCATCATGTGTTTTGCCCATATCATATCACAACATACCCTGCAAAAACAAGTTAGACGTCCTCTAATTTGTTGTTGCATGTTTTACGTGGCTGCTCTGGATATCTAGCAAGAACACTTCTTATCTACGCAAAACTACAACGGTGATACGCAAGTTGCTATTTAACCTTCTACAAGGACCGCCCTTGTTGAATTTGATTCAACTAAGGTGGGAGAGATAGACACCCGCCAGCCATCTTATGTAATAAAGTTACATGTCACTTGATGGAACCGGTCTCTCATACGTGGACGAGTAAACTTGGTCCGGGCTGCTTCATCCCACAATACCGTTGAATCAAGAAAAGACTAAGGAGAGAAGGAATCTGAATATCAACGCCCACAAACTCCTTTGTGTTTTACTCGTGATGTCATCAACGCATAGACCTAGCTCTGATACCACTGTTGGGGAACGTTGCATAGGAAACAAAAAATTACCTACGCTCACCAAGATCAATCTAGGAGATGCGCATCTACGAGAGGAGAGATTGAATCTACATACCCTTGTAGATCGCTAAGAGGAAGCGTTAAAGAACACAGTTGATGTAATGGTACGTCTTCGCGACCCTGTCACGATCCGTCCCACGAACTTTCCGATCGAGCATCGAATGGACGGCACCTACGCGTTCAGCACACGTGTAGCTCGATGACATCTCTGCCTCCTCGATCTAACAAGTGAGGGTGGAGTGGTAGACGAATTCCCTGGCAGTGTGACGGTATGACGATGGTGGTGGAGTAGCTATCCTGACAGGGCTTCGCCAAGCACTACTGTAATATCTAGAGGAGGAGACGATCCACAGGAAGAGGTTGAGGCTGCGCCATGTCATTTGGTGCTGCAGCCCTCCGTCTCCTCACACATATATATAGGCGGAGGGGTGGAGGCCGGCGGCCCCTAGGGTTTCCCCTAGGGCTTGGGGCGGCGGCCAAGGTGGCTTGTCACCCATGGAAAGGTGACGCCACCCTTGGGGCTGCCATCATCCTTTCCTTCGGCGCATGGGCCTTGTTGGGAGGGGAAACCAACCTACCACGGGCTGGTGTGCCTCCTTTCACAGCCCATGGGGCCCTCCGGGATATGTGGACCCCCCGATGGACCCCTGAAGCACTTCCGACACTCCCGTCACAAAACCGGTATATCCCAGAACTTTTCCGGACCTCCAATACCAACTTTCTATATATAATCTTTAGCTTCAACCATTCCAGAGTTCCTCAAGACGTCCAGATCTCATCTGGGACTCCGAACAACTTTCGGTTACCGCCACATATAACTCATTAATACCCAATCATCACCAAACCTTAAGTGTCCAGACCCTTCGGGTTCGAGAACTATGCATACATGACCGAGACACTCTCCGATCAATAACCAATAACGGGACCTAGATGCCCATATTGGCTCCTACGTATTCTACGAAGATCTTTATCGGTCGAACCAATATGTCAAGATTCAATCAATCCCGTATACAGTTCCCTTTGTCCGTCGGTATGTTATTTGTGTGAGATTCAATCATCAGTATCTGCATACCTAGTTCAAACTCATTACCGACAAGTCTCTTTACTCGTTTTGTAATACAAGATCTCGTGGCTAATTCTTTAGTCACATTTCTTGCAAGCTTGTCGTGATGTTGTATTACCGAGTGTGTCGTGAGATACCTCTCGGTCACATGGAGTGACAAATCCTAGTCTTGATCCATGCCAACTCAACAGACACCCTCAGAGATACCTGTAGAGTACCTTTATAGTCACTCAGTTACGTTGCACGTTTGATACACACAAGGTACTCCTCCGGTGTGAGTGAGTTGCATGATATCATGGTCATAGGAACAGATACTTGACATGCAGGAAACAATAGTAATAAACTGATACGATCATATGCTACGTTCATAGTTTGGGTCTCACTACAAGGAATATGCTAATACACGACGCTATTTTTTCGTCGCTACATCATCACGGTTTTTAATTTACGACGATCTCACGACGAAAAACCAAGCGTCAAAAACGGAGCGTCAGAAATGAACAACAACGATGTTTTGATCAAAATCATCGTACCTTTTACAATGATTCCTAGATTCTCGTAACCTTTACGATGATCCTAAATCGTCGTTGGCAATCAAACTCAGTCCTACGTGGCAGTCCTACGTGGCAAAATTACGACGATATCAAAATGTCATGGTTGAAATCAGCCCAACCCATTTCAATTGATCACATGGGCTGGTTTTATTTTTTTGGATTTTTTCTTATTGGGCCTTAACCTATTTACAGTCACTTCAGTAAAAAAATTTGAATTTTTTTATCATTATAATTTAGTCCCTGGCCTTTTAGTGCCCAAATACATTTGGTCCAGTTTCAGTTTTGGCCTTTTCTAATTTTGAATTCACCAACTTTTTCTTTTTTCTTTTATATGCTACTAATGGATCTATAAATAACAGCTCATACAACTTTGAAGCCCATACACATAAATACGAAGCATCTCTAAATGACAACACACATCACAAAATTTGAAGCACATTACAAGATCTGATAATATAGCCAAAACATGTAGCACAACCAAAATCTGCTACCAAACCTGTAGCACAATCTGATACAAAATTACAGAAACAAGTGTACAAAATCTGCGATCAAACTAAGTGCTATCACAAAATCTTCTATCAAACCAAGTGCTATCACAAAATCTGTTATCAAGTGCACAAAAACTGCTACCAAAATCTGTTTTGCTTGATGGGTGATGCTTAGTCAGAACTTTCGCAACAACTGAAAAAAAAGACTTTCGCTCTTCGCCTTCTTGTACAGGAGCAGTCATCTTCTCTTCCATCTCAGTCTGAAAGATAATGGATGCATTGAGAAACTGACCATACCATAACATGAAGTTGAAATAGAATAAACAATGCATATGCATTTTTCAGTAGAAAATTACTGGAACAATTGATGGAAAAGTGCAGACAAAGTTCTAACAATGACATGTCTACAACGAAAGAAGACAAGCAGAATGTTGTAATTCTAATTGAGCAATAAAACAAACTGAATACAAATATTCAGCAGCTTTGCATAACCAACAAATCTACCATCTATTATATACTTAAAATGATAGAAAACGGACGGTTATGATTTAACACTTTAAAGACTAAGATATATCAATGGTCAAGATTAAGCAAAGACGCATATATGTTCTATTGCACGTGCATATATTAGAAAAAGAACACATATACTATTTGCATATACAAGCTAAGACTGGTCCGTACCCGATGCAAATTCAGATTCAAAATAGGTATGTACTTCTGTAGATGAGACGTGTACTACTTGGCTATGGAAAACAAAAATACACAAACCCAACTGATATATATAAAAATAAGGAATATGCAAACAGTTGCCGTCTAGGATTCAAACATTCTCACTACTCACCACTACGTAAGCACACCATTCCACCATTGATGAATATTTTATTAAGAGTCAAGCGCACCTACAGAACGTACATGATGAGCTCTTTTTGTTGACACGTATAAATTAGATGGTCAATATTAAATACCAATATATGGTTGTATCGTAACAACGACAGATAAACCGGAAGAAGTCCGAAAAGAGAAGGTGAAACCCTAGCGTGCATGAGTTGGAGTCGAATGCACACAAACAAAATAGAACTAATGAAAATATAAATAACGTAAATTATTTATTTTGGAATATATATCATGCAATGTAAAAAATGTAAAATATAGTAGCAGGTCTTAAATTATTCACATGCATGCTATAGGCACATGTGTGACATGCATGCATTAGTTCTCGTGTTATAACAAACCATGCCGATATGGATACTTCCAAGATTCTAGCAAAATATTCAAAAAGGTGAATATTATTTGTTATATTTATAAGTAAATTAAACAAAAAGGTTCTAATAGAACAAATTTTAACATAAAATAAACTGTTTATCAATTTAGTGACAAGGCACTGTAAGTCATTCCATGACTTGGTTTATCAACATGCACTGTTTACTTAAATGAGTCAACATGTGTCGATGGGTTCGCTCAAAAAGGAAAATGCATCGACATGAGTATAAGAAGATTGAGTATGCTTTAATTGATGGTCATTAATGGTGTTCCTAGCTTACAGCTAAAAACGACAATGAAATAGTACAACAATATTCAAGTATCAAATGGGTATAACCATCCATGAAACAGGGCAAGAAGTATGGCGTATCGATTTCAAGGATGCATGATAATTTTAAAAATGAGTAGGCTATAACTATAACTACACATAAATTGTGCCAAGTGTGAAATAAGATGCATGATTTCATTTCGTACATACATGGACTGCTTGACAAATTACAACACTGAGATCATTTGTGAGACAAAATTCTTTGAAACACAAGCACCAATCCTATGCAAGCCACAACCCCTAACAATACCTGGAATATCAAGTACATACCCCATGTTGCAATTAGTATCTCGAGAGTAAAGTTCACCGACATGCTACATATCAGTCACGAGTGACAAGATAGACTGAAGCTAAAATTCGGGAAATGGTATGCAAGTGCAGACTTGGAATTTACGTTATTTGGTGCATCGTCTGTATTTACCTGAAAGAACACATTGCAGGTCATCGAAAATGATCGAAACAGAAAGAAGTGGCATCATTCTCGCAATGTATTCCACCACCTCCTTCTCGTTGATGTACGCATACCCCCAAAGATTGCGCCCGGAGAGCATAATAAGTCCTAACGACACACCCGCCACGAGACCCAGAACCATGGTCACACGAGTAGCCAGACTGGTAGCTTCAGGTCGCCCAGTACCAAGCTCGTTTGAAACACGGATGCTACAATGACAAGATACACGGTTTCATTGCCACAGTGACTGTACGATAAAGTTGTAGTGCACTAGAAGCATGGCAAAAGGTTTACGAGTCTTGAGTTGTTCGGTCGTACCTTATGGCTGCCCCAAGCCCGAAGGGCATCATGAATGTTAATGCAGTTGTGTTTAAGCTGCAAGAAGTTCCACATTTCGCATCAGAAAAGGGCATACAGAATGTGAAATACTCCATGGAAATTGCAACTCACCAAATGGACAACACCGATGCCTCGAGCTTAGGATTTGCGAGAAGTCCGGAGAGAAGTACCAGTAGCACAAACGACTACCACTCTAAGCTGGGTAGATGTAAGATCAGATTCAGTCCACGATGGAACGCGATAAAAAACGTAACTGCAAAAACTGAAACTCACAAAACCATGAGCGCGGATGGCACGGCAAGCTTCATGAAGCTAAGGATGTCGTGAAATGCCTCCTTTGAGAGCCATGTCGAGGTGCTCTTGTAGGATGGAGAGACACTGATGTAGAGAGCCAAGATCGAGACATTGGCCAGGTATGAGCTTATCTGCTGATGTCAGCAGAAAGTCGTCTCCAAGAACAAGCGGGCGGGACGAACCAAGCAGCAGCAGATCTAGCACATCGACATGAAAACAAACAAACAAACAAGAGGATACCAAGTCAAATAAGAGGATACAAGAGTATAACATTAACATCCGAACAGGTAGAGTGTAAACAGATAAGTGGCATACTCGTGGGAAGGACCGGTATAAGTGGCTGATTAATGTTGAGGAGCAGAACAAGCAAGATGATCTCTTCACAGTCGGTTGCCAGAAATAGCTTGAGGACTTTCTCTGTCAACTTACCAGCACTAAGGGTTCTCTGCCATTAAACAATCGTCGCCCGCGAGTCGTCAAAGATCTAACAACACGATACTTACGAAAGATTACAAGAGTGTAGTGCAGGTGATGAATGTTTGAGTTCATGCTCAACCTAAGCATCAGAACAGACTTTAAATAAGAAAATAATCAATATCCCTAATGGTTTTTATATCCATGTACTACAATTGTTGGTTAGACTCTGGATAGGTTCCGGCTCATCCTCTCATGAGGATTCTAGAGCAGAAGAGGTGTTGCTCAAGCAGCGGGAGCATCGGGTTTTTTATGTGATGATGGAACATCACGAACGATCGTTTATTCGTTGAACTCTTGTGCAATTTGGACTGAATGTGCTGAGACGGATGGCCTAACTACTACTAGTACAATGTTATCATCATTAGAGTTGCAGAGTAGAGTGAGTGAGTGAGGGGGCTCGCTCACCGAGGTAGAATGTCTTAGGCGTACTCGGCGCAGACCTCGCCGCAGCGGTCGTAGGCGTCGCCGAGGAGGCCCCATCCGAGCTCGACGTCGCTCTCCTGCTCCAGCTGCTCCTCGCGCCACCGGCGGCGCCGACCGTCTCAGCCTCCCGCGCCGCACCGCCCCTGCAGGTCCTCCACTATCATTCTGCTAACATGGTACACAGCACATAATTCCTACACTTGCTAATAGGATATCCAGCCTGTGGGAGAAACCCTATTTTGTGTTGAGTAAATAGGCAATTTTCCGAGTATATTAATCCACGAGATAATAACTAGCATGGCATTGACTAGACTAATGATATACTGATCTTGAGCTAACCTAGCACATACTACGCATATAGTGGATACATCTATGCAGACAAGTAGTACTGCTAGGATAAATACGAACATGAGGATAAACGAGTCATACCCTCCAATCGGCCAGTTGGCCTTAGCAGTGGCGGCGGCGGCAGTATCCTCTGCCGCCTTCTTCGCGGCTTCGGCCTTCTCGTGGAGACGGTCAGCTTCGCTTGGTGAAGACATGGCGATGACGAGGGCGACGCGGACGTAGACGAAGCAGACGGACGGAGTCGAGCAGTCGCGTGATCGGTCCCCAAAAACCTAATCGCCCCTCTCCCATACAGGAACCGGAGAGGCGAGGTTTCGGAGGCCTGCTCTCTCGTCGACCGTGTACGCGGCAAACGGAACGGAGTCGCCGGCGGCGGCAGCAGTTCAAGGAACGAACGTGTGAGGCAGATGTGATCTGATTCTCGTGACGGCTAGGGTAGGCGATAGCCTGCTTATAAAGGCGACTGGGTGGAGAGACGTGGGCCGAACCCACGTCCGAGTCGGTAACAGCCCACGATCCGACGTCTCGGATCGTGCCGTGTCCGTTACGTATTCTCCGTTCCTGACCGGCAAAAATAAGCGCGTAGGTATGAGCTCGGCTCGGCTCATTCCCGCAACCCGCGGCGCGTCGTGGCGTGGCGTGGCGTGGCATGGCGAGGCGGGCGGCGGAGGAGGAGTGCGCGAGGGCACCTTCTCTTCTCACTCTCCAATAGCATGTGGAAGAGAGACCCTTATAAAGGGGTCCAAACTCTCCTCCACTAGCGGGGTGGGACTAAACTTCCCACCACCTTGTCATCCACCACCTACATGGGCCCTTGGAGATTTTTCTGAAATTCTCTAATGGGCCTAAAGCCCACTACCAATTTCAACAATCCCCCACCAGATCTCAAGGGCAGATCGTGTTCCCTCGTTCCAATCACTGTTTTAATATACCAGCATTTCAGTGAAGACCTGTTAAGGTTGAGCTTCACCTAGAACAAGTAGCTACACCCCTTTACAACTGAACAATGGACTATGCCTTGAATTGTCAGTTTGGCGTAAAGGAGCTTCACCACAAGTCTTACTAGTACTAGACTACCGAAGGTGACCCCTCGGGTGGAGCATATTAGTCACACTCCTGGCCTATTCATGAGTTTACTAGAGATCACCCAAATCTCATAGACTGTGACCAGCAGTCAAGCTCATATAGGTGTGTTCCTCCAAAGATCGCTCTGTAGGACAGCATCTTGCTTACATATAAGCTTTAGAACACATTAAGACAATAGTCATCCTACCATACAGTATCCGAGAGTATTGCATCTCCAACGGAGTGGGTTAGTAAAGTTACTCTCCTCAGTTCACCACTGGCTTGTTTTCCCAGGTCCTACTTCACGGGATCTCCGATCATATAGGTTGGGTTACTACCATGGCAACTCATGTGGGTCTCATACCCATCTCCCTCGATGCACTATCTATCACAACACGTGATAGCCCTTTAGTAAAGGGATCTGCCAGATTCTTAGCCGTTTGGATATAATCCAACGCTATCACTCCGGAGTTTCTCAAACGTCTGACAGACTTCAATCTCATTCTTATATGTTTGTTGGACTTCATATTGTCCTTTGAACTCTTCACTTTAACAATAACCGTCTGATTATCGCAGTTCATAAGGATAGCCGGAACCGGCTTTTCAACCACAGGTAAGTAAAAGATCTCGAAGAAATTCTGCTTCGACACCAGATGTGTCTAATGCTGTTAATTCTTCTTCCATTGTCGATCTCGTTAAGATCGTTTGCTTGCAAGACTTCCAGGAAACAGCACCACCCCCAAGAGTAAACATATACCCAATGGTAGCCTTCATCTCATCAGCATCAGAGATCCAATTTGCATCACTATACCCTTCAAGTACGGATGGGAATCCCGTATAGTGAAGCCCGTGATTGACATTACCTTTCAAGTAGCGCATAATTCTTTCAACAGCGTGCCAATGAACATCACCCGGGTTTGCAACAAACCGGCTAAGTTTGCTCACAGCAAACGCGATGTCAGGCCTCGTTGCGCTAGCTAGGTACATAAGTGAACCGATAATTTGAGAGAATCTCAATTGATCTATAGTTGTGCCTTTAAAATTTGGAATAAGCACACTAGGATCATATGGTGTTTGACAAATTTTGCAGTCTGAATATCCAAAGCGACTCAAAATCTTATCAACATAGTGGGATTGCAGAAGTGTAATCCCACCCTCATCATCTCTCAACAGCTTGATGTTCAAGATAACATCAGCCACCCCAAGGTCCTTCATCTCAAAGTTTTGAGACAGAAAAGACTTAACCTCCTCAATTACTTTGAGGTTGGTTCCAAATATCAGTATGTCATCAACATACAAGCACAATATAACTCCTTCGCCCCCACCAGGGCGATAGTATACACATTTGTCAGCTTCATTAACAACGAAGCCAATAGATGTCAGAGTTGTATTAAACTTCTCATGTCATTGCTTAGGTGCTTGTCTCAGACCATATAAAGATTTCAGCAACTTACACACCTTTCCTTCCTGACCTTCTATCACAAAGCCATCTGGCTGTTGCATATAGATTTCCTCATTTAACTCTCCATTCAGGAAAGCCGTCTTAACGTCCATTTGATGAATGAGAAGACCATGAGAGGCCGCCAATGAGAGTAGTACTCGAATGGTGGTCAGTCTAGCCACAGGTGAATAAGTATCGAAGAAATCTTCTTCCTCTTTCTGGGCATAGCCCTTGGCCACAAGCCTAGCCTTGTACTTTTCAATCGTACCATCGGGCCTAAGCTTCTTTTTGAACACCCACTTGCATCCCAATGGTTTGCAACCATAGGGACGATCAGTGATTTCCCATGTCCCGTTAGCCATGATGGAATCCATCTCGCTACGGACCACAGCTTTCCAGTAATCAGCATTTGGAGAAGCATACGCTTCTGAAATAGAAGTGGGATTATCATCCACGAGGTATACGAAGAAATCATCACCAAAGGTCTTTGCAGTCCTTTGTCTCTTGCCCCTACCACGGGCTTCCTCGTCATCCTCCTCAGGATTTTCATCATGTGTTTGTTCATAGTATTCCATAGGAATGGCAGGCTCAGGAGTTATCTCAGATTCCTGTCTAGAAGTGCTTTGCATATCTCTCATGGGAAATATATCCTCAAAGAATGTAGCATCCCTCGACTCCATTATTGTACCGACCTTCACGTCAAGTACCTCAGATTTCACTACTAGAAATCTATAGCCTACGCTATTCTTAGCGTATCCCAAATTAACGCAGTCCACAGTCTTTGGTCCAAGCTTACGCTTCTTGGGGATCGGTACATTGACTTTCGCCAAGCAGCCCCAAGTACGTAAGTACGAGAGCGTCGTCCTTCTCTTTTACCACTCCTCGTAGGGAGTGACCTCATTATCTTTTGTAGGAACTTTATTCAGGACATGACACGCGGTCAATATAGCCTCCCCCCACCATGCCTTGGATAAACCCGATGTATCTAACATGGCGTTAACCAAATCAGTTAGAGTACGGTTTTTCCGCTCGGCAACCCCGTTTGACTGGGGTGAATAGGGAGGCGTCCTCTCATGAATAATGCCGTGTTCCGCACAAAATGAATCAAATTCGTTTGAGAAGTACTCTCCACCACGATCAGACCGGACTCGTTTAATTTTCTTTTCAAGTTGATTCTCAACTTCTGCCTTATAGATTTTAAAGTAGTGTAGAGCCTCATCTTTAGTATTTAACAGATACACATAGCAAAATCTAGTGGAATCATCTATCAATGTCATGAAGTATTTCTTTCCACCTTTAGTCAACACACCATTCATCTCACAAAGATCAGAATGTATGAGTTCTAATGGTGCCAAGTGTCTCTCCTCTGCAGCCTTATGAGGCTTGCGAGGTTGCTTTGCTTGCACACACGAATGGCACTTAGAACCTTTGGCTAAAGTGAAAGTTGGGATTAAATTCAGTTTTGCTAGCCACGACATAACACCGAAACTTATGTGACAAAGACGTGAATGCCAAACTTTAGATTCATTAACACTCGAATGAATATTGTTCACGACTTTATTACAAAAATCTGCAAGAGAAAGGCGGAACAGACCTCCGCATTCATAACCTTTTCCAACGAGAAGTCCATATTTCGTAACTACTACTTTATTAGACTCGAATACCAACTTAAACCCTTCTCTACACAGAAGGGAGCCACTAACGAGATTATTCTTGATGGCGGGGACATGCTGCACGTTCTTCAGCTGCACGATCCTTCCCGAAGTAAACTTCAGATCGACCGTGGCAACACCAAGAACAGAAGCACTCGCGCCATTCCCCATCAATACGGACCCGCGACCGGTGGCCTGATAAGAAGAGAACAATGATAAGTCAGCACACACATGAATATTTGCACCCGTGTCCACCCACCAATCGGTGGACTGACAAACTATAAATATAGTAAGTAAATTACCGTACCCAGATGCACCACTTTCATTGTTGCCCACAATCATGTTGGCGGACTTGGAGTCCTGCGCCGGCTTCTTGTACTTGTTTGGGCATTTGTTCGCCCAATGTTCCTCTGAACCACAAGTATAGCAGCCATCTCCCTTCTTATTCTTCTTGAAGGGCTTCTTTCCCTTCTTCTTGAAGTCGGTATTCTGTTGGACAGAATTCTTTCCCTTGGGCTTGTGAGAATTGAAGTTCCTCTGATGTACCATATTGGCAGCAGAAGAGCTTTCCACCGCTTTTCCATTGAAGTCCTTTGCTCTCGAGTTCTGCTCAACACTCAGATGGCCGATGATGTCCTCTACTGAGAACTCACGCCTCTGATGTTTCAGAGTAGTAGCAAAGTTCCTCCAGGAATTAGGGAGCTTAGCAATTATACAGCCCGCGACAAACTTGCCCGGCAAATTGCACTTAAGAACCTCAAGTTCCTTAGCTATGCATATTATCTCATGAGCTTGTTCCAATACAGAACGGTTGTCAACCATCTTCTAATCGTGGAACTTCTCCATAACATACATCTCACTCCCAGCATCGGTGGCCCCGAATTTAGATTCGAGCACCTCCCACAAGTCCTTGGCAACATGCATATGTAAATATGCATCAACCAGCTTATCTCCGATCACGCTAATGACTGCTCCAAGGAATAGGACGGTGGCCTCCCTAAACATCTTCTCCTATTCAGGAGTGATAGTTTTCGTAGGAGTGACACCGGCTACCCAGAACACGTTCATAGCCGTGAGCCATAAGGTGGTTCTCGTTTGCCAACGCTTGAAAAAGGTACCGGTAAACTTATCCGGTTTCAGTGTAGCAGCAAAACCATTACTCAAAAAATTCCTACAGACATTAGGTTTTTGGATTGTTGAGTAAATAGGCAATTTTCCGAGTATATAAATCCATGAGATAATAACTAGCATGGCATTGACTAGACTAATGATATACTGATCTTGAGCTAACCTAGCACATACTATGCATATAGTGGATACATCTATGCAGACAAGTAGTACTGCTAGGATAAATACGAACATGAGGATAAACGAGTCATACCCTCCAATCGGCCAGTTGGCCGTAGCAGCAGCGGCGGCGGCGGCAGTATCCTCTGCCGCCTTCTTCTCGGCTTCGGCCTTCTCGCGGACACGGTCAGCTTCGCTTGGTGAAGACATGGCGATGACGAGGGCGACGCGGGCGTAGACGAAGCAGACGGACGGAGGAGAGCAGTCGCGTGATCGCTCCCCAAAAACCTAATCGCCCCTCTCCCGTACAGGAACCGGAGAGGCGAGGTTTCGGAGGCTTGCTCTCCCGTCGACCGTGTACGCGGCAAACGGGACGGAGTCGCCGGCGGCAGTAGCAGTTCAAGGAACGAACGCGTGAGGCAGATGTGATCTGATTCTCGTGACGGCTAGGGTAGGCGATAGCCTGCTTATAAAGGCGGATGGGTGGAGAGACGTGGGCCGAACCCACGTCCGAGTCGGTAACAGCCCACGATCCGACGTCTCGGATCGTGCCGTGTCCGTTACGTATTCTCCGTTCCTGACCGGCAAAAATAAGCGCGTAGGTATGAGCTCGGCTCATTCCCGCAACCCGCGGCGCGTCATGACGAGGCATGGCGTGGCGAGGCGGGCGGCGGAGGAGGAGTGCGCGAGGGCACCTTCTCCTCTCACTCTCCAATAGCATGTGGAAGAGAGACCCTTATAAAGGGGTCCAAACTCTCCTCCACTAGCGGGGTGGGACTAAACTTCCCACCACCTTGTCATGCCACCACCTACATGGGCCCTTGGAGATTTTCTGAAATTCTCTAATGGGCCTAAAGCCCACTACCAATTTCAACAATTTTCTACTAGGCTACTATGATAAGAGGTGCAGATGTGTATTTAGAACCGTTATGTCGGAGTGATTTTGTTAGTATACCTACCAGATAAAAATACTACAGGCTGCAACAACTTGTTCCCCGAATCCAATTTTAAAAGGGGAACGATCTTTGCATCGACGCAGCCAACCCTAGGACCACGCATTCGTCTCGTGCAAAAGAAGGTACTACGGTAGTGAGGCGACAGAACTCGTAATCTCATAGCTCGCGTCAGGAATCAGAACTGGTTCTTCAGGACCGATAATAATCTCACAGCAGGCCTCAATTCGCCCCTGACACGAAGGTAAACAAGGGACGAACAATGCCATGAATCATTCAATGCGTGAATCTAGCAAAGCAAACCATGCGTCCCCAATTCGGCGACAATCCAATCCACCCCCGCCGCAAATCTCACGTGGCTGGGCACGGAAAGTGGCCGCCGGGATCGGCGCCCATGCAAAAACCCTAAGCGATTAGCACGAAGAACATCGGTCGGGGCAGACAGCACGGTACCTTTGCTCCCAGCGGGGAGGAGGAGGGATGGCGGAGGGGCGGGCGGTTGGGGGAGTGGCGAGGTGGAGTGTGTGCGTGCGTTGATGTGTGATGGGGAGTGATCAGGTGCTACGGTCATATAAACGCGGCGGGTTGTGCGGCAAAGCGTGGCATGGCAGTGCCTCCGATGGAGTCGAGTGAGCAGTGCGCATGCCGAAGCAGCACCTCGTACACCGCCTCCTCCATCGCCGTCTGCGCCGCCATCAGGATCGCCCTCGATGCCCCCACGCCGCCCCTCCTCCACGCACGGCAGGGAGCAGCAGCCCGGGCTGGCCGCCCTGCTGGGCCTGGTCGGCCGGGTGGAGGAAGGCTGCGCGTGCGTGCGCCTGCAGGACGTGTACACAGGGGAGGATCCCACCATTCGACTCGCCGCGATGGTCCGGCAGTGCTCGCTAGTTCCGATATGTGGGTTGGTTTTGGTGGGATCTTCTTGTGGCAAGGAGGAAGGCATAGGCAGAGGGATCTGCCGATCTAGATGCGGCTAGGGTTCGTGCAAGACAAAGGCAAAGGAGGGTTGTGGTGGGTTGGGTGGGGTTCGTGCTTGAGGGAGAGGGGTTTGCTGTGGTGGGATGGATGGACGGATGGATGAACGTATGGATGGATGGATGGCCGGATGTTTGCCATGTGAGCGATCCATGTCACAACTTATTCCACCAATCAGACTTAAGCTTGTGCAATTTTCTTTTTTTCTTTTTTGTTTCTCTTTTACTTTTCATCCTCTTATTCAGGGCAAATATAAAATATATTACCCTCTTACAGTTTGTCAAATTGACCAATATTATGCACATGTGTGTATCTTGGGATGAAAAAATGTTGATTTGGGGGGTTTCATTTTCTTCATAAAGTGCTATTCTGAACAGAATAGGAAAATGAATATTGCAGAATTATTTTTGAACTATAGAATGAAGAGTTTTCACATATTTGAGGAATATATGATCCAAATTATTTATGAGAATTTTTCGAGAATTTTTGGACTGATAGAATAATAGGTTGCTTCACAAATTAGGATAAGGTGGGATAGAATGGACCCACGAGTGACATGTCAACATAGTTAGAATATGTTACGACATTTTTATAATCGTCGTAAAAGTTATGACGATCTCATCTTATGCGGTTACGACGTTTTTGACTCACATTGTCTTAATTTATATGTATATTTGATCCCCTCAAATGGTTTACGACGACCTCGGATGAAATCGTCATAGATTTATGATGAATTCATCAACGACATCTTAAAAAACGTCATGTATGAGCATATTTCTTGTAGTGTCTTGTCCATCACATCATTCTCCTAATGATGTGATCCTGTTATCAAATGACAACTTATGTCTATGGCCGGAAAACCTTGACCATCTTTGATCAATGAGCTAGTCCTTTAAAGACTCACGAGGGACAGTGTGTTGTCTATGTACACACACATGTATTTAAGTTTCCAATCAATACAATTCTAGCACGGATATTGAACAATTATCATGAACAAGGAAATATAATAATAACTAATTTTTTATTGCTTCTAGGGCATATTTCCAATAGTTTTAAAGGTTTAAAAGAGAAGAATAGGCGGGAACTCAAAAGAGGGAAACTTTGGCGGGAGATATAGGCGGGGAAACGACGACATGAGATATACGCGGGAACGAAGAAGCTAGAGACTATGGCCAGAAGTGAGGAGCGGTAAATTATGGCGGGAAGTAAGAAGCGGTAAAAGTGTTGTCACGTGGTCCAGTAGCGGGAGTCACAAGCGGGAAACCACGAGGGCTTTTTTTTCATTCTCGTCCTCAAAAAATTATAATTAAACACCAAAAGACAAATGCATCCACCTATCGACTTTGCCAAAGCCGACCGATGCTAATTGCTCACGGAAAAACCAATTAATGCTAATAGACGTGTCAAAAGCGTTTGGGACCTATCGGCTTTGGCAAAGCCGACTCGAGTTTCTAAAGGTAGCCGAGAGGCCTATCGACCAGGTCAAAACCGATACGGCCCTAATTGGATTTGGTGATGCCGACTCGAGCCACTCGGCTTTCGTGAGGCCGAAGGTGTATTATTTCTGATTTTTTTTATACGTGTGTAATATTATTGAAATTTAATAAAAAAGTGTATCATTGAAAAAAAATACTCAACCTATTTGTCGACATGGGCGGCCCCACTCGTGGAAGCACGCATCCTCCAACCCCCCTTATTGCGCTGACCCATGGGCGGGGCGGGATGCCCCCCATTTTTCTTCCTTTTCCTTTTTCGTTTTCTGTTTTAGTTTTTGTCTATATTAAAATAAATTGGAATCACATAAAGGTTCTTATTTTTAAGAAATTATGAATTGTTAAAAACAGTTCTTAAATTCAAAAAATGTCTACGTTTTTAAAGGAATGATAGATTTTTATTTTTTCAATGATTTTTTATTTTGATGAAAGATATTTATGAGCATTTGAATGATTACGAATATTGCTTTTGTATTTGATGAAAAAAAATTCGAATTCAATGATTTTTTTGAACTTGTTGAACAATTTTTTATTAAAGAACCTTTTATTTGAAAAATAAATGATTTTTTCTGAATTCGATGAACATTTTTTGAAAACGGTGAACAAAATTCGAATATGATTGACATTTCTTAATTCAATGAATTTTTTAATATTGATGATCATTTTTTAAATCTGACGAACAAAAATGTTTTTTGATGCATACTTTTGGAATTGCTAAACATTTTTTACTTGATAAACATTTTTTGAATTCCATCAACGAAACATGTTCAGAATTGAATAAAGAAAATAAAAAAATGAAAAAGTACATTATAAAAAAGAGAAAAGAATAATAAAAACATGAAATTAAAATAGAGTAATAAAGGCCGGCCCATACGAACGCCTAGTATGCGAGGGGGTGCGCGCCAAGTCGCTCGCGAGCGACCTACGCGCCGAATAGGAAACCCGTATGAGGATTTCCATGTTGACCTCCATGTGTGGTGACGGTTCGCCCCTCGGTGGCCCGAAGTTGTCCATCCGCCTTCTCTATCGCGGCCCAATATTTCTTGTGTTGAGATATATGCCTCGAGGAGCAGTCCAGAAGTTAATATGCGGCCCAGTAATGCTAATGTTGTGGTTTTTTTCTCATGGTGGCTGACTAAGTAGCCAAAAGTATTTTTAAAGTTTGAACATACATGCCGTAGAAACGTCCATCACCTTTTCACTTTTACAGCAAAACTGAAACAATAGGCCCTATCCATAAGTTGCCATTTAAAAAACGCTACCAATTACAAGAGTTTCAAAGATGCACAAAACAGGAGTAAAAATTGTAATCTTGTAGTTGCCCAAAAAGAAGGAAACAAACACATGGACATCAAGTGACGTCACCACAACACATGGAGGGCTAGAGCATATTAGCACCCCTAAAAGCTAAGCTAGCAAAATAAAACTTTCAGTAGTAATGAAATAACACTACTTGATTATCGGGATCTTGAACCTCTTTATGAGGTTCCCTCTATTCTCCTAGCAATTGGTGCTCATTCGTGCTAGTAAGACAAAAACATTTTTAATCATCTTCCTGTTCATCTCAACACCCTCCTTGGGCTTTCTCCGTTCTTGTACCTTCTACTGAATTGCTCATGCACGTATATGATTATGCAGAGTGAATATAGATGCAGCAGGGTCAAAACGAAATTTCTGTCAAAAGAAGGCATTATTTCTAGTTTTCTAGATTCTCCAAAAAGGGACAACGGCCCCACAAAGCAACACCTTGCGTTGCTTAGCTGGAAAAGAAGCCAACCAATTTCCAAAGATATGATATGTCCAAGAGGGGTTCATATGTAGATTCACGGAAACATCAAACCACTTCCAAGACAGAATTTGCAAAAGAACACCTAAACAATAAATGATCATTGTTACCTTTTATATTTGTGCGCGACTCAGAAGTCTTGCATATACTATATCACTAAAACCCCTAGAATTGAAGGCCTCTCATTCAATTGAGGTCACCAATTTGGAATTGGGTCATCAATTTTGACCGGATCAACAATTTCTCACTCAATTATTTTAATCCTCTATGACACCGAGCTCCCTATTTTTTGAGTCCTCACAATCAATTGAGCTCTCAATATGAAGTTTGGTCATCCAATTTTCACTGAGTCAATAATTGCACAATGAGCTCTCTCATTTATTTTCTAATGCACAATACTCCCTAATTTTTAAGCTTCTTCCGTCAATCCTTGATTTTGACTCCTTCAATCTTTTGTTGTGGCAATGAAATCTCTAACTTCGTTATGCTATCCAGTTTTAAAGCCCCTCATTCAACTCTTCAAATTTGATTGGATACATAATTGATTGGGCCGTTCATCCTAGCTCCATGGTGGGATCTCTCGATGAATTGGTGACGAAACATATGTGTCTTCCATGACACGTCTAACATCAGCATACACATGCATCACACAATGTAAATAACTTTCTCATGTTTTTTACTAACTAAAAGACGTCCTATCACATGGTCAAAAAAATGCACCAAAACATCATAATAATAAAAAAAATACACTCACGAACGATTCGCTATGGACTGGTTATACCAGACATTGTCCCACTAATCACTTCCCTGATTTGCATTGTTGGCCCACTTTTTCTCTAATCTCTGAAATTAAATTGACACATCCATTTGTTAGCATGGTTCCGTAAAGTATGTCCCTAGACGTAACATATCCGATAAAAAAATGCATCCGTCAAACCAACTAATACGAATATTTATCAGAACTTTAAAACAAATAAATGAAACATGTATAACCCCAAGAATAATACGCGCACTGCCCTTCTAGTATTCACTATATTTGCTAGTGTCCCATTCGAATAGTCAACTTAGACAGGCCCACCCACGTGATCCCATCGCTATCCAGAATGTAGTACACCATTAAAGTTCACCACAATTTCATTTATTTAACTTATTATATTGAAAGTGGGAACTCAATAAAACAGTAATATTTATTGCAATAATTTTTGTATTTCATTGAGTAATTTTTATTGTATCATTTTTTTTCTTCCGAAATACATCTTCAATTTAATTATATATTCCGATCTCATTTACTTAAAATAGTTCACAAATCATATAGTTCACTTACTTTGAAATATTTCGTAGATTACACAATTCACCCGTCTGAAATATGTGAAATGAATAAATATGCCACATATTGTAAATTCACGCACTTCAGTTTTCATACTTAGGTCAATACCAGTACCATATTTCAGAGATTTGTGGAGCGTACATTTCACTACATGGACACTTCAATAACAACTGTTTTAGATATTTTTTGAAACATATGTTCCAATAATATATACTTCATAGAAATCATTGAAATATATGTCAGTTGCCTACTACATCACCATTTTTCAATTTCAACAACAATATTCAAGCTTGCAATTCCCAGCAACAATTTTACCTTTTCACTTATGTCTGCTGAAATCGTTGTTGCTATAGCAATAATTGCATGTTTTCACATATCACATACTCCCTCCGTTCCTAAATATAAGTCTTTTTAGTGGTTTCACTAATAGAATACATACGGATGTATATAGACATACTATAGAGTGTACATTCAATTATTTTGCTTCGTATGTAGACCCCTAGTGAAATCGCTTAAAAGACTTATATTTAGGAACGGAGGGAGTACATTCAGTAACATAAAAGTGCAATGTAGATGATAAATTTCATAATAATAACTATTAGTGTGAAACTGAAATATGCATTTCACATATCGCACAACCTTCACACAATTCAATTTCAAGTGTGTCCATTAATTTTAAAAAAAACAGTTGTTTGACCTGGCAAATGGAGTTTCTCACATGTTTCACTTGACAATTTGACACAATTAAATTTCCACCGTCACCGCTTCACATTCTCACACAAACACCGTACCATATAGGCATATATCACAATATCACCATCAATATGAATGTCTTCGTAATTTCACACAATCCACTACCGCATCTTATAATTTGGATGCTACAGAAATGTCGAATTGAATTTATTCAACTTGACACATTATCAATATCCATGCCTTCATGAGTTTCACATAATCACACTAACACAAGGGGCGGGGTCAGAGAGGAGCTCCACGTGCTGGTCGGGCGTCGTTGCTTGACATTGTGAAATAATCAATGCCATATAGATGCGTTCATCAATTGGTGTTGAGGCTGGATGTGTTACCCTCCATTTATAAAAAAGGAATTGATATTCTACCTGCGAGCACTTATACCATCGATTATGCATCGATTAATCTAGTGAATGTCATGGAGGTTTCATGACGGGCCCTAGAGGGCCAAAGAGAAATCTCAATTATCCGGACTATGGACCCTATGAACTTGCGTTTTTAGCGTGCCAGTTGGAGCCTTACGTATCAACTTGGCCAGGACGAAGGTCAATGCGACGTCCTACCAGCTGCCGCCGGTGGCTCCCGGCGCAGCGCGGCCGTCCATATCCTCGATAAGCCAAGGAAACCTTCAACTTCGGCACTAGTAGCAGGATAAAATCACACAGGCGGACGCACCAGTCGCTCGCGCCATAATGGCGCACCGGTGAGACGCCGACGAGTGAGTTTGCCAGCGAGGTGACCCGCAAGCCGCCCTAGTGCCGCGCTCATCGGTTGACTATTCCTCCCTCGCGCCTCCATCGATCGGCCAGTACCCTACTCGCCGGCTACTCAACCACCCTCCCCTTGGAGAAGCCGGCGACGCCCGTGGTCCATGGGCCAGGAGAGAAAGCACAGCCATTGAATACACGCTGATCGCGCCACCGTGAGGCTGACCCGAGCGAGCGATACGAGGTGAAGTTCCGTTCGTCGTTGGGCGATCTCGTTCAAATACACGCTGTAGAGCTCTCGGCCACTCGCCGTACGTACCGCTCCGGAGATGGCCGCGACCGCGCACGCGCGCCGGCGAACGCAATGAATGTCCGCGGGGACCTTGATCTGATCATTGGTCGAGGTTGCCGCCGAGTCCCTCTCCTCGTACTGTCGTACAGGGTACCGATCGAACCTGGGGAGACTACCCGGACTCCGAACCTGAAAGACACGCCGCGCTCCGACGTTGAGAACTGCCATGTTCTCCCGCAGATTCTTTGGTTGAGATGATGGCGAGGGCTCTAAAACACTCTCGGCATTGGTTGGACGAACAGCGCGGGAGACCGGATAATTATCCTTGAATCGACCCCTGGATCGGCGCCTTGCTACTAGGCTAGTGGCGTGAAAGGAACCACGTTTTTTCTTTTTCTTTTGAGAGGCGTGAAAGGAACCACGTCCTGTGCTGTAGCGACTCGAGGGCAATTAGGGTTTCATCCCTCCTGCCGGCGACGCCGGAGGTCTAACTCGTCTTCTGTGGCCTTAGCCATAGAGGCATAGTGGATCTCGGTCTTTATCGGTTGGAGGGCTTCTGTTATGGTTTCAGGTGTTTTTTTGTTTGTTTCTTTAGAGTTTGTGCTACGATTCTCTGAAGATAAAATAAAGTTCTTCATGCCTAGACACGTCCCGGTGATTCGTCCAGCACCTTCATAGGGCTCGTGCAGGTATGTCTTCGACAGATGTCGCAGGATTCAGCTAGCGTTTGTCTTCGATGGATATAGTTTTGGATCTGCTTTTCTTTCGTTTGCGTTTGTGTGTCTATAAATTGAATATTTTTTATCTACACTTCTCTTCACTCACAACGTTTGTTGTTCTAGTGCGTTGATCCTGTGAAGCCTTAGAACGACGACTTCTTAATTGTTTATTATAATAAGGTTTGTCTGGCTCGGATAAGAGAGGAACGATGCCGACGAAGGACCTTCGGCTTGCTTCAGGCCATGTGTTCTATAGACCTAGATGTTTTCTTTTTCATTTCTTGTGTTCTTTGTACTGGCCTGATTATTAACGAATAAGTCAGATTCATAAAAAAACTCTAATATCTAGCAATCAGCTTCCATGGGGGATAGCCGATCAAACAAATTTGCCCAAAGGCCCAGTTTACTGTTTTAATTTTTTAGATGCCATGAAAAAATACATACTATTATTATAAAAACAGAGAAAACGTAAAGGGTATAATTGCGATTGATACGAAAATATGGAAAAATGCCATGCAAATTTATAAATTTAGAAATGGCATGATTAAGAAAAATGTGCCATGTGATCTTTTTTTTTATGAATTCTGCCATGGAGATGCTTTACTCTGAAGAAAAGAGTCATGTTTTGGAGACCTTTTTTCTTTATTTTTACCAAATAGCCAAAACAAAATGTCATGCTGTAATTTTGTTTGCTTTATCTGGTCCATTGTGCAAAACTTAATAAAAATATATTGTCAGTGAAATATAATTAGATTGTCATGCCAATAAAAAAGTTGGCATACTCTTAATAATAAAATTATCATCGTGTTAATACTAAAAATGTCATGCCAAAAATTGTAAAAATGTTAGACTCCCAATAATAAAAATGTTACCCTCTTAATAATAAAACTGCCATTTAATTAATTATTAAAATTTATAGCCATCCTCTTAAGAATAAAAAAAATTATTGGTTATTGAAATACCATCCTCTTAGTAATAAAACTGCCATGTAATAAAGTAAAAAGAATTACAAAATTACCACAAAATAAGTGATAAATTTTTGAAAGGCCTGCCATGTGGTCATTACAAAAAAGACCTAGAAATTGCCATGCTACCTAAAATAAAATGGCAGCTGGCAAGTTTGGGGAAAAAAACCTAAAAAAATAGATTTTTTTAGTTCTTTCAAACATGGGGGAAATCTGTTTTTTCAGATTTTTTAAAATGAGAAAATCGAATAAAAAAGAATTTAGCTTCAAATACACAAAAACAAGTTTCAGTACATGTTTCGACAAACCTGCTTCAGCCCACCCGGCGAACCGTGCGCACCACTGTGCAGGAGCCTGTAAAGAAGCATGGCTACACGGGATGCCTACGCTTTGTCCGGGGTTGTGGATTCTTGGCGTCATGCCTTGATTTCATGCTCAATGCCTGTACATGGACGCTCTCTAAACCTGCTTTGGTCTCTAGGATGGCGGAAAATGTGGAGCCTAGTGCTAAGCATTGGTTGTTCCAACTGCATGAGAGTTGTGATCATGCTCTGTTCACAAAGATGGTAGTGACTCTTTGGGCGATATGGTATGCGAGGTGGAAATCGATCCATGAAGGCGTTTTTCAGTCACCTATGAAAACTCCATCCTTTGTGCAGTTTTACATCTCTGGGTTGGTGCAGATTGCTAAACCTGTCCGGAGTATCAGACCGGCCACTTCTCGTATTGCCACCCAGCAATGGCTTGCTCCACCGGAGGGTGTGGTCAAAATTAATGTGGATGGTGCGGTAGCAAGAAACATACATGGTGGAGCAGTGGCTGCTGTTTGTCGTGATCACTCGGGGATGTACCTTGGGGCGTCTGCTGTCGTCTATAGGGGAATTGTTGATCATTTTCTTTTGGAGACGTTCGCATGCCGAGAAGCTTTAGCACTGGCGGATGATCTTCTGGTAACAAATTTGAAAGTGCCATCGGATTGTTTGAGAATAGTAAATGATATTAACAAAGTGACGGAAGGTCCTCATTCGGCTGTTATTCATGAGATTAAGATCCATAGGGATATTTTTCCGCTTTGTTATTTTGTTCATGAGCTTTGGTCTATTAATTTTGAAGCTCATAATCTCGCCAAGAGTGCTTGTAATATGAGTTTAGGTAGGCATGTGTGGCTAGGCATGCATAATGATCCAGTTCTTGTACCCCTGAACATTCTTGATCAATAAAATTGTGAGATTTCTCAAAAAAAGTAAAACTATGCAGAAGCCTGGCATCACTTGTAATTTTTTTCAAGAAAAAAGTAAAAACTGCAAACCCCTTCAAAGAGCTAACATGACATTGGCCTTGCATCAGGATCCGTGCAACAGCTGGGAATGCGTTCGGCAGGGTTTAGCTCCTAGCGAGCGTTCGCCAGATAACATTTACGTGAAAAGCCATGTTTGTAATGGTCATATAGTTCAAGTGCAACCAGCAGACTGTACCTAGAGAAATGAATGCAAAATTACAAGCCGCTCGTGCGCAAATGAGGTCGAATTAGATTGACTCGTTTTCATGATTTGCTCGGGCCTTATCAAATTAAGAATTGCTACCAGCATGCTGTACCTATAAACTGAAACCAAAGATTGGCTGCAAGTGACCAGTTAGAGTAGTGCTGCAAATGCATCTGTACTTTTTTACTTCTATAATGGTGCCAACCATACATACATATGGAACGAACTTGGAGTAATCGCTGCACGCCGGCAACCCGCCAACCGCACCGCATCAACAGAATATTGACAGTTGTACTGTATCAGGGTACGGCGAAGCCGAAAGGAAGTGAATTCGTAACAGTGCTGGGTCACATTATCTCCCTTTTTTTAGGAAGAGATACGTCCCGTCGTTGATGAAGACGACGCAGACAATCATCGTAAGTCCCGCGAATGCGATATTGTCCAGTGCAACTGCTTGTGGTTCGACTTGGACGCACGAATGAATGCTGGCAAATCTCGCGATCGATCGAAATAGGCAAATCGTATTGGTTTTTTTGCTTCTTTTTGACGATGTTGCTTCTCTCCCTTTAGATTCTGCTCGCGGTGCAGGGGGCGCGCTGTGCACTTGAATACCCATTAATTTTGTTAAAATAAATCATATATTCTGTCCTTTTTAAATGTAAGCTTTTTTAAAAGATTTTTATTACCTACTACACAAGGATGTATGTTGATATATTTTAGAGTGTAGATTCTTTTATTTTGCTTCGTATGTAGTTCGTAGTAAAAAAATTAAAAAAATATATATTCAGGAACGAAGAGAGTATATGCTTATATGATATGTACTCCCTCCGTTCCTAAATATAAGTTTTTTTTAGATGTTTCAGTAATGAACTATATACAGATGTATATAGACATACTTTAAAGTATAGATTCATTCATTTTGCTGTGCATGTAGACACCTAATAAAATATCTTTAAAAAATTATATTTAGATACGGAAGAAGTATATGACATGGCCCATAGCCCAATAAGGCAATACCTCCTTCTTCCAAGCTCTCATCCCATTTCAAAACTTGCCGCAAAATAACTGCACGACAAACTTGATCGATGAAATGAACCGACACGCCGCCTCCCAAGTCCCCAAAATTATGACAACACCTCGTCCTCTCACAAGACCACACGTACGACGTAGCCAGCAAGGGCACGACAGAAGACCATAACGTGACAGAGGGCCGATGAGTGGCGGGGCGACGCGGACTTAGAATCAAATGCGGGCATGCGTCCCGAATGGCCTACCACGGTGCTCTAGACCAGGGTAGTTGTAAGGGCTGGTATCGACCAAAGGACGGGTTTGAATGTGAGGTTTTCAAAAATACTTCGAATAAAATGAACTAACCAAAGACATAAATGCTTCTCCAATGATGCACTCAAAACATCGTTAAACCTTCGAACATCTTGGCACGGTCACTTTTTTGCATGCAACAACATGTATCAAATGTTGGTGGACCAGTCCGAACGTTTGAAGTCTCATAAACCAAAGGAAAGCTGGTACGAGGCTTGCACGCGCGTGGGCGTCCGCCGTGTTGCATGTTCTGATCCACAAGCCTCGTCGCGTACCCACTCCCACTCAGAGTGGATGCGACATGATGACCGCCTACTTGCAGTCATGCCAATCAGACCAAAGTGTTGATGTTCTTTGGTTTTAGAATAATAAAGCGGCGTGTGACACTTGCCGCCGTAAAGAACCTTGAATGGATCCATACTAAGATTTTCCTGAAAATTTTCCTTGTAAGAGAAATCAGCAAAACGAAGGCAGCCTTCCCATTTCATAGCTACGAGATGACAAAAGCTCTGTGCATATCTTCTAAGTTTGGGTGACCCTTTCAACCCGACCACTTGTCTTAGGGTGGTAAACTATGCTAAAAAGAAGTTTACTTCTCATATATTTTTGAAAAGCATCCCACAACATAGAGGTGAAGCTGCTCCCTTGATCGAAACTTATCTTAGAAGGAACGTCGTGTCGAGAGACTATCCTGGAAGTGTAAAATTATACCAACTATCTCACTACTAGATATGTTCTCTTTGACACGGAGAAAGTGAGCCACTTTAGATAAGTGATCAATTACCACAAAGATTACATCATTGCCCTTATGGGACCTTGGAAAGCTAGTAATGAAGTCTATCTCTATCTTATCCCACTTCCACTCGAGAATTATGAGAGGTTGAAGAGTACGAGCTCGACGTTTGGTGACCAGCCTTGACACGATGACATTCATCACACGCAGAGATAGCTATCTCGTGCTTCATCCTGGTCGACCAATATGTTTGCTTCAAATCTTAGTGCATTTTGTTGTTATCAGGGTGGATAGAAAGTGGAGTATCATGAGCTCTAGAAGAATGACTTCACTCAAATCACCATACTTAGGAGAAAATGATCTTCAAAGAACACGGTTCATGTTGGAAATATGCCCTAGAAGCAATGATAAAATAGTTATTATTATATTTCCTGTTTCAAGATAATCGTTTATTATCCATGCTATAATTGTATTGAATGAAAGCATAGATACATGTGTGGATATATAGACAAAACAATGTCCCTAGTAAGCCTCTAGTCGACTAGCCAGTTGATCAAGGATGGTTAAGGTTTTCTGACTATATGCAAGTGTTGTCACTTGATGACTGGATCACATCATTAGGAGAATGATGTGATGGACAAGACCCAAACTATGAACGTAGCATGTGATCGTGTCATTTTGTTGCTATTGTTTTCTGTGCGTCAAGTATTCATTCAGATGACCATGAGATCATGTAACTCACTGACACCGGAGGAATACCTTGTGTGTATCAAACGTCACAACGTTACTGGGTGACTATAAAGGTGCTCTACATGTGTCTCCGAAGGTGTCCATTGAGTTAGCATGGATCAAGACTGGGATTTGTCACTCCGTATGACGGAGAGGTATCTCGGGGCCCACTCGGTAATACAACATCACATACAAGCCTTGCAAGCAAAGTGACTAATGTGTTAGACACGGGATCTTGTATTACGGAACGAGTAAAGAGACTTGCCGGTAACGAGATTGAAATAGGTATAGGGATACCGATGATCAAATCTTGGGCAAGTAACATACCAAAGGACAAAGGAATGTTATACGGGATTATATGAATCCTTGGCACAGAGGTTCAACCGATAACATCTTCATAGAATATGTAGGATCCAATATGGACATCCAGGTCCCGCTATTGGATATTGATCGGGGAGTGTCTCAGGTCATGTCTGCATAGTTCTCAAACCCGCAGGGTCTACACACTTAAGGTTCGATGACGTTTCAATATAGTTGAGTTATAGGTGTTGCTGACCGAAGGTTGTTCAGAGTCCCGGATGAGATCACGGTCATCATGAGGGTTTCCGGAATGATCCGGAAACGAAGATTGATATATAGGATGGTTTCATTTGGTCACTGGAAAGATTTCAGGCATTACCGACAGTGTACCGGGAGTGATGAATGGGTTCCGGGTTTTCACTGGGAGGGGCCCACCCACCCGGGAGTGAGCCCAATAGTCCTAGGGTGGCGCACCAGCCCTTGAAGAGCTGGTGAGGCCAGCCCAAGTGTACTATGGCGCTAGGAAAAAAACCAAAAGAAAAAAAGAGGAAGGTGGGAAGGAAGAGGAGGACTCCTCCTTCCCTAAACCGAATTGGAGTTGGAGTCCTCCTCCTCCTTTCGACCGACGCCCTTGGGGCTATCTTGAGACCCAAGGCTAGCCCCTCCCCTCCTCCCATATATACTAGAGGTTTTAGGGTTTTTGAGAAACAACTTTGCCACATGCAACTCAAACCTATACCTCGTAGTTCTTCCTCTAGATCGGCTTTCTGCGGAGCTCAGGCGGAGCCCTGCAGGAATATATCATCACCATCACCGGCGCACCATCACGCTGCCGGAGAACTCATCTACTTCCCCGTCTCTCTTGCTGGATCAAGAAGACGGAGATCATCATCGAGCTGTACGTTTGCTGAACGCGGAGGTGCCGTCCATTCGGTGCTAGATCGGAACGGATCGTGGGATGGAGCGTGGGACGATGGTGATTTGAATCATGAAGCTGTACCACTACATCAACCACGTTTCTTAACGCTTCCTGCTTAGCGATCTACAAGGGTATGTGGATCTGATCTCCCTCTCATAGATGAACATCACCATGATAGGTGTTTGTGTGCATAGAATTTTTTTTGTTTCCCATGCAACGTTCCCCAACAGTTCCTTGATTATCAAGAGAGAAGTATTTGTATTTAGGAATGATAGATTCAATGCCTTTTTGATGTTCTTGATCATAAAATCACGAAGCCGAGCCTTCCATATTTGATCTTCAAGAGTTCGAGTGACTTCGGGATTAGCAAGATAACCTTGGGGAATACTTTCAAGGTTGATCTTTCAGAATTCTTCGCAAAGAGAAGGATTGTGTTCCTCAAACATGAGGTTATTGCAGTAAAATTTGTGATTGAGAGCGTCGATGATTACATTTTCCTTACTCAAAGTATAAGAAATACCAATATCAACTTTTTGATGGTTCCTATGTAGCGCTTTTGATGAAGATCTAGATCATTGGCTAAGTAGAAGGTGTCGCCAAGTTAGAAGAGAAGGGAGGACAACTACCAACTCTAGATCATGAGTTGGATAACTCGTCTTGTGTTGACGTAACTGTCGAGACGTATAAGAACCCACTTGGTGCTCTTGCATGAGGACTATGTAGGATCCAAAGTATGTCTAGTGGGGGTGATTAGAATACTTGACCAAATAAAAACTTAGCCTTTTTCCCAATTTTTAGTTGTGGGCAAGTTTTAGAAATTTTTTGCACGTCAAGCACACCCTACACATGCAAGTCTAAGAATATAGCAGCGGAAAGTAATTACATGCACATGTAAGTAGAGGGTAGGGATATGAAGATCAAACGCAAAGGTTGAAATGATGATTTTTGGCGTGGTTCCGATAGATGGTGCTATCGTACGTCCACATTGATGGAGCCTTCAACCCAGGTAGGGTAACGACCGCGCGAATTCACGGAGGGCTCAACCCATGGAGGGTCCACAGAGAAGCAACCTTGTCTATTCCATCATCGCTTATGCCCATGAAGGAATAGCCTCACTCAGCGTAGATCTTCACGAAGTAGGCGATCTCCTTGCCCCTATAAACTTCTTGTTTCAACTCAACAACGCAAAGTAGGAGGCTCGCAAGTGACACCTAACCAATATAGGAGGCACCACCCTCCAAAAGTTAATAGATGTGGTAGTACAGTGAACTCCTTGCTCTTGTGCTTCAAATGATAGTCTCCTCAACACTCAATCACTCCCTCACAGATTTGGCATGGGTAGAAGAGATTGATTGGGTGGAAAGCAACTTGCGGAGGCTAGAGATCAAGTTCCAAATGGATGTATTGTATATCTTGATCTCAACACATGAGTAGGTGTCTCTTTAAAAAAATGGATATGTCAAGTGTATGTGTGGTCTGAGTGCTTCCACTATGAATGAGAGGTGGTGGATGTGTATATGTAAGTATCATAAAAAATACAACCATTACAACATTATTGCCCAACTTGGTGAAACCAAAGTGAATCTCGGTTGCCTCGATTTGCACAAAATGTGGCAACTTTTTGTGTTCTCGGTGAGAACAATATAGGAATCTCGGTGGTACCGATATGGGTGACCTAGGGCAGTTTCCAAATCTCGGTGAGACCAATTCCAAGACTCGGAATTTCAGATTCTGGAAAACGACATACCAGAAACTTGGTCAATAGTTTTGGTGGCACCGGAAGGAATGTTGGTGGTACCGAGACTCTAGGGTTTGGCAAAGGTTCTGTTTGGTGGAAAATTGGTATGGCTCAGTGGAAAATCTTGGTGGCACCAATTTTGCTATTTAGGCTTTGGACAAATAACTTTTGTGGGAGAATGGATTAGTATTTTTGGTGTCTATCTCTAAGCACATGAGCAACCAATTCATCATAGATACCTCACCCCCTTTTAATAGTATTGGCTTTCCTCTGGATTGAGATGTGATTTCTCACAAATATAAAATATAGAGTGTTGTAGCTTGAAGCTTGGCCAATCCTATTCCTTTCCTTGTATCAAGGGAGTATCCTCACAATCCTTAGCCAATGCATCTTTGAAATTTTCTGAAATATACTTGGATAAGATCATTAGTCCAATGACACATATGTTGTTATTAATTACCAAAACCACCTTAGGGAGAAGTTGTGCTTTCAATCTCTCCCTTTTTTGTAATTGATGACAACATATATATCAAAGCTTCGACAAAAGATGTAATCAATGATTAGCACTGTCACTTTGAGAAGTAACTTGCCGATGGACAAAGGGAATATCATACGGGATTAATTGAATCCTTGACATAGAGGTTCAACCGATAAAGATCTTCATAGAATATGTAGGGGCCAATATGGCATCTAGGTCCCGCTATTGGTTATCGACCAGAAAGTGTCTTGGTCATGTCTACATAGTTCTCGAACCTATAGGGTCTGCAAACTTAAGGTTCGTCGATGTTTCGATATAGTTGAGTTATGTATGTTGGTGAACGAATGTTGTTCAGATTCCCGGATGAGATCCCGGACATCACGAGGAGTTCCAAAAAGGTCCATAGACGAAGATTGATATATAGGAAAGATACATTTGGGTTTTGAAAATATTTTGGGCATTTTCAGTATAGTACGGGGAGTGACGAATGAGTTTCACGGTTTCAACGGGAGGGTCCACCCACCCGGAGGGGAATCACATAGGCCTAGAGGTGGCGCACTGGCCTTTGGTGGGCTGGGGGCCAGTCTCATGGGCCTATTCGGCCGAATAGGAGAGGTGTGGAGGAAACCCACAAGGAGGAGGACTCCTCCTCCACCAAACCGAATTGGAGGACTCCTCCCCTTTGGGCGCCGCCGGGCAACCCTAGAAAATTTTCCCTAGGGCGCCACCCCTCCCTCCCACCTATATATAGTGGAGAGGAGAGAGGCCACACGCACCACGCGCCATGGCGCAGCCCCTCTCCCTCCACTATTCCATCACACCCCGTAGGCTAATTCGACAGCGCACGACGAAGCCCTGCCGGATCAGCTTCTCCAACAGCACTGATAACCCACAAGTATAGGGGATCGCAACATTTTTCGATGGTAGAGTATTCAACCCAAATTTGTTGATTCGACACAAGGGGAAGCCAAAGAAAATTCTCGAGTATTAGCTGTTGAGTTGTCAATTCAACCACACCTGAAAGACTTAGTATCTGTAGCAAAGTATCAGTAGCAAAGTGGTGTGATAGCTGTTGGAATTATGCCCTAGAGGCAATAATAAATATAGTTATTATTATAATTCCTGTATCAAGATAATAGTTTATTATCCATGCTATAATTGTATTGAATGAAGACTCATTTACATGTGTGGATACATAGACAAAACACCGTCCCTAGCATGCCTCTAGTTGGCTAGCCAGTTGATCAATGATAGTCAGTGTCTTCTGATTATGAACAAGGTGTTGTTGCTTGATAACTGGATCACGTCATTAGGAGAATCACGTGATGGACTAGACCCAAACTAATAGACGTAGCATGTTGATCGTGTCATTTTGTTGCTACTGTTTTCTGCGTGTCAAGTATTTATTCCTATGACCATGAGATCATATAACTCACTGACACCGGAGGAATGCTTTGTGTGTATCAAACGTCGCAACGTAACTGGGTGACTATAAAGATGCTCTACAGGTATCTCCGAAGGTGTTAGTTGAGTTAGTATGGATCAAGACTGGGATTTGTCACTCCGTGTGACGGAGAGGTATCTCGGGGCCCACTTAGTAATACAACATCACACACAAGCCTTGCAAGCAATGTAACTTAGTGTAAGTTGCGGGATCTTGTATTACGGAACGAGTAAAGAGACTTGCCGGTAAATGAGATTGAAATAGGTATGTGGATACTGACGATCGAATCTCGGGCAAGTAACATACCGAAGGACAAAGGGAATGACATACGGGATTATACGAATCCTTGGCACTCAGGTTCAAACGATAAGATCTTCGTAGAATATGTAGGATCCAATATGGGCATCCAGGTCCCGCTATTGGATATTGACCGAGGAGTCTCTCGGGTCATGTCTACATAGTTCTCGAACCCGCAGGGTCTGCACACTTAAGGTTCGACGTTGTTTTATGCGTATTTGAGTTATATGGTTGGTTACCGAATGTTGTTCGGAGTCCCGGATGAGATCACGGACGTCACGAGGGTTTCCAGAATGGTCCGAAAACGAAGATTGATATATAGGATGACCTCATTTGATTACCGGAAGGTTTTCGGAGTTACCGGGAATGTACCGGGAATGACGAATGGGTTCCGGAAGTTCACCGGGGGGCAACCCACCCCGGGGAAGCCCATAGGCCTTGGGGGAGACACACCAGCCCTTAGCGGGCTGGTGGGACAGCCCACAAGTGCCCTATGCACCAAGGAGAAGAAAATCAAGAGAGAAAGAAAAAAAAGGAGGAGGTGGGAAGGAAGGGGGACTCCCTCCCACCAAACCTAGTCCAACTCGGTTTGGGGGGGGGGAGAGTCCTCCCCCTTGGACTCGGCCGACCCCCTTGGGGCTCCTTGAGCCCCAAGGCAAGGCCCCCTCCCTCCCACCTATATATACGGAGGTTTTAGGGCTGATTTGAGACGACTTTTCCACGGCAGCCCGACCACATACCTCCACGGTTTTTCCTCTAGATCGCGTTTCTGCGGAGCTCGGGCGGAGCCCTGCTGAGACAAGGTCATCACCAACCTCCGGAGCGCCGTCACGCTGCCGGAGAACTCTTCTACCTCTCCGTCTCTCTTGCTGGATCAAGAAGGCCGAGATCATCGTCGAGCTGTACGTGTGCTGAACGCGGAGGTGCCGTCCGTTCGGTACTAGATCGTGGGACTGATCGCGGGATTGTTCGCGGGGCGGATCGAGGGACGTGAGGACGTTCCACTACATCAACCGCGCTCTCTAACGCTTCTGCTGTACGGTCTACAAGGGTATGTAGATCACTCATCCCCTCTCATAGATGGACATCACCATGATAGGTCTTCGTGCGCGTAGGAAATTTTTTGTTTCCCATGCGACGTTCCCCAACATTGGCATCATGAGCTAGGTTCATGCGTAGATGTCTTCTCGAGTAGAACACAAAAGTTTTTGTGGGCGGTGATGTGCGTTTTGCTGCCCTCCTTAGTCTTTTCTTGATTCCGCGGTATTGTTGGATTGAAGCGGCTTGGACCGACATTACTCGTACGCTTACGAGAGACTGGTTTCATCGTTACGAGTATCCCCCTTTGCTCAAAGATGACTGGCAAGTGTCGGTTTCTCCAACTTTAGTTGAATCGAATTTGACCGAGGAGGTCCTTGGATGAGGTTAAATAGCAACTCATATATCTCCGTTGTGGTGTTTGCGTAAGTAAGATGCGATCCTACTAGATACCCTTGGTCACCACGTAAAACATGCAACAACAAAATTAGAGGACGTCTAACTTGTTTTTGCAGGGTATGATTGTGATGTGATATGGCCAACGATGTGATGTGATATATTGGATGTATGAGATGATCATGTTGTAATAGAAATATCGACTTGCACGTCGATGGTACGGCAACCGGCAGGAGCCATAGGGTTGTCTTTATACTAACGTTTGTGCTTGCAGATGCGTTTACTATTTTGCTAGGATGTAGCTTTAGTAGTAATAGCATAAGTAGCACGACAACCCCGATGGCAACACGTTGATGGATGATCATGGTGTGGCGCCGGTGACAAGAAGATCGTGCCGGTGCTTTGGTGATGGAGATCAAGAAGCACGTGATGATGGCCATATCATGTCACTTATGAATTGCATGTGATGTTAATCCTTTTATGCACCTTATTTTGCTTAGAACGACGGTAGCATTATGAGGTGATCTCTCACTAAAATTTCAAGACGAAATTGTGTTCTCCCCGTCTGTGCACCGTTGCTACAGTTCGTCGTTTCGAGACACCACGTGATGATCGGGTGTGATAGACTCAACATTCACATACAACGGGTGCAAAACAGTTGCGCACGCGGAACACTCGGGTTAAGCTTGACGAGCCTAGCATGTGCAGACATGGCCTCGGAACACATGAGACCGAAAGGTCGATCATGAATCATATAGTTGATATGATTAGCATAAGGATGCTTACCACTGAAACTATACTCAACTCACGTGATGATCGGACTTGGGATAGTATAAGTGGATCATGAACCACTCAAATGACTAGAGATATGTACTTTTTGAGTGGGAGTTTAGCATATAATTTGATTAAGTTGAACTCTAATTATCTTGAACATAGTCTAAGTCCACTTTGAATATATTGTGTTGTAGATCATGGCTCACGCGACAGTCATCCTGAATTTTAATACGTTCCTAGAGAAAGCTAAGTTGAAATATGATGGAAGCAACTTTGTAGACTGGGCTCGTAATCTTAAGCTAATCTTACAAGCTGGGAAGAAGGATTATGTCCTTAATGCTGCGCTAGGAGATGAACCACCCGCTACGGCTGATCAGGATGTTAAGAACGCTTGGTTAGCACGTAAGGAGGACTACTCAATAGTTCAATGTGCAGTCTTGTATGGCTTAGAACCGGGACTTCAACGTCGCTTTGAGCGTCATGGAGCATTTGAGATGTTCCAGGAGTTGGAGTTTATCTTTCAGAAGAACGCCCGGATCGAGAGGTATGAGACCTCCGATAAATTCTATGCTTGCAAGATGGAGGAAAACTCGTCTGTCAGTGAACATGTGCTCAAAATGTCTGGGTACTCAAACCGTCTAGCTGAGCTGGGGATTGAACTCCCGCAAGAAGCTATCACTGACAGAATCCTTCAATCACTGCCGCCAAGCTATAAAGGCTTTGTGTTGAACTACAACATGCAAGGGATGAACAACTCTCCCGGCGAGTTGTTTGCGATGCTGAAAGTCGCAGAGTCTGAACTCCGTAAAGAGCATCAAGTGTTGATGGTGAGCAAGACCACTAGTTTCAAGAGAAACGGCAAAGGCAAGAAGGGCAATTCGAAGAAGAGCGGCAAGCCTGTTGCCAATCCGCCGAAGAAACCCAAGGCTGGACCTAAGCGTGAAACAGAGTGCTTCTATTGCAAGGGTATGGGTCACTGGAAGCGCAATTTCCCCAAGTATCTGGCAGATAAGAAGGCGGGCAAAGAAAAATCAGGTATATTTGATATACATGTTATTGATGTGTACTTAACCGGCTCTCGTAGTAGTGCCTGGGTATTCGATACCGGTTCTGTTGCTCACATTTGCAACTCGAAGCAGGAACTGCGGAATAGACGAAGGCTGGCGAAAGACGAAGTGACGATGCGCGTAGGAAATGGTTCCAAGGTTGATGCAATCGCCGTCGGCACAGTGTCACTTCAGCTACCATCGGGATTAGTGATGAACTTAAATCGTTGTTATTTAGTGCCTGCGTTGAGCATGAACATTATATCTGGATCTTGTTTATTGCGAGACGGTTACTCTTTTAAGTCTGAGAATAATGGTTGTTCTATTTCTATGAGTAACATCTTTTATGGTCATGCACCGAATGTGAGAGGATTGTTCATATTGAATCTTGAGAGCGATACGCATATACATAACATTGAGACCAAAAGAGTTAGAGTAAACAATGATAGCGCCATATTTATGTGGCACTGCCGCTTGGGTCATATTGGTGTAAAGCGCATGAAGAAACTCCATGCTGATGGACTTTTGGAGTCACTTGACTTTGATTCACTTGACACGTGCGAACCATGCCTCATGGGCAAGATGACTAAGACTCCGTTCTCCGGAACAATGGAGCGTGCAAGTGACTTGTTGGAAATCATACATACCGATGTGTGTGGTCCAATGAGCGTAGAGGCACGCGGCGGATATCGTTATTTTCTCACCTTCACTGACGATTTAAGTAGATATGGTTATGTCTACTTGATGAAGCACAAGTCTGAAACATTTGAAAAGTTCAAGCAATTTCAGAGTGAAGTGGAAAATCATCGTAACAAGAAGATCAAGTTCCTACGGTCTGATCGTGGGGGTGAATATCTGAGTTTCGAGTTTGGTGCTCACTTAAGACAATGTGGAATTGTTTCGCAGTTAACACCGCCTGGAACACCACAGCGTAATGGTGTGTCCGAACGTCATAATCGTACTTTGTTAGAGATGGTGCGATCTATGATGTCTCTTACTGATTTGCCATTATCATTTTGGGGTTATGCATTAGAAACAGCTGCATTCACTTTAAATAGGGCACCATCAAAATCCGTTGAGACGACACCATACGAACTGTGGTATGGCAAAAGGCCAAAGTTGTCGTTTCTTAAAGTTTGGGGATGTGATGCTTATGTCAAAAAGCTTCAGCCTGAAAAGCTGGAACCCAAAGCGGAAAAGTGTGTCTTCATAGGTTACCCAAAAGAGACAGTTGGGTACACCTTCTATCTCAAATCCGAGGGCAAAGTGTTTGTTGCTAAAAACGGAGCTTTTCTCGAGAAGGAGTTTCTCTTGAGAGAATTGAGTGGGAGGAAGATAGAACTTGATGAGGTTGTCGAACCTCTCATCCCTCTGGATGGTGGCGCAGGGCAAGGGGAAACCTCTGTCGTTGCGATGTCGGTTGAGGAGGAAGTTAATGATGATGATCATGAAACTCCAGTTCAAGTTTCTGTTGAACCATGCAGGTCGACGATATCACGCGCTGCTCCAGAGTGGTACGGTAATCCCGTCTTATCGACCATGTTGTTAGACAACAATGAACCTGCAAATTATGAAGAAGCAATGGTGGGCCCAGATTCCAACAAATGACTAGAAGCCATGAAATCCGAGATAGGATCCATGTATGAGAACAAAGTGTGGACTTTGGAGATACTACCTGAGGGCCGCAAGGCTATTCAGAACAAATGGATCTTTAAGAAGAAGACGGACGCTGACGGTAATGTGACCGTTTATAAAGCTCGACTTGTGGCAAAGGGTTTTTCACAAGTTCCAGGAGTTGACTACGATGAGACTTTCTCACCCGTAGCGATGCTTAAGTCCGTCAGAATCATGTTAGCAATAGCTGCATTTTTCGATTATGAAATCTGGCAGATGGATGTCAAAACGGCGTTCCTTAACGGTTTCCTTAAGGAAGAGTTGTATATGATGCAACCCGAAGGTTTTGTCGATCCTAAAAATGCTGATAAGGTGTGCAAGCTCCAGCGATCCATTTATGGACTGGTGCAAGCATCTCGGAGTTGGAACAAACGCTTTGATGAGGTGTTCAAAGCATTTGGGTTTATACAAGTGGTTGGAGAATCTTGTATTTACAAGAAAGTGAGTGGGAGCTCTGTGGCGTTTCTAATATTATATGTGGATGACATATTACTGATTGGAAACAACGTAGAGCTTTTGGAGAGCATAAAAGGTTACTTGAATAAAAGTTTCTCTATGAAGGACCTAGGAGAAGCTGCTTACATTCTAGGCATTAAGATCTATAGGGATAGATCAAAACGCCTGATAGGACTTTCACAAAGCACATACCTTGATAAAGTTTTGAAGAGGTTCAAAATGGAACAGTCCAAGAAAGGGTTCTTGCCAGTTTTACAAGGTACAAGATTGAGTAAGACTCAGTGCCCAGCAACTGATGAAGATAGAGAGCATATGCGCTCCGTCCCCTATGCTTCAGCCATAGGTTCTATCATGTATGCAATGCTGTGCACTAGACCGGATGTTAGCCTGGCCATAAGTATGGCAGGTAGGTTCCAGAGTAATCCAGGAGTGGATCACTGGACAGCGGTCAAGAATATCCTGAAATACCTGAAAAGGACTAAGGAGATGTTTCTCGTATATGGAGGTGACGAAGAGCTCGCCGTAAAAGGTTACGTCGATGCAAGCTTTGACACAGATCCGGACGACTCTAAGTCGCAGACCGGATACGTATTTATTCTTAATGGGGGTGCAGTAAGCTGGTGCAGTTCCAAGCAAAGCGTCGTAGCAGATTCTACATGTGAAGCAGAGTACATGGCTGCCTCGGAGGCAGCTAAGGAGGGTGTCTGGATGAAGCAGTTCATGACGGATCTTGGAGTGGTGCCAAGCGCACTGAATCCAATAACCTTGTTCTGTGACAACATTGGTGCCATTGCCTTAGCAAAGGAACCACAATTTCACAAGAAGACCATACACATCAAACGACGCTTCAACCTCATCCGCAACTACGTCGAGGAAGAGGACGTAAATATATGCAAAGTGCACACGGATCTGAATGTAGCAGACCCGCTGACTAAACCTCTTCCACGGCCAAAACATGATCGACACCAGAACTGTATGGGTGTTAGATTTATTACAATGTAATTCACATGGTGATGTGAGGGCTAGATTATTGACTCTAATGCAAGTGGGAGACTGTTGGAATTATGCCCTAGAGGCAATAATAAATATAGTTATTATTATAATTCCTGTATCAAGATAATAGTTTATTATCCATGCTATAATTGTATTGAATGAAGACTCATTTACATGTGTGGATACATAGACAAAACACCGTCCCTAGCATGCCTCTAGTTGGCTAGCCAGTTGATCAATGATAGTCAGTGTCTTCTGATTATGAACAAGGTGTTGTTGCTTGATAACTGGATCACGTCATTAGGAGAATCACGTGATGGACTAGACCCAAACTAATAGACGTAGTATGTTGATCGTGTCATTTTGTTGCTACTGTTTTCTGCGTGTCAAGTATTTATTCCTATGACCATGAGATCATATAACTCACTGACACCGGAGGAATGCTTTGTGTGTATCAAACGTCGCAACGTAACTGGGTGACTATAAAGATGCTCTACAGGTATCTCCAAAGGTGTTAGTTGAGTTAGTATGGATCAAGACTGGGATTTGTCACTCCGTGTGACGGAGAGGTATCTCGGGGCCCACTCGGTAATACAACATCACACACAAGCCTTGCAAGCAATGTAACTTAGTGTAAGTTGCGGGATCTTGTATTACGGAACGAGTAAAGAGACTTGCCGGTAAACGAGATTGAAATAGGTATGCGGATACTGACGATCGAATCTCGGGCAAGTAACATACCGAAGGACAAAGGGAATGACATACGGGATTATACGAATCCTTGGCACTGAGGTTCAAACGATAAGATCTTCGTAGAATATGTAGGATCCAATATGGGCATCCAGGTCCCGCTATTGGATATTGACCGAGGAGTCTCTCGGGTCATGTCTACATAGTTCTCGAACCCGCAGGGTCTGCACACTTAAGGTTCGACGTTGTTTTATGCGTATTTGAGTTATATGGTTGGTTACCGAATGTTGTTCGGAGTCCCGGATGAGATCACGGACGTCACGAGGGTTTCCGGAATGGTCCGGAAACGAAGATTGATATATAGGATGACCTCATTTGATTACCGGAAGGTTTTTGGAGTTACCGGGAATGTACCGGGAATGACGAATGGGTTCCGGAAGTTCACCGGGGGGGCAACCCACCCCGGGGAAGCCCATAGGACTTGGGGGAGACACACCAGCCCTTAGTGGGCTGGTGGGACAGCCGACAAGTGCCCTATGCGCCAAGGAGAAGAAAATCAAGAGAGAAAGAAAAAAAAAGGAGGAGGTGGGAAGGAAGGGGGACTCCCTCCCACCAAACCTAGTCCAACTCGGTTTGGGGGGGGAGAGTCCTCCCCCTTGGACTCGGCCGACCCCCTTGGGGATCCTTGAGCCCCAAGGCAAGGCCCCCTCCCTCCCACCTATATATACGGAGGTTTTAGGGCTGATTTGAGACGACTTTTCCACGGCAGCCCGACCACATACCTCCACGGTTTTTCCTCTAGATCGCGTTTCTGCGGAGCTCGGGCGGAGCCCTGCTGAGACAAGGTCATCACCAACCTCCGGAGTGCCGTCACGCTGCCGGAGAACTCCTCTACCTCTCCATCTCTCTTGCTGGATCAAGAAGGCCGAGATCATCGTCGAGCTGTACGAGTGCTGAACGCGGAGGTGCCGTCCGTTCGGTACTAGATCGTGGGACTGATCGCGGGATTGTTCGCGGGGCGGATCGAGGGACGTGAGGACGTTCCACTACATCAACCGCGTTCTCTAACGCTTCTGCTGTACGGTCTACAATGGTACGTATATCACTCATCCCCTCTCGTAGATGGACATCACCATGATAGGTCTTCGTGCGCGTAGGAAATTTTTTGTTTCCCATGCGACGTACCCCAACAATAGCAAGAGTAGCAACGGTAACAATAGCAATAGTGACAGCAGTAGCTGAAGAGTAACGATAGCAGCAGTGACAACAATAGTGACAGAGTAACAGTAGCAGCAGTGACAACAGTAGCAACAAAGTAACATAGCAAGGACCAGTAGGAAAAACTCGTAGGCATTGGATCGGTGATGGATAATTATGCCGGATGACATTCATCATGCAACAGTTATAACACAGAGAGATATGTAACTAGCTCCAGTTCGTCAATGTAATGTAGGCATGTATTCCGTATGTAGTCATACGTGCTTAGGGAAAAGAACTTGCATGACATCTATTGTCCATCCCTCCCGTGGCAACGGGGTCCTAATGGAAACTACGGGATATTAAGGTTCTCCTTTTAATAGAGAACCGGAATAAAGCATTAGCACTTAGTGAATACATGAACTCCTCATACTATGGTCATCTCCGAGAGTGGTTCCGGCTATTGTCACTCCGGGGTTGCCGGGTCATAACACATAGTAGGTGACTACAACTTGCAAGATAGGATCAACAACACACATATATTGACGAGAACATAATAGGTTCAGATCTGAAATCATGGCACTCGGACCCTAGTGACAAGCATTAAGCATGGCAAAGTAGTAGCAACATCAATCTCAGAACATAGTGGATACTAGGGATCAATCCCCATCAAAACTAACTCGATTACATGATAGATCTCATCCAACCCATCACCGTCCAGCAAGCCTACGATGAGATTACTCACGAACGGTGAAGAGCATCATGGAATTGGCGATGAAGGAAGGTTGGTGATGACGATGGCGACGATCTCACCTCTTCGGAGCCCAGAACGGACTCCAGATCTCCCCTCCAGAGGAAGAACAGGTGGTGGCGGCGCCTCCATATCGTAAAACGCGATGAACTCTCCTCCTTGATTTTTTTCGGACGAAAGGGACTAAATAGAGCTGGAGTTGGAGGTGGCGAGAGCTCCAAGGGCCCCACAAGCCTGCTAGGCGCGATCATGGGGGATCGCGCCTGGTGGGCTTGTGGGCTCCTCGCTCCACTCCTCCGGTTGATTTTTGCGCCAGTATTTTTTATATATTCCAGAAAAAATCCTCATAAATTTCCAGGTCATTCCGAGAACTTATATTTCTGCGCAAAAACAACACCATGGCAATTCTGCTGAAAACAACATTAGTCCGGCTTAGTTCCATTTAAATCATGCAAATTAGAGTCCAAAACAAGGGCAAAAGAGTTTGGAAAAGTAGATACGACGGAGACGTATCAACTCCCCCAAGCTTAAATCCTTGCTTGTCCTCAAGCAATTCAGTTGCCAAACTGAAAGAGACAAAAGAAAAAAATTACGAACTCTGTTTGATCTTGTTGTTGCAATTATTTCTAACTCATATTTAGATTTTCAGCAAGATCATAAGCTAACCACATAAGCAATGACATTTAGGTCTCAAGAGGAACTCATATCAAATGCATAATCAACTAGCGAGAATAATAATAAGTTTCAAACGTCAACACTTCAATCAAAACAATCATGAAGTAGTATGAACAAATGGTATCTCGCTAGCTCTTTCTGAGACCGCAAAACATAAATGCAGAGCACCCTCAAAGACCAAAGGCTGACTGAACATTGTAATTCATGGAAAACAAGATCCAGTCACAGTCATACTCAATAACAATTAAAAGCAAAGCATAAAAATGACGGAGGTGCTCTCTAATTGGTGCTTTTTGAAAGAAGAGGATGACTCAACAGAAACATAAATAGATAGGCCCTTCGCAGAGGGAAGCATTGATTTGCAGAGGTTCCAGAGCTCATGCTTTGAAGATAGAGATAAATAATTTTGGGTGGCATGCTGTCATTGTCAACGCAATGACAAAGACTTTTCACCATCTTCCATGCTACACACACTATAGGCGGTTCCCAAACAGAAAAGTAAAGTTTTGACTCCCCCACCACCGATCAATCACACTCCACGACTAGTCGAATACTCGGGTGCCGTCCATACCAACAACAATCCAGGGGAGTTTTGTTTGCAATTATCTTTTCGATTTGAGCATGGAACTGGGCATTCCAATTACCGGCCCCTTTGTCGTGAATGATAGTGAATAAACACATATCGAGGATAACACGCCTAGCATGGAAGATACTGATCGCCCCTTGTCACCACATGAGCAGTTCGGGCATGCAAAACAGATTATTACTTGAAGGTTTAGAGAGTGGAACATGCAAATTTACTTGGAACGACAGGTAGATACCGCATATAGGTAGGTATGGTGGACTCATATGGAACAACTTTGGGTTTATGGAAGTGGATGCACAAGCAGTATTCCCGCTTAGTACAAGTGAAGGCTAGCAAAAGACTGGGAAGCAACCAACTAGAGAGCGACAACAGTCATCAAAATGCATTGAAATTAACCAACATTGAGTGCAAGCATGAGTAGCACATAAATCACCATAAACATGAATATCATAGAGGCTATGTTGATTTTGTTTCAACTACATGCGTGAACATGTGCCAAGTCAAGCCACTTGAATCATTCAAAGGAGGATACCATCCTATCATACTACATCATAATCATCTCAAAATTCATGTTGGCATCCAAGACAAACCATTATAAGCTCCTAGCTAATTAAGCATGGCATCAAAAACTATGATCTCTAAGTTGTCATTGCAAACATGTTTATCTCACAACAAAGCTGAATCTGGAACGATGAGCTAGTCATATTTACAAAAACAAAATAGATCGAGTTCATACCAGCTTTCCCAGGCTCAGTCACTTCATCATATATCGTCATTATTGCCTTTCACTCACATGACCGAATGATGTGAACAATAATAAGAGTGCTCGTGCATTGGACTAAGCTGGAATCTGCAAGCAAACACAAAGGAGAAAACAAAGTAATATGGCTCTTTGACAGATAAACAGATATGCATGCGAGAGCCACTAAACATTGTAACCATAGTCTTCTACCTTGACCCAAAGAAAAAGAAAACTATTTACAAGCAAAAGAAGAACGAGAAATCTTTTTGGGTTTTCTCAAACACCACTAAGCAAGCAGGAAAGCAAACTTACAACTATTTTTTTTCTCAGTCTAAACAAACACACGAGAAGAAAGCGAGATAAAAAAATAAACTAGCATGGATGATACAGTGGCAAGGTGTGAACACCGACTAACAAAGTGAAAGTATGAGCAAGAATATAAAGTCGGTGAGAAACACGTACTCCCCCAAGATTTGGCTTTTGGCCTAAGTTGGTCTACTCCCAAGGTGGGAAGTAACCGTCTCCAGGGTACTCCGGAGTGTACTGAGGGTGCCACTGCTTTGTGAGCTCCTCTGGCTCCCACTGATAAACTGGCGTTTGGTACTCGACTGGTAGCTCGGGCACGTGCGCCTATGGTGGTGCTATGCCCCAATATGCGTAGATGTCCGAGGGCATAATAATGTACCTGCCTAGATAAAGATTGAACAAAGAAGGAGCAGGCAAAGTAATAGTCTCACGAGTACCCTGACTAAATTCCAGGTTATAAATCATCCTCTTATTTATATCTTTATCAAGAAAGTCATGGCGAACTATGCTATCATAATCTAGATATCTCTCAGGAAGAAGAATCTCTTCTTCCTCGTGCAGTCTAATAGGTATCTCAAAATGTCTAGCAAGACGGGTAGCATAGATACCTCCATAAACAACGTCTTTAGAACGGTTCGTGTTCAACCGTTGAGCTACTATAGCGCCCAAGCTATAAGTTTTATCATTATAAAGGGCTTCACGCAAAACCGCAAGATCTGGGTAGCTAAGGGCCCCAGCTTTCCCACGACCAATCAAACATTTTCCCATGAATAATGAGAAGTACCAAAGCACGGGAAAATGTATGCTAGCAGCTCTAGTGCAAGACACTCCTCTATCTTCTCCTACAACAATAGTATCTATGAAAGCCTCCAAGTCCCGTGGACGAGGTTCAAAAATCCTGAAGTGACATGCGCTGGGAGATATCATATAACTTGAACTCAACCATAGAAATTAAAGCTTTGCACGAAAATATTAGTGATGAGGAGGTATTGCAGACACTTATCTTCAACGAAGGTGGTAAGGCATGCGTTCTCCACTAAGTAGTAAAAGTCCTCATAAAGTCCGGTGGCGCGTAAGAACGCACCGCTTGGCCACTCGCACGCTCGAACTTCTGCAACTCAGGGGACCGGATACTTGGGTTTCTTCTTCTCATTTTCATCATCGTTGGGGTCATGGCTTGAAGAGCCTCTTAGGAACCTCCTCATCTTTTCCTTTTTATTTCTCTGAAAATTTCTGAAATTTTTAGTGACTCTAAGTAAAGGTGAACAAGGCCCAATGAAACTCGTAGCAACTACTCCTACAAGTGCCTAGAGGCCATATCACGCATCAAAACTACTTGGGACCAGCTAAAACTAGCATGCAAAGCTCAAGAACAGGGTCACCAAGGGAGCAATAATACGGAACGAATAAGGCACTAGAGCAAAAACTAATTGGACCAATGGAGGAGTCACATACCAAGGAACAATTCCCCCAAAACAGTTTGGTGAATGGGGCTTTGCACAAGGAGATCGAAAATCGTAGCAAGAAGAGCAAGAACACGGGTTTGATTTGTAGAATGAATTTTTCTGGAGGTACGAGAAGGAGATGGGAGCTAGAATAAGTGGAGGGGGGACACGTGGGCCCCGCAAGCCTCGTAGGCACGGCCAGGGCGGGTGCCCGCGCCTCCTGGGCTTGTGGCCCACTGGTGCATCCCCCTGACTAGCTCTCCGTCTCAGAATTTTTCAAAAATTTCAGAAAAAATCATACTTGATTTTCACGGCATTCGGAGAACTTTATTTTCGGGACACTTTTCTACCGGACGCAAAAACAGAAAACAAGAAAAACTAAAGTTAAATCTATCATTTTTCTTCTAAACAACCGAAAGTAAAGGTTTGGAACACAGGGTTGTGACTCTCAGATTCATCCATCTCATGGTGATCAAAAGAAATCCGTCAATGAGGTTGATCAAGTCTCCTTGACAAACTTTTTTCGAATCGTGTAAAAACGGAGAATTTTCGAATAGTCACTAGGTTACCTCAATGGGGATGTGCATATCCCCAACAAGCAAATCAAACTTCATCTTAACAGTAGGTATATAGCATTCAAAGCTCCCAATAAGAATCGATGAAGTTTTTTCAATAGCATTGATGCAATGTACTTGATATTGTTTCTTCGGAAAGTGCACCGTATGCTCATTACCATTGACATGGAAAGTGGCATTGCCTTTGTTGCAATCAATAACAGCCCCTGCGGTGTTTAGAAATGGTCTTCCAAGGATGACCGCCATGGCATCATCCTCGGGAATATCCAGAATAACAAAGTCTGTTAAGATAGTAACGTTCGCAACCACAACAGATACATCTTCGCAAATGCCGATAGGGAAAGCAGTTGATTTGTCGGCCATTTGCACAGAGATTTTAGTGTGTGTCAACTTATCTAGTTCAAGTCTACGATAAAGAGATAGAGGCATAACACTAACACCGGCTCCAAGATCGCATAAAGCAGTTCTAACGTAGTTGCCTTTAATGGAGCAAGGTATAGTGGGCACTCGGGGATCACCTAGTTTCTTAGGAGTTCCACCCTTGAAGGTATAATTAGCGAGCATGGTGGAGATCTCAACCTCAGGTATCCTCCTCTTATTAGTCATAATATCCTTCATGTACTTGGCATAGGGAGACATTTTGAGCATATCTGTCAAACGCATTTGCAGAAAGATAGGTCTAATCATTTCAACAAAGCGCTCAAAATCCTCATCATCCTTTTTCTTGGATGTTTTGGGAGGAAAGGGCATGGGTTTCTGAACCCATGGTTCCCTTTCTTTACCATGCGTCCTAGTAATGAAATCGTTCTTATCGTATCTCCTATTCTTAGGTTGTGGGTTATCAAGATCAACAGGTTCAATCTCCACATCCTTATCATTGCTAGGTTGAGCATATTCATGAGCATCACTATCGATATTATCATTAGGCTCATGTTCATCACCAGATTGCGTTTCGGCATCAGAAACAAAGACATCGTTTGGATTGTCGGGTGTAACAGCAACAGGGTTGCTAGCATGCAAGTTCCTATCATCTTTCTTTTTCTTTCTAGGATGACTAGGTGCCTCAGTGCTAACTCCTTGAGAATCTTGTTCAATTCTCTTTGGATGAACCTCAGGATACAAAGGTTCCTGGGTCATTCTACCGCCTCTAGTGATGACTCTAACATAATTGTCATTCAACTCATTGAGAAAGTCATTCCGAGCTTTAAGAACTTGTTCTACTTGAGTAGTAACCATAGAGTCATGTTTATTCAAAAGCTTTAAATCATTGACGTTTCTGTCCACACAAGCACTTAATTGACTAAGCATACGAGCATTCTGTTCCAATCGTGTGCTAACATAATCATTGAAACTTTGTTGTTTGGCAACAAAGTTATCAAATTCATCCAAGCATAAGCTAGCAGGTTTATTAAGAGGAATATCACTCTCATTGAATCTACGAAGAGAATTTACCTCTACTACCTGTGTCGGGTCATCAAGACCATGGATATCTTCGATAGGTGGTAGAGTTTTGACATCTTCAGATTTAATGCCTTTCTCTTTCATAGATTTCTTAGCTTCTTGCATATCTTCAGGACTGAGGAATAGAATACTTCTTTTCTTTAGAGTTTGCTTTGGAGGTGGTTCGGGAATAGTCCAAGCATTGTAATTGCAAAAGATATTATTCAATAGGATCTCATCTTGTTGTACGGTTTGTTCCCTGAAAACACAACCAGCACAACTATCTAGGTGGTCTTTCGAAGCATCGGTTAGACCATTATAGAAGATATCAAGTATTTCATTCTTTTCAAGAGGGTGATCAGGCAAATCATTCAGTAGTTGGACGAGCCTCCCCCAAGCTTGTGGGAGACTCTCTTCTTCAACTTGCGCAAAGTTATATATTTCCTGCAAGGCAGCTTGCTTCTTATGGACAGGAAAATATTTCTCTGAGAAGTAATAGATCATATCCTCGGGACTATGCACACAACCAGGAGCAAGAGAAGTGAACCAAGTCTTAGCATTATCCTTTAGCTAGAAAGGAAATAGCTTAAGGATATAGTAGTGGCGGATCTTTTCCTCACTCGTGAGTAGGGTGGCTATATCGTGCAGCTTGGTAAGATGTGCTACAACTGTTTCAGACTCATAACCGTGAAAAGGATCAGATTCAACTAGAGTGATTAACTCAGGGTCGACAGAGAATTCATAATCCTTATCGGTCACAAAGATAGGCGAAGTAGCAACTTTGGGTCGTATTTCATCCTAGCGTTCAAAGATTTTTCTTTCCACTTACGCAGTAAATTCTCAACATCATAGCTATCCTTACAAGCAAGAAAGTCCTCAGCTATCTCTCCCTCCATAACATAACCCTCAGGCATATCAGGCAATTCATATCTAGGAGAGCTAGTTCTAACAGGTGAAATAGCAGGTTCTACTTCAATAATCTCAGCAGTTTCAGAAGTATCATCACATCTAGCAGCAACTCTAGCAATTTGTGTATCAAGGAATGCACCTAGTGGCAAAGTAGTATAAAGCAAAGCATCATCACAAACATCATGGACAACAGAAGTAGCATCATCAAGCACAGGCGACACATCAAATTTTCTAGCAGGAGGTGGTGTCGCAAACTTACTCATAACTGAAGGTGAATCAAGTGCAGAGCTACATGGCAGTTCCTTACGTGTCCTCGTAATTGAGGGCAAGACTTCAGTTTTTGGATCTCTCGGATTCCTCATAGTGATCAGCAGACGTAAATCCCAAGTGACTCAGAGAATAGAGCTATGCCTCCCCGGCAACGGAGCCAGAAAATAGTCTTGATAACCCACAAGTATAAGGGATCGCAACAGTTTTCGAGGGTAGAGTATTCAACCCAAATTTGTTGATTCGACACAAGGGGAAGCCAAAGAATATTCTCGAGTATTAGCAGTTGAGTTGTCAATTCAACCACACCTGAAAGACTTAGTATCTACAGAAAAATATCAGTAGCAAAGTGGTGTGATAGCAACAGTAGCAACGGTAACAGTAGCAATAGTGACAGCAGTAGCGGCAGAGTAACAATAGCAGCAGTGACAACAATAGTGACAGAGTAATAGTAGCAGCAGTGACCGCAGTAGCAACAAAGTAACGTAGCAACGACCAGTAGGAAAAACTCGTAGGCATTGGATCGGTGATGGATAATTATGTTGGATGACATTCATCATGCAACAGTTATAACACGGAGAGATATGTAACTAGCTCGAGTTCGTCAATGTAATGTAGGCATGTATTTCGTATGTAGTCATACGTGCTTAGGGAAAAGAACTTGCATGACATCTATTGTCCATCCCTCCCGTGGCAGCGGGGTCCTAATGGAAACTACAGGATATTAAGGTTCTCCATTTAATAGAGAACCAGAACAAAGCATTAGCACTTAGTGAATACATGAACTCCTCATACTATGGTCATCTCCGGGAGTGGTTCCGGCTATTGTTACTCCGGGGTTGCCGGGTCATAACACATAGTAGGTGACTACAACTTACAAGATAGGATCAGGAACACACATATATTGACGAGAACATAATAGGTTCAAATCTGAAATCATGGCACTCGAGCCCTAGTGACAAGCATTAAGCATGGCAAAGTAGTAGCAACATCAATCTCAGAACATAGTGGATACTAGGGATCAATGCCCATCAAAACTAACTCGATTACATGATAGATCTCATCCAACCCATCACCGTATAGCAGCCTACGATGAGATTACTCACGAACGGTGAAGAGCATCATGGAATTGGCGATGAAGGAAGGTTGGTGATGACGACGGCGATGATCTCCCCTCTTCGGAGCCCAGAACGGACTCGAGATTTGCCCTCCAGAGGAAGAACATGAGGTGGCGGCGCCTCCGTATCATAAAACGCGATGAACACTCCTCCTTGATTTTTTTGGATGGAAGGGACTAAATAGAGCTGGAGTTGGAGGCGGCGGAGCTCCGAGGGCCCCAAAAGCCTGCTAGCCGCGGCTAGGGGGGCCCGCGCCTGGTGGGCTTGTGGGATCCTCGCTCCACTCCTCTAGTTGTATTCTTGCGCCAGTATTTTTTATATATTCCACAAAAAATCCTCTTAAATTTCCAGGTCATTCCGAGAACTTTTATTTCTGCGCAAAAACAACACCATGGCAATTCTGTTGAAAACAACGTTAGTTCGGGTTAGTTCCACTCAAAATATGCAAATTAGAGTCCAAAACAAGGGCAAAAGAGTTTGGAAAATTAGATACGACGGAGACATATCAATCACCGCCACGCTGTCATGTTGTCGGAGAACTCATATACTCCCTTGCCCCTCTTGCTGGATCAAGAAGGCGGAGTTCGTCATCGGGCTGTACGTGTGTTGAACAAGGAGGTGTTGTCCGTTCGTCACTAGATTGTGACTGGACCGCGGGACGACTTGTGATTTGGATCAAGAAGACGATTGACTAGATCAACTGCGTTTCTTAACGCTTCTCGCTTAGCGATCTACAAGGGTATGTGGATTGATAACCCACAAGTATAGGGGATCGCAACAGTTTTCGAGGGTAGAGTATTCAACCCAAATTTGTTGATTCGACACAAGGGGAAGCCAAAGAATATTCTCAAGTATTAGCAGTTGAGTTGTAAATTCAACCACACGTGAAAGACTTAGTATCTACAGCAAAGTATCAGTAGCAAAGTGGTGTGTTAGCAACAGTAGCAACAGTAACAGTAGTAGAAGTGACAGCAGTAGCGACAGCGTAACAGTAGCAGCAACGACAGTAGTAGCGGCAAAGTAACGTAGCAAGGACCAGTAGGAAAAACTCGTAGGCATTGGGTCGGTGATGGATAATTATGCCGGATGGTATTCATCATGCAACAGTTATAACACGAAGATATATGTAACTAGCTCCAGTTCGTCAATATAATGTAGGCATGCATTCTGTATGTAGTCATACGTGCTTAGGAAAAAGAACTTGCATGACATCTATTGTCCATCCCTCCCGTGGCAGCGGGGTCCTAATGGAAACTACGGGATATTAAGGTTCTCCTTTTAATAGAGAATTGGGACAAAGCATTAACACTTAGTGAATACATGAACTCCTCATACTATGGTCATCTCCGGGAGTGGTTCTGGCTATTGTCACTCCGGGGTTGCCAGGTCATAACACATAGTAGGTGACTACAACTTGCAAGATAGGATCAAGAACACACATATATTGACGAGAACATAATAGGTTCAGATCTGAAATCATGGCACTCGGGCCCTAGTGACAAGCATTAAGCATGGCAGAGTAGTAGCAACATCAATCTCAGAACATAGTGGATACTAGGGATCAATACCTGTCAAAACTAACTCGGTTACATGATAGATCTCATCCAACCCATCACCGTCTAGCAAGCCTACGATGAGATTACTCACGAACGATGAAGAGCATCATGAAATTGGCGATGAAGGAAGGTTGGTGATGATGATGGCGACGATTTCCCCTCTCCGGTGCCCAGAACGGACTCCAGATCTACCCTCCAGAGGAAGAACAGGTGGTGGTGGCGCCTCCGTATCGTAAAACGCGATGAACTCTTCTCCTTGATTTTTTTCGGACAAAGGGGACAAAATAGAGCTGGATTTGGAGGCTATGGAGCTCCGTGGGCCCCACAAGCCTGCTAGGCGCGGCCAGGGGGGCCCGCGCCTGGTGGGCTTGTAGGCTCCACGCTCCACTTCTCCGGTTGATTCTTGCGTTAGTATTTTTTATATATTCCACAAAAAATCCTCGTAAATTTCCAAGTCATTCCGAGAACTTTTATTTCTATGCAAAAACAACACCATGGCAATTCTGCTGAAAACAGCATTAGTCCGGGTTAGTTCCATTCAAATCATGCAAATTAGAGTCCAAAACAAGGGCAAAAGAGTTTGGAAAAGTAGATACGACGGAGACGTATCAACTCCCCCAAGCTTAAAGCCTTGCTTGTCCTCAAGCAATTCAGTTGACAAACTGAAAGAGACAAAAAGAAAAAGTTTTACGAACTCTGTTTGATCTTGTTGTTGCAATTATGTCTAAATCATATTCAGATTTTCAGCAAGATCATAAGCTAACCACATAAGCAATGACATCTAGGTTTCATGGTAAACTCATATCAATGGCATAATCAACTAGCGAGCAATAATGATAAGTTTCAAACGTCAACACTTCAATCAAAACAATCATGAAGCAACATGAACAGATGGTATCTCGCTAGCTCTTTCTGAGACCGCAAAACATAAATGCAGAGCACCTTCAAAGACCAAGGGCTGACTGAACGTTGTAATTCATGGCAAAGAAGATCCAGTCACAATCATACTCAATATCGGTTAAAAGCAAAGCATAAAGATGATGGAGGTGCTCTCTAATTGGTGCTTTTATAAGAAGAGGATGACTCAACAGAAACATAAATAGATAAGCCCTTCGCAGAGGGAAGCATTGATTTGCAGAGGTGCCAGAGCTCAAGCTTGGAAAACAGAGATAATAATTTTGGGTGGCATGCTTTCATTGTCAACGCAATGAACAAGAGTTTTCACCATCTTCCATGCTACACATACTATAGGCGGTTCCCAAACAGAAAAGTAAAGTTTTGACTCCCCCACCACCGATCAATCACACTCCACGACTAGCCGAATGCTCGGGTGCCTTCCATACCAACAACAATCCAGGGGGAGTTTTGTTTGCAATTATCTTTTCGATTTGAGCATGGAACTGGGCATTCCAATTACCGGCCCCTTTCTCGTGAATGATAGTGAATAAACACATATCGAGGATAACACGCCTAGCATGGAAGATACTGATCGCCCCTTGTCACCACATGAGCGGTTCGGGCATGCAAAACAGATTATTTCTTGAAGGTTTAGAGGGTGGCACATGCAAATTTACTTGGAACGGCAGGTAGATACCGCATATAGGTAGGTATGGTGGACTCATATGGAACAACTTTGGGTTTATGGAAGTGGATGCACAACCAGTATTCCCGCTTAGTACAAGTGAAGGCTAGCAACAGACTGGGAAGCGACCAACTAGAGAGCGACAATAGTTATCAATATGCATTGAAATTAACCAACATTGAGTGCAAGCATGAGTAGGACATAAATGACCATGAACATGAATATCATAGAGGCTATGTTGATTTTGTTTCAACTACATGCGTGAACATGTGCCAAGTCAAGCCACTTGAATCATTCAAAGGAGGATACCATCCTATCATACTACATCATAATCGTCTCGAGATTCATGTTGGCATCCAAGACAAACCATTATAAGCTCCTAGCTAATTAAGCATGGCATCAGAAACTATGATCTCTAAGTTGTCATTGCAAACATGTTTCTCTCACAACAAAGCTGAATCTAGAACGATGAGCTAGTCATATTTACAAAAACAAAATAGATCGAGTTCATACCAGCTTTTCCAGGCTAAGTCACTTCATCATATATCGTCATTATTGCCTTTCACTTGCACGAGCGAATGATGTGAACAATAATAAGAGTGCTCGTGCATTGGACTATGCTGGAATCTGCAAGCAAACACAAAGGAGAAGACAAAGTAATATGGCTCTTTGACAGATAAACAGATATGCATGCGAGAGCCACTAAACATTGTAACCATGGTCTTCTACCTTGACCCAAAGAAAAAGAAAACTATTTACACGGGAAAACTCCCAACAAGCAAAAGAAGAACGAGAAATCTTTTTGGGTTTTCTCAAACTAGACAAACAACCGAGAAGAAAGCGAGAAGAAGAAATAAACTAGCATGCATGATACAGTGGCAAAGTGTGAACACCGACTAACAAAGTGAAAGTGTAAGCATGAATATAAAGTCGGTGAGAAACACGTACTCCCCCAAGCTTAGGCTTTTGGCTTAAGTTGGTCTACTCCCAAGAATGGTCCGGGCGATACCCAAAATCATAATGGGGGTTGTACGAGAGCGCTGCAGCTACGCCTGAATAGCTGCCTCACGGAGGCGAGCAGCCTTTACCTCCCTCTCATACTCCTATGCCTCTCCTCTGGTTATGTAATATCTCCGTTTTACCTAATGTCAAAGAAGACAGGAGCAGGAAGGGTAATATGGAAAACACGTCGTCGGTTAAATATTAACCGGTATAGGAGGGATTCATTATCCCTCTCAAGGAACTAATAGCGTGTCATGGCGCTACGATCAAGGAAAGCTGTATGGAGCGAGGGATCCCCTTCGCGGATGGGTACTCCAAGAAAATTAGCTATGCGAGTGGCATAGATCCCACCAAAGAAATCCCCTTCATTAGCATTATTATTCAGCCTCCTTGCTATTATAGCTCCCATGTTGAAACTTCTATCACCCGTTACTGCGCTCTTAAGAATACTGAGGTCAGGTGTGCAGAGGTGACAATGCTCGATTTTGCCGTTAATGCATCTACCTATGAAGAGGGCAAAGTAATGCAAGGGAGGAAAATGAATGCTCCCCATGGTAGCGTGCGTAATATCTCTAGTTTCTCCGACGGTTATACTAGAGAAAAAATCTCTAACCGAAGATTTAGGAGGATCATTGAGACTACCCCAATCAGGTCTCTTGCAAATTCTATTGAAATCTTCTAAATCCATGGTATATGATTTGTCATAGAGATCAAACAGTATGGATGTGTCACGGCCAGCTGAAAATTTGAATCTACGAACAAAAGAGGCAGTGAGAGTAGTATAATGTTCACATTTATCGGAGATGAATTCTTCGAGTCCGACGTTGTGAACAAGTGTATCAAACTCGTCTTTGAAACCTGCCTCAATCATGAATTCATCATAAGGCCATTCACATGGTTGTACCTGTGCGTTCCTCTGTTGGTAAGGATCGGGCTCCCGAATCGCGAGACGGGGACCCCTCTTGCTTGAGGAACCACCATGATAGTTTCTCCTGAACATCTTCCTTCTCTGAAATTTTTAGTGACTCAAAGGAAAAGTGAACAAGGCTCAACTAAACTCATAGCAACTACTCCCACAAGTGCCTAGAGGCCATATCACGCATCAAAACTAGGATCAGCTAAAATTAGCATGCAAAGCTCAAGAACAAGGTCACCAAGGCAGCAAAAAAACGCGACGTATAGGGCACTAGAGCAAAAACTAATTGGACCAATGGAGGAGTCACATACCAAGGAGCAATTTCCCCAAAACAGTTTGGTGGATGGGGCTTTGCATAAGGAGATCGAAAATCGCAGCAAGAAGAGCAAGAACACGGGTTTGAGCTGCGAACCGATTTTTTTTGGAGGTAGGAGAAGGAGATGGGAGCTGGAATAACTGGAGGGGGGACACTGGTGCATCCCCCTGACTAGCTCTCCATCTCAGATTTTTTTCAAAAATTCCAGAAAAAATCAGACTTGATTTTCACGGCATTCGGAGAACTTTTATTTTCAAGACACTTTTCTACGGGACTCAAAAAGCAGCAAAAAGGGAAAACTAAAGCTAAATCTATCATTTTTCTTCTAAGCAACCTAAGGTGAAAGCTTGGAATAGAGGGTTGTGACTCCTCGATTCCTCCATCCCATGGTCATCGAAACAAATCCGTCAATGAGGTTGATCAAGTCTTCTTGACAAACTTTTTCGAATCGCAAAAGAAAACGGAGAATTTTCGAATAGTCAATAGGTTACCTCAATGGGGGTATGCATATCCCCAACAAGCAAATCATACTTCATCTTAATAATAGGTATAGGGCATTCAAAGCTCCCAATAAGAATCGATGAAGTTTTTTCAATAGCATTGATGCAATGTACTCGATATTGTTTCTTTGGAAAGTGCACCGTATGCTCATTACTGTTGACATGGAAAGTGACATTGCTTTGTTGCAATCAATAACAGCCCCTGCAGTGTTTAAAAAGGGTCTTCCAAGGATGACCGCCATGGCATCATCCTCGGGAATATCCAGATAAACAAAGTCTGTTAAGATAGTGACGTTAGCAACCACAACAGGCACATCCTCGCAAATGCCGATAGGGAAAGCAGTTGATTTTTCGGCCATTTGCAGAGAGATTTTAGTGGGTGTCAACTTATCCAGTTCAAGCCTGCGATAAAGAGAGAGAGGCATAACACTAACACCGGCTCCAAGATCGCATAAAGCAGTTCTAACATAGTTTCCTTTAATGGAGCAAGGTATAGTGGGCACTCCGGGATCACCTAGTTTCTTAGGAGTCCCACCCTTGAAGGTCTAATTGGCAAGCATGGTGGAAATCTCAACCTCGGGTATCCTCCTCTTATTAGTCACAATATCCTTCATGTACTTGGCATACAGAGATATTTTGAGCATATCTGTCAAACGCATTTGTAGAAAGACAGGTCTAATCATTTCAACAAAGTGCTCAAAATCCTCATCATCCTTTTTCTTGGATGGTTTGGGAGGAAAGAGCATGGGTTTCTGAACCCATGGTTTCCTCTCTTTACCATGCTTCCTAGCAGCGAAGTCGTTCTTATCGTATCTCTTATTCTTAGGTTGTGGGTTATCAAGATCAACAGGTTCAATCTCCACATCCTTATCATTGCTAGGTTGAGCATCTTCATGAACATCACTATCGATATTATCATTAGGCTCATGTTCATCACCAGATTGTGTTTTGGCATCAGAAACAGAGACATCGTTTGGATTCTCAGGTGTAACAGCAACAGGGTTGCTAGCATTCAAGTTCCTGTCATCTTTGTTCCTAGGATGACTAGGTGCCTCGATGCTAACTCCTTGAGAATCTTGTTCAATTCTCTTAGGGTGACCCTCACGATACAAAGGTTCCTGGGTCATTCTACCGCCTCTAGTGACGACTCTAACAGAATTGTCATTCAACTCATTGAGCAAGTCATTCTGAGCCTTAAGTACTTGTTCTACTTGAGTAGTAACCATAGAGGCATGTTTACTCAGTAGCTTAAGATCATTGACGTTTTTGTCCACACAAGCACTTAAATGACTAAGCATACGAGCATTCTGTTCCAATTGTCTGCTAACATAATCATTGAAACTTTGTTGTTTGACAACAAAGTTATCAAATTCATCCACGCATAAGCTAGAAGGTTTATCAAAAGGAATATCACTCTCATTGAACCTACGAAGAGAATTTACCTCTACTACCTGTATCAGGTTATCAAGACCATGGATCTCTTTGATAGGTGGTAGATTTTTGACATCTTCAGACTTAATGCCTTTCTCTTTCATAGATTTCTTAGCTTCTTGCATATCTTCAGGACTGAGGAATAGGATACCTCTTTTCTTGGGAGTTGGCTTTGGAGGAGGTTCGGGAATAGTCCAAGCATTCTCATTGCACAAGATATTATTCAATAGGATCTCAGCTTGTTCTACAGTTTGTTCTCTAAAGACACAACCGACACAACTATCTAGGTGGTCCTTAGAAGCATCGGTTAGTCCATTATAGAAGATATCAAGTATTTCATTGTTCTCAAGAGGGTGGTCGGGCAAAGCATCTAGTAGCTCAACAAGCCTCCCCCAAGCTTGTGGGAGACTCTCTTCTTTAGCTTGAGCAAAGTTGTATATTTACTGCAAGGCAGCTTGCTTCTTATGGGCAGGGAAATATTTCTCACAGAAGTAGTAGACCATATCCTGGGGGCTATGCACACAACCAGGAGCAAGAGAAGTGAACCAAGTCTTAGCATCATCCTTTAGCGAGAAAGGAAACAGCTTGAGCATGTAGTAGTGGCGGATCTTTTCCTCACTAGTGAATAGGGTGGCTATATCGTGCAGTTTGGTAAGATGGGCTACAACCGTTTCAGACTCGTAACCGTGAAAGGGATCAGATTTGACCAAAGTGATTAACTCAGGGTCGACAGAGAATTCATAATCCTTATCGGTCACAAAGATAGGTGAAGTGGAAAACTTCGGGTCGTATTTCATCCTAGCGTTCAGAGATTTTTCTTTCCACTTGCGCAGAAGTTTCTCAACATCATAGTTATCCTTACACGCAAGAAAATCCTCAGCTATCTCTCCCTCCATAACATAGCGTGTATCAGGCATAACAGGCATAGTAGCAGGCTCTGCTTCAATAGTATCAGCAGTTTCAGAAGTATCATCACATCTAGCAGCAACTCTAGCAATATGTGCATCAAGGGCACCAAGTGGCAAAGTAGTATCAGGCATAGCATCATCAGGCATAGTATCTAGCATGGCATCATCACGCATAGTATCAAGCATAGCATCATCAGGCATAGTATCTAGCATCGCATCATTAGGCATAGTATCAAGCATAGCATCATAAGCATCATGGGCAGCAGAAGTAGCATCATCAAGCAAAGGCGACATATCAAGATTTCTAGCAGGAGGTGAAGTCGCAAACTTACTCAAAACTCAAGGTGAATCAAGTGCAGAGCTAGATGGCAATTCATTACCTCTCCTCGTAGTGGAAGGCAGGATTTTAGTTCTTGGATATTTCGGATTCCTCATAGTGATCAGCAGACGTCAATCCCAAGTGACTCAGAGAATATAGTTGTGCTTCCCCGGCAATGGCGCCAGAAAAAACCTTGATGTCCCACAAGCGTATGGGATCGCAGCAGTTTTCGAGGGTAGAGTATTCAACCCAAATTTATTGATTCGCTCACAAGGGGAAGCTAAAGAATATTCTCAAGTGTTAGCAGCTGAGTCGTCAATTCAACCACACCTGAAAGATTAGTGTCTGCAAGCAAAGTATCAGTAGCAAGGTAGTATGATAACAACGGAGCCAGAAACAATCTGCTGACAAGGCAGATTATTCCTAACTGTTGTATCAATGGCGCCAGTAAAAAGCTTTGACAATTCCCAGAAAAAGTGCCAGGAAAATCCCTATTGACGGTATGTTAGCGCCAACAAAGTCTTGCAACAAGTAACAACGGAGTAGCAAGGAACAGTAGTAACAGCAGCAACAAAGTAACACGTAACAGCAGTAGTGACAGCAGCAAAGTGACAACAGCAGCAAAGTGGCCCAATCCCTCTTGTAGAAAGGGACAAGCCTAGGCAAAGTAACGTAGCAAGGACCAGTAGTAAAAGACTCGTAGGCAGTGGATCGGTGATGGATGAGTGTGACGGATGTGATTCATCATGTAACAGCTATAACACGGAGAGATATGTGGCTAGCTCCCGTGCATCAATCTAATGTAGGCATGTATTCCGTATGTAGTCATACGTGCTTAGGGAAAAGAACTTGCATGGCATCTATTGTCCATCCTTCCCGTGGCAGCAGGGTCCTAATGGAAACTACGGGATATTAAGGTTCTCCTTTTAATAAAGAACCGGACCAACGCATTAACACGCGGTGAATACATGAACTCCTCATACTATGGTCATCTCCGAGAGTGGTTCCGGCTATTGTCACTCCGGGGTTGCCGGGTCATAACACATAGTAGGTGACTACAACTTGCAAGACAGGATCTAAAACACACATATATTGGCGACATCATAATAGGTTCAGATCTGAAATCATGGCACTCGGGCCCTAGTGACAAGCATTAAGCATAGCCAAGTTGTAGCAACATCAATCTAGAACATAGTGGATACTAGGTATCAATCCCCGTCAAAAACTAACTTGATTACATGATAGATCTCATCCAACTCATCACCGTCCAGCAAGCCTATGATGAGATTACTCACGAACGATGAAGAGCATCATGGAATTGTCGATGGAGAAAGGTTGATGATGACGATGGCGATGATTTGCCCTCTCCGGAGCCCGGAACGGACTCCAGATCTGCCCTCCAGATGAAGAACAGGATGTGGCGGCGCCTCCGTATCGCAAAACGCAATGAATCCTTCTCTCTGATTCTTTTCCGGGCGAAACGGAAGATATAGAACTGAGATTGGGGCGGTGGTGCCACGTGGGCCCCACAAGCCCTCATGGCGCGACCATAGGGGGTGGCCGCAGCCCAGGGGCTTGTGGCCCACTGGCACGCCCCTCATGTGGAACTTTGCGCAGGTATTTTTCTTTTATTCCAGAAAAAATCTCCGTAAATTTTCAGGACGTTCCGAGAACTTTCATTTCTGCACAAAAACAACACCATGGCAATTCTGCTGAAAACTGCGTCAGTCCGAGTTAGTTCCATTCAAATCATGCAAATTAGAGTCCAAAACAAGGGCAAAAGAGTTTGGAAAAGTAGATACGACAAAGACGTATCAGGGTACTTAGGCGTTATTTTATATCCAGTTGGCCCAATAAAAATAAAAGCCAAATGATAACAATTGGATATCCTCGAATGAGAAAGATATTCATACCAACATGCTCACACAATAAGATGTCAAATAAAACATGACAATCATACACAACCAGTCTAGTATCTGCCAAGTACTTCCACGATGACGAAGTTATCTATATATGAGTATGTTGACTTAGGATCCAAGCAAGAATACTTTATGATAGGTCATACTCATCGTTTAAGCACAAGTGGGGTTGTCGCTTGTACATAAAGCTTTCAGTGTGTTCACACGTTAAGAGATGCTTTAACTCAAGTCTTAGAGTAAATCCCCCCCTTGATGTGACACCCCTCTAAGAGGGTCAAACTAACCTTGGGTTTTGTCATAGAAGACTTCACGTTGGTATAGTAGTGGTGGATGGTCATTGTTGATGAAGATCATCTTGAGTTGGTTGCAATCCTTGCTGTTTCTTACTCTTCTCAGCTACATGGGTTACTCCCGTACACAAGGAACAAATACAAGGATATCTATGGACATGGAATGAAGTACATATGAGATGATGTCCATTGATACATTAACTACCTTGTCCCTTGCTTACCTTTGAGGGGATGTGTGTCTCCTTGAACTAATGCATAAGGTTGGAGTTGATTGCCACTAGTTCTTGCCAAAATTAATAAGAGTGAATTTCATTGGCAGAGTCACCCCTCAAACTTCTCTAGTTCTTATTCTTGGGGACCCACATCAACTTGATGGGGATCCTTGGAGTTGAGGTAGCGCTTGATGAAGTAGAGCTAGTAGTGGCCTTGGGAATCCACTTGACCATGGCTTGGGATTCTTCCTCAAATGAGTCAATCTCCTCTTGAAGCTTGTCCTTGCCCTTGTGGTCTTGTGGTGGAAGGTCATCTTGAGAGATTGTTCCCTTGGGGAGAGTAGGATCATACTTCTCCTTTTAGGGAACATAATTCGGGTTGGGGTATTAACCTCCTTCCCATTCAACTCCATTGGCATTGAAGTAGCCAATGCCTTGTTTCTTCCGATGTCCTCCTCACTTGTGTATAATTTCCTCGAATTTCTTAGTTCTGGCAAGACACTTTAAGACACCTCTCTCTATAATCCCTTCCAATAAATCATTTTCTTGCTCAAGTGTAACTTGGCAAAGAGCATCATTAGTGGAATCAAGAGAGCTACTATCAACAACATCATGTGATTTAACATTAGTGTTGTTGTTACTAGATGAAGAAACTTTCTTGCCTTTGTTACTATAATGCTTAGGTTTGACTCGTGGAACAAAAGTAGACAAGAGTAATCGTTTGTCTAGGTAAGAAGAATTCTTGTTTGGAAGATCATCATTTATTACTCTTAGAAACTCATGCTCTTGCTCTAAATTTAGCTTCCCAAAACGTAGCTTCTCATGAGTTCTTGCAAGATTTGCATGGTCTTCTAGAGTAGATTCATGAGCTAACTTTGGAGTGTTTAATTATTTAGTTATATGCTCAACCTCCTTCTTATCATCATCACACGACTTATCTTGACTAGCATGATTATCATTAAGTTCCTTTTCAATTATACCACTAGTTTTATCAAAGAACAAGTAATCATCTCCTAGTAAGTCATCCTCATCACTATTAAAGTGAAAGTACTCGGGGTGTGATACCTTGGGGACTTTAGCCATGAAGCATTTTCCAATCCCTTCATTTTGTGAATCAAATATGTCATAGGAGTTGGAGGATACAAGTGCAAGATCGACAACACCTTCATCTTGACTATAGTTGGAGTGGTAGCTTCACTTGGATTGGTTGTCAGACTCAGAGACGGATGCCCATTCACTAACATGACCTTGATGTCTTCTTCTTGAGTGTCTCTTGGTGTACTTGTCCTTCTTCTCCGATCCCTTGCGTCTCCGGGAGGGTCTTCGTTTATAACGATCTTCTCTACTCCTTCTCTCTCTTCAAGGCGACTTTTCTCTTGAGCTTCGTCTTCTAGGTGATTCTTTTCTTCTTTTGTGGGAGACCGAGCACTCATTGGGATACTGTCAGGGCCTTCCACAATTGTAGTAGTTTTTGTCAGAACTAGATGAGTGCTTCTCATAATATCTTGAGTTGGAGCTTATTTCTTTGCCTCTACTCTTGTAGAACTTGTTGAATTTCCTGACCATGAGGCTTATCTCTTCACTGGTGACAAGGTTGTCATTTCAAGTAGCGGGAGCATCACTTGAAGCTTTGTAAGCACCGCTTGACTTGTTGTGCATCTCTTCTTTGTCCTTGAGTGACATTTCAGGAGCGACAATCCTTCCAATGACTTCCGTTGGATTGAGATCTTTGTAGTTTGGCATCATTTGGATCAATGTGCAAACAATATTGTACTTTCCATACAAGGCTCTAAGTATCTTCTTGATGATGAATTTGTGGGTCATCTCTTTGCTTCCTAAGCCGACAATCTCATTTGTGATGAGAGCAAGGCTAGAGTACATCTCTGCAACTCCTTCACCATCTTTCATCTTTAACTTGTCAAGCTAACTTTATAGCACATCAAACTTAGATTCCCTCACAAATTTGATACATTCGTCCATATCAACCAAAGTGTCCCAAATTTCCTTGGCATTCTCAAGACGGCTAATCTTGCTGAAATCTTCGGGGCATAGGCAGTTGAACAGAATGTCACATGCTTGAGAGTTCTATTGCAATATCTTAAATTCTTCCGCAGCCCCTTCAAGATCCGGTTCCTTTCCATCACCAAATATTTCACCTTGCAAATCAACACGAACAACAACCCAAATGACAGGGTTATGACCAAGAATATGCATTCTCATCTTATGTTTCCAACTAGCAAAGTTTGTACCATCAAAAAATGGACCTCTACAGTAGTACTTTCCCTCACTAGATGCCATACTCTCCTAGGTTGTGAAACCAATGCAAGGGATACCAATGCTCTGATACCACTTGTAAGATCTGAAGTATGTCTAGAGGAGGGAGGGTGATTAGACTACTTGACCAAATAAAAACTTAGCTTTTTCCCAATTTTTAGTTGTGGGGAAGTTTTAGAAATTTGTTGCAAGGCAAGCACACCCTACACATGCAAGTCTAAGAGTATAGAAGCGAAAAGTAATGACATGCACACGTAAGTAGAGGGTAGGGATAGGAAGATCAAATGCAAAGGTTGACACGATGATTTTTGGCGTGGTTCCGGTAGGTGGTGATATCGTACGTCCACGTTGATGGAGACTTCAACCCACGAAGGGTAACGACCGTGCGAGTCCATAGAGAAGCAACCTTGTCTATTCCATCATGGCTTACGTCCACGAAAGACTAGCCTCACTCGGGGTAGATCTTCAGAAGTAGGAAATCTCCTTGCCCTTACAAACTTCTTGGTTTACCTCCACAACATGAAGTAGGAGGCTCCTAAGCGACACCTAACCAATCTAGGAGGCACCACCCTCAAAAAGGCAATAGATGCGGTTGTACAATGAACTCCTTGCTCTTGTGTTTAAAAACATAGTCTCCTCAACACTGAGTCACTATCTCATAGACTTGGCATGGGTAGAAGAGATTGATTGGGTGGAAAGCAACTTGGAGAAGCTAGATATCAAGTTTCAAATCGACGGATTGGAATATCTTGATCTCAACACATGAGTAGGTGTCTCTCTCTCAGAAAAATGGATATGGCAAGTGTATGTGTGTTCTGAGTGCTTCCTCTATGAATGAGAGGTGGTGGATTGGTATATATAGGAATCTCCAAAAATCCAACCGTTACAACCTTGCTGCTGCAACAAAAGACCTTTCCCCGCAACGGCGCTAGAAATCCTTCTGCTGCTGGCTATGCCTATAGGGATTTCCTTGGCAAATATGCCAAGGATTCCCCCACGGCCTTGGAGCCTTGCATTGGTGTTCCCTTGAAGAGGAAAGGGTGATGTAGCACAGTGGCGGTAAGTATTTCCCTAAGTTTGAGAACCAAGGTATCAATCCAGTAGGAGGATCGCGTCAAGTCACAAGTACCTGCACAAACACAAAGAGCTTGCACCCGACGCTATGAAGGGGTTGTCAATCCCTTATAGATTGTTTGCAAAGTGAGAACTGAAAGCAAAAAGTAAACAAAGCAAAGTAAAAGTAAAAGCTGAGATGATAGTTGTGAATAGACCCTGGGCCCGTAGTGTTCACTAGTGGCTTCTCTCATGAAAGCAAGTAGATGGTGGGTGAACGAATTACTGTCGAGCAGTTGATAGAACCGCGCAAAGTCATGACGTTATCTATGGCAATGATCATATCTATAGGCATCACATCCAAAACAAGTAGACCGATACTTTCTGCATCTACTACTATTACTCCACACGTCGACTGCTATCCAACATGCATCTAGTGTATTGAGTTCATAAGAACAGAGTAACGCCTTAAGCAAGATGACATGATGTAGATGGACAATCTCAAATCTATGATGAAAGCCCATCTTGTTACCCTTGATGGCAACAACACGATGCGTGCCTTGCTGCCCCTTCTGTCATTGGGAAAGGTCACCGCACGGTATGATCCCAAAACCAAGCACTTCTCCCATTGCAAGAATCATAGATCTAGTTGGCCAAACAAAACCCAAGACTCGGAGAGACTTACAAGGATATCAAATCATGCATATAAGAAATCAGCAAAGACTCAAATATAATTCATAAATAATCTGATCACAAATCCACAATTCATCGGATCTCGACAAACACACCGCCAAAGAGGATTACATCGGATAGATCTCCATGAAGATCATGGAGAACTTTGTATTGAAGATCCAAGAGAGAGAAGAAGCCATCTAGCTACTAATTACGGACCCGTAGGTCTGAAGTGGACTACTCACGAGTCATTGGAGAGGCAATGATGTTGATGTAGAAGCCCTCCAGCTCTAAAGTCCCCTCCGACAGGGCACCGGGAAGGGTCTCCAGATGAGATCTCGCGGAAATGGAAGCTTGCGGCGGCGGAAAAGTGGTTTCGTGGACGCCCTGATTTTTTCTCGGATTTTAGGGAATATATAGGCCAAAGAGCTAGGGCAGGGGAACGCCAGGGAGGCCACAAGCCTAGTGGACGCGGGCCCCCCTGGCCGCGGCAACAGGGCTTGTGGGCTCCCTGTTGGCCTCCTGCCTTGGCCCTCAAGTCCCCCGATCTTCTTATTTTCTAGAAAATATTATTTCGGGGATTTTATTCCGTTTGGACTCCGTTCCAAAATCAGATCTGAAAAGAGTCAAAAACACAGGAAAAAAAACAGGATCTGGCACTTGGCACTGAATTAATAAGTTAGTCCCGAAAAAGATATAAAAGGTATATAAAACATCCAAAGTTGACAAGATAACAGCATGAAACCATAAAAAATTATAGATACGTTTGAGACGTATCAAGCATCCCCAAGCTTAACTCCTGCTCGTCCTCAAGTAGGGAAGTGATGAAGAATGAATTTTTGATGCTTTCATGCTACCTAGCATAGATGTCCTTTGTAACTCCTCTTATGTGACATGAATGTTCAAATCCGTTAGATTCAAAACAATAGTTTGCTATTGACGTGGAGACAATAATACTTCAAGCAAACTAGCAAGGTAATCATGAACTTTCAAAATAACAAGGCCAAAAGAAAGTTATCCCTACAAAATCATATAGTCTGGCTATGCTCTATTATCCTTGCACAACGAATTTAAATCATGCACAACCTCGGTATTGGCCAAGTAATTGTTTTCACACCTTTACTTTCTCAAACTTTTTCAACTCTCACACAATACATGAGCGTGAGCCATGGTTTTAGCACTATAAGTGGAATGGAGTGTGGTGGAGGTTGCAAGGCAAACAAGGAGAAGACGGTCACATCGATTAGGCATATCAATGAGCTATGGAGATGCTCATCAACAGATATCAATGTGAATGAGTAGGGATTGCCATACAAATGATGCACTAGAGCTAAGAGTATGTGAAATCTCTTAAAGAAAACTAGTGGGTGTGCATCCAACTTGCTTGCTCACGAAGACCTAAGGCAATTTTGAGGAAGCCCATCATTGGAATATACAAGCCAAGTTATATAATGAAAATTTCCCACTAGCTATATGGTGGTGACAAAACGAGAGACTCTCAATCATGAAGATCATGGTGCTTAATAAGCACAAGTGTGGAAAGATAGTAGCATTGTCCCTTCTCTCTTTTTCTCTCATTTTATTGGTGGGCTCTTTGGCCTCTTTTTTTTCTTTTTTTTGTGGGCATCTTTGGCCTCTTTTTGTAAATGGGCTTCGCTGGCCTCTTTTATTTCCTCACATGGGACAATGCTCCATCAATGATGATCATCACACTTACAACTCAAAACTTAGAGCAATGATGACTCTATATGAAATGCCTTCGGTAGTGTATCGTGACAATGATCTAGCATGGCATAGACATCAATGGAAACATCATGCTAGCTATCTTATGATCATGCAATGGCAAAGTAGAAGCTTTGGCACATGTCATGGTGGTAGTTGCATGGCAATATATCTCAGAATGGCTTTGAAAAAGCCATAGTAGGTAGGTATGGTGGCTGTTTTGAGGGAGGCTAATGGTGGGTTTTTTGCACCGGCGGAAGTTGTAAGGCACTAAAGAAGATAGTGATGGTGGAAGGTGAAGGTGCATCTAAACCATGGACTCAACATTAGTCATGAAGAAATCATATACTTGTTGCAAAAGTTTTAGTAGTAATCGAAACAAAGCATTCAACGCATACTCCTAGGGGAGGGGTTGGTAGGTATAAACCATCGCGCGATCCCGACCGCTACACAAAGGATGACAATCAATAAACTAATCATGCTCAGACTTCATCACATAGCGGTTCACCATACGTGCATGCTACGGGAATCACTAACTTCAACACAAGTATTTCTAGATCCACAACACCTTACTAGTATAACTTCAATATTACCACAACCACAACTCAAAACTAATTGAGATGAATCACACTTCTCTAACTACTCAATGCACATAAAGGTGGAAGTTTTCATATCCCTTTGGAAACTACCCCTTTTGAGACTACTTTCATAGCATAGGTCAACTACCACGCCATGCACCGCTGTGCTCTAAAAGATATAAGTGAAGCACATAGAGTAAAATCAACTAGCTCTAAAGAAATAAGTGAAACACATGTGAGTTGAATTGCCTAACCAAAGGATATAAGTGAAGCTCGACAAAATAACGTTGAGTGCATGTCTCTCTCTCTAGGTGTGCAGAAACGAAGATTGTGACACAAGAAAAATAAAAGACTCCTACGATACAAGACGCTCCAAGCAAAACACATAACATGTGGTGAATAAAAATATAGCCCCAAGTAACGTTACCGATGGATTGAAGACGAAAGAGGGGATGCCTTCCCGGGGCATCCCCAAGCTTAGGCTTTTTCGGCATCCTTGAATAAACTTGGGGTGCCTCGGGCATCCCCAAGCTTGAGCTCTTGCCACTCTTTATCTCTTTGTCCATAAGAACTTCACCCAAAACTTGAAAACTTCACAACACGAAACTTAAACAGAAACTCGTGATATCATTAGTATAAGAAAGCAAATCACCACTTCCTTAGGTACTATAGGAAACTTAAATTCTACTTATTTTGATGTTGGGTTACTGTATTTTCAATCTTCCATGGCTAATACCCCCCGATACTATCCATAGTTTCATCAAAATAAGCAACCAACTCAACAAAAACAGAATTTGTTAACAACAGACCAGTCTGTAGCAATCTGTATACTTCGTATACTTGTGGTACTCCACAAATTCTGAAAACTTACGACAGTATGAAGAATTTGCGTAGAAATCAGCAGCAAGAAGAATCAACTCAAAAGCTCTCACATAAAAAAAATGAAAATTATTTTCGTGAGCAGAAAGTTTTTGTCTTTTCCAGCATGATCAAACGATCATCCCCAAGACTAATCATAACGGTTTTACTTTGCACAAACGCAAAAGAAACACAAACAACACAATCATAACAGAATTATGAAAGTGTGGAAAACACAAAACAGAAAGAAAAAGGATAGATTCGTTGGGTTGCCTCCCAACAAGCGTTGTTGTTTAACGCCCTTAGCTAGGCATTGATAATTCAATGATGCTCACACAAAAGACAAGAATTGAAGCACAACGAGAGCATCATAAAGCATGTGAAAATCACATCTAAGTCTAACATACTTCCTATGCATAGGCATTTTATAGGAAAACAGATTGTCAAGACAACCAATAGTTACCATATGCCAGGAAGAAGAAAGAGACAATAGCAATCTCAACATAACGAGAGCTGATTTAGTGATATGAAAGTTTCTACCACCATATTTTCCTCTCTCATAATAATTACATGTGGGATCATATTCGAATTCAACAATGTAACTATCACATAGGATATTCTTTTCATGATCCACATGCATGCAAAGTTGACGCTCTTCAAAAATAGTGGGATTATCATCAACTAAAGTCATGACTTCTCCAAACCCACTTTCAATAATATTGCAAATATCATATTCATCATGAGGCTTAAACAAATTTTCAAGATTATAAGAAAAATCATCGCCCCACTCATGATCATTGCAACAAGTAGTGGACATAGCAAAACTAGCATCCCCAAGCTTAGGGTTTTGCATATTTTTAGCATGATTGTCATTAATAGAATTTATAATGAAATCATTGCAATCATGCTTTTCATTCAAGGAACCCTCATGAATCACTTCATAAATTTCTTCATCACGATTTTCAGATTCACGCATCTCAAGAAAAACTCCATAGAGAAAGTCAAGTGCACTCAACTCACTAGCAATTGGATCAACATAATTGGATCTCCTAAAGAGATTACCAAGTGGATGAGGATCCATATCACTAGATTTTCAGCAAGCGAAGATGCAAGCATATTGAAGGCACATAGCACACAAGCAAAGGAAAGGCAAACGAAAAAGGCAAATGTGAAGTGGGGGAGAGGAAAACGAGAGGCAACTGGCAAAAAAGGTAAATGCAAGAGATGAGTTTGTGACACTTACTTTGATAGATCTTGACTTGATCTCTCCCCGGCAACGGCGCCAGAAATCCTTCTGCTGCTGCAACAAAAGACCTTTCCCGGCAACGGCGCCAGAAATCCTTCTGCTGCTGGCTATGCCTATAGGGATTTCCTTGGCAAATATGCTAAGGATTCCCCCGCGGCCTTGGAGGCTTGCGTTGGTGTTCCCTTGAAGAGGAAAGGGTGATGTAGCACAGTGGCGGTAAGTATTTCCCTCAGTTTGAGAACCAAGGTATCAATCCAGTAGGAGGATCGCGTCAAGTCACAAGTACCTGCACAAACACAAAGAGCTTGCACCCAACGCTATGAAGGGGTTGTCAATCCCTTATAGATTGTTTGCAAAGTGAGAACTGAAAGCAAAAAAAGTAAACAAAGCAAAGTAAAAGTAAAAGTTGAGATGATAGTTGTGAATAGACCCGGGGGCCATAGTGTTCACTAGTGGCTTCTCTCATGAAAGCAAGTAGACGGTGGGTGAACGCATTACTATCGAGCAATCGATAGAACCGCGTAAAGTCATGACGCTATCTATGGCAATGATCATATCTATAGGCATCACGTCCAAAACAAGTAGACCGATACTTTCTGCATCTACTACTATTACTCCACACGTCGACTGCTATCCAGCATGCATCTAGTGTATTGAGTTCATAAGAACAGAGTAACGCCTTAAGCAAGATGACATGATGTAGATGGACAATCTCAAATCTATGATGAAAGCCCATCTTGTTACCCTTGATGGCAACAACATGATGCATGCCTTGTTGCCCCTTCTGTCATTGGGAAAGGTCACCGCACGGTATGAACCCAAAACCAAGCACTTCTCCCATTGCAAGAATCATAGATCTAGTTGGCCAAACAAAACCCAAGACTCGGAGAGACTTACAAGGATATCAAATCATGCATATAAGAAATCAGCAAAGACTCAAATATAATTCATAGATAATCTGATCACAAATCCACAATTCATCGGATCTCGACAAACACACCGCCAAAGAGGATTACATCGGATAGATCTCCATGAAGATCATGGAGAACTTTGTATTGAAGATCCAAGAGAGAGAAGACGCCATCTAGCTACTAACTACGGACCCGTAGGTCTGAAGTGGACTACTCACGAGTCATTGGAGAGGCAATGATGTTGATGTAGAAGCCCTCCAGCTCCAAAGTCCCCTCCGGCAGGGCACCGGGAAGGGTCTCCAGATGAGATCTCGCGGAAACGGAAGCTTGCGGCGGCGGAAAAGTGGTTTCGTGGACGCCCTGATTTTTTTTGGGATTTTAGGGAATATATAGGCCAAAGAGCTAGGGCAAGGGAGCGCTAGGGAGGCCACAAGCCTGGTGGCCGCGGCCCCCCTGGCCGCGGCAATAGGGCTTGTGGGCTCCGTGTGGGCCTCCTGCCTTGGCCCTCAAGTCCCCCGATCTTCTTCTGTTCTGGAAAACATTATTTCGGGGATTTTATTCCGTTGGACTCCGTTCCAAAATCAGATCTGAAAATAGTCAAAAACACAGAAAAAAACAGGAACTGGCACTTGGCACTGAATTAATAAGTTAGTCCCAAAAAAGATATAAAAGGTATATAAAACATCCAAAGTTGACAAGATAACAACATGAAACCATCAAAAATTATAGATACGTTTGAGACGTATCAAACATTATTGCCCAACTTGGTGAAACCGAAGTGAATCTCGATTGCACCAATTTGCACAAAATGTGGCAACTTTTGTATTCTCGGTGAGACCGATATAGGAATCTCGGTGGTACCAATATGGGTGACCTAGGGTAGTTTCCAAATCTCGGTGATATCGATTCCACGACTCGAAATTTCCGATTCTTTAAAATGACATACCAGAAACTTTGTCACTAGTTTCAGTGGCACCAAAAGGAATGTTGGTAGCACCAAGACTCTAGGGTTTGGCAAAGGTTCGGTGTGGTGGAAAATCAGTATGGCCGAGTGGAAAATCTTCGTGGCACCGATTTTTCTATTTAGGCTTTGGACAGAGAACTTTTGTGTGAGAATGGATGAGTATTTTTGGTGGATATCTCTAAGCACTTGAGCAACCAATTCATCATAGATACCTGACCCCTTTTTAATAATATTGGCTTTCCTATGGACTCAAATGTGATTTCTCACAAATATAAAATGCAGAGTCTTGTAGCTTGAAGCTTGTCCAATCCTATTCCTTTCCTTGTATCAAGGGATTCTCCTCATAATCCTTAGCCAATGCATCTTTGAACTTTTCTGAAATATACTTCGATAAGATCATTAGTTCAATGACACATTGTTGTTATTAATTACCAAAACCACCTTATTGAGAAGTTGTGCTTTCATATTCCCCTAAGTTCTTGTAGCAAAGTTTTATAGAATATTTGAAAAGGTTTGTTCTCATACGGAGGAATGAGAATATGAGCGGTGGTTAGTTTATCCTTCAAGAACTGGAAACTATGATCACAAGTAGAACTCTAGATATATCTCTTATATTTCTTTAGAAGATCTTTAAGAGGTTTGGCAAGATTTGGGAATCGACAACAATAACTTGCATGACCAAGGAAACTCTGTTGTTGCTTGATGTCCTTCGAAGGGGCCTGTTCAACAATTGTTTGGAATCTTTCAGGATCAACTACAATCGCTTTGTCTCAGATGACATGGCCAATTTACTTGACATAAGACAACCAAAACTCGTACTTGGAGCACTTAGCATAAAGTTTATGTTCACGAAGGCTTTGAAGAATGAGGTAGAAGTGTTCGGCTTGTTCTTCTTCGCTCTTGGAGTAGGCGAGAATGTCATTGATATAGACAATTATGAACTTGTCGAGATAATCCATGAAGATGTAGTTCATAAGATGGGAAAAGTTGGAAGAGCATTCATGAGACCAAAATACATGTTATTCACAGAGGCCAACAACTTTGAGAACCCGCTATTAGATATCTTCATTTCGAATCATGATTTGATGGTATCTTAATCTTAAAACCATCTTGGAAAGACTTTGGTATTATCTTCGAGCACTTCAGTGATGACAAGAATAATTGAATTAAGCAACCTGGGTTAGGTGAGTGTGCAAAATTATGCCCCACAAACTCGCCGGTAAAAGGTGGCCGATGAAGCACATTGCCAGGAAGTAAGACACGTTGCTTCGTGAACCATAGAAGTGGAAGAACCAACATCCTTCGAACGCTTGTGGTGCTCATTGAAGCTGCTTTTGCACTTCGAATAAGTTAGAACAATATAATGGAACATCGATTGGGAAGAATTTGCACCAACAAGATAATTGCACAAGAGGGTAACATTCCCACAAAGGTAGGATCGATTTCTTAGAAGCGTGGAATAATTATCTATAAGTTATAGAATAACCAGTTCATTACAAAAGCAACATGCATAGAATATGCTAAAGATGCTATAGGAATTCCCAAGTCCAAGATCTCGAAACTAAAACAATACCACAACTAGCATAGAAAATCCACATGATGAATACACAACCATGGGAGAGAATTGAAGAACCATTGACTATGACATGCTGGTTAAGTCGTAGACCAGTTAGTGGTCCATTTGAACGAGAGGCAAAATTGATGTAGACTATATCCGGTCCTTATGTTGCACGCATTGTTGGCTGTGGGTGAATACATGGGCCCATGATGTGTTCAGTTGGTCGGCGGTTCACTTCACCCTTGTAGTGAAAAACTTCATTCTAAAATTTCTTTCACCACGAGGTTGGCTAGAACACTCATTTCTTCCACACTTCTTCCCCCTCCTCCCATTTTCAAAAACATGCATCTTGGTGGTTTCTGTTAATGGGGTAGACGTCAACTCGTATGGGGACAAGGCATCCGCACTCTACGGCTTCCATAAGATGCTCCTCAACACTATTGTTCCGTGCCATTGGGCATTCACCCCAGTCGATCTTTACTTTTATGCTTCTCCTCTCTCGACGTACCATATTGCCCCGTGCACCTCAGAGGAGATTCATTGTGCATTCCTTAACATGAAAATATTTATAGCCCCTGCATCGATAGTTTTGGCCTCGTTTTTACACTAAATTCTCGACCACTACTGCTGATGATACACAGTAGGTTTTCATTAATTCTTCAATGGCTTTATCAATATCTCCTACATTGGCCATGTGTTTTAAGTACTCCTCCTCAAATTTGAAGTCTCCTACAGACCCTCAGACTTTTGCTCCATCTCTCTCCAAGACCGTGTCATGAATGCAATCACTAAAGCCTTGTCCTCCCATCTATAATGCCATGCGCTCTTGCTTGTTCATCTTGATCAGACGGACTTCATCCCTATGTAGTTTATGCCGTAGACCTTATCCACTCTTGCCATATTTGTAAACTTCCTACCATTGTGTCTAAAATTTATTTATGCAAAGTCATCGACATCGTCAACTAGTCAAGTGTCCTCATGATCTTTTCCACATGCGCCTTTCACTCTCGTTATTGCAATTTCACCCATCCATCCTTTCTAGCGGTCATACCTCTGTTGTCCTCAACAAAGTGCCCAGGGAATGGATGCTCTTTTATTATGGCCTCAACCAGGGTGATGCTCCCCCTACCTTTTATGCTTTTTTGGGATGTCCTGTGTGTGCGCTGCCATCTTGGACAACATGTTATCCCATCCTATCGAGTATCGACCCCTTGCTTTGCTACCAATGTTACAATATGCTTGTGGCATGCTTATTCTTTCCCAAGTGGACCTCGCGACGACCACTCATCCAAAATCCATCCTTGGCCGACGATTGATGATTGTGATCTGCGTTGGGTTTTCCGTGAAGAGGAACGTGTTTTCGCAGTACAATGCGGGTAAGTATTTCCCTCAGTTACGAAACCAAGGTTTAACGAACCAATAGGAATACCAATCCTCAACCGTCTTTAGCGACTGCATACAAAGAAACAGACAACTTGCACCCAACGCGGGCAAGAGGGTTGTCAATCCCCTTGATCTCGTTATTTGCAAGCAAATGAGATGTGTAGATAATTTTTGATAGTTTTAAAATAAAATAAACACAAATAATGGTAGAAAGATAATAGTAGTATTGTAAATATATAAGTGAATAGACCCGGGAGACGTAGTGTTCCCTAATGGCATCTCTCACGGCAAAGGCATATGGTGGGTAAACAAATTACTGTTGGGCAATTGATAAAACATCGAATAACTATGTGATTTTCATGGAAATTATCATGTGTGTATAGGCATCATGTCCATAAGTTAATAGGCCGACTCCTGCGTGCACCTATTACTATTACTATACTTCAAGAGTGCTTCTATGATTGCCTCTCTACGTATTAACTATTAAGTAAAAATAGAGCAATGCTTGGAGAACAATGACATGATGTAGACAAAGTAAACTCAATTAATATGAATAAAACCCATCATTTTATCCTTATTAGCAGCAACACAAAGATGCATCTTGTCCCCTTCTATCACTGGGATATAGAAATACGCCAGGTTGAACCTACTACAGCGCACCACTCCCACTGAAAAAATATTAATCTAGTTGGCCAAACTATCTCAATAGATCGGAGAGCATTACGAAGCTATAATGATCATGCAATTAAGAATCATAATAATCAGAGGTGACTCAAATACTTTTCATGAATAATATGAACATAAACCCACAATTCATCGAATTTCAACAAACACACCATACATAGTGATTACATCGGGTAGATCAAAGTGAATCGATGAACATGGTATTGAAGATCATAAGAGAGAGAGATTGCCATCCAGGTACTGCATACAGACCCGTAGGTGTGTGGTGAACTACTCACACATCATGTTGAGGGCAGCAAGGTTGATGTAGAGGTACTCCGTGGTTGATCTCTCCTCCGGCAGATCATCGAAACGGAGGTTTATATGGCCTCCCGTCAAAACAGAGACTTGCGGCGGCGAAAAAAGTGTTTCGAGAGCGCTCTTAGAGTTTTTCGAATATTTGTGAATTTATAGGCCACACAGGGACATCGGGAGGCATCGAGGGGGGCACACAGGTATCTTAATCTTAAAACCATCTTGGAAAGACTTTGGTATTATCTTCGAGCACTTCAGTGATGACAAGAATAATTGAATTAAGCAACCTGGGTTAGGTGAGTGTGCAAAATTATGCCCCACAAACTCGCCGGTAAAAGGTGGCCGATGAAGCACATTGCCAGGAAGTAAGACACGTTGCTTCGTGAACCATAGAAGTGGAAGAACCAACATCCTTCGAACGCTTGTGGTGCTCATTGAAGCTGCTTTTGCACTTCGAATAAGTTAGAACAATATAATGGAACATCGATTGGGAAGAATTTGCACCAACAAGATAATTGCACAGGAGGGTAACATTCCCACAAAGGTAGGATCGATTTCTCAGAAGCATGGAATAATTATCTATAAGTTATAGAATAACCAATTCATTACAAAAGCAACATGCATAGAATATGCTAAAGATGCTATAGGAATTCCCAAGTCCAAGATCTCAAAACTAAAACAATACCACAACTAGCATAGAAAATCCACATGATGAATACACGACCATGGGAGAGAATTGAAGAACCATTGACTATGACATGCTGGTTAAGTCGTACATCAGTTAGTGGTCCATTTGAACGAGAGGCAAAATTGATGTAGACTATATCCGGTCCTTATGTTGCACACATTGTCGGCTGTGGGTGAATACATGGGCCCATGATGTGTTTAGTTGGTCGGCGGTTCACTTCACCCTTGTAGTGAAAAACTTCATTCTAAAATTTCTTTCACCACGAGGTTGGCTAGAACACTCATTTCTTCCACACTTCTTCCCCCTCCTCCCATTTTCAAAAACATGCATCTTGGTGGTTTCTGTTAATGGGGTAGACGTCAACTCGTATGGGGACAAGGCATCCGCACTCTACGGCTTCCATAAGATGCTCCTCAACACTATTGTTCCGTGCCATTGGGCCTTCACCCCCGTCGATCTTTACTTTTATGCTTCTCCTCTCTCGACGTACCATATTGCCCCGTGCACCTCAGAGGAGATTCATTGTGCATTCCTTAACATGAAAATATTTATAGCCCCTGCATCGATAGTTTTGGCCTCGTTTTTACACTAAATTCTCGACCACTACTGCTGATGATACACAGTAGGTTTTCATTAATTCTTCAATGGCTTTATCAATATCTCCTACATTGGCCATGTGTTTTAAGTACTCCTCCTCAAATTTGAAGTCTCCTGCAGACCCTCAGACTTTTCCTCCATCTCTCTCCAAGACCATGTCATGAAAGCAATCACTAAAGCCTTGTCCTCCCATCTATAATGCCATGCGCTCTTGCTTGTTCATGTTGATCAGACGGACTTCATCCCTGTGTAGTTTATGCCGTAGACCTCATCCACTCTTGCCATATTTGTAAACTTCCTACCATTGTGTCTAAAATTTATTTATGCAAAGTCATCGACATCGTCAACTAGTCAAGTGTCCTCATGATCTTTTCCACATGCGCCTTTCACTCTCGTTATTGCAATTTGACCCATCCATCCTTTCTAGCGGTCATACCTCTGTTGTCCTCAACAAAGTGCCCAGGGAATGGATGCTCTTTTATTATGGCCTCAACCAGGGTGATGCTCCCCCTACCTTTTATGCTTTTTTGGGATGTCCTGTGTGTGCGCTGCCATCTTGGACAACATGTTATCCCATCCTATCGAGTATCGACCCCTTGCTTTGCTTCCAATGTTACAATATGCTTGTGTCATGCTTATTCTTTCCCAAGTGGACCTCGCGACGACCACTCATCCAAAATCCATCCTTGGCCGACGATTGATGATTGTGATCTGCGTTGGGTTTTCCGTGAAGAGGAACGGGTTATCGCAGCATAATGCGGGTAAGTATTTCCCTCAGTTACGAAACCAAGGTTTAACGAACCAATAGGAATACCAATCATCAACCGTCTTTAGCGACTGCATACAAAGAAACAGACAACTTGCACCCAACGCGGGCAAGAGGGTTGTCAATCCCCTTGATCTCGTTATTTGCAAGCAAATGAGATGTGTAGATAATTTTTGATAATTTTAAAATAAAATAAAACACAAATAATGGTAGAAAGATAATAGTAGTGTTTGTAAATATATAAGTGAATAGACCCGGGGGGCATAGTGTTCCCTAATGGCATCTCTCACGGCAAAGGCATATGGTGGGTAAACAAATTACTGTTGGGCAATTGATAAAACATCGAATAACTATGCGATTTTCATGGCAATTATCATGTGTGTATAGGCATCATGTCCATAAGTTAATAGGCCGACTCCTGCGTGCACCTATTACTATTACTACACTTCAAGAGTGCATCTATGATTGCCTCTCTATGTATTAACTATTAAGTAAAAATAGAGCAATGCTTGGAGCACAATGACATGATGTAGACAAAGTAAACTCAATTAATATGAATAAAACCCATCATTTTATCCTTATTAGCAGCAACACAAAGATGCATCTTGTCCCCTTCTATCACTGGGATATAGAAATACGCCAGGTTGAACCTACTACAGCGCACCACTCCCACTGAAGAAATATTAATCTAGTTGGCCAAACTATCTCAATAGATCGGAGAGCATTACGAAGCTATAATGATGATACAATTAAGAATCGTAATAATCAGAGGTGACTCAAATACTTTTCATGAATAATGTGAACATGAACCCACAATTCATCGGATTCCAACAAACACACCATACATAGTGATTACATCGGGTAGATCAAAGTGAATCAATGAACATGGTATTGAAGATCATAAGAAAGAGAGATTGCCATCTAGGTATTGCATACAGACCCGTAGGTGTGTGGTGAACTACTTACACATCATGTTGAAGGCAGCAAGGTTGATGTAGAGGCACTCCGTGATTGATCTCTCCTCCGGCAGATCATCGAAACGGAGGTTTATATGGCCTCCCGTCAAACAGAGACTTGCGGCGGCGGAAAAAGTGTTTCGAGAGCGCTCTTAGGGTTTTTGGAATATTTGTGAATTTATAGGCCACACAGGAACATCGGGAGGCATCGAGGGGGGCCACACAGGTATCTTAATCTTAAAACCATCTTGGAAAGACTTTGGTATTATCTTCGAGCACTTCAGTGATGACAAGAATAATTGAATTAAGCAACCTGGGTTAGGTGAGTGTACAAAATTATGCCCCACAAACTCGCCGGTAAAAGGTGGCCGATGAAGCACATTGCGAGGAAGTAAGACACGTTGCTTCGTGAACCATAGAAGTGGAAGAACCAACATCCTTCGAACGCTTGTGGTGCTAATTGAAGCTGCTTTTGCACTTCGAATAAGTTAGAACAATATAATGGAACATCGATTGGGAAGAATTTGCATCAACAAGATAATTGCACAAGAGGGTAACATTCCCACAAAGGTAGGATCGATTTCTTAGAAGCGTGGAATAATTATCTATAAGTTATAGAATAACCAGTTCATTACAAAAGCAACATGCATAGAATATGCTAAAGATGTTATAGGAATTCCCAAGTCCAAGATCTCGAAAATAAAACAATACCACAACTAGCATAGAAAATCCACATGATGAATACACGACCATGGGAGAGAATTGAAGAACCATTGACTATGACATGCTGGTTAAGTCGTAGATCAGTTAGTGGTCCATTTGAACGAGAGGCAAAATTGATGTAGACTATATTCGGTCCTTATGTTGCACACACTGTCGGCTGTGGGTGAATACATGGGCCCATGATGTGTTCAGTTGGTCGGCGGTTCACTTCACCCTTGTAGTGAAAAACTTCATTCTAAAATTTCTTTCACCACGAGGTTGGCTAGAACACTCATTTCTTCCACACTTCTTCCCCCTCCTCCCATTTTCAAAAACATGCATCTTGGTGGTTTCTGTTAATGGGGTAGACGTCAAATCGTATGGGGACAAGGCATCCGCACTCTACGGCTTCCATAAGATGCTCCTCAACACTATTGTTCCGTGCCATTGGGCATTCACCCCCGTCGATCTTTACTTTTATGCTTCTCCTCTCTCGACGTACCATATTGCCCCGTGCACCTCAGAGGAGATTCATTGTGCATTCCTTAACATGAAAATATTTATAGCCCCTGCATCGATAGTTTTGGCCTCGTTTTTACACTAAATTCTCGACCACTACTGCTGATGATACACAGTAGGTTTTCATTAATTCTTCAATGGCTTTATCAATATATCCTACATTGGCCATGTGTTTTAAGTATTCCTCCTCAAATTTGAAGTCTCCTACAGGCCCTCAGACTTTTGCTCCATCTCTCTCCAAGACTGTGTCATGAAAGCAATCACTAAAGCCTTGTCCTCCCATCTATAATGCCATGCGCTCTTGCTTGTTCATCTTGATCAGACGGACTTCATCCCTGTGTAGTTTATGCCATAGACCTCATCCACTCTTGCCATATTTGTAAACTTCCTACCATTGTGTCTAAAATTTATTTATGCAAAGTCATCGACATCGTCAACTAGTCAAGTGTCCTCATGATCTTTTCCACATGCGCCTTTCACTCTCGTTATTGCAATTTGACCCATCCATCCTTTCTAGCGGTCATACCTCTGTTGTCCTCAACAAAGTGCCCAGGGAATGGATGCTCTTTTATTATGGCCTCAACCAGGGTGATGCTCCCCCTACCTTTTATGCTTTTTTGGGATGTCCTGTGTGTGCGCTGCCATCTTGGACAACATGTTATCCCATCCTATCGAGTATCGACCCCTTGCTTTGCTACCAATGTTACAATATGCTTGTGTCATGCTTATTCTTTCCCAAGTGGACCTCGCGACGACCACTCATCCAAAATCCATCCTTGGTCGATGATTGATGATTGTGATCTGCGTTGGGTTTTCCGTGAAGAGGAACGGGTTATCGCAGCACAATGCGGGTAAGTATTTCCCTCAGTTACGAAACCAAGGTTTAACGAACCAATAGGAATACCAATCCTCAACCGTCTTTAGCGACTGCATACAAAGAAACAGACAACTTGCACCCAACGCGGGCAAGAGGGTTGTCAATCCCCTTGATCTCGTTATTTGCAAGCAAATGAGATGTGTAGATAATTTTTGATAATTTTAAAATAAAATAAAACACAAATAATGGTATAAAGATAATAGTAGTGTTTGTAAATATATAAGTGAATAGACCCGGGGGGCGTAGTGTTCCCTAATGGCATCTCTCACGGTAAAGGCATATGGTGGGTAAACAAATTACTGTTGGGCAATTGATAAAACATCGAATAACTATGCGATTTTCATGGCAATTATCATGTGTGTATAGGCATCATGTCCATAAGTTAATAGGCCGACTCCTGCGTGCACCTATTACTATTACTACACTTCAAGAGTGCTTCTATGATTGCCTCTCTACGTATTAACTATTAAGTAAAATAGAGCAATGCTTGGAGAACAATGACATGATGTAGACAAAGTAAACTCAATTAATATGAATAAAACCCATCATTTTATCCTTATTAGCAGCAACACAAAGATGCGTCTTGTCCCCTTCTATCACTGGGATATAGAAATTCGCCAGGTTGAACCTACTACAGCGCACCACTCCCACTGAAGAAATATTAATCTAGTTGGCCAAACTATCTCAATAGATTGGAGAGCATTACGAAGCTATAATGATCATGCAATTAAGAATCATAATAATCAGAGGTGACTCAAATACTTTTCATGAATAATATGAACATAAACCCACAATTCATCGGATTCCAACAAACACACCATACATAGTGATTACATCGGGTAGATCAAAGTGAATCGATGAACATGGTATTGAAGATCATAAGAGAGAGAGATTGCCATCTAGGTACTGCATACAGACCCGTAGGTGTGTGGTGAACTACTCACACATCATGTTGAGGGCAGCAAGGTTGATGTAGAGGCACTCCGTGATTGATCTCTCCTCCGGCAGATCATCGAAACGGAGGTTTATATGGCCTCCCGTCAAAACAGAGACTTGCGGCGGCGGAAAAAGTGTTTCGAGAGCGCTCTTAGGGTTTTTGGAATATTTGTGAATTTATAGGCCACACAGGGACATCGGGAGGCATCAAGGGGGGCCACAAGCCATCAGGGCACGACCAAGCCCTGGGCCACACCCTGTTGGCTTGTGCCTCCCTCGTGCGGCCTCTCATCCACTTCCGATGCTTGGACGTCTTCATATAGTCCATAAAAAATCATATAAAGTTTCGTGGCATTTGGACTTCGTTTGGTAGGGTAAACTTGCAAAGCAAAAAACACGCAGAAAACATGAATTGGCACTGGGCAATGGGTCAATAGGTTAGTGCTAAAAAATATTATGAATTGATATATAAATGCCCAAAAAGTATCCTAGAATGATAATATATCATCATGGAACAATAAAAATTTATAGATACGTTAGGGACGTATCAACATCCCCAAGCTTAATTCCTACTCGTCCTCGAGTAGGTAAATGATAAAAACAGAATTTTTGATGTGACATGCTATCCATAATGTAATCTCTTGTATGTATGATCATTGAGAAATGATGAATTAACAAGCAACAACATAATATTATTTATTAAGTATAAGCAAGACAATTATTGATTTTCAAAGTATACGATCCTAAAAGAATGTTTACCCCCTATTCATCTTTATTGTATTAGCAAGGCATGACTCCGTTTTCACCACATAAATACAAATGTTAAACACCACGATATTCAAGTCGGGCAATTGGATTGTACTTTTTCAATATGCATCAACTTTTTATTCTTCACGCAATACATGAACGTTAACCATTGGACATAATATATAGGTGGAATAGAATATGGTGGCAGATATCAAAGGGGTAAAAAGTGGAGAAGATAATCTCAATCAACTAGGCGTATCAACGAGCTATGGAGATGCCCATCGATAGATGTCAATGCAAGGAGTGGGGATTTCCATGCAAATGATGCACTAGAGATACAAGTGTATGAAAGCTCAACTGAAGCTAAGTGGGGTGTGCATCCAACTTGCTTGCTCATGAAGACCTAGGGCGTTTGAGGAAGCCCGTCATTGAAATATACAAGCCAAGTTTGTTCTGATAAGATAATTCCCACTAGCATATGGAGGTGACGGCATAGGAGACTCTCGGTATGAAGATCGTGGTGGCACTTTGAGGCACAAGTGGGGTAAAGGATAGTAGCATTGTCCGTTCTCTCCTTTTCTCTCATTTTTATATGGTGGGCTTTTCTCTTTCTTTTTTGCCTCCCCCATAATTTTTTTAATATATGGTGGGCTCATTTTTCCTCCTCATTTTATTTATTTTTCGTCCGGGGTCTCATCCCGACTTGTGGGGGAATCGTAGTCTCCATCATCCTTTCCTCAGTGGGACAATGCTCTAACAATGATGATCATCACACTTTTATTTACTTACAACTCAATATGGAGAACTGGTAGGAAGATATGACTCTCTGAGAATGCCTCTAGCAGTGTACGAGGATGTGCAATGATCTAGCGTGACATGTATTAAAAACATGATGGAAGGTGGCTTTGCCACAAATACTATGTCAGCTCTATATGATCATGCAAAGAAATATGACGATGAACGAACTAGTCATGTTGTCCTCTCCTCTACCCCTCCGGCTACGGTCTCTAGTGCCCGTTGGAGGGATGGCATGTTTGTTCTCTGTTGGCCTATTTGAAAGGCCCGCAATGATGTGGTCTTCAACGACAAGCCATACATCATGGGTGAAGTTCTTCCGTGGGCATCAGATGACCTCCTAGTCCGAGGCAAACTATTCATCGACCCCGGCCGACAGGAGCTCATGATTGTTCCCTCTCGCTTCCTAGTTGTCATCTAGGATGGACCTCCCTCTCCCTAGTTTCTATTTTATCTCCTTTTTACCTTGTGATTTTTCTCACTTGATGAATGCTTTGTTCGACTTCCAAGTCCTTGAGTAATACGACAACCGGTGGGGTTTCTACCCCCCTCCCCATTCTCGGAAAAAACACAAGAGAAAAAGTAAACCAAGATGGACATTTTTCAATTTGAGAACCAAGGTGGACATTTTCCTATTTGAGATGACTATTCCCTATAGTAATGCTATACATACGTAGGACTACATGGTTTTTTATACATAGGTGGATTTTGATTGAAGATTAAGGGGAAGAGGAGTTAGTTAAAAAGAAAGAATCCTAATCAGTGTAAGCGTGTGTAATTCTTTGTACATTTAGCATTTTTATTCTCTATTTTCCCATTTGTGCAACAGGGTGCCACAGTCGAATCCAACGGCCGAGCAGCCGCCATGTGGTCATCCCACGGCTCCTGAAACGCTTCTGGACCTTCTTTTCATCGGTGCAGGTTGACTTTTCATTCCTGTAAGAAGACTCGACTAGCCTACTCCCTTTTCCATTTCCACCTGTGAGCCGCGGGTTATATATGGCCAATCAATCCCTTCACAAGTGTGGGCTCCTCGTCCAGGAACAAGAGATGGGAGATGCACTCAGGGATCACGACCTCGCAGCCACCGCCGACGACGAGGACGCTGGCGTTTGGCCCGGTGAGCTCGACGAGCAGCTCATACGGGAGCTCCTCAGCGATGACAGCCTCCTCGGCTCCATGTATCCGGACAACGACTCGGGGCGCCACCGCTCCTGCGACACGGGAGGCGCCCCTGCCGCCACGCCGTGCAACAGCGGCGGCAGCACCGCGGCCGAGCACGAGCCGTTGCCGCCGGCTTCGGCGTCGAGTATGCCTCTGTGCTCGGCCTACTCCGGCCCTACGATCAGGGACATCGAGAAGGCGCTGTGGTCTCGGCCGTACACCTCCAGCCAGCGCTACGGCTCGCTCCATTTGTAGGTGCACTCGTGAGTATTTTGCACTGGTCGATCGCTGTGCGTTTGTTGATCAAGCAATCTGTGTATGGTGTTTGCTTGAAAAGCCGCAGGTATGGAGCGCCGGGTACGGCGCCGGAGAGCAGGCACGTGACCAAGGTGAGGAGCTGCGGCGGCGGCAAGAAGACGCCCATGGACGGGTACAGGTGGAGGAAGTACGGGCAGAAGTTCATCAAGAACAACCCCCATCCCAGGTGCGGCCCAGTTGATCGATACATCTAGCTATTTTCATGCCTTACTTCAACTTCTAAACTAGTGTACTTTGATGGCTGTTCCATGTTTGCTCTTTATGAATGCATGCACACATAGTTGGATCACAAAACAAGCTAATGTAAAAAAGAGAAGATGCAATAAAATAGAGGGCACCCCTCTGATTTCTAGGAAACCATCTGGTTTGACCCCTAATACAAACTACCAACATTTATCATACAGTAAGCTTAGATCACGACAGATGATCACAAACAAGCTAATGTAAAAAAGGAGAGAGAAAGTTGAAATCCAACAGTAGAGCACCCAGCCTGTTATCCTAGCCACCAATCCGCGAAAGACCATGTCTCCATCCCTAAAGCAAAGACGCACTTCATTTTCTACCTGTTCAAGAAGTCTTGCGCTGTATGGATATGCATGCATCTAACCGATCGAACTTATGCAGTCGCTACTGGGCTCTTTCCCTTCCCCTCTTTCTGTATCCCTAAATCTGCTAAACCAATGTTAGTATTTTCGGCATGTCAAAGTAATGAAAAGGGGAAATCCCAGTTGAAAAAACCTAAACAAAGATAGGTGTTGGACATTTGATCAAATCAGCCCGTCCTCGAGCTCATATCGTCAGCCATGCTAACTTTGGTATGGAAGTAGTAATCCACAAACGTAATGGTCACAACTTCCCTCTAGATTTAGCTTCTGTTGAAGTTCCAGGATAAGGTTTTTTTGCACACACTGGTCGGTCCCATTCGTGGGAGACTCGGAGTACCATGAAGAAGAGCTGCAGAGCCGCGCGGTAGATAGCAGCTGGAGAGCAAAGTCCATATGTCCGGGGCCGGCCAAGGTGCGCGGTTGTCGGCCATGCCGTCACGTGCGCTATACTCCGGGTCCTGGGTTGGGTGCGTACGTACTGTGCGAGCCCTAGGAGATGGAACTGCAGGTTTGCAACCCAAATATCCAACCAAAACCAGTTGTCACCCTACAGCAAATCCTTCAATTAAGCCTGCCGCATCTTAAATCAGGCAGCAGTTAACTAACAAGAAACCGGGATCTAGTCTAATAGCAACCGATGAGGACAGCCTAGCTAGCATTCGTCAATCATCGGTCATCGATCAGGCATAATTGTGCGTGGCAGTGGCACCCACCTGATCGAGCATTCATTCAATTAATCTAATAAACGAACTGGCCACTTGATTAATTGCCTCCGTGATAACGAGCTCAACATTTCGGTTGAGGAGTGGGGAAACCTTTAATTTCGCAACAGCGACTTCCACCGCGGCCACACGTACCACTCTTCCCGCGAAGTTTCGTCTTCTCTCGGACACATCCACGAACTCGAGCTGAGTCGGTCTCACTGTGTGGAGACGCACGACGTGTAGGATAATGAGAGGTGTCGCTGCGCCGCATGTGGCATCCAGGTTCAGGAAAATGGGCTGGTTTTGGACATGCTGCCGACCACCTCCCCTTCCCTATCCACTGACTCCAGCGGCGACAAGCATATTCAAAAAATAATAATAGTGCGGCGACAAAATATATAGATTTTTCAAGTGCACTTTGTTTTTAGCAACGACGATGGACCATGTACGTGCGCGTCATTGACCTCTGACCTCTCGTTTGCGCACGGATGCATGCAGGAGCTACTACAAGTGCACCAGCGCACGGTGCAGCGCCAAGAAGCACGTGGAGAAGTCCACCGACGACCCGGAGATGCTCATCGTCACCTACGAGGGGTCGCACCTCCACGGCCCGCAGACGACGACACTCCGGCGCTTCCAGCCCCCGGACGCCGCCGCGGACCTGCCCGGCGCGGCGGGCGTCGCCATCGCTGGCGCCGGGATAGGCTGCAGCGTACGGCCATCGTATGGAACGTCATCCGGCGACGATGTGCGACGAGAAGACAACCAGCCGCTGCACCGTGGCGCCGTGCAGCGCGTGGCCACGGACACCCCGTCCTCTTCCCTGCCGCATGTTGCTGCCGTTGATGCAACTGTGCTTTCATCTTCTAGCCTGGACTCACCTTGGTCCCTGGAAGCTCTACTTCCCGTGGAGAGGATCTGATCGAGGTGACTAAGCTAGGCCATTAGGAGAGAGCGTCTGCTATGGCGTTTGACGTACCAGGGTATAATTAGAAGTATACTGCGTAGCATGTAGAGATCAAAGGATCATATGAACGCCACTGGCGAATACCTGATGAAACATGTAGTACCTGATTGGGTTAATTATATGATTCGTTTACCTGCTGAAAAAAGTACTATCTGACCTTCTTCTTGGCGACTTCCCAGTGCTAAACCATGACAATGTCGGAGAGGTCGTGGATTGTTAGAGATAAATTTGATGTATATGTATTTTTTTTAAATGCCAGCCCATCGGCTGTTATTCTTTTCAGTCTCATCATTTGTGACGCTTGTGTTGTTCGCAATGCTACCGTAACAATTACGGAAGGATGTTAAAGATATAATTAATTATGTACATGTATTTAGTAATCCAGGATTTATAATTCATCTTCTATCTTATCTCTAGGAAAGGTTTCTTGCCCTTCAAATTCCCCTTGGCTGCTTAGCCGGAGCACTAATCTACACTAAAAAATGTGAAACACTAATTAGAGTCCACACTATTCTAAACGGAAAACATAACCAGAATCCAAAACAAATTAAAACCGCCGTTATGCTCAGCTCAACATCGTTAAACGCCGCCGTGTGCACATCTGGCCCGATCACAACCACGGGCCATTGTCCTTCGCGGCCACAAATTAAACCGTCATCTTAGGGGTTGTATCGGGCAAATCCCCAATTCTCCTTCACCGCATCCTCTTCCTCTCCGACGACAAATCCTTCTATCTCGGGCCGCACTTTCCCGCGCGCACAACCAAAAAAGGACCGCCCCGATGTCGAGCGCTGAACGCGGGAGGGGTGGCCAAGGAGGCCTAGGCAGCTCGCCACCGCACTAGCTGGCCCACAACACAATGAGACCGGGAGCTCCGCCATCCGCATGTGGTGGAGGAATGGCGCCGCGTGCAGGCACATGACTGCGACACCCTTTCCCGCGGCGATGGCTGGCGAGCGTAGCGGGAGTTCGACCGCCTCAACGGGGTCCTCTATCTGATAACCAAGCATCTCTCAGAAGTGAAGCGTGAGTTCTTCGAGACAAAGGAGGCGATCGTCGCCGGAGAAGAAGGGGCCACCACACGACTAGAGGCGGTCAAGGAAGAGTACGATGTCGTGTTGCCCTCTTCAGCTCCGGGATGGAGATTCATCTCCATGTCAAGAAGGATGGCTAGTTAGATTTTAGGTTTTAAATCTACTATGTTTCAGGTTGGGTATAAACTATGTTTAAATTCAACCGAAGTATGGTGGCGGGAACTAGTATATTTAAATTATGCAGTATGCTTTACATGACCAGCTCTGTCGTGCACCCTGCAGTACCGTAAAAATGATTTATTGTATCCCATAAACAAATTTTGTGGTACCACAATTTAGCAGATCTGCTAGAGATGCTCTTAGTTTGAATGAAATACAAATATTTCATGAAAACACATGCACTTTAAACAATGAGTGAATGCCTTATAAAACTACATGGATTTTTAAAAGATGTGAACACGTTTTGAAAGTACTTAAACATTTTTTCATATTGGTGAACACTTTCCTAAATTACACGAACATGTTTTAAAATGCACACACGTTTCTTTATAGTCATTAAACATTTCAAAATTACAGGAACACTTCCTATTTACACGAATATATTTTTCCAAATATGTTAACATTCTAAAGATAGATGAATATGTTTTAAATACTTAATTATTTTAAAAATATGTGGATACTTTTATAGTACATGGATCCTTTTTAAAAATTATATAATCAGTTTTGGACTACGTGAATATTTTTTATAAATACATGTGCATTTAAAACATACATGAATGGTTTTTAAACATTTCGTAATTTTTACTCTTGTCTTAATAATTTTGTTATAATTTACATTTTTCAAAAAGTATCTGAAAACGGAAAGAAAAACACACTTTTTATTTGTTTTAATTTTTTTGAGACAATTTTATTTGTTTAATTGACGGGAAGAAAGATACACATCTATGTAAATGGGCTGCCCATGTAAGGAGCACCCGTTTGTTTTGTCGTCTCTCGGTCAATTAGTTTTTCTTGAGAATCGTTAAATTTTTGGAAGTCTCTAATCAGCCCAGCAGGCGCGAACTGGAGCCTGTAGCAGCTTGGTTTTGGGCCGGTCCATGTAATGCCCGTCTGATCGCTCCTTCCCGCCTGATCGTTCGCTCACTCCCTCGAGGACTGTTTTGGTCGTGCGTGGTTGACGAGTTAATTAATTAACTGTTAACTTCAATAAAAAATCTTAAAAATAAATAATTCAAAAAAGTTTATGGATTTTGAAAAAGTTCATCCAATTTTTATAAGGTCAATCAAATTTAAAAAATCGCTGATTTTCAAAAAACGTTCATTGAATTTGAATAAAATCATCGTTTTTAAAAAAGTTCATCGAAATTAAAAAACCTTCATTGAATTTTAAAAAACGTTCACCAATTTTAAGAAAAAGTTCATCTTATTTGATAAAAGTTCATCACGTTTTAAAAAACTTTCACCGATTTTGAAAAATAGTTCATCAAATTTTATAAAAGTTTACCATTTTTCTAACAAGTTCATCAAATTAGAAAAAAAGTTCATAGATTTTGGAAAAAAACACTGGTTTTCAAAAAAAAATTCAACAAATTTGATAAAAGTTCATCATTTATTTGAAAAAGTTCATTGAATTTGAAAAAAAATCACTAATTAAAAAAAGTTCATCAAATTTGAAAAAGAAAAAGAACAAAAACCAACAAAAAATTGTTCCAAATAAAAAGAAAAGACAAACAAAGAAAAGTAGTAAAAAAAGAACAATACCCTTCTGAATAAAAAAAAGACGAAAAAAGAAAATGAACAAGAAATGGAAAAAAGAAAAAAGACGTGCTAGTAGAAAAGAGGGAAGAAGCAGTAGCTGAACAACTGATAGTCAATGGTTGAATGGTTATTGCATCGTACGACTGTCTACGAGATCAAAGGATTGGATCCTCATAGTGCCTTTTTATACAAGAGAAGAAAGACAATATAGGCCGAGCCCAGCTCACGCGGCTGCAGGTGCCGGTTAGAAAGATTACACGATAACCAGCGCTGCAGCGTTAAATAGGATTTGCCCAAAATTTTGTTAGGGATTTCTGTCGATCTAGTTATACATGGGCTTTGACATCGTTCATTCGTGCTTTAATAACCCTCCACGGATTCTCGTCCCCTGGGTTGGGCTGCAGAGCCGAAGCACAAATCTATACCTAATAATAAAGCGGCTATTGCTTCCGTCGGAAAACCCACCGCGTTATTTTTATAAAAAATCCTCTTAATTTTTGTTATTCAACCCGCGCTCCATCATTTATCTGCAACGTAAAAGAAAAAAAACGATTCGCTGCAAAAATTATACCCGTACGCATTGCCTCCTCCCGTCGACCCTGGGCCACCCTGGCCTGTGCCCAGGCCGCCGCCACACCACTCGCCGCCGCGGCCGACCTCAACCGCCACCCCTGTCGATCTCAACCCACCCGCCTCCGCGGCCGTACCTCTCCCCGCTCACTGCCCCCGTTGCGGCGCTCGAGAGCATCGCGTCGACCCTGGTCCACCCTGTCCTGTGCCCAGACCGCTGCCACACCACTCGCCGCCGCGGCCGACCTCAACCACCACTGTTGTCGATCTCAATCCACCCGCCTCCACGGCCGTACCTCTGCCCGTTTGCTGCCCCGTTCCGGCGCTCGAGCACAGCTTCTGGATCAAATCAACGCGACAGCTACAGTGACTTGGGATGATGCGTCTGCTCGATGCAGAACGGCGGCAACGCGGCGGAGCGAAGTACTTGCAGGTGGAGGCGGGCCTCCATGGCTCACACGGGGAACTCCGAGGTTATGGCGCGGCAACGACGACTCCTTATGGCCAGATAGACGCGCCTAACCCTTGCTCCTCTCATCGTATCCCCTGCTCCGGCAGGAACTCATCATCTGATGAGATCCCCTCCCCATGCCTCCAACCGTGTGCCAAGCACCGACAATTTTTTTTGTTTTGTGAGGATTTGTTTGCTGATGAACGAATGTATTAAATGTAAGATTGTATTGTTATAGAGACAGATAATGGAACATCACCTTCAGTTTGTCAGCTGATCCCACATTCTCTATCCCATGAGTAAAATAAAATAACAGTACATTGATCAATTCACGTAACCTCTATGTTTTGCTTTGTTTGTCCTGCTCAATTTTTCATCATGATGGAATTAACAATGGACTGGTTGATTTCTCAACAAAATAGGATAGGACTGACTATATTAGTTAGTTAGCTTATTATTTTAATAAATTAAAATAATTATAAAAAAATTAAAAACGTATGGTATTTTTTTCTTCCGTTGCAACGCGCGCCTCTTTTGCTATTCTTCTAAACGGAATACCCGAACCAGAATCCAAAACAAAACCCCCCGTTACGCTCCGCTCCGCTCAACATCGTTAAACGCCGCCACGTGTACACCTGGCCCGACCACAAGCACGAGGCCGTCGCCCTCCTCCGCCGCCGCAAATCAAACCGTCGTCTCGCCACTCCGTCCTTCGTCCTTCTCGCGAGAGAAAAAGGAGAAAAGGGGAGGAAGAATCGGCCGTTCGATCGCGCGGCCGAAACCCTAGGCCGCAGCCCCCCCTCCTGATGCCCTCGCCGTCGCCGCCATGAGCCTCTCCGCCCTCTCCCGCGCGCTCGCGCGCTCCTCCCGGTCGCGCCAGGTAAGCCTAGTCTCTCTCCCTCCGGCCGCGCCGCCTGCTCTCATCCCCGCCCGTCCCCGTCCGGCGGCTCCGGGTGCATCGGCTCACGGTGTGCGATGTTCGGTCCCCCTAGGGTTATCTGCTCGGGGGCCATGGCGTGTTCAGCGCGCCGCTACCTTCGCATTCGCCGCCGCCGGGGGGCGACAGCGCCGGGCTGCGGCTCGTGCGTCGCTACCTGACGTCCGCTCTGGGTAGCCGGGCTGCGGCGGCCAATGGGGCCGGGAAGGCCCGAGGCTGGAGGTCCCTGCTCGCCAACTCGCAGTCCCGGCGGATGTTCTCCGACCAGTCGAAAAAGAGTGAGCTTTCTTCCCTGTTTTCTTGTCCCTTTCATCCGCTTAACCGGTGCCCTGTTGATGATGCGGCCCCTAAATGGTTCAGATTTCCCCAAGGAGAAGGAGGTGCCGAAAGGGGATGGGAGCAACAAGTCTGAATCCAAGAGTATGTTTTGATTCTGAGTTGCATTGCACAGTGTTTTTGTAGCTTGGGAAATCCATGGGGTTTTCTATGGAACCTACTGTATTTTCCTGTCCCCTATACATAGCCTTGTTATTGCCTTTTGCTTGTCCTAACAGAATGGGCAGTGGTTTTGCCGTGCATTCGAAAAAAAAAGTTGAGAGATTTTGCAAGACAAATCCAGTTTCATTATCCTCGTATACTAGTCAGTATGTATACTTTCACATATACTCATGGTCAAAGTCTTAAAAAATTGACTGCTTGGATCCAATGATCTTGCACTTTTGGACAGAGGGGATATGTAGCTTTAGCTAGTCTTTGAGTGTTAAGTGGCACATCTGCTTTCAGTTTGCCTTGGAAATGAGTGTACCTGCATGAACATGTACAAATGTGCCTGCAAGTTTGCAGCTTTCACACGGTTGAGTACATTTGGTCCTTGTAGCTTGGCGTGCTGGGCCGTGCACTAATGTTTTCGCTTTCTCTGTGCACTATGCAGAGGAATCCAGTTCAGGTGGTCAGCCGAAAGCTCAGGAGAAATTTGTGAAGCTATTTGAGGACACTCTTGGTCCTGTATTCCTTCTTGGCCTACTAGTACTAGCAACAGTACCAGGTTCATCGGAGAAGGAGGTACTGTGTTTACAATAATAATAGTCATCAGCGGTTTGATTAATTGTGTTGTCACCTGATTTCTTCTGCATAGAAGATAACTGGTACCCTATTCTACATTGTACATTTGTACTACTTCAAGGTCTCGGCTGTTAATCTGTCATTTAGACATCTAAAAAGAGTTGGTTCATTTAAATGTGGTGTGTACATTATTTGACTATGGAACTTGCTTCAGCATCCAGTTTGAGTGGTATCAGGTGGTTTTATAAATGATTAAAATCTGTAAAAATATGTATTTTGTGGTGTTATCTAGCTAAGAGGTAGAGAAAACATGTGCTTTTCCTTTAGATGTTCTTATTATATGGTATTTCTCTATTGTTTATCTATAACTAATGTTACTAAAAGGAGGTAACTTCATAGTTGCAACCAAATATTTGATTCCTTGCACTTGCCACAAATACACCCCAGTAGTTCACAACTGATGGCGTATTTTACTACCCTGGTTATTAATATTGCTTTATGGCATTGCTACCATGCGCTTTATATTTTATTATTTTCAATCTCTATGATATATCGTACTGTACGTTCTGCCCTCCTGGTAACACCTGATCTGATTGATCTATATTAACCGATAGTTTAATATCTGTTTTGTTTTCAATATACAGGATGTATTTTCTTTTACTAGTCCAGTATAACTCATAAGGCCCATTTGCTTCTAACTGTTGCAGATAAGCTTTCAAGAATTTAAGAACAAGCTTTTAGAACCTGGGTTAGTTGACCACATCGTTGTTATAAACAAGACAGTTGCAAAAGTTCATGTCAGGAGTTCACCCTCAACCAAGCAAAACCAGCATAGTGATGCAAGTATTACTACCAGTCATCTTCCTGGTCAAGAGGCTCCTAGCAAATCCAAGTATTACTTCAATATTGGAAGTGTTGATTCTTTCGAAGAGAAGTTAGAAGAGGCCCAGCAAGTATTGGGGATAGATCGACATGATTACATCCCTGTAACTTATGCTGATAAGATAAGCTGGTTCCAGGAAATCATGAAGTTTGCCCCGACACTTTTCATTGTTGGATTGCTGTATGTGGTGGGGAAAAAGATGTCAATTAGTATTGGTGGTGGTTCTGGGCAAGGAGGCCGTAGTATTTTCAGTATTGGAAAAGCTCAAGTGACAAAGATGGATAAAAACTCCCAAAACAAGGTTAGTTTTTGTGTCTGCTGTTTGTTCCATCTCTAATTTGATGGCAATCTTGTAGATCATTTCTTGCTTCCATTGTATAGTAAAGGAGCTTTGACTGGGTTCATCATTGCCAAACAAGAGCAAAGCTGAACACAGATATGATTCAACTCAGGTAATCCTTTTCTTTTTGGTATACTGCAGGTTTTCTTCAAGGATGTAGCTGGTTGTGATGAAGCTAAACAAGAAATCATGGAGTTTGTTCATTTCCTGAAAAATCCCGACAAATATGAAGCTCTGGGAGCTAAAATACCGAAGGGCGCTCTTCTTTGTGGCCCCCCTGGCACAGGAAAGACTCTCCTTGCTAAAGCTACTGCTGGAGAGTCTGGTGTACCTTTCTTGTCTATTTCTGGTTCAGACTTCTTGGAAATGTTTGTTGGTGTTGGACCATCCAGGGTGAGAAGCTTATTTCAAGAAGCTCGGGAATGTGCACCTAGTATTGTATTTATTGATGAAATTGATGCAATTGGTCGTGCAAGAGGCCGTGGAGGGTTTTCCGGTGGGAATAGTGAGCGTGAAAACACGCTGAATCAGTTGCTTGTAGAGATGGATGGGTTTGGAACAACAGCTGGGGTAGTTGTACTTGCTGGCACAAATAGACCTGACATCCTGGATAAGGCTTTGCTAAGACCAGGAAGATTTGATCGTCAGATAAGTATTGATAGGCCGGACATAAATGGCCGTGAACAAATATTCCGCATCTACCTTGCAAAGCTAAAACTAGATAAGGAGCCGTCGTTCTATTCGCAAAGACTAGCTGCCTTGACACCTGGATTTGCTGGAGCTGATATTGCAAATATCTGTAACGAGGCTGCTTTAATTACTGCAAGAAGAGATGAGAAACTGATTACAATGCAGCATTTTGAATCTGCAATTGACAGGGTAATTGGAGGCTTGGAGAAGAAAAATACGGTAAGGTTCCATTTAGCCCCAATCCAGTAGTTAAGTTAATCTCGTTGTATCTACTGTCCAGTGTGGATATAATACTCCTTTTTTATTAAACTATAAGATGTTTTTTATACTCCCTTTGTATAAAAAAGAAGTCTTGTACTCCCTCCGTCCTGAAAAGGTTATCTTAGATTTGTCTAAATACGGATGTATCTAAAATGTGTCTAGATACATCCTTATCTAGACAAATCTAAGACAAGCTTTTCGGGACGAAGACAATATTTTGATAGAGGGAGTACAATATTGGACGCAGCTAGTGGAAGGCATACTTTTTGATATGATGTGACTGTTAATTGAACTATATATAAATGGACATATATGGTAGTGATATTCATATTCTTGACTATGTACTTATTGATCTGTGTGTAGGTCATTAGCAAACTGGAGCGTCGAACCGTTGCTTACCATGAATCTGGCCATGCTGTTGCTGGATGGTTTTTGGAGCATGCAGAGCCACTCCTTAAAGTTACAATTGTACCTCGTGGAACAGCTGCTTTAGGCTTTGCTCAGTATGTACCAAGTGAGAATCTTTTGATGACAAAAGAACAGTTTTTTGACAGGACATGCATGACCCTAGGTGGCCGAGCTGCTGAGGAGGTAACACAGCATCTCCTAGATCCTTTGCTTGTATAACCGAGTTTTGTCGTAATAGCGACCTAGCGAGCGGCTTAATTTTTCTTTCCTCCCCAGGTTTTGATTGGGAAGATCTCGACTGGTGCTCAGAATGATCTGGAGAAAGTTACTAGAATGACGTACGAGCAGGTTGCAGTATATGGCTTCAGTGAAAAGGTTGGGCTTCTATCTTTCCCTCAAAGGGATGATGGTTTTGGGTTTGACAAGCCATATGGCGGGCAGACGGCATCCATGATTGACACTGAGGTGAGGGAATTGGTGGCCAAGGCCTACAACACCACTACTGAGCTGATAAGGAAGCACAAGGACAAAGTTGCCCAAGTTGCAGAGCTATTGCTCGAGAAGGAGGTCCTCCATCAGGATGATCTAGTCCAGGTTCTAGGGGAGCGCCCATTCAAGACAGACGAGCCATCAAATTACGATCGCTTCAAACAAGGTTTCATGGATTCTGACAACGGTAAGAGTGCTGAAGTCGACCCATCATCATCCGCTGGCGAGGCAGTGCCAACGTAACCTGGACAGCACCGCATTGCGGTTGCACATAAAGATTTCGTAACTCTATTTGGCATGACAAACTGTAGAAATGAATGCCTTTTGTCAAGCCCTGGAATTCCCATTCTGCTAATCGAGACGGCGTTGACTCTCCGTAGGTGATCCTGTAGTCATAATCTATTCACTAGCTTACCCTGCAATTGGCTGGCACTACAAAATGCCATGAGATTTTTCGTTGAATCCTGTTACTACCGGGCTCTGCTGATGAAAAGCCGGTGTTTTCAGTGGCAGTTTGAGCTAGCCCGAATGTTGTCCTGTTTGTTTTCCTCGGTAGTTTCGTATCTTTGCTTGACAATGGCAATTTGTTGGAGAACGAGTGGAGCAAATTACTAACTGGTGTTTTCTTTCACGAACTGCACTGAAATGAAACAACTGTGTGCCTGCAATTCTTTCACTTATCAGTACCAGACTAGACATGCCAATAGTTGGTAAATCTGTTTGGCATGGCAAGGTGTATAAATGAAGGCCTTTGTAAGCCCTAGAACTCCCCTTTTGCTTATCGAAAACGCTGTCTGACTCTCGGTAGGCGATCCTGTAGTCATAATCTATTCGATCACTAGCTTGACCTGCAATTGGCACCACAAAATGTCATGATGTTTCCTTGAATCTTGTCATGCAGCTCTGCCGATGAAAAATAGGTGTTTCAGCTAGCCTGAATATCCTGCCCTGTCCGTTTTCCTTTGTAGTTTTCGCCTCTTGCATGACAAGGACAATTTGTTGGAGGAATGAATCAAGCAGATCACTAATCAGTATTTCTTTCATGTAATGCGCTGAATGTGTGCATGCAATTCTTTAACGTATTCATACCGCAATACCAGTTATTCACAACTCAAATAAAATAAAATAAAAGAGAGAGAGAGTGAGAGAGTTGTTCAATGTAGAAGGTGCACGACTCTCGTAAAGACTAAAGACGACGCGGATTCATTACCAGGAACGATTCCGACGGAAAGCGCGAGACGCACAACACCATACACACCCTCTCTACGCATACATTTACACTCGTGAAAAATGAGAGAAGCATTACCTTGCCTAGACTAGAAGGCGGCCAATAGTACATGGCGTAAGCTCGAAGCACTTGGTACGCATCACAGCCAGCCACGCGAAGTGGGCTCCTGTAAGGCTGTGACCATCGAAACCGAAAGGGAAGTAGATTAGGAGACGAGGTTGGGTCAGGCATCCTTCTCCTCCTTTTTGGAAGCTTGCATGCGGAAAAAAAGAAGATGGATCAACAGTTCGAGTCTTGGAGCACAACACACAAAAAATCCCAACCAACAACGCACGCACCTGCCCGCCTTGAAAATCACGGATCTCCCCGGCCAGTTCCGCGGCATTATTACTCGTGCCACTCATCGAGCTAGCACGCCAAAGGCCAGACAACCGGTGGGCGATGCGAATGTGCCGCCAATCAGCAACAGGCTCCGACCACCTTCCTTCCTCCTCCGATCCGGCCCCAGGGTCCTGCTCTGTCCATCTATCAGGTATATATCAGCCATGTCGCTCTCCTCGCCGGTTCCAGTCCCTTGGCATGCAAGGAGGATGCAGGATACGACGGCGGGAAAGCCAGGCCGTGTGATCCGCGGCTGCTCCACTTGGGCGCCCCTCTGACCTTTAGTTCTTCCAAACAAAGCGGGGGAGGACCCGTCTCCAACCACTTCTGATTTCAACAGTTTGGTGGAGGCGATCCAGCGGGACTGGACTGCAAGACATCTCCTCCTGGTTCGGTTGGTCGCACGTATACACTTGGCTTGGCTAATGGCTAATGGCTTGGCATGTCGTCGCTGCTCTTCTAGAATAATGGAAAAGCAGTAACAGTATGTGGAGAAGTTAACGTCGCTAGCTACCTGCTTAAGGAAAAAGTTGAACGTCGGCCGGCGCCGGATGGTGAGATGGAAATGCGGTGTTCCTTAAGTAACCCAATTCGCCAAGGTGCTGCGTTTCAACGCTGCACGTACGCAGATAGGAGCTTCAAGTTCGTGGACACGTTGTTGTTCGCTCACATGTGTTGCTTCTTTTTGAACCTTATCCAAGAATGCCTTGATGTGAAGGGCTTGCCCTCCCTCCGTCCCAAAATAAATGTCGTTGATCTAGTATAAAATTTATATTAATTTTATATAAAATTTACGACACTTATTTTGAGACGAAGAGAGTACATTGTAGCGGTACATTTTGATCGTACAGCGACGTGATCATCAAGCTGCAACATTGAGTGAATCAATGAGTTGACCAACACATAGAGTAACAGGAAGCAAATCCTACGATCTCCATTGGCTACATGCTTTTCATCTGTGCAATCGCGCTGCAATACCTCATGTCGGTGTTTGATATGGTGTACCACTGATGAAGTAGCGACTTTCGCACTACTCCTATAAGGGCATCTTTAATAGTCATATGATCATTGTTGGTAAAATTGTCACATAGACGATTTTAATGGCATGACATATAATAAAAGAAGAGAGAGAATGAAATCGTATGAACTTGAAACAACGGTTCAGGCACAAGCTTTGAGACAAACATGATCATTTCTTCAACATTTAGTGGACCTGCTTAGAGGGTGCTTGGATCCAAGAGACTTAAACTAGTCTCTTTAAGAGGCTAAAGTTCCAAGCACCCCTGACTAAAGAGAGACTAAAACTAGTTCTGAGGCTAAAAATCTTTTAGTCAGGGGTACCCCTACTAAAATGTGCATTAGTCCTCTCTCTCCTCATTTAACTCCTCATGCAAGTTCTGGATTGGAGGGTTTGGAGGATAATAAATGCTCATTAACTTGATTGTAGTCTCTTTAGTACTTGGATCCAAGCATGGGTGAGACTAGCAAGTTTTAGTCTCATTACTTTTAGTCATGGGACTAAAACGTATCCAAACATCCTCTTAGCTATTTTACATACGGTTAACATACACTCCATTAAAGAGCTTGTATGATGTGTTGTTGGCTGCTGATGTGGACACATATACCAACGATTGAACATACAAACTGTTGGAGATGCTCTAATCTATTCCGGATTCCAAGTCAAGATATGAAAACTATTCGGGATTACAACTATTCGGGATTAGGAATCACGGAACACCAAGTAAAGATATGAAAACTATTCGGGATTACAACTATACGGGATTAGGAATCACGGAACACCAAGTCAAGATATGAAAACTTAATAACAGTAGTACTACTATTAATCTTGATAATTAAGACCAGACATTGTGCGTGTTAATTAAGCCTTAGAAAGGTCAGAGAAGAGAGGAGAGGACGATGGTCCGGTCAAGAGCTCGATCAGAGTGACATGTAAACAGCCATGCGGTTGACTTTATCCGCACTCCCAAGCTATAGCAACGCAAACGCATTGCGCCGACCTCGTCTCTTGCTCGATCAGTAACCAACCATGCACCAACTAAAGCAAGCGATGGATAGCTCAAGGATAGTTCGAGTAGGTCGTGTCAAAAGGGCTTGAACTAATCCCATGTCCTGCGTGCTGCTCCCCTCCCGTCTATGTTATATATAGGATCCCCTGCCTGGGGCAAGCACATGCAGCAGAGCCATTGATTTAGCCATCCAGAGCTCAGGGAAGGGGAGCTAGCTGAGCCGTACAGAAATGGCGGCCATCCTCGTCGCCGCCGTGATGGTAGTGGTGCTGTCCGTCAACGCGGCGGAGAGCTCCACGGTGGAGTACCAGTTCGATGTGAGTTGCTCAGCTGTTGTAACCACAGTAACGTTCTTGAGTTGTTGCATGCTAGTAGTAGTACTTGACGACGTTGCAATTGGTATGTATGGTTAATGATGGCAGGTGGCGACGATGAACGTGACGCGGCTGTGCGGCAGCAAGAGCATCGTGGCGGTGAACGGGCAGTTCCCAGGCCCCACGGTGTCGGCGAGGGAGGGCGACCTCGTCGTCGTCCGGGTCGTCAACAAGGCCCAGTACAACATGAGCATCCACTGGCACGGCGTCCGGCAGATCCGGAGCGGGTGGGCGGACGGGCCGGCGTACATCACGCAGTGCCCGATCCAGCCGGGCCAGAGCTACGTCTACAAGTTCACGGTGACCGGGCAGCGCGGCACGCTGTGGTGGCACGCGCACATCTCCTGGCTCCGCGCCACCGTCTACGGCCCCATCGTCATCCTCCCCAAGCTCGGCGTCCCCTACCCCTTCGCCGCCCCCTACAAGGAGGTGCCCCTCATGTTCGGTACGTGGTCTTCATCCTATACAAGGTGGTGGCTGGCGGTATGTGTGTGTGTGTGTGCGCATGCATCAATCATTACTTAAGTTTATTTGTGTTGTTTTACGTGCGTGCGTGCTCAGGCGAATGGTGGAAGGCGGACACGGAGGCGGTGATCAGCCAGGCACTTCAGACCGGAGGAGGCCCGAATGTCTCCGACGCCTTCACCATCAATGGCCTCCCAGGGCCGCTCTACAACTGCTCCGCCAAAGGTTTGCCTACTTCATCTACCTGACTACCTTGATGGGTGTGTGTTACTGATGAAGCAAGCAAGCTGACTGCACCTGCATGCGTGCGTGCGTGCGTGCCATGCAGACACGTTCAAGCTCAAGGTGAAGCCCGGGAAGACGTACATGCTCCGCATCATCAACGCCGCACTCAACGACGAGCTCTTCTTCTCCATCGCCGGACACCCGCTCACCATCGTCGACGTCGACGCCGTCTACATCAAGCCCATCACCGTCGAGACCCTCATCATCACCCCGGGCCAAACCACCAACGTCCTCCTCACGGCCAAGCCGTCCTACCCCGGGGCGACCTACTACATGCTGGCCGCGCCCTACTCCACGGCGGCCTCCGGGACCTTCGACAACACCACCGTCGCCGGCATCCTCGAGTACGTGGACCCCAGCTCCCCCTCCTCCGCGGGCTTCAACAAGAACCTCCCGCTGCTCAGGCCGACCCTGCCCCAGATCAACGACACGAGCTTCGTCTCCAATTACACCGACAAGCTCCGGAGCCTCGCCACGGAGGAGTACCCGGCGGCGGTGCCGCAGGAAGTGGACAGGCGGTTCTTCTTCACGGTGGGGCTGGGCACCCACCCCTGCGCCGTCAACGGGACGTGCCAGGGGCCGACGAACGACAGCCGGTTCGCGGCGGCCGTGAACAACGTCTCCTTCGTGCTCCCCACGACGGCGCTGCTGCAGTCGCATTACACGGGGATGTCCAACGGGGTGTACTCGTCCAACTTCCCCGCCGTGCCCAAGTCGCCGTTCAACTACACGGGCACGCCGCCGAACAACACGAACGTGTCCAACGGGACCAGGCTGGTCGTGCTGTCGTACGGCGACGCCGTGGAGCTGGTGATGCAGGGCACCAGCATCCTCGGCGCCGAGAGCCACCCGTTCCACCTGCACGGCTTCAACTTCTTCGTGGTCGGGCAGGGGTTCGGCAACTTCGACCCCGTCCACGACCCGGCCAAGTACAACCTCGTCGACCCCGTCGAGCGCAACACCGTCGGCGTGCCGGCCGCCGGGTGGGTGGCCATCCGCTTCCGTGCTGATAATCCAGGTGCGAACCCATGCAGCGTATAGGAGTTGAGAGCAGCTTAAGAATCAGAGCTTCTGAATGAGAAAACCGATGATGGGTTGCTGATCTTGATGTGTGTGTGTGTGTGCAGGGGTGTGGTTCATGCATTGCCACTTGGAGGTGCACGTCAGCTGGGGCCTGAAAATGGCGTGGGTGGTGCAGGACGGGAGCCTCCCGGAACAGAAGCTGCTCCCTCCGCCGTCCGATCTCCCCAAATGTTAGGAAGAGATTGCGTCTTCTCCAATTCCCGCAGGACATTCACCCGCTTTTGCTTGCGTTGCGTTGCGTGCGTGCGTGCACAACTGATTGCTTGTGTGTCGCGCGTGCGCGCGGTTGGTGCCATCAAGTGCTTTCTTAGCTGTGTGCTCTTTAATTTTCATGTCAAGTCCTCGTCTGATTAATTGGTGAGAGTCATGGGCAGGTTTCTTGATCAGAAGCAACAAGTGTAGGACTTTCATTTTGGATTGCTGATTAGTCCCATCTCTTTTGTAACGTACTGGAGCTGGGTCATATGCCTATGAGCCTGCCCAATAATTTGTACCAACATTCCTTTGGTTTATGGCAACAAGATTATTATCGGTTATTTAATCGACGTATTAGGTTAATTAATCATCATAGGATACAGCTACTGCACAAATTCCATGGCATTATATGATACTTCTTCTGTCCGGGTTTTTTTTAGGAGAAAAACTTTCAATCTATTTTTCTTCAATTATGATAGTACAGCGAAAACTTAGAAATAATAAAAATTACATCCAGATTCAAATACCACCTAGCGACGACTACAAACACTGGAGCGAGCCAAAGGCGCGCCGCTGTCATCACCCCTCCCTCGTTGGAGTCGGGCAAACGTTGTTGTAGTAGACAGTCGGAAAGTCGTCGTGATAAGACCCCATAGGACCAACACACCAGAACAACAACCGTCGCAGATGAAGAGTGTAGATCGGAATTATCCAACCTAAAAACACACGAACAAAGATGAACGGCGAACATATTCGAACAAATCCATCAAAAATAGATCCGCCGGAGACACACCTCCGCACGCCCACCAACGATGCTACACGCATCACCGGAACGGGGGTTGGGCAGGGAGACCTTTGTTCCTTCTTCAGGGAGCCGCCGCCGTCCCGTCTTCTTGAACAAAACACAAACCCTAACAAAACTTGAAGAAAGATCTAACAACCGAGCCCTCTCACCGGCAAGGGCCGAGATCCACTCCGCCTCCATTGCCCTAAGGCCACCGGAGACGGGGCGCACCAACGACGACGCCAGCGGGAGGCGGTGGAGTCTTAGCTTTTTTTGAGGTGGCGGCTAGGGTTAGCCAAGGCGGCCGGTGCGAGGACGGCCTGGAGCTCTTCGTATCTGTTTGAGTACTCGGCTGTGTCTTCGCCCTGTGGCGCTCTTCTATTGATAGGATACAGTTACTACGCAAGTTCCATGGCATTGTATGATACTTCTTCTTTCTGGGTTTATTAGCCTCTCTTATTTTTGTGTTGAATTTTAACCGTAAATTTAATTAACAAAATACAAGTTCCATTGATTAAAAATAACAACGTGAATCCAATGATATAATTTATGTGGTGTATAATTTATACTTCACTAGTTAGATCTATAGTCAAAGGAAGAACTATAAACCAGGACACAGGAAGCATGTATATTCCTTCTCAACAAGGGCCAAGCAACACAATTGATACTTTGGGCTCTCTCCGGAATGAAAACCTATGGAAATCATTTATCTTCAGCCGGATGATTATAGGGACACATAATCCACCTCGCCTCGGCGACGCGTGTCGCGCGTGGACCCGGGAACGTGCACGGCTTATCCCTTTGCGTGTCCATAGTTTCCCTCGTCTCCCACCACTCACCGCAGAAATCTTATCTCCTTGTCGAAATCCCCATCTCCTTACACCGGCGCAGCAACAGAAAGCTTCCACCAGCCATCGGCCCATCGTCACCGACGACAGCCACCGTTGCAGGAACCAACCAATCACCGGCGGCAGCCACCGCTGCACGAGCCAACCAATCACTGGCGGATATGCAGTGCAGCAAGCTGCACGCGACCCGTGGAGCCGGAGCCCGTCGGCGCCGCGTTGGAGCCTTGCCGAGCCTGCAATCGAGCTCGGCCGGAGTTGCGATGGAGCTTCGCCGGAGCCGTCGATGTTGCGTTGGATCTCCGTCAGAGCTGCAACGGAACTCGATCGGAGTTGCGATGGATCTTCGCTGGAGACACCGGCGCTGCGTTGGAGCTCCGCCAGGGCTGCACTGAAGCTTGGTCGGAGTTGTAATGGAGCCTCGCCGGAGCGTCAGTGCTGCGGTGAAGCTCTACCAGAGCTGCAATGGAGCTCGCGGGACGCCCTCAATGTTGCGTTGGAGTTCTGTCGGGGCTTCAATGGCGATGTGTTAAATCTGCCACACTTGCTTCTGCCGTGGAGCTGCTGTGATCCAACGGCCATCAGCACGTTGATCCAAGGGTTGAATAGGCGGACAGCCCCAAAAACCTATTAGCAGGTTTGCGGCTCAAGCAAAGGCTAAGGTGTCGTTTCGATGTTTTGGATACTTGCTTGTTTGTTAGAGGTGTATGTCCTTGGGTGGCACTGGCGCCACACATTATGATTTTGTCTTTGGGTGACAAACCGTAAAACCTCGGGGGGAAACCACGACCGGGGAACCAGTCATTTTCTTCAAGGCGTTGTCTTGAGATTCTAGCAACGCCTCTAGTATGTTCTCCTTCTCAGGAGATTTTTTTTGAGATGGCTTTGGGCAATGGCCGTGGAGGGTGGACACCTAATTGGTCATGGAATAATTGTCTTCAATAGGAAAATATTCATTTTCTTCTTGAAAACAGACATTTCCTCACTATGCTATGAAGCAACCCTCATTTTTCTTGCTCAGAAAATTCCAAATAAATTCTCAAATATTTTTTGGATCATGCCTCACCTCCCCATGCAAAAATATGCCATGGACATTTGGAGAATTTCACCTACAAAAAATATTTTTGCTTTTCATCGAAAATGACACTTTGTGTAGCAAGTTAATTTTTTTCCATGATCCACTTGGGCTGAAGTTTTTACCACATGGCTACCTTCTTAGGAGAAGCTTAACCACGGAATTTCATCATTTAACTCTTAGTAGTTCTTTCTTAGTTTGCTCCCCAAGTTTTTGTCCGGAAACTTTCCAGCTTGCTCCTGTCTTGTTTATTGAGCTAGGTGTCGATCTGAGAGCATCGAGCAGCACCACGTTGAAGGGACAACATCCCAGACACAGTCTGACATGGCCAAAAGTCTCGTGTGTACCAGTGCACGTAGTGAGCACGTGCGTGCAAGGTGTTCGACATGCAATCGACACGCTCTGGACGTCGGGGCCCTCTGCCGCCGCTCGTTCGCCCACCTCGCGCCACCACTGCTTTCCCGCGCCACTCAACTCGCTCCCATTCTTCCACCTAGCACCCACCGCCCCTCCCTGATGCCGACATGCCGCACGTCGGGCGTAGACATGTCACGTCATTCGGAACAGTGCACCCGCATGTGTGCCCTGTCCCACCTAGTACGTTGCAGCTTTGCCCGCATGCTCGGATTGTGCTTGGCATCGTCCTCGTTGTCTCCAAGCAACGACTGACCTATATCCCCCTCTCACAGCTCGTCTCCGGCGGAGCTCGAGCTCGGCCACCTCCCTCCTATAAATAGAGCCACATCTGAGCCATTCTAGCCATCTGCATCACTTCACGTGGCCACAAATCGATCACCGTAACTCGGGGCAAGGCCAGGAGGGCCTCCAGTCTATAATCCTTGCCGGAGTTGGCCATGGATCCCCCTCGGCCGTCCACTAGCTCTGGAGACCATCGTCTTCGCCCTCCTCCCTAGGCGAGATCGTGGTGATCTCCTAAGCACGACGCTGCCACCAGTTCGAAGGACTGGAGCCATCTTCCCCAACTTCGACGAAATCCGCCGCACGCCGTCTCTGGAGAGGATCATTTTGATGTCCTCCGTCGACCTCTGTCATCATTTCGGATACGTACATGATCGCAATGATGCGCTAGACCCACCCCCTTCTCTCTGGAAAGCGGCATGGTCTCCTCGCTGGAGAATCAATGGTGACAGAGCCACCGTGCTCTATTTCCCCTCCCACTCTTTTAACCCTGACGGGTGGGACACCCTGTCATCCTCTCTCTCTATCTCTCTCTCCCTCCCTCTCTCTCTTCCTCTCTCTCTCTCTCTAGTCTAAGTGGAGGTGCCCGCTGAAATTACGCCTTCGACGTGATCGCCTGTGCACTTTCCTATTTTCAGTTTAAATTCAAATACTTTGATAAGGCTTTGACCACCTTTATCTTTTAAACTATAAGTCCAAATGAGTTGAAACTTTTTTTGCATTAGTTTTGTCTTGAGCTAAACTTTATGGCTACAAAGTTTGATAATTTTCTCTGCTGTCTAGAATTTCCGGTGCAATAAAATGCTTTATGTGACATTTTATTTTTGTGTTTAAATTATTTTTAAGAAGAAAATAATTACTTTGGAGAGGACCAGGAGTATGGTGACACTCCTCTGAACTAAGGCATGCCACAACATTCATTTGCAAGGATGACATTGCAATGACAATGGCTTTATTTGAATTATAAATCATTAATATGCATAATTATTACATGGCTCATTTTATTATACTAGATGCAATCCACTCATTTCATGCCATATATGTATGCTAGATATGTAGAATTTGTGATCCATGTCATGGTTAAATTGATACCTTAGTTACTTACTTTCATATTGTCATATGGATGCATTATCATCATGACCCATGCACCACATTTCATAATATGACTCGAATCATTTTACTTTCAATTTAAACTGGATGTTAATTCCACTTGAACAAGGTGTTAATCGAGTCATGGTGCCACCGAATCGAGCTCACCAGTGCAACCACACATGCTGGATGGGAGGCCCTAATGTGGCCTATTGTCGTGCCTCTCGCCAGTGCCTCCAACTAGGGAAGGTTGTGCGCTTGTGGTACCCTAGCCCGGTTGGAAGGCATAACCTTGTGTACCCGTAGTTGTACGGTACCGATGTCCCCGTTTATAAAGGTGGCGGATGTCACGAGTTTGTTTGGCCATGATGGTGGCAACCACAAAGGTGGCGGATGTCACGAGTTGATAATAGGGCCACCCATGGCATAGCCCAAAGGGAAGTTTGTCACAGTGATCGGGAGAGTGTCATGTAACAGGTTGGGTTTGTCAGAATGCCGTTGGTACATGCGAATGGGAGCACGAGGCCATGAGTTCTATGGTGTGGGTACAGTGTACTAACCTTATAGAGTGTATAATCTATCGATAGATGCGTCCTCGGATATGGACACAGTCCGTGGTAGGTCACACTATGGGTCAACAGTAATAAATAACCGACACACTTAATAACTCTGAGATGACACATGGTGATCGGTTGAGGATCACGATGGTAGGTTGTTGACGGTGGTTACGAGGTAACCCCAAGATGGTAAGTTGGTCCGAGGGGCCATGATCATATCGACATGCATATCATGTACAACGGTATCATGTTCACGCTCATGCATTAACCTGTTAAATGGCTTGCTATTGTTTGTCATATTTTCTTTGTTTGCTGTGAGCTTGGGAGTACATCCAATGTACTCACCTAGATTATCATACCAGATGCAGAAGTAGTAGTGCAAGGCGTTGATGTCGGTCGGTTTGACGCTATCTAGGATCGTCTCCCAGCAGTGTCTTTATGGAGTGGAGTTCCGCTACTTCGTTGTTCCAATGTCGCGTAGTTGCTTCCCTTATCATCGAGGCCCGTGAGATGTCTACTAAATAATGTACATAAGTGCAGGCGCACCTTGTGTGCCGCTTGGCCTCCCTTATCATCTAATATGTGAACCTTTGTATCCGCAAGAGATCCATAAAGCGGCTGTTTTCTGTACCAAGTTGTTGTGTGTTGCGAGAAGACTTGATCTATAGGCTGGCAATGCAAGGTAAACCGGTTGTTATGAGTCAGGGTGCCACAAAAAAGCTCCAGGTGTAATAAATAAATAATAAGTTTGTTGGGGGCAAAAACACAAACATGCCAAAAAGAAAATAAGAAAACTATGATACAAAGCCACACAGAGCCAACGAATCACTAGCTACGAGGCTCAACAAAATGGCACCCAATAATATCAACGAATCATTCATGCCTCCTACCAGCTACTCGTCCCCCTATCGAGATAATGGGTGCCAATGCTTGACGAAGGTCATTAATTTAAGTATCGAGTCACTCACACACCTAACAAAGATCCGCTCAATCACCATCTTGTTATGCGTCGTCCAAAGAGTCCGGATGATCTTTGCAAACACTAACCAAAAGAAGCATTTCCCCTTACGGGTATGATTAGCCCGAGCTTGTGAGATCTTGCCAATTTCAAGGGCTTGCCATTCAGGCCCTAGAGCCCCACAGACAAAACTCCACAAAAAGCGGGCGACATGACATGAGAAGAAATATGTGTCCCATACTCAGGGAAATTAACCACAAAGGGGGAACAAACCATCACCTGATCCATGCTGATTGACTGCCTCTGTCCTCAAGGGGAGGCGATCATGCAGAAGCTGCAACATGAAGATCTTGATCTTCAACTGAAGCAGAGCCTTCGACAAATGAGTTGTCCATGTTAAGGTCGGTGCCTAGCATAGGGCATAGTATGCGAGTCAATAGTGAAGATCTCGGACATGGTATGAGGAGACAACATCCATAGAGTACTCCAGCATTGCAGGGAGGGCCACCCTCAATTCGGTCCAAGCTAAGGTCTCCTCAAGGACAAATGTTTGTCGGAACGAGATGTTTGAGGTCCCATTGTGGAACGTACGAGGCAAGCAAAAGAATGGGATCTTGACATATTAAAAACATGGTAGAGAATTTGCAAAGCGGCAACCTTTCAAACCATGGGTACAACCAGAAAAGGGACCCTTCTTCACTCCCTATGAAGATACTACTTCCAAGGAGGATCACATCCTTGTCCGACTAGAGAGGTTTTCAGAATTAGAACTGGGAGCCCTCCTTACAATTAGAAGCTATAAGAGTATGATCTTGCATATATTTAGATTTAATAAGTTGCAGCCATAAGAGCCCCTCATCTCTGAGAATGATCCTGACCATCGCAGATTCACAACCTAAGGTCGAGATTCATGTGTTGGGACATTAGAATACATAAACTACCATGGTCCTTCGCGAAGCAGATATCAACCTGTTTGATGGGGATACTACCCTTGGATATACTCAAGCAAAGATAATCCATATCCAAGACATTTGGGGCCATCTAGTCCCCTTGGGCCGGCTGGCGGTGTTGGGGAACGTTGCGTGGGAAACAAAAAATTTCCTACGCACACGAAGACCGATCATGGTAATGTTCATCTACGAGAGGGAGATCGGATCCACATACCCTTGTAGATCGCTAAGCGGAAGCGTTGTTAAACGCGGTTGATGTAGTGGTACGTCTTGACGATCCGTCCCACGAACCGTCCCACGATCCATCCCACGAACCGTCTCGTGATCCGTCCCAATCAAGTGCCGAACGGACGGCACCTCCACGTCTCGCACATGTATAGCTCGATGACGATCTCCGCCTTCTTCATCCACCAAGAGGGGTGATATGTCTCCGTCGTATCTACTTTTCCGAACTCTTTTCCCCTTGTTTTGGACTCTAATTTGCATGATTTGAATGGAACTAACCCGGACTGACGCTGTTTTCAGCAGAATTGCCATGGTGTTGTTTTTGTGCATAAATAAAAGTTCTCAGAATGTCCTGAAAATTAACGGAGAATTTTTCTGGAATAAAAGAAAAATACATGCGCAAAGATCCACCGGAGGGGGCGTGCCAGTGGGCCACAAGCCCACAGTCCGCAGCCACCCCCCTAGGCCGCGCCGTGAGGGCTTGTGGGGCCCATGTGGCACCACCGCCTCCAAACTCAGCTCTAAATCTTCCGTCTCGCCCGAAAAAAAAATCAGAGAGAAGGTTTCATCGCGTTTTACGATACGTAGGCGCCGCCACCTCCTGTTCTTCATCTGGAGGGCAGATCTGGAGTCCGTTTCGGGCTCCGGAGAGGGGAAATCGTCGCCATCGTCATCATCAACCTTCCTCCATCGACAATTCCATGATGCTCTTCATCGTTCTTGAGTAATCTCATCATAGGCTTGCTGGACGGTGATGAGTTGGATGAGATCTATCATGTAATCGAGTTAGTTTTGACGGGGATTGATCCCTAGTATCCACTATGTTCTGAGATTGATGTTGCTACTACTTTGCCATGCTTAATGCTTGTCACTAGGGCCCGAGTGCCATGATTTCAGATCTGAACCTATTATGTTGTCGCCAATATATGTGTGTTTTAGATCCTATATTGCAAGTTGTAGTCACCTACTATGTGTTATGACCCGGCAACCCCGGAGTGACAATTGCCGGAACCACTCCCGGAGATGACCGTAGTATGAGGAGTTCATGTATTCACCAAGTGTTAATGCGTTGGTCCGGTTCTTTATTAAAAGGAGAACCTTAATATCCCGTAGTTTCCATTTGGACCCCGCTGCCATAGGAGGGATGGACAATAGATGTCATGCAAGTTCTTTTCCCTAAGCACGCATGACTACATACAGAATACATGCCTACATTAGATTGACGAACGGGAGCTAGTTACTTATCTCTCCGTGTTATAGCTTGTTGGGGCATAGTTTATGCCTAAGTAATTTTGGTGATTGATGACAGTACCGTAAAGGACTAACCGTGTGTGTTAAGGTTTCAGATAACACACGTCAACGGCACAAGACGACTCGTCTCCTCATTCATGGAACGGAAGCACGGCGCTCTCTACGATTCTCTTTATTTGAGTCATAGGAAAGCCGTACTATTAAGAGGGGATCCGTAGTGGAAAGGTTTGGGTGGAATCTATCTTTGCACGCGCACAATTCACATATTCTCCCATGCCTTCGTCTTTGGTGCGGCCCCCGCCACTTTGTTTCTTGTCTCTTTGCAAAATGGTCCCCAGCGGTAGTACCGCTGCAGCCAGCGGTAGTACCACTGTAGCCAGCGGTAGTACCGCTAGCTGGCGGTAGTACCGCCCCTGGTCAGCGGTAGTACCGCTCCAGGAGCTTAGTACCGCTTGCCTCGCGGTTGTTCGTGGACGGACCATTTTGCGAAGACTTTCTTGGCGGTAGTAGTGCTTTTGCACTACCAGGGGCCCAGCGGTAGTACCGCTGGAGTTCGAGCGGTAGTACCGCTGCATCCAGTGGTAGTACCGCCATGCGGCGGTTGTACCGCCCCTGGTCAGCGGTAGTACCGCTGCAGCCAGCGGTAGTACCGCTGGAGCTCGGGCACAGAGTGGGAAAACGGTCTGATTTTTTTCCCCACTATATAAAGGGTTCTTCCAGCTGAGGAACCTTATCTCTTACCTCTCTAAGCTTCATTGTTGTGCCCCAAGCTCAAAAGTTCCCAATCTCTCTCCCTAGCCAATCAAACTTGTTGATTCTTTAGGGATTGGTTGAGAAGGCCTAGATCCACACTTCCACCAAGAGAAAAGTTGATTCCCCCACCAATCCCTTGCGGATCTTGTTACTCTTGAGTGTTTGAGCATCCTAGATGGTTGAGGTCACCTCGAAGCCAGATTCCATTGTGGTGAAGCTTCGTGGTCTAGTTGGGAGCCTCCAATTGTGTGGAGTTGCCCCAACCTTGTTTGTAAAGGTTCGGTCGCCGCCTTCAAGGGCACCTATAGTGGAATCACGGTACCTTACATCGTGCGAGGGCGTGAGGAGAATACGGTGGCCTTAGTGGCTTTTTGGGGAGCATTGTGCCTCCACACCGCTCCAACGGAGATGTACTTCCTGTCAAAGGGAAGGAACTTCGGTAACACATCCTCGTCTCCATCGGTTCCACTTGTGGTTATCTCTATCCTTTACTTTGTATTTGCTTATGCTTGTGACTATATCTTACTTGTCTTAATAGCTCTCGTTGTTAGCTTCTTTAGGGTTCACCTCATTGTCGTATTATTTGTGAACCCGTATGTTGTTTACCTTAACTTGCTAAGATTATTTAAAAAGTGGTCGTTGTCTATTCACCCCCCCTCTAGCCAACCATATCGATCCTTTTCAATTGGTATCAGAGCCACGTCTCTTTATTAAGGGTTTAACCACCCGAAGAGTATGGAAGGCGAAGAGGGAATTAACCATGGGCAACCCCAAGCCATGGACTTGACTTCGGTCACAAGGGACGACTTGAATACGGCTATGGCCGCTCTCAAGACGTCCTTGACGAACGAGGTCAAGACCATGCTTAAAGAGTTAATTGAGGGATTTAAAAGTTCACCCGAATCGGCTATAGTGGTTAAACCCACCGTTTCCGATTCGGAGGCCAACTCCTCTAAGGAAGCGGCTAAAGGTATGCAACCTCCCTCATCTCACGAAAAGGATGGGACTGGAACATATGTTTCAGTTCCACCCCCCATGGTCTATGGAGGATCCGTTCCCGCACCACGTCTTAATCCTGTTGGTCCTCCTCCTAAGCTTGTGAAAGGTGACTTTGCTAACTGGGTATTTTCTATTAAGTCTCATTTGAATCACAACTCAACAAATTTGTGGAGAATCATTGAGCAAGGATATTATCCCCATGATCCAAGCAACCTCACTCCGAGAGAAGATGCAGACAATCAATACAATCACTCTGCTTTGTTTATTCTCCAGTCTGCAGTGCCACCTGAAGATCTTCCTCACTTGCGTCCCTTCACTTTGGCCAAGGATTGTTGGGAGCATATTATGGTGTTGTACAAGGGAAGCTCAAGCATTCAACGATCCAACTATGAAGTGATACTTGATAAGGCCGATGAGTTTGTGATGAAGGAAGACGAGGACCCTCGTGATCTCTATCGGAGGGTGACTGCTATTGCTTTGGCACTCAAGGATCATGGGAGCAAGGATGTGGATGACACATGGGTCAAACGCAAGTTCCTTAAAGCCATCATGCCTTTCAACAAAGCTATGTCGTGAGTCATTCGTCAGCGGCCAGACTTTCACTCCTTGTCTTCCAGTGAGGTGTTGGATGAATTCATTGCAATGTCAATCATGAACGAAACAGCCGACAATGCACTTGCTCGTGTTCGATCAAAGACACTTCACCCAACCATGCGTTGAAAGCAAAAGCAATGCTTGAAGAAGAAGAAGAAGATGACGAGGAAGAGGAGGGCTGCCCTGAGGATACAAAGTATGCCTATCATGAGCACATGGCTCTTGCATCAAGGAAATTCTAGGGCAACAAGAGGAACTCAAGACCCACTTTCACCAAGAACAACTCAAGTGGATTCAAACCCAAACAACGAGTAAGTACATGCTATAACTGTGGTAACGTGAGTCACTTCGTGGCCGAATGTCCCTATGAGAAAAGGGAAGACAACGGAGGCAAGCTCATTCGCAAAGACAAAACCAAATCATTTCCAATCAAGAACAACTTTGTGAAGAAACCTCACCCAAAAGGGATGGTGGCCCTTGAAGAGTATCCTTCATATGATGATGATGATGATGATACAGTGGCAACGGCAACTATTGCTATTGCCACTACCTCTCCCCAGAAGGTGTCTCTCTTCAACGCCCCCAACGAGAACCACATCACCAAGTGCCTCATGGCAAAAGGTATCAATCAGGTAACTCCCATCATTAAGACCAACATTGCTTCTGCTCCCTCATTGTTAAATTGTGTTGAAAATAGTGATGTTGGGGAACTTAATGAGCATGATCTTGACAAGTTTCTATGCACTATTAAGGGAGAATCCAAGAAGCACTTTGTTTCTCTCTTGGAACAACTGGGTGAGGCCACTGACCTCATTGAGTCTCATGAGGAGACCATCTCTGAGCTTCAGGGACACAGTCGTGACTATGCCGATGAAATTGCCGAATTATCTAATGCTCTAGAAGAGGAGCGCACTCTTCGTTTGGCTCTTGAGGAGTCATATAACGATGACTCCGCTAAAATGCAAAAGAAACTAGATCATGATGTTGTTCTTACTCGTATGCTTAAATCTGAAAAGTATGCTCTTGAGGTTGGCCATGACAGACTCAAAGAGGAGTTCGACATACTTGACAAGGCCCACAAAGCCTTGAAAGGTGCTCATTTCTCTCTGAAAGAGTCGCATGATCAACTCCAAGCAAAGCTTACCAAGGAGATCTCTACTTGTCCTCCCTTTGTGTTAATTGATAATGCTTGTGCAACTAACCCCTGTTGTGAGCATGTACATCTTGTGGAGGAAAATACCAAGTTAAAGGAGAAACTTGAGAAGGGCCTTGTGGCATGCATACAAGGTGAGAAGAGTCTGAACGATCTCTTGAGCACTCAAAAGGGTGTTGTAGGAAAGGAAGGACTTGGACTTACCTCAAAGTCAAAAGGTAAAAGGAAGAACAAGAACAAACGATCTCTCACCCTCATGGACATCTTTGTCAAAGAGGGTGAGGGGACTCAGAAGGTGAACAGGAACAAGGTGGACTATGGGAACCCCAAGAAGGGCAAAACCGTTCCTACTAACACAACCGGCAAACTCAATTCTTCTTATGTTTTGTGTTGTGCTAGTGATGGGCATGTTTATGCCAGATTTGTTGGTTCCTACGATGAGGATATTGAATGGGCTATCTGGGTTCCTAAGATCCTTGTCTCTAACATGAAAGGACCCATTAAAAAATGGGTACCTAAAACCAAGCCTTGATCTATTGCAGGAGTTTGCTTCCGGTGGGGTGTCATGGTTGCTCGATAGTGGAGCAACAAATCATATGACCGGAAGCAAGGACTTAGTGGTGGATGTGCATCCTTCTCCATCTATGCCCACCCATGTCCAATTCGCCGATGCATCCTCTTCAAAGGTATTGGGATTTGGTAAGGTGGTCGTCTCTCAAGATTTATCTATTGAGAAGGTCATGCTTGTTGAGTCACTTGCCTACAATTTACTTTCGGTTCGTCAACTTGCAATTATGGGTTTTTCCACATTCTTTAATATTGACACTGTGGTCCTCCTGAGGAGCAAGACTCTTAAAGTAGCCTATGTTGGACATGTCGAAAATGGTATTTATGTGGTGAACTTCTCAAAGCGACCCACTAAGACTGCGACATGTTTAATGGCTAAAGTTGACGTGGGCTGGCTTTGGCATCACCGTTTAGCTCATGTCAATATGAGATCTTTGCAAAGTCTTCTGACAGGGGACCATGTTCGTGGACTAACAAATGTGAGCTTTGCTAAAGATCGTGTTTGCAGTGCCTGCATTGAAGGAAATATTCATGAAACTGCTCATCGTCCAACGACTCTTATCTACACTAAGAGGCCATTGGAACTTCTCCATATGGATCTGTTTGGTCCTCCATCATTTGATAGTCTTGGAGGCAGAAAGTATTGCTTAGTGATTGTTGATGACTACTCAAGATATACCTGGGTATACTTCTTTAAAAAGAAGAGTCAAAGTCAACAAACGGTCATCAACTTTGCTAATGAAACGCAACGTCAACATGAAGCAAAGATCTTGATGATTAGGAGTGACAACGACACAGAGTTCAAGAACTACACCTTAGATGAGTTTCTAGGTGATGAGGGAATAAAGCACCAATATTCTGCACCATATACCCCTCAGCAAAATAGCGTGGCAGAAAGGAAGAACCGGACCTTGATAGACGCTGCAAGGACAATGATGGCAGAATTCAAATCTCCATATAACTTCTGGGCAGAGGCCATCAACACAGCATGTCATGCATCCAATCGGCTCTACATCCGCAAAGGCTTGAACAAGACTCCGTATGAGATTCTAACTGGAAACAAACCCAATCTCAAGTACTTCCGGGTATTCGGTTGTAAGTGTTTCATTCTCAAGAAAGGAGCACGACTAGCTAAATTTGATTCTAGAGCACATGAGGGTATCTTTGTTGGTTATGCTACAAACTCTCATGCTTACCGTGTCCTCAACAAGTCCACCGGACTAATTGAGGAGACGTGTAACGTAGAGTTTGATGAAAATAATGGCTCCCAAGTGGAGCAAAGTGATCTTTGTGATGTAGGTGATGAAATTCCTCCCCAAGCCATAAGAAGAATGGGGATTGGTCAAATACTCCCCATTGAGGAACCCCTTGTGTCCGAAGGAGAAGGACAATGCTCTACTCATGTGGAGCCATCACCCCCACAAGCCCCACACGCTTCCGATGAACAAAGAGAAGACTCTCAACAAATTGAACAAGCTCAAGGTCAAGATCAATTGCCCAACAATGGTGATGTGTCCCATGATATTCAAGCACTACCCCAAGACTCCGAACCTACTCATGATCAAGATCAAGTGCAATCCCGAGATCCAGATCAAGTAGAAGCACAAGATCAAGATCAAGAGCAACCTCTAATACAAGGACAAGATGATGAGGAGACTGTCTCACAATTCCCCTCGGAAGCTCCAACAGCCGGCTCAAGACGCAAGGGCAAGCAAAGGAAACAAGTCGATGCTCCCCCGTTATCCAATGAAGAACTCTTGGAGCGTCGAGCAGCCAAGAATGCGAACAAGGTGAGAGCCAAGTCACATCTTATGAAGAATGTACTTGGCAGTTTAAAAAGGGGAGTATCCACCCGTCAACAGCTTTGGAATTATTGTGAGCATCACACGTTTGTCTCGTATTGTGAACCTCAACAGGTACAGGAAGCGCTCGATGATGAGGATTGGCTTATGGCCATGCACGAAGAACTTAACAACTTCGAGCGCAACCAAGTCTGGGATTTAGTGCCTCGGCCAACGGAGGAACATAATGTCATCGGGACCAAATGGATATTCAAGAACAAGCAAGATGCCAATGGAATTGTGATTCGAAACAAGGCAAGATTGGTGGCTCAAGGCTACTCCCAAGTCGAGGGTATCGACTACGTGAAACCTTTGCCCCTGTTGCTCGTCTAGAATTTATTCGCATGTTGCTTGCATTTGCTTCTCATCATAACTTCAAATTGCAACAAATGGATGTGAAAAGTGCCTTTCTTAATGGTCTTTTGAATGAGTTCGTCTATGTCAAACAACCCCCGGGATTCGAACATCCCAAGCTCCCCAATCATGTGTACAAACTTAATAAGGCACTCTATGGCCTTAAACAAGCCCCACGCGCGTGGTATGAGTATCTTACTGAGTTGTTACAAGATCGTGGGTTTGAAATTGGGAAGATAGATCCCACTCTTTTTACTAAGAGGGTTAAAGGGGATTTGTTCATATGCCAACTATATGTTGATGATATTATCTTTGGCTCTCCTAACATTTCATTCAATGAAGAATTTGCTGCACTAATGACTGAGAAGTTTGAGATGTCCATGATGGGAGAGTTGAAGTTCTTCCTCGGGTTCGAGATTAGACAAGGTCTAGAAGGGACATTCATCAAACAAGCCAAGTACACTCAAGACATGCTCAAACGGTTCGAGCTCGAAGATGTCAAACCGGTCAAGTTCTCCATGCCAACAAGATGCAAGCTTGACAGTGATCCCAATGGTAAAGCAGTGGATCAAAAGGTATACCGCTCCATGATTGGATCCCTCCTTTACCTTTGTGCATCTAGACCGGATATTATGTTGAGTGTGGGGATATGTGCACGGTTTCAATCCGCACCAAAAGAAAGTCATTACATGGCTGTTAAGCGAATCTTTCGATATTTGGCTCATACCCCAAACTTTGGTCTCTGGTATCCCAAAGGAGCAAACTTCAATCTAGTTGGCTATTCTGACTCAGATTGGGCAGGAGATTGTGTGGAGAGGAAGTCAACGTCTGGAGGATGCCAATTCCTTGGTCGCTCATTGGTAAGTTGGTCATCAAAGAAGCAGAATTGCGTCTCCTTATCATCCACCGAAGCTGAGTATGTGGCAGCTACAAGTTGTTGTGCACAATTGCTATAGATGAGGCAAACTTTAAAGGATTATGGTGTCACTTGTGACAAAATGCCTCTTCTATGTGACAATTAAAGCGCTATCAAGATTTCCCTCAACCCAGTGCAACATAGCAAAACCAAACATATTGATATTCGTCATCACTTCATTCGTGAACATATCAAGCTAGGTGATATTGAGGTTCACTTCATCCACACCGAAGAGCAACTTGCAGATATTTTCACTAAGCCTCTAGATGAAGCAAGGTTCCGGGAGTTAAGGCATGAGCTAAATATCATTGATTCAAGTAATGTGGATTGAAACTAGGCATATTGCACCTCACTTTGCATTCCATCTTGGTCTAGATGTAGGCATGGACATAGGGGGAGTGTTGTTCTCTTAATGAACTTTCCCTCCCTCCATTATGCATAAATCGATCTAGTCTTTCACTTTGGCCATTGTCAAATGGCACTTGTGCTTCAAAGACGAGATATGGTCATGAACCCAAGGATAATTCTTCGCGGTGTCATACCATTGTCTCGAACATAGGTGGCCTCGGCCACCGCCCCTTTCTTTTGTATAGAAGAAAGGATATACAATGACAAGTGAGTACATTTTTCTAGGTGCTATCTCGTTTTTTACTTACTTGTCATTTGCCCAAGTTCTTCTCTTATCCTAGGCCGCGTTGTGACATTTGCAGCGGTACTACCGCCAGGACCCCAGCGGTACTACCGCCAGGACCCCAACGGTACTACCGCCAGGGGTAGCGGTACTACCGCCAGGGGTAGCGGTACTACCGCCAGGACCCCAGCGGTACTACCGCCAGGGGTAGCGGTACTACCGGCAGGATCCCAATCTAACACGACCGGCTAGGAAATTTTTAGGGCTGTCTCAAGGGGGAGCGGTACTACCGCCAGGGGGAGCGGTACTACCGCCAGGACCCCAGCGGTACTACCGCTGCATCCAGCGGTACTACTGCTAGGTTCTCAGCGGTACTATCGCTGGCCCGTACCCCTTGGGCTATATAAAGGAGGGGGAGCCCGTCTTTCTCAGCCTGTTTCTTCTTTCTCGCGGCTCCTCCCTCCCCTAGCCCGAAATCTCTCTGTTTGGATCTCGTTTCGTGGAGCTCCTTCTCTCCATTGGATTGGAAGGGTTGCTCCACCTCTCCTTCCTCCTCCAAGGGCCATGAATCCCGGTAAAGCTCCTCCCTTTCTTCTATTTGGTTGATGTTCTTGTTCTAGGGTTAGGAGCATTGGGGATTGGATCCATGTCTTTGATCTTGTGCCTTGTTCTTGGATGGCATGAAGGAGATATTTGAGGGGAGTGTAGGTCCTATGAATCGTTGTTGATTATGTTGCCATGCCCTAGGATTTACTTGTTTTAGATCTAGCACTTGAACTATGTTTGGATTAGATCTAAAACTTGCTCTCTCTTGCCTAGGCATGTACTTATTTTGGTGTTACCTATGATCCTCATGTGAGTAGGGCTGGGGTGGTGTTCTTAGTGCTCATATACGGCCCATGTCCTCGTAAAATTCGTGTAGCCCTATGAATGAGGTCTATTTTTATCTGTCAGATCTGAAAGTCAAACCCCAGCGGTACTACCGCCAGGGGTAGCGGTAATACCGCTAGGACCCCCGGCGGTACTACCGCCAGGGGTAGCGGTACTACCGCCAGGAGGATTCACTGTGCATTCTTTTCATGTGCGTGGCAATGAGTGTTTATTTTTCTGCTTTTTCTAGTTCATTACCTTGACTCTTTTTGTCGCTTATTTTTGCTGTGTGCTTTGTGTCACAGGTAGTGCTCGCCATTCGAACCCCCCACAGGACACGCAGTCAAAGCATTTTCGCAACCCAGAGGCTCCTGAGGGGTCTGCCACCTCAGGTCTTCAACCCAAAAGGCAGTCCTTCAAGAAGACCGCAAGCAAGGACAAAAGGATCAATGTCCGTACAATGTCCCCCAAGGACTTTCTGCGGTTTCGCACTCAGAACCATTATCTCAACGAGAGGGCTGTGATCAAGGATGTTGACCACGTCTGGGCAAAGGATCAGTGCAGGATCTACCGTGATGTTGTCGCACACTTCAAGAAAAACTATGTCTCCGTTCAGTGGATTGACCTAGCTCATCTTCAGCGGAACCTGGACTATTTTGGTGATGCCCTCTCTCTGATTGACAAACTGGGCATCAAGGACATCATCACTTACAAGACAGATTTTGACCCCACTGCTGTTGCTCAGTTCTATGTCACGGTCCACTTCTGTCCTGATGAAGAGCGCTCTATGGTGTGGATGACTGGGACTCAGAAGATGACCGGTACCTAGCGTGAATTCATGCAATTCCTCAACATTGACTTCCAGGGAGCTGACACTCCACTTGGGTTGCGTCCTCATGCTGCAGCCCCCACCGATAGGGCCCCCGCAAAGGACAGATTGCAGAAGCTCTGTGTGAGGAAGGGTGTGCTCCCCAAGCATCTGGACATCATGCATCGGATCCTTCGCAACACCCTCTTCCCTCGCATTGGTAACTTCAACGAGGTTCATGGCTCCTTGGCTGAGATGCTGCTGCTTTGTGAGGAGGCTATGTCTAAGGAGTCTGCCCCTCTGGATATTTCTGATGTAATGTTCACGGAGCTCTGGAACTGCATCATCATGCGTAAGGTTCCCATCTACGGGCCCTATCTGTTTGCATATATTCGTCATAAGTGGCAAGAAGCTTTTCCGGAGGAGGTGCTCTACGCTCAGTCTGACTACATTGTGCACGACCCGATCAAGCTTCGCGTCAAGGAGAAATGGGCCAACCCATCAACTTCCTCTCAGCACATGGATACTGACACAGAGACTGCTACTGACAGAGGAACCGCCTCTCAGTCCCGCTCTTCTGCCATGCCATCTTGGGCCATCAAACTGCAGGATAAGATGAAGACTCTATTCTGTATGCAGGCTAAGGGTCAGTACCAGACGCACGTGGGTCAGAAGGAGAGCCGCCACAGGCACAAGCGTGTTCTCAGGACCCTTGATGTGGACATCTCCAGCGGATCAGAGGACGACATCACTCCAGAGGCTACTTGGATGCAGGCTCAAGGATACCAGTGGTCTGGCGATGAGGCGGAAGAGGAGGAGCAGGACGATCAGGAGGGTACCGACGAGTCTGGCGATGCTGAGGATGAGGAGTAGCTACCTGTGGCATTAGGTGTGCCCCTTTTTGGTGTCTTGTGCCAAAGGGGGAGACAGTCTAGGAGCTGGATTTTCTTTCATAGTCGAACTTTGCTTTGCTTTGCTTTCTTTTGTGTGGTTTGCTTCGAACTTTGTTTGCTTCTAGTTTGCTATCATTTGTGAGACATGAACTTATGAGAGATTTATTTCCATCATATGCTGTGAGTCATATGCCCCGTATTGTCATATATCTCTATCTTTTTGTTCTCATATTATTCTCTGTGCAAATCCGGTATTGTCATCAATCCACCAAAAAGGGGGAGATTGTTGGGGCATAGTTTATGCCTAAGTAATTTTGGTGATTGATGACAGTACCGTAAAGGACTAACCGTGTGTGTTAAGGTTTCATATAACACACGTCAACGGCACAAGACGACTCGTCTCCTCATTCATGGAACGGAAGCACGACGCTCTCTATGATTCTCTTTATTTGAGTCATACGAAAGCCGTACTATTAAGAGGGGATCCGTAGTGGAAAGGTTTGGGTGGAATCTATCTTTGCACGCGCACAATTCACATATTCTCCCATGCCTTCGTCTTTGGTGCGGCCCCCGCCACTTTGTTTCTTGTCTCTTTGCACAATGGTCCCCAGCGGTGGTACCGCTCGCCCTAGCGGTAGTACCGCTGGACTGCTAGCGGTAGTACCGCTGCAGCCAGCGGTAGTACCGCTAGCTGGCGGTAGTACCACCCCTGGTCAGCGGTAGTACCGCTCCAGGAGCTTAGTACCGCTTGCCTAGCGGTTGTTCGTGGACGGACCGTTTTGCGAAGACTTTCTTGGCGGTAGTAGTGCTTTTGCACTACCAAGGGTCCAGCGGTAGTACCGCTGGGATCAGCGGTAGTACCGCTGGAGTTCCAGCGGTAGTACCGCTGCATCCAGCGGTAGTACCGCCATGCGGCGGTAGTACCGCCCCTGGTCAGCGGTAGTACCGCTGGAGTTCCAGTGGTAGTGCCGCTGCAGCTAGCGGTAGTACCGCTGGAGCTCGGGCACAGAGTGGGAAAACGGTCTGATTTCCCCCCCACTATATAAAGGGTTCTTCCAGCTGAGGAACCTATCTCTTACCTCTCTAAGCTCCATTGTTGCGCCCCAAGCTCAAAAGTGCCCGATCTCTCTCCCTAGCCAATCAAACTTGTTGATTCTTTAGGGATTGGTTGAGAAGGCCTAGATCCACACTTCCACGAAGAGAAAAGTTGATTCCCCCACCAATCCCTTGCGGATCTTGTTACTCTTGGGTGTTTGAGCATCCTAGACGGTTGAGGTCACCTCGAAGCCATATTCCATTGTGGTGAAGCTTCGTGGTCTAGTTGGGAGCCTCCAAGCTTTGTGTGGAGTTGCCCCAACCTTGTTTGTAAAGGTTCGGTCGCCGCCTTCAAGGGCACCTATAGTGGAATCACGGTACCTTGCATCGTGCGAGGGCGTGAGGAGAATACGGTGGCCTTAGTGGCTTTTTGGGGAGCATTGTGCCTCCACACCGCTCCAACGGAGACGTACTTCCTGTCAAAGGGAAGGAACTTCGGTAACACATCCTCGTCTCCATCGGTTCCACTTGTGGTTATCTCTATCCTTTACTCTGTATTTGCTTATGCTTGTGACTATATCTTACTTGTCTTAATAGCTCTCGTTGTTAGCTTCTTTAGGGTTCACCTCATTGTCGTATTATTTGTGAACCCGTATGTTGTTTACCCTAACTTGCTAAGATTATTTAAAAAGTGGTCGTTGTCTATTCACCCCCCCTCTAGCCAACCATATCGATCCTTTTCATAGCTGTTACATGATGAATCACATCCAGCATAATCATCCATCACCGATCCACTGCCTACGAGTCTTTTACTACTGGTCCTTGCTACGTTACTTTGTTGCTACTGTTGTTACTCTGATGTTACTACTGTTGTTCCTTGCTACTGCTGTCACTACTGCTGTTACTTGCTACTTTGCTGTTACCTGTTGCAAGACTTTTCTGGAGCCTTAGCCGGGGAAGTATTATTCTCAAGAATAGTTCCCCGTCCACGTGCTATTTACTGGCGCCATTGATACAACAAGTTAGGAATAGTCTGCCGTCAACAGACCTTTTTCTCGCACCGTTGCTATCATACCACTTTGCTACTGATACTTTGCTTGCAGACACTAATATTTCAGGTGCGGTTGAAATTGACAAACTCAGCTGCTAATAATTGAAAATATTCTTTCGCTTCCCCTTGTGTCGAATCAATAAATTTGGGTTGAATACTCTACCCTCGAAAACTGTTGCGATCCCCTTCACTTGTGGGTTATCAAGACTATTTTCTGGCACCGTTGCCGGGGAGGCACAACTATATTCTCTGAGTCACTTGGGATTTACGTCTGCTGGTCACTATGAGGAATCCGAAAGATCCAAGAACTGAAATCTTGCCTTCCACTACGAGGACAGGTAAGGAACTGCCATCTAGCTCTGCACTTGATTCACCTTCAGTTATGAGTAAGTTTGCGACATCGCCTCCTGCTAGAAATCTTGATATGTCGCGTGTGCTTGATGTTGATACTTCTGCTGCCCATGATGCTTATGATGATGCTATACTTGATACTATGCCTGATGATTCTATGCTTGATACTATGCCTGATGATGCTATGCTTGATACTATGCGTGATGATGCTATGCTTGATACTGCCTTGCCACTAGGTGCATTCCTCGATGCACAAATTGCTAGAGTTGCTGCTAGATGTGATGATACTTCTGAAACTGCTAATACTACTGAAGTAGAACCTGCTACTATGCCTGAATTGCCTGTTATGCCTGATACGCGCTATGTTACGGAGGGAGAGATAACTAAGGATTTTCTTGCGTGTAAGGATAGCTATGATGTTGAGAAATTACTGCGCAAGTGGAAAGAAAAATCTCTGAACGCTAGGATGAAATACGACCCAAAGTTTGCCACTTCGCCTATCTTTGTGACCGATAAGGATTATGAATTCTCTGTCGACCCTGAGTTAATCACTCTGGTCGAATCTGATCCTTTTCACGGTTATGAGTCTGAAACGGTTGTAGCCCATCTTACCAAACTGCACGATATAGCCACCCTATTCACTAGTGAGGAAAAGATCCGCCACTACTATATCCTCAAGCTGTTTCCTTTCTCGCTAAAGGATGATGCTAAGGCCTAGTTCACTTCTCTTGCTCCTGGTTGTGTGCTTAGCCCCCAGGATATGGTCTACTACTTCTCTGAAAAATATTTCCCTGCCCATAAGAAGCAAGCTGCCTTGCAGGAAATATACAACTTTGCTCAAGCTGAGGAAGAGAGTCTCCCACAAGCTTGGGGGAGGCTCATCCAGCTACTGAATGCTTTGCCTGATCACCCTCTTGAGAAGAATGAAATACTTGATATCTTCTATAATGGACTTACCGATGCTTCCAAAGACCACCTAGATAGTTGTGCTGGTTGTGTTTTTAGGAAATGAACTGTAGAACAAGCTGAGATTCTATTGAATACCATCTTGTGCAATGAGAATGCTTGGACTATTCCCGAACCACCTCCTAAGCCAACTTCGAAGAAAAGAGGTATTCTATTCCTCAGTCTTGAAGATATGCAAGAAGCCAAGAAATCTATGCGAGAGAAAGGCATTAAATCTGAAGATGACAAAAATCTACCACCTATCGAAGAGATCCATGGTCTCGATAACCCGATACAGGTAGTAGAAGTAAATTCTCTGCGTAGGTTTGATGAGAGTGATATTCCTTTTGATAAACCTGCTAGCTTATGCATGGATGAATTTGATAACTTTGTTGCCAAACAACAGAGTTTCAATGATTATGTTAGCAGACAATTGGAACAGAATGCTCGTATGCTTAGTCATTTAAGTGCTTGTGTGGACAGAAATGTCAATGATCTTAAACTTCTGAGTAAACATGCCTCTATGGTTACTACTCAGGTAGAACAAGTACTTAAGGCTCAAAATGACTTTCTCAATGAGTTGAATGACAATTCTGTCACAGTCGTCACTAGAGGCGGTAGAATGACCCAGGAACCTTTGTATCCTGAGGGTCATCCGAAGAGAATTGAACAAGATTCTCAAGGAGTTAGCACTGATGCACCTAGTCATCCTAGAAATAAGAAGAAAGATGATAGGAACCTGCACGCTAGCAACCCTGTTGCTGCTACACCCGAAAGTCCAAACGATGCCTCTATCTCTGATGCCGAAACACAATCTGGTGATGAACATGAGCCTAATGATAATATCAATAGTGATGTTCATGAAGATGCTCAACCTAGCAATGATAAGGATGTGGAGATTGAACCTGATCTTGATACGATAAGAATGACTTTGCTGCTAGGAAGCACGGTAAAGAAAGGGAGCCATGGGTTCAGAAACCCATGCCTTTACTCCCAAACCATCCAAGAAAAAGGATGTTGAGGATTTTGAGCGATTCGTTGAAATGATCAGACCTGTCTTTCTGCAAATGCGTTTGACGGATATGCTCAAGATGTCTCCGTATGCTAAGTACATGAAAGATACTGTGACTAATAAGAGGAGGATACCTGAGGTGTTAGTGTTATGCGTTAGAACTGCGTTATGCGACCTTGGAGCCAGTGTTAGTGTTATGCCTCTCTCTCTTTATCGTAGACTTGAACTGGATAAGTTGACACCCACTGAAATCTCTCTGCAAATGGCCGACAAATCAACTGTTTTCCCTATCGGCATTTGCGAGGATGTGCCTGTTGTGGTTGCTAACGTCACTATCTTAACAGACTTTGTTATCTTGGATATTCCCGAGGACGATGCCATGGCGGTCATCCTCGAAAGACCCTTTTTAAACACCGCAGGGGCTGTTATAGATTTCAACAAAGGCAATGTCACTTTCCATGTCAACGGTAATGAGCATACGGTGCACTTTCCGAAGAAACAATATCGAGTACATTGCATCAATGCTATCGAAAAGACTTCATCGATTCTTATTGGGAGCTTTGAATGCCCTATTCCCCGTGTCAAGATGAAGTATGACTTGCTTGTTGGGGAGATACACATCCCCATTGAGGTGACCTAGTGACTATTCAAAAATTCTCCTTTCTCTTTTGCGATTCGAACAGGTTTGTCGAGGAGACTTGATCAACCTCATTGGCAGAATTTCTTTCGATGACGATGAGATGGATGAATCGAGGAGTCACGAACCTCTGTTCCAAGATTTCACTTTAGGTTGCTTAGAAGAAAAATGATAGATTTAGGTTAGTTTTCCCTATTTTCTATCTTAGCGTCCGGTAGAAAAGTACCCCGAAAATAAAAGTTCTCCGAACGTCCTGAAAATCAAGTATGATTTTTTCTGGAATTTTTGAAAAATTCTGAGAGAAAGAGCTTGTCTGGGGGCTGCACCAGTGGGCCACAAGCCCTTGGGGCGCGGGCACCCCCTGGCCGCCACCCAGGCTTGTGGGGCCCACAGGCACCCCCTCCACTCATTCTTGCTCTCATCTGGCTCTCCTACCTCCAGAAAAAATTGTTTCGCAGCTCAAACCCGTGTTCTTGCTCCTCTTGCTGGGATTTTCGAGCTCTTTGCTCAAATCACCATTCTCCGAACTGTTTTGGGGAAATTACTCCTTGGTAAGTGACTCCTCCATTGGTCCAATTAGTTTTTGCTCTATTGCCTTATACTCCGCGTATTTTTGCTGCCTTGGTGACCATGTTCTTGAGCTTTGCATGATAATTTTAGTTGGTCCCAAGTAGTTTTGATGCGTAATATGGTTTCTAGGCACTTGTGGAAGTAGTTTCTACGAGTTTTGTTGAGCCTTGTTCACTTTTCCTTAGAGTCACTAAAAATTTCAGAAATTTTCAGAGATAGGAAAGGGAAAAGATGAGGAGGTTCTTAAGAGGCTCGTCAAGCTGTGACCCCAAGGATGATGGGAGTGAGAAGAAGCCCAAGTATTTGGTCCCTCGAGTCGCAGAAGTTCGAGTATGCGAGTGGCCAAGCGACGTGTTCTTACGCACCGCTGGAATTTATGAGGACTTTTATCACTTGGTGGAAAACGCGGGCCTTACCGCCTTCGTTGAAGATAAGTGTCCGCAATACCTCCTCCTCACTAATATCTTCATACAAAGCTTTCACTTCTATCCGAGGAAGAATCCTCCTATGGTTGAGTTTATACTTTATGATATCCCCCAGCGCATGTCACTCCAGGATTTTTCAAGTGTTTGCAAATTACCTTACGTTGGGGATATTCATGAACCTCGTCCACGGGACTTGGAAGCTTTCATCGATACAATTGATGTAGGAGAGGAGAGAGGAGTGTCTTGTGCTAGAGCTACTAGCATACATTTTCCGTGCTTCGGTACTTCTCACTATTTGTGGGAAAATGTTTGATTGGTCGTGGGAAAGCTGGGTCCCTTAGTTCCCCAGATCTTGCGGTCTTGCGCGAAGCCCTTTATAACGATAAAACTTATAGCTTGGGCGCTATAGTAGCTCAACGGTTGAACACGAACCGTTCTAAGGGCATTGTCTATGGAGGTATCTATGCTACTCGTCTTGCTAGACACTTTGAGATACCTATTATACTGGAGGAGGAAGAAGAGATTCTTCTTCCCGAGACATATCTAGATTATGATAGCATGGTTCGCCATGACTTTCTTGAAAGAGATATAAATAGAAGGATGGTTTATAACCTGGTATTTAGTCAGGGTACTCGTGAGACTATTACTTTGCCTGCTCCTTCTTTGTTCAATCTTCATGCAGGCAGGTACATTATTATGCCCTCGGACATCTACGCATATTGAGGCTTAGCCCAACCACAGGTGCCCGTGCCCGAGCCACCAGTCGAGTACCAGACGCCGGTTTATCAGTGGGAGACAGAGGAGCTCACACAGCAGTGGCATCCTCAGTCCACTCCGGAGTACCCCGGAGCTGGTTATTTCCATCCTTGGGAGTAGACCAACTTAGGCCAAAAGCCTAAGCTTGGGGGAGTACGTGTTTCTCACCGACTTTACATTCTTGCTTATGCTTTCACTTTGTTAGCCGGTGTTCACACTTTGCCACTGTATCATCCATGCTAGTTTATTTTATTTTTGTCGTTTCCTTTTCATTTGTCTGTCTAGTTTGAGAAAAAACAAAAAGATTTTCTTTTCTTCTTTTGCTTGTTGGGAGCTTTCTTGTGTAAATAGTTTTCTTTTTCTTTGGGTCAAGGTAGAAGATATTGGTTACAATGTTTAGTGGCTCTTGCATGCATACCTGTTTAGCTTTCAAAGAACCATATTACTTTGTCTTCTCCTTTGTGTTTGCCTGCAGATTCCAGCGTAGTCCAATGCACGAGCACTCTTATTATTGTTCACATCATTCGATCGTGCAAGTGAAAGGCAATAATGACGATATATGATGAAGTGACTGGGCTTGGAAAAGCTGGTATGAACTTGATCTATTTTGTTTTTATAAATATGACTAGCTCATCATGCCTGATTCAACTTTGTTGTGAGAGAAACATGTTTGCAATGACAACTTAGAGATCATAGTTGCTTATGCCATGCTTACTTAGCTAGGAGCTTATAATGGTATATCTTGGTTGGCAACATGAATGTTGAGATGACTATGATGTAGCATGATAGGATGGTATCCTCCTTTGAATGTTTCAAGTGGCTTGACTTGGCGCATGTTCACGCATGTAGTTGAAACAAAATCAACATAGCCTCTATGATGTTCATGTTCATGGTGATTTATGTCCTACTCATGCTTGCATTCAATGTTAGTTAATCTCAATGCACTTTGATGACTGTTGTCGCTCTCTAGTTGGTCGCTTCCCAGTCTTCTGCTAGCCTTCACTTGTACTAAGCGGGAATACTGCTTGTGCATCCACCTCCATAAACCCAAAGTTGTTCCATATGAGTCCACCATGCCTACCTATGTGCGGTATCTACCTGCCGTTCCAAGTAAATTTGCATGTGCCACTCTCTAAACCTTCAAGAAATAATCTGTTTTGCATGCCCGAACCGCTCATGTGGTGACAGGGGGCTATTGGTATCTTCCATGCTAGGCGTGTTATCCTCGATATGTGTTTATTCACTATCATTCACGAGAAAGGGGCCGGTAATTGGAATTCCCAGTTCCATGCTCAATTCGAAAAGATAATTACAAACAAAACTCCCCCAGGATTGATGTTGGTATGGATGGTACCCGAGGATTCGGCTAGCTGTGGAGTGTGATTGATTGGTGGTGGGGGAGTCAAAACTTTACTTTTCTGTTTGGGAACCGCCTATAGCATGTGTAGCATGGAAGATGTTGAGAACTCTTAGCCATTGCGTTGACAATGAAAGCATGCCACCCAAAATTATTATCTCTGTTTTCAAAGCTTGAGCTCTGGCAACTCTGCAAATCAATGCTTCCCTCTGCGAAGGGCCTGTCTATTTTTGTTCATGTTGAGTCATCCTCCTCTTACAAAAGCACCAATTAGAGAGAACCTCTGTCATTTTTATGCTTTGCTTCTAACTGTGTTGAGTATGACTATGACTGGATCTTCATTGCCTTGAATTACAATGTTTAGTCAGCCCTTGGTCTTTGAAGGTGCTCTGCATTTATGTTTTGCGGTCTCAGAAAGAGCTAGCAAGATACCATCTATTCGTACCGCTTCATGTTGTTTTGATTGAAGTGTTGACATTTGAGGCTTATTATTATTTGCTCGCTAGTTGATTATGCCATTGATATGAGTTTACGTGAGACCTAGATGTCATTTGCTTATGTGGTTTGCTTGTGATCTTGCTGAAACTCTGGATATGAGTTAGACATAGTTGCTACAACAAGATCAAACATAGTTCGTCATAGTTTTTCTTTTGTCTCTTTTAGTTTGTCAACTGAAGGGCTTGAGGACAAGCAAGGCTTTAAGCTTGGAGGAGTTGATACGTCTCCGTCGTATCTACTTTTCCGAACTCTTTTGCCCTTGTTTTGGACTCTAATTTGCATGATTTGAATGGAACTAACCCGGACTGACGCTGTTTTCAGCAGAATTGCCATGGTGTTGTTTTTGTGCAGAAATAAAAGTTCTCGCAATGTCCTGAAAATTTACGGAGAATTTTTCTGGAATAAAATAAAAATACATGCGCAAAGATCCACCGGAGGGGGCGTGCCAGTGGGCCACAAGCCCACAGGCCGCGGCCACCCCCCTAGGCCGCGCCGTGAGGGCTTGTGGGGACCACGTGGCACCACCGCCTCCAAACTCAGCTCTATATCTTCCGTCTCGCCCGGGAAAAAAATCAGAGAGAAGGTTTCATCGCGTTTTACGATACGGAGGCACCGCCACCTCCTGTTCTTCATCTGGAGGGCAGATCTGGAGTCTGTTTCGGGCTCCGGAGAGGGGAAATCGTCGCCATCGTCATCATCAACCTTCCTCCATCGACAATTCCATGATGCTCTTCATCGTTCGTGAGTAATCTCATCGTAGGCTTGCTGGACGATGATGAGTTGGATGAGATCTATCATGTAATCGAGTTAGTTTTGACGGGGATTGATCCCTAGTATCCACTATGTTCTGAGATTGATGTTGCTACTACTTTACCATGCTTAATGCGTGTCACTAGGTCCCGAGTGCCATGATTTCAGATCTGAACCTATTATGTTGTCGCCAATATATGTGTGTTTTAGATCCTATCTTGCAAGTTGTAGTCATCTACTATGTGTTATGACCCGGCAACTCCGGAATGACAATAGTCGGAACCACTCCCGGAGATGACCATAGTATGAGGAGTTCATGTATTCACCAAGTGTTAATGCGTTGGTCCGGTTCTTTATTAAAAGGAGAACCTTAATATCCCGTAGTTTCCATTAGGACCCCGCTGCCACGGGAGGGATGGACAATAGATGTCATGCAAGTTCTTTTCCCTAAGCACGTATGACTACATACGGAATACATGCCTACATTAGATTGACGAACGGGAGCTAGTTACTTATCTCTCTGTGTTATAGCTGTTACATGATGAATCACATCTGGCATAATCATCCATCACCGATCCACTGCCTACGAGTATTTTACTACTGGTCCTTGCTACGTTACTTTGCTGCTACTGCTGTTACTCTGCTGTTACTACTGCTGTTCCTTGCTACTGTTGTCACTACTGCTGTTACTTGCTACTTTGCTGTTACCTGTTGCAAGACTTTTCTGGAGCCGTAGCCGGGGAAGTATTATTCTCAAGAATAGTTCCCCGTCCATGTGCTGTTTACTGGCGCCATTGATACAACAAGTTAGGAATAGTCTGCCCTCAACGGACCTTTTTCTGGCACCGTTGCTATCATACCACTTTGCTACTAATACTTTGCTTGCAGACACTAATCTTTCAGGTGTGGTTGAAATTGACAAACTCAGCTGCTAATACTTGAGAATATTCTTTCGCTTCCCCTTGTGTCGAATCAATAAATTTGGGTTGAATACTCTACCCTCGAAAACTGTTGCGATCCCCTACACTTGTGGGTTATCAAGGGGCGGGGAAGTAGATGAGTTCTCCGGCAGCATGAAGGCGTGCCGGTGATGGTGATGATCTATTCCTGTAGGGTTCCGACCGAGCTCCGCAGAAAACCGATCTAGAGGAAGAAATATGATCTAGAGGAGAGGGCAGCACGTGGCAAAGTTGTGTCTCAAAAGCCCTAAACCTCTAGTATATATAGGAGGAGGGGAGGGGCAACATTTGTGCGCCAAGGAAGGCCTCCTTGGGTCGGCCGAAGTGGGGAAAGGAGGAGTCCTCCACCAATCCCACTTGGATTAGGACTTCTTCCTTATTTTCCCACCTCTTTTGGATTTTCCACTTTTCCTCATGGGCTTTCCTTGGATGACTTTGTCAGCCCATTATACCTTATTGCAGATCCAATAAACCCATGTGGACCTCTTGGGGCATGGTGGGCCCACCAAGTGGGCCCCCGGAACCCATTCGTCACTCCCGGTACACTGCCGGCAATACCCGAAAACCTTCCGGAATCCAAACACCAACTTTCTATATATCAATCTTCGTTTCCGGACAATTCCGGAACTCCTCGTGATGTTCGGGATCTCATCCGGGACTCCGAACAAAACTTCAGTCACCAACACATATAACTCAACTATACCGAAACGTCACCGAACTTTAAGTGTGCACACCCTGCGGGTTCGAGAACTATACAGACATGACCTGAGACACTCTGTGGTCAATAACCAACAGCGGGACCTGGATGTCCGTATTTGTTCCTACATGTTATACGGATATCTCTATCGATTGAACCTCTATGTCAGGGATTCATACAATCCCGTATACTATTCCCTTTGTCCTTCGGTATGTTAGTTGCCCGAGATTCGATCGTCGGTATCATCATACCTAGTTCAATCTCGTTACCGGCAAGTCTCTTTACTCGTTCCATAATACAAGATCCCGTAACTAACTCCTTAGTCACATTGCTTGCAAGGCTTGTTGTGATGTTGTATTACCGAGTGGGCCCCGAGATACCTCTCCGTCACACGGAGTACAAATCCCAGTCTTGATCCATGCCAACCCAACATACACCTTTGGAGATACCTGTAGAGCACCTCTATAGTCACCCGGTTACGTTGCAACTTTTTATAACCCACAAGGTATTCCTCCGGTGTCCGGGAGTTGCATGATCTCATGGTTATAGGAACAGATACATTGACATGCAGAAAAGAGTAACAATAAACTGACATGATCATATGCTATGTTTATAGTTAGGGTCTTGTCAATCACATCATTCTCCTAATGATGTGACCCCGTTATCAAGTGAGAACACTTGTCTATTGTTAGGAAACCTTAACCATCTATTGATAAACAAGCTAGTGAACTAGAGGCTTACTAGGGACAATGTTTTGTCTATGTATCCACATATGCATTTGCGTTGGTTTTTCCCTTGAAGAGGAAAGGGTGATGCAACACAGGAGCAGTAAGTATTTCCCTCAGTTTGAGAACCAAGGTGTCAATCCAGTAGGAGAATCTTGTCAAGTCCAGAGTACCTGCACAAACACAAAAGAGCTTGCACCGAACGCTATAAAGTGGTTGTCAATCCCTTCAAGATTGATTGCAAAGTGAGATATGAAGGCGGAAAGTGCAACGAAGAAAAAGAGTAAGCCTGAAAATATGGTGTGGAGTAGACCCGGGGGCCATAGTATTCACTAGAGGCTTCCCTCAAAATAGAAAATATTACGGTGGGTGAACAAATTACTGTCGAGCAATTGATAGAACCACGCAAAGTCATGACGATATCTAAGGCAATAATCATACATATAGGCATCACGTCCGAGACAAGTAAACCGATACTTTCTGCATCTACTACTATTACTCCACACATCGACCGCTATCCAACATGCATCTAGTGTACTGAGTTCATGACGAACAGAGTAATGATGTAGAGGGATAAACTCAAACCAATGATGAAAACCCCATCTTTTTACCCTTGATGGCAACAACACGATGCGTGCCTCGCTACCCCTTCTGTCACTTGGTGAGGTCACCGCACGGTATGAACCCAAAACCAAGCACTTCTCCCATTGCAAGAATCATAGATCAAGCTGGCCAAACAAAACCGACAACTCGAAGAGAATTACAAGGATATGAAATCATGCATAAGAGAGATCAGAAGAAACTCAAATAAGATTCATAGATAATCTGATCATAAATCCACAATTCATCGGATCTCGAAAAACACACCGCAAAAGAAGATTACGTCGGATAGATCTCCATGAAGATCATGGAGAACTTTGTATTGAAGATCCAAGAGAGAGAAGAAGCCATCTAGCTACTAGCTATGGACCCGTAGGTCTATGGTGAACTAGTCACGCATCATCAGAGAGGTCATGGTGTTGATGAAGAAGCCCTCCGTATCCGAATCCCCCCTCCCGCAGGGCACCAGAACGTGCCCAGATGGGATCTTGCGGAGACAGAAGCTTTCGGCGGCGGAAAAGTAGCGATGATCTCCTGATTTTTTCTGGAATTTATGGGAATTTATAGGCGAAAGACCTAGGGCAGAGGTGGCCCAGGGAGCCCACAAGCCTGGGAGGCGCGGGCCCCTGGCTGCGGCTAGGGGGCTTGTGGGGTCCCTGGTGCCCCCTGCCTTGGTTCTCAAGCTTCCCAATCTTCTTTTGTTTCGAAAAAAATCTTTCGGAAGTTTTATTCCGTTTGGACTCCATTTAAAATCCTCCTCTGAAAAGGGTCAAAAACACGAAAAAAACAGGAACTGGCACTTGGCACTGAGTTAATAGGTTAGTCCCGAAAAAGATATAAGAGGCATACAAAACATCCAAAGTTTGACAGGATAATAGCATGAAACCATCAAAAATTATAGATACGTTGGAGACGTATCAAGCATCCCCAAGCTTAACTCCTGCTCGTCCTCGAGTAGGGAAGTGATAAAAACTGAATTTTTGATGTGGAATGCTACCTAGCATAGTTGTCCTTTGCAAATTATTTCATGTGACATGAATGTTCAGATCCGTAAGATTCAAAACAATAGTTTGCTATTGACATAAAAACAATAATACTTCAAGCAAACTAGCAAGGTAATCATGAACTTTCGAAATAACAAGGCCAAAGAAAGTTATCCCTACAAAATCATATAGTCTGGCTATGCTGCATCATCCCCACAAAACTAATTTAAATCGTGCACAACCCCGGTATTGGCCAAGTAATTGTTTTCACACTCTTACTTTCTCAAACCTTTTACAACTCTCACGCAATACATGAGCGTGAGCCATGGATATAGCACTATAGGTGGGATAGAGTGTGGTGGTGGTTGTGAGACAAAAAAGGAGGAGATGGTCACATTGACTCGGCGTATTAAAGGGCTATGGAGATGCCCATTAATAGATATCAATGTGAATGAGTAGGGATTGCCATACAAAGGATGCACTAGAGCTATAAGTATGTGAAAGCTCAAAAGGAGAACTAGTGGGTGTGCATCCAACTTGCTTGCTCACGAAGACCTAGGGCAATTTTGAGGAAGCCCATCATTGGAATATACAAGCCAAGCTATATAATGAAGATTCCCACTAGCATATGGTGGTGACGAAACGAGAGGCTATCAATCATGAAGAACATGGTGCTTTTATGAAGCACAAGTGTGGAAAGAGATAGTAGCATTGTCCCTTCTCTCTTTTTCTCTTTCTTTTTTTTATTTTTTTATTTGGGCTCTTCGGCCTCTTTTTTTGGGCTCTTTGGGCTCTTTTTTTTCCTCACATGGGACAATGCTCTAATAATGATGATCATCACACTTTTATTTACTGACAGCTCAAAGCTCAGAACGATGATGACTCTATAGGAGATGCCTCCGACAATGTACCGGGATGTGCAACGATCTAGCTTGGCGTATGATGTTGAAACATCTCGCTAGCTATCTTACGATCATGCAATGGCAATATGGGACTGACGGCATAAGTCATGAGACGGAACTGTGGGAGTTGCATGGCAATATATCTCGGAATGGCTATGAAAATGCCATGGTAGGTAGGTATGGTGGCTGTTTTGAGGAAGGCATATGGTGGGTTTGTGCACCGGCGAGAATTGCGCGGCACTAGAGAGGCTAGAAATGGTGGAAGGTGAAAGTGCATCTATACCATGGACTCACATTAGTCATGAAGAACTCACATACTTGTTGCGAAAGTTTTTATTAGTAATCGAAACAAAGTGCTAAACACATACTCCTATGGGAAGGGTTGGTAGGTGTTAACAATCGCGCGATCCCGACCGCAACACAAAGGATGACAATCAATAAATCAATTATGCTCCGACTTCCTAACATAGTGGTTCACCATACGTGCATGCTAAGGGAATCACTAGCTTCAACAAAAGTATTTCTAGATTCACAACACCCAACTAACATAACTATTAATATTACCAAATCCACGTCTCAAAACTAATTGAGAGGAATCAAAACTTCTCTTTCTACTCAATGCACATGAAGATGGAAGTTTTTGTATACTCTTTGGGTACCTATCACCTTTGGGACTACTTTCATAGCACAAGCCAACTACCAAGTCACGCACCGCCGTGCTCTAAAAGATCTAAGTGAAGCACATAGAGCAAAATTATCTAGCTCAAAAGATATAAGTGAAGCATGATGAGCATTCTAGCAAAATCACGATGAGTGCATGTCTCTCTCAAAAGGTGTGCAGCAAAGATGATTGTGACACAATGAGAAGAAAAGACTCCTACGATACAAGACGCTCCAAGAAAAACACATATCATGTGGTGAATAAAAATATAGCTCCAAGTAATGTTACCGATGGATTGAAAACGAAAGAGGGGACGCCTTCCCGGGGCATCCCCAAGCTTAGGCTTTTTGGTGTCCTTGAATTTGGCTTGGGATGCCTTGGGCATCCCCAATCTTGAGCTCTTTCCACTCCTTATCTCTTTTTCTATGAGAACATCACCCAAAACTTGAAAACTTCACAACACAAAACTTAAACAGAAACTCGTGATATCATTAGCACAAGAAAACAAACTACCACCTCTTTAGGTACTGTAGCAATATTGATTTCTATTTATATTAGTGTTATATTACTGTATTCTCACTTTTCCATGGCTAGTAACTCAACAAAAATAGAATCTGTCAAGAACAGACCAGTCTGTAGCAATCTGTATACTTAGTATACTTCTGGTACCTCAAAAATTCTGAAAAATTACGACTGCCTGGGAAAAAGGCATATCAACCAGTAGCAAAAAGAATCAACTCAAAATCTCTTTCTGAATAAAAATGAAGAATAATCTCGTGAGAGAAAAGTTTCTATGTTTTTCCAGCAGGATCAAACAACCACCACCAAGACTAGTCATAAAGGTTTTGCTTGGCTTAAACACAAAGAGAAACACAAAATACACTATCATAACAGAATTATGATGGTGTGGACGCAACAAAACAGAAAGAAAAAGATAAATTCATTGGGTTGCCTCCCAACAAGCGCTATTGTTTAACGCCCTTAGCTAGGCATTGATAAATCAATGATGCTCACACAAAAGACAAGAATTGAAGCACAAAGAGAGCATCATAAAGCATGTGAAAACCACATCTAAGTCTAACATACTTCCTATGCATAGGCATTTTATAGGAAAACAGTTTGTCAAGACAACCAATAGTTGCCATGTGCAAGGAAGAAGAAAGAGACAATAGCAATCTGCACATAACGAGAGGTAATTTGGTAACATGAAAGTTTCTACCACAATATTTTCCTCTCTCATAGAAATTACATGTGGGATCATAATCAAATTCAACAAAATAGCTATCACAAAGGATATTCTTTTCATGATCCACATGCATGCTAAGTTGACGCTCTTCAAAGATAGTGGGATTATCATCAACTAAAGTCATGACTTCTCCAAACCCACTTTCAATATTATTGCAAATATCATTGCAACAAGTAGTGGACATAGCAAAACTAGCATCTCCAAGCTTAGGGTTTTTTCATATTTTTAGCATGATTGTCATTAATAGAATTTATAATGAAATCATTGCAATCATGCTTTTCATTCAAGGAGCCCCCGTGAATCATTTCATAAATTTCTTCATCACGATTTTCAGATTCACGCATCTCAAGCAAAACTCCATAGAGAAAGTCAAGTGCACTCAACTCACTAGCAATTGGTTCCACATAAGCGGATCTCTTAAAGAGTTTAGCAAGTGGGTGAGGATCCATATCACTAGATTTTCAGCAAGCGAAGATGCAAGCATATTGAAGGCACATAGCACACAAGCAAAGGAAAGGCAAACAAAAAAGGCAAATATTTTTGTAAATTTTTGTTTTTCAGAAGTGGAGGAGAGGAAAACGAGAGGCAAAAAATTAAATGCAAGAGATGAGTTTGCGACACTTACTTGGATGAGTTCTTGACCTGATCCCCCCCCGACAACAGTGCCAGAAATCCTTCTGCTACTTCTCAAACAACAACGCCAGAAATTGACACGTTGACGGAGACTTGCTAGCATTGGTTTTTCCCTTGAAGAGGAAAGGGTGATGCAGCACAGGAGCAGTAAGTATTTCCCTCAGTTTGAGAACCAAGGTATCAATCCAGTAGGAGAATCTCGTCAAGTCCAGAGTACCTGCACAAACACAAAAGAGCTTGCACCCAACTCTAGAAAGGGGTTGTCAATCCCTTCAAGATTGATTGCAAAGTGAGATCTGAAGGCGGAAAGTGCAACGAAGAAAAAGAGTAAGGCTGAAAATATGGTGTGGAGTAGACCCGGGGCCATAGTGTTCACTAGAGGCTTCTCTCAAAATAGCAAATATTATGGTGGGTGAACAAATTACTGTCGAGCAATTGATAGAACCACACAAAGTCATGACTATATCTAAGGCAATGATCATACATATAGGCATCACGTCCGAGACAAGTAGACCGATACTTTCTGCATCTACTACTATTACTCCACACATCGACTGCTATCCAGCATGCATCTAGTGTATTGAGTTCATGACGAACAGAGTAACGCCTTAAGCAGGATGCCATGATGTAGAGGGATAAACTCAAACCAATGATGAAAACCCCATCTTTTTACCCTTGATGGAAACAACACTATGCGTGCCTCGCTACCCCTTCTGTCATTGGGTGAGGTCACTGCACGGTATGAACCCAAAACCAAGCACTTCTCCCATTGCAAGAACCATAGATCAAGGTGGCCAAACAAAACCGACAACTTGAAGAGAATTACAAGGATATGAAATCATGCATAAGAGAGATTAGAAGAAACGCAAATAAGATTCACAGATAATCTGATCATAAATCCACAATTCATCGGATCTCGACAAACACACCACAAAAGAAGATTACATCGGATAGATCTCCATGAAGATCATGGAGAACTTTGTATTGAAGATCCAAGGGAGAGAAGAAGCAATCTAGCTACTAGCTATGGACCCGGAGGTCTATGGTGAACTACTCACGCATCATCGGAGAGGTCATGGTGTTGATGAAGAAGCCCTCCATATCCGAATCCCCCCTCCGGCAGGGCACGAGAACGTGCCCCAGATGGGATCTTGCGGAGACAGAAGCTTGCGGCGGCGAAAAAGTACTTTCGATGATCTCCTGATTTTTTCTGGAATTTATGGGAATTTATAGGCGAAAGACCTAGGGCAGAGGTGGCCTAGGGAGCCCACAAGCCTAGGAGGTGCGGGCCCCCTGGCCGCGGCTAGGGGGCTTGTGGGGTTCCTGGTGGCCCCTGCCTTGGTTCTCAAGCTTCCCGATCTTCTTCTGTTTCGGAAAAAACCTTTTCGGAAGTTTTATTCCGTTTGGACTCCATTTAAAATCCTCCTCTGAAAAGGGTCAAAATCACGGAAAAAACAGGAACTCGCACTTTATAGTGAGTTAATAGGTTAGTCCCAAAACAGATATGAAAGGCATACAAAACATCCAAAGTTTGACAGGATAATAGCATGAAACCATCAAAAATTATAGATACGTTGGAGACGTGTCATTCGCTTGTGTGCTTGCTTGCTTGCTGAAGTCACCATGACTGAAAACACCAAACTTTGTGACTTCTCGAATACTATAATAATAATGATTTTATTAGTACTCCGATTGCTCCCGCCACTAGTGGAGAGTCATACGAAATCAATGCCGCTTTGCTGAATCTTGTTATGAAAGAGCAATTCTCCGGCCTTCCTAGTGAAGATGCCGCGTCCCATCTTAATACCTTCATTGAGCTTTGCGATATGCAAAATAAGAAAGATGTGTATAATGATGTGATTAAATTGAAGCTTTTTTCCTTTCTCGTTGCGAGATCGAGCAAAAACTTGGTTTTCGTCTTTGCCCAAAAATAGTGTTGATTCTTGGAATAAGTGCAAAGATGCTTACATATCCAAGTATTTTCCACCGGCTAAGATTAAGCAACTTGATCATGAACATGTTGCACAATCTTGGGAGAGAATGAAATTGATGATTAGAAATTAACCCGCTCATGGCTTGAGTCTTTGGATGATTATACAAATCTTCTACGCTGGCTTGAATTTCGCTTCTAGAAACATCTTGGACTCCGCCTCTGGTTGAACGTTCATGGAAATCATGTTAGGATAAGCCACAAAACTCCTAGATAATATCATGACAAACTACTCTCAGTGGCACACTGAAAGGTCACCTACTAGTAAGAAGGTACACGGTACACGCTATAGAAGAAATTAACTCGTTGAGTGCTAAGATGGATGAGTTAATGAATTTGGTTGCTAGTAGAAGTGCTCCTTTAGATCCTAATGATATGCCCTTGTCTTCCTTGATTGAGAGTAGCAACACTAGCTTGGACGTTAATTTTGTTGGTAGGAATAATTTTGGCAGCAACAACGCTTTTAGAGGAAACTATGTTCCTAGGCCTTTTCCTAGTAACTCCTCTAATAACTTTGGCAACTCCTACAACAATACTCATGGAAATTACAATAGATTACCCTCTGATCTAGAGATTAATATCAAAGAGTTTATTAACTCACAAAAGATTTTCAATACGTCCATAGAGGAAAAACTACTCAAAAATGACGATTTGGCTAGGAGCGTTTATAGAATGTCTAGTGATATTGATGCTTTGAAAGTTAGATGTGCTCCTCCCAAGATCAATATGGATGAAACTTTGAAAGCTATGCGTGTTTCCATGAGTGAGAGCAAAGAAAGAACCGCCCAAATTCGTGCTAGACATGAATGGCTTAAAAAGGCGTGTTCTCGATAAGAATCACGAAGATCTTAAAGTGCTTGGTGTGACTCCCATTGAATCTTTGTTTTCTTGTGTTAAACCTAATGATGATGGGGATGGATATGAATCTACCTTGGTCGAAAAACGCCCCCAATGATTCGGAGTCCATCTATCTTGATGCTAAAAGCATTGAAAGTGGAGTAGAAGATATTAAAACTTTGAGTAGTAATGAAATTACTACTTTGGATTTCAAGGAATTCAATTATGATAGTTGCTCCTTGATTGAATGCATTTCCTTGATGCAATCCATGCGAAACTCTCCACACGCTTATAGCCAAAACAAGGCCTTTACTGATCATATCATCAAAGCTATGATAAAATCTCTTGAAGAGAAACTTGAATTGGAAGTCTCTATCCCTAGAAAGCTTCATGATGAGTGGGAACCTACTATCAAAATCAAAATCAAAAACTATGAATGCAATGCTTTGTGTGATTTGGGTGCTAGTGTTTCCGCGATTCCAAAGTCTTTATGTGATGTTCTCGGTTTAATTGAGATTGAGGAGTGTTCTCTTAATTTGCATCTTGCGGATTCTACTCTCAAGAAACCCATGGGAAGGATCAATAATGTTCTTATTATTGCAAATAGGAACTATGTACCCGTGGATTTCATTTGCTTGACATTGATTGCAATCCTACATGCCCTATTATTCTTGGTAGACCTTTCTTAAGGACTATCGGTGCTATCATCGATATGAAGGAAGGGAATATCATATTTTAATTTCCTTAAAAGAAGGGCATGGAGCACTTTCCTAGAAAGAAAATAAGATTGCCTTATGAATCCATGACGAGGGCTACTTATGGTTTGAGCACCAAAGACGACGATACGTGATTCCATCACCTTATGCCTAGCTAAGGGCGTTAAACAATAGAGCTTGTTGGGAGGCAACCCAATGAATTTATCTTTTTCTTTCTGTTTTGTTGCGTCCACACTATCATAATTCTCTTGTGAGTGTGTCTTTTGTGTTTTTTTTGTGTTTGAGCCAAGCAAAACCTTTATGACTAGTCTTGGTGATGGTTGTTTGATCCTGTTGGAAAAAGACAGAAACTTTTCGCTCACGAGATTATTTTTCATTTTTGTTCAGCAAGAGATTTTGAGTTGATTCTTTTTGCTGCTGGTTGATATGCCTTTTGCCCAGACAGTCGTAATTGTTCAAAAATTTTGAGGTACAAGAAGTATACGAAGTATACATATTGCTCCAGATTGGTCTGTTTTTGACAGATTCTGTTTTTGTTGAGTTGGTTGCTTGTTTTGATGAAACTATGGATGGTATCGGGGGGTACTAGCCATGGAAAAGTGATAATACAGTAATCTAACACCAATAAATAGAAATCAAGATTGCTACAGTACCTAAAGAGGTGGTAGTTTGTTTTCTTGTGCTAATGTTATCACGAGTTTTTGTTTAAGTTTTGTGTTGTGAAGTTTTCAAGTTTTGGGTGATGTTCTCATGGACAAAGAGATAATGAGTGGCAAGAGGTCAAGCTTGGGGATTTCCAAGGCATCCGAAGCCAAATTCAAGGACACCAAAAAGCCTAAGCTTGGGGATGCCCCGGGAAGGCGTCCCCTCTTTCGTCTTCAATCCATCGGTAACATTACTTGAAGCTATATTTTTATTCACCACATGATATGTGTTTTGCTTGGAGCGTCTTGTATCATAGGAGACTTTTCTTTTTGTTGTGTCACAATCATCCTTGCTGCACACTTTTTAGAGAGACAGGCACTCATCGTGATTTTTCTAGAATGCTCATCGTGCTTCACTTATATCTTTTGAGCTAGATAATTTTTCTCTATGTGCTTCACTTAGATCTTTTAGAGCACGGCGGTGCGTGACTTGGTAGTTGGCTTGTGCTATGAAAGTAGTCCCAAAGGTGATAGGTACCCAAAGAGGATACAAAAACCTCCATCTTCATGTGCATTGAGTAGAAAGAGAAGTTTTGAATCCTCTCAATTAGTTTTAAGACGTGGATTTGGTAATATTAAGAGTTATGTTAGCAGGGTGTTGTGAATCTAGAAAT